>NC_090845.1:72473680-73101617 GCF_028021215.1 Eschrichtius robustus | reverse complement strand
AATCCTTCTTTTAAGTTTCATGCTTTTTGTGTCCTATTGAAAAATCTTTGCCTAACCCAAGGACATAAAGTTTTTTTCCTCTGTTTTCCTCTAGAAGTTTTATAGTTTTAGGTTCTACATTTAGGCCTACAATCCATTTCTTATTAAATTTTGTACATGATGTGAGGTAAGAGTTAATAATCATTTTTGGAGGGGGTATGGATTTACAATTGTTCAACCACTGTTTTTTGAAAGACTGTTCTTTCTTTGTCCATTGAATTACCTCAGCATCTTCATCAAAAATCAACCAAATATGTATGTGTATGTATATATATATATTTATGTATGTATTATATATGTATAAAGTAATATATAATAAATATTTCTGGACTCTGTTCTGTCCATTGATCTATATGTCCACCCTTTTGACAATACCACACTTTCTTGACTATTGTAGCTTAAATAGTAAATCTATTCAGAGCAATTTCATGGCCATTATCTTATTTGAGCCTTATAACCCTCAAGCTAGAATTCCCAAAGACTGCTAGTATTATATCCATTTTATTGATGAGTAAATAGAATCACAGGTTAATTGGCCTGCCCAAGTTTACACAATTATCTGTAGACCTGGCACTAAAATCCTCCCAAAACCTAGTCTATTGTTCTTTTCCTACACAACTAGGAAAAATAGTGGAGACTGGGTTTCAAATTAGTGGTAAATTTGGAGATATTTTCTAAATAACAAACTCTTACGTAAAGGTGGGGGCCTCAGCAAACTACTTAAGACAGTCTTATTAAAAATTTGAGTCCTTTCTTGGTACAAAATGATAACCTCAGTATTTGGCTTTGTGAATGGTACATTCAGCATTACTGCATCTGCTATTGCTCTTTACTTGGGGTTAATTGAGCTCTATTATTAATCCTAATCCAAATGCTAATTAGGTTTAATGTAGGAGGAGTCTTTCCAAGAGGGAAACTGTTTCTTGATTTTTCTCTTACTGGAATTTATTTGATTCGATTTTTGACCTTGCAGATTATTTTCTGTTGGTGATTTGCTTAAAAGGCAGCCTTTGAATAACAGGATAATTTACTTCTGTGCTCTATATTCCTTTATGCTAAAATGTTATCTTCTTTATTGTCCCTCTAAGTTGATTGCTTTTTAAAAATTTATCGTACATCAAACATGTACAGTCCTAGGTTTGCATAGAGTAATTGTATTATTCGATGTTTTCTCCTTCAGAATGAAGAAGTCAGATTCATTGAAAATGAGCTAGAGATTCAAAAGCAAAAATATTTTAAACTTCAGACATTTGTAAGAAGCTTGATACTAGCTATAAAAGCTGACGATAAGGAACAGCAGCAGGTAAGTGACAGAAGAGAATAGTAAGCTGTAATGTATCATGTTGAAAAGTAGCATGTCACACTTGGGTTCTACATATTTTTTTTTGTTTTTATACCTCATTCTTACTTGGCATCAAGGAAGGATTTGTTACTTTGTGACTTTTTTTAAAGCACAGTTTTATTGAGAAAAAATACTCAGATTTTGTGTGCTACTTTAGTGGAAAATCAAAATAACTGATTAACATACTTTGTTAATTCCAAGCCACCATTAAGTAGGGAAAGCATTTAAAATATTATCTACATAATTATTGACTGTATTCCCCATCTTGTTCATATCATTTCATTTAATTAGTTTTAAAGAAATTCTCAAAATGTTTGTAGAGATGGGGCTACACTAACTGGAGAGGCACATATTTTGGGACCTTTTGTGAATGAAAGAAGTGAGGCATTGGCCTCTCTTCTGGATTTCAGTTACATTCCAGCCCCTACTAGAGTTCACAGGTGTTTGAATACCTTTTATTTCATGATATGTTGTTCATCACTAAAAAAAAGGTGAGATTACTTTGTGAAATTCTTTGTGACCACAGTGCAGCATTCACTTTTCCCAATTTAACGATAGTGTTTGGTTCCTCTACCCCAGCGGTCCCCAATCTTTTTGGCACCAAGGATTGGTTTCACGGAAGACAATTTTTCCACGGACCAGGTTGGGGGGGGGGGATGGTTCAGGTGGTAATGAGAGCGATGGGGAGCGATGGTGAGATGAGCGGCAGATGAAGCTTCCCTCTCACACCCGCTGCTCACCTCCTGCTGTGTGGTCCGGTTCCTAATATGTCGAGGACCGGTACCAGTCCGCAGCCTAGGGGTTGAGGACCCCTGCTCTACCCCAAAGATGAAATGCAACATCTTTTGTTTGTCACTGTGGATTTTTGTTTACAAATTTCTCCCAAAGCACATTTTCTGTCTCATTTTTTCAGTTAAAATTTGTGAAATAATGTATTAATCTTGCTAAAAAGGAATATAGAATTATGTTAAATATTCCATTTAATGCTAAAAGATACTAAATTTGCCTCTGAGTTGTATACTACTATGTTGATTCTTTATCAGAGAAATTCAGTGTAAGTAGTATGTCACACAGGTAACCATTAATTAAGCAGTCTCAGAGTTTTTTATTCAGCCAGAGTACAAACATTTATCCCTTATATTCAAGCAAGACTGCACATACGCAGCCTAACCGAGTTATCTCTAGGGAAAAAGATTAGTGTCTTAGCATCCAACAATTCTCCCTTTTTTATAAGAAAAAAGTCGTTATATATTTCACCAAAGTACTGAACCACAAAATTTAAACTATAAAAGAATTTACTCATGAGGCGTAAACCAGCATGTGCATTGTGTGTCCAGTTTCATGAATTGTGCTCCCCCCATGCTGTACATACACAGACATCCCAAGACAGCAGTTTTCAGTTACCTTTGCCAGTTTTATTTAAGCATTTTGCTTTACTATGTGAGTTATGCATATTCCATGGCATATTGAAAATGTATTTGTTTTTTAGAACCGAAACTACAGATTTTTAAATAAATAAGGTGGTAGTTTTTTGGGGTTTTTTTTAACATCTTTATTGGAGTATAACTGCTTTACAATGGTGTGTTAGTTTCTGCTTTATAACAAAGTGAATCAGCTATACATATACATATATCCCCATATCTCTTCCCTCTTGCGTCTCCCTCCCTCCCACTCTCCCTATCCCACCCCTCTAGATGGTCACAAAGCACCGAGCTGATCTCCCTGTTCTATGCGGCTGCTTCCCACTAGCTATCGGTTTTATATTTAGTAGTGTATATATGTACATGCCACTTGAACGTGGTCCCAAAGGAACTGTAAATTTTAATTAAATAAATGTTAAAAAGAAAAAAAAGCAGAATTAGGTCCAACTATGGGAGTAACTTGGAGTGTGGTCCTGGTCCCAAAAGTCGTAGCATGGTTTGGAATGGTCAGCTTCTTAGCAGTTTTTTATGTCTCTTGATATCAAGGCGTGGCACACAAACTGCACTTTATTTTCTAATTCTAACCTGGCTTTATTCTTTCCCCAAAACCACTAACAAGTAAGAAAAGTACCTATGGTACATTTTATTTTTCTCTTTTTCTTGTACTTTTCCTCTGGTAAAAGGCTGATGAACTAAGATATGAACAAAACATTGGCTGGGGGAAAGAGAGACAGTTATACAAAAATTATACTGAAAATCATGGCCTATATAATCAGCCCCCAAATAGAAACTACTGATTTTCATAGTTGAGATTGGGTATAATGGATCTCAAAATATGGTCTAAAAATATAGAAGACACCTATAGTAGTCCACAAAAGTTATCCAGGTCATCTCTTAAACTACTGATCTTTATACTATGAAATACTTAGAGGTTTATTTCTGGAAGGAATTAATTTTTATTCTGCCTAATAAAAGAGAACCATATTGCCACTGGTTTCTCATTTTAAAAGCCTGTTTTTCTATTAATCTTGATTTTGGTAAGTTGAGTGAGATGAGTGGTCCACAGAATACTTTGCTCCAATGAAGCAGTCCAGGATTTAAAAATATATGAAAATGTCTGACTGAAATATTAGATTATCCAAATATTTTTTTAATCAATAGCCATTTTAAAATAAAAATAATGTTCCCAGAACTGTGCTAAGTCATTAGTTATGGTCTTTCTTCCCTTGATAATTCACTATGTGATTCTAGCCAGGTCAATTGCCTTTCTTGAACTTCGATTTCTCCACTTTGCAAGGAGGATAAGAATGATTAACATTATGGAACTTGGCATTCACACCCTAGGGCCTAGAATAAGTGTTATAGAGACTGATGATATGTTTGGGAAATGCCTTAATCTCTTAGGAAGAGTGACACTAGGTCAGGCTCTGACTGATGAAGAACCTGGAGTGAAGAAAGCTCATTGTGTTCACTTTGGTCTATGAAAAAGACAGTTCTAGCAACTGACATAATCTGAAGATTTGTTCAGTGTGCCAATGTTGCAATCCAGAAAGATACTGAAAAGGAGAATTTTAAAGTGGACTTCATGCATTAGTTGTGCCTTATACTGCCTCAGATATTAAAGTTTTCCTATTTCATACTACACTCATTTTAGTCAACTACATTAAGTGCAATGAGAAAGAAATAAATAGTAGTGCTTCTTTGATTTGAAGGTCTCCCCACTAGAATTTAGAATGTCATTAACTCTGCTCATCTACTTTGACTTTCCAGTACTCTAAGCTATGTTAATTGGAACACTTTGCCCTCTTTAATGGGGCTTCTTCACACTTGCAAAGTGAAATAAATCCAGTGATGTATTTCTCATAAACTATGATCAACCAATATCAGCAAAGTCTTTGTTTCACCTAGACTGGGTTAGTGGTAAACAACTGATCCAGAAGAAAATGGCTCTGTGTCCTATGACTGCAATCTAGAAACCTTAGAGAGTATGTAGTACCTTTAGGTGACTGCTTTGTAAACAGTACTCTCAGTTTCACCAAGAAGTTCATGGACTATTTAATAGCATAAAATAAATAATAAATTTTTGTTCAGAAGGAGTTAGTCTTTCCTTTTGCAGCCTGACAGAAAGCTCTAATCTTTCCTCTTTGCTCTAAGACAAAAACTATAGGATTTATAGCTGTCACTTCTTTTAATAAAGATAATAGGAGAGTAATGTTTTGTTTCAACAGTGGATTTCATGTGTTCTCTAACATGCCCTGTTTTTTCAGTTCCGTATTTGGGTAGTGGCAAGCTTACATTTGTTCCTGTTCCCTTAATCTTTGTTTACTACTGCACCCAAAGCCCACACTACAAGTAACGTTGTCTAAAAATTGCCGAGATATGCTACATTCTTTTTGATATTAGGAGCAGCGAATTAACCATTTAATTTGCAATTTCTGATGGTCAAATGGGCATCAGCACTACCAACCAGATAAAACTCGATTAATTATTTATTTCTCTAGTATGAAGGCATGTTCTGCAACTCCAGATGAAACAATTACACCATGGCACAGTTTAGTTCATGGCTCTTGGCTTATCCTAATTACTCCAGTGGAAAAATGAGCAGCCCTCTAGATGCATCATTACACAGCCAAATTCACTGGTTCAGCAGTGTCTTGGTGAATGCTTGGCCATCTGTAGATACGGGCATGGCCTAAGAAAAGAAAAAAAATCACTTGGACTTTTAAATTGTTAAAGTTTAATCTAAAGTAGAATAGCTGAACTTTTTCCCTAACTGCTAAGTTCTTTCTCCCACTGAAGTACAAAATAGTCTTTTGTGAAATGTGTTTTAGTCTGAAGGACACAGTATAACCGAGCAGGACTATTTTAATAAGGAATATAATTTTAAAGCCCTTTAGCAGTGATCATTGAACACTCAAAACTAGTATGAAAATCACTTATCTCAAACACTTCAAAGCATTTGGTTCAGAATAGTTGCTCATTTCTCTCCTTATTTCCCTTTTGTCCAGGGTTCCACACTATATAGTCCACACTCTCAAGACCTAGTATTTTGTTACCTCCTTAATAGTGTATGAAGAATTTTTCTCTTAGGTAAGATATTGTATAAGGACCTGAAAGAGAAATGCTCCTTTATTTAAATCTGTAAGAATAAATCAATGTGAAAGGACCACAACTATAAAATTGGAAAAAATATGTCCACATACTAATTCAAAACAATTGATTTTTCTGACTCAGGCACTGCTGTCAGATTTACCTCCTGAATTAGAAGAGATGGATTTCAATCATGCCTCACCGGAGCCTGATGATACCTCATTCAGTGTGTCTTCTTTATCAGAGAAAAATGCCTCAGACAGTTTGTGATTGGGTGGGGGGAGGATATATGATACAGCCTTTTGGCTACCTAACAGGTATGCATTTCAACATAGTTGCATTCTGTTGCCCCGAAATTCTTCAGTTGGAAAAAGATATTGTCGAACAATGTATACTGAAGGATTAACAAGATACAATGGCTGTGGTGCAAAAAGATGTATGTAAAATTTAAAAGCATTGTTTGAGAGTTTTTTCCAAATTGATGGAACTCTGGGAAAAAATGTATTTAATTTTGAGCAGTTTAGCTATGAAATGCATAATGTCTAATTTCTGAAAGGTCTTTTTGGTTTTATAGAAGAATCTTAGTTTTAGTAATTGTTTTGACCAGAGACACAAAAACAAAGATATTTCAACATAGCTTATCAAGTTACTGAAGCTTGATTAGTCTTGTTTATGTAGCCATTACATCTTCTTTCTTCCTCTCTCCTTTTCCTGTCATCCACATACACCTTTATTCAGGAAAGTGGACTGAAAATTGAAAACAAAACCTTAAAAATGTTTTAACCTGGATGAGTCTTGGGATTTATTTTTAAACCCCTATGAGAATTTGACTTAAGTTAATGATTGAAAATTGAAGTGATTACTAGTATGTAATTGTAAATTATTGGTATTCTTCCATTACGTAACCCAAATATTTTTTGGGGGGAAGCATTATGGAAAAGTAATTCATGAACATGAAGTCAAATAAATTATTAAGTGTATAGAACAAAATGTTGTAAAAGATTAATCTTAATGGGAGCTCTTCATTGCTGCAAACGACAAATATTGATAAGATTCACATTCTACTAGTAAATTTGTATAACTGAGTTAGACGAAATGTTGCACAAATATTACAAGTTTATCACCATCACCATAATATTTCTTCAGTTCTTACACTTTATGAAACAAGAAGTCAAGGTAAGCCACTGAGTTTTCTTTGTGTTTTTTTTTTTAATCTAGTCACTTAGCTTTGCCACAAAATTTACCTCATTTCCATGCGAGACTTGTACAGAGTCATCAGCCAAGGATAATATCCAAAAAGAATTATACTACTTTGGTTGTAAATCACAGTCCTCTGAATTTCCTGGATACTATTCTATGAGTACACTCCTAAAATGGGCATGCTACCCAGTTGTTCTATTAGTAGCTACCAGATAGCACCACACTGTAGACAATTTTTTGCAGACCTTCCCTTCCAGGGTACCAGATGGCATTACCATGACCCATACAAGGGAAAATGCTAGTTTCTCCCTGAGCACACAGTATCACATATTTGTGAGTCGGGAGTGTATTTGTGAGTTGGAATTGTATCACATGATTAAAATACTATCTATACCTAAAAGATTAATGAAGTAACTAGATGGCTCTTTTGGCCATCAAGCTTCTATGTCAGATATTTTTGTAATTTGTAAGTAAAATCAATTTTTATCTTGGAATTCACAGGTACCAACTTATGAATACAAAAATGCAGTCATGAATGTCTTTGACCTTTAAATGTCCCCTCCCACACACACAAATAGGTAAGGTTCATTGATAATCATTCACTTTGTCAGCTATTTGTTTGATTTAATATTGCTGCCATGCTACTGTTATGGTTCTTTGTTAGAAGAAATATTTCAGTGGTTAGGTATGCTCCCTTTTAGCTGAGAGCTGTATGGTTCTTCATAAACAATTTTTAGTACTCCTTGTTGACAAGACAAATTCCATTCAGAGAAAAGAGGGCTGAGTAACAGAACCTTGGCTATTAAGTTTAAATTTATCAGTCACGCTAATTCCCCTATGAGATAAAGAGTCTCTATTATATACAGCAAATATAGAAACCATTTCTTGAAGTAACATGAACAAATTCCAGGCCTTCGAGTCTCTCTTAGGATCCTTTTTACTAGTTGTTGAGTTTATCTTTAAATTCTAATTTCTCCTGCTTCAATTTAAGCCCCTTATTATTGAGTTCTTGTTACTAAGTAAAGATAGGTGATTCTCTCCTACATCTTTCAACTCTATGGATTACGCTTGTCACACTTCAGTAATTAGTCAATAAATCAAAAAATATTCATTGAACTCCTGCAATAGGGACATTGGATTTCTACTCCTCAGCAAGCCATAAACTTCAAAATAAATTATTTCTTTTCACTTTTTCAGGGATATAAATAAAATTAAGTAGAAATTTTAATAGACTTAAGGATTTTACTAGGTATGGCATAGATGATTCCCTTGTCCCTGTTTAAAGTTCCATTAAAATAGAAACTGCATAAATCATAACAGTACACTTAGGAATCCTTTTGTCTTGACATTTGTGTTTCAGCCCTAAAATTATTTCTTTTACTATCATTGAATGTAAAACATTTCTAAAACGAAATACAGTTTTTCTGTAGCAGGAACCAAAGGAAATAGATGTATCCAGAAAAAAAAAATCAAAATTGGCAGAATGAAATTATACACCATAGATTTTGAAAATGATGCCAAGGTCAAGTATTAAAAATCTACTTTGAAGAAAACATATTTTCACATGTATAGATTGGAATTGATTTTGAGACATTTTAGAGCAGGAAAATATCAGTTTATGGACTCCTTTTGTGAACATCATCCTGATTGGGAGAAGAAAAACAACTAGTGTTTTTTTCTTTAGGGCTTTGACACAATAATAAAACAGAACATACTATCTGAAGCCATACTATCTCTCACAAAGACAGATGCCAACATGAAAAATTTTTTTCCTTTTCTTTTAACTATCCTTTGATGTCTGCTTTTGGCCTGTTTCTAAACAGGGAATGTGTATCTAAAAGCAGTTACCAGGACTTCCCTGGCAGTCCAGTGGTTAAGACTCTGAGCTCCCAATGGCTCCGCCAAAAAAAAAAAAAAGAGAGAGCACTTACCTTTCAAAATGTGTATTAAAAAAAACCCTGAAGTACCTTTCTTATTTCAGCCAAGCTAAAATTAGTACCAAGAAAATGAGAACTGCAGTTACCCTGGAGAATAGGAAAATTAGCACATGCAAGGAAAACATTGAAGAAATCGGCCTCTTCATGGAACCTAGGGATGTTTTGTTGTAACGTCAGTTATCGACAGAAGGAATTTTGTACTACCATTGAAATCTTGTGATAGAAATGTTTGTTATTGTTGGAGAAGAAAAGGCTGCAGCCCAATTACATCCTAAGCTCTGTATACTACCAAGACCTCAAAAGATGTCCAAGAGGTAATTTCTCCAAAGACAGTAACATCTATTTTAAGACATTTTCACAGTCAGCAGTATGTAAGTTTGTAGGAGAAACCATAAGTGGTATATTTAAAAGAATTCTAGGCTCTAAGATTGACTTTGTTGCCCTTTTTTAGGGAGGAGGGAGCATTCAGCCCATTTCCAAGAATAGTTTCCTCACCTTGGCCTGATAGCTTACGATCATATTTAAGAAGAATTCTGAAAACTCTAACCCCTGTCCTTCCTCCATATTGCAGTGATGGCATACAGGGAATATTGCTTATTTTTTTTAAATATTAGATTTTCATTCAGATCCTAAAAATGCCAAATTCTGATAGATTAGCCTTTTAAGGGAGTTATCAGTACCATGGTGTCTAGATGATGAATAAATGGGTTTATCTTTGAAGTTGGTGTTATCCTTGGCAGACAGCACTGTATCATGCTCTTCACTAAGCTATGCTCTGTGATGTTATAATGGAGGAGCCTACTAACTTGTGAGCCTACAGTCAACATACCATTGCCCGAAACAAACCTTTATTAAGAACAGATTTCCTAAGGGATAAAAGAGAATAAAGTGATATTTTCATGGAAATATATTATGATTGTTCCATTAAAGTGTATACTGAGTATATATTTCTCCACATTGAAATTTTATTTTGCATTAACTTGTTAATTACTTTTAGTAATCTTGTGTCCCATTTTACTGGCACTACCTCTGAAACATACTATCATGTTAAAACCACATCAGACTGTATAATGTGAAATTTTGTAGTGTTTTTATTTAAACTTTTATAGAGGCAATAAATGATTTCCAACTAATAAAGACATCTCTTTCTTGTAATGTTTATTTCTCTTTCTTGTAATATTTATTTTTCTAAGTCTTTGTGTTTTAAGCATTGTTCCCCTTTCACAGATAATTTTTTCCTCCCCAAAATAAGGTTCTGATAAAAAGACCAAACAATGCAGAGAATAATAAGGTATTTCGAGTCAGAAAAGGGAGAACGTGGAGCGCTCAAGTGGAAATTTGGTTGATTTCCAAGCTGACATGTGTATCATCTTTAATTGACTTTACATAACAAAGAATTACTCCAACACCAGTGGAACAGAGTGAATATTCAGTAATAGACAACAGATTCAAATGGTTAAAACAGCAAGTAAATCTCCACAGTATAAACAAAGAATGCTATTTTTACAACAGATTTTTTTTTAAGTGTCAGTGGTTGCATCTAACTTCTGGCTCTCTTTTTGACACCTGTTGAACAGGTTTTTAGTTTGGGTGAAATACACCCAAAAATTTTTGGTTAATGTCTTATGCCAATTAAAGCTTTTCATGTTATCAAATGTGGGAGGGCATGGGATGAGCTTCAAATAGCACATCAGCAGTTTTCCTTCCCAGTTGATACATTTTCAGGAATGTTGGAAGGACAAAATGCACTTCACATGACCCAAGTCTTTCTCAGATCTGCAAAATCATTGACTTAAGGTGGTGAAATCCTTTGATTTTATAAAAATGAATGGGAGTCATTACAAATATATTTAAAAGACAAGTCGATCGATGAGTATGTCCAAAAAATTGAATGATGTTTTTCACACACTTTGAGACTAGTTTTTTTATATTTCTTGTTTATATCATATTATAAAAATAATAGATGTTCTTTGCAGACATTTTAGAAAATGTAGCTAATATAAAGACAAAAACACTTGCAATCCCACTCCCCAATAATAATCATTGTTATCATCTTAGTATATTTACTTCATCTTAGTATATTTCATTTCTTGTGCATATTACATATATTCAGCAATAGTGGGATTATACTGATTATGCAGTTATGTGTCCTGCTTCTTCTCTTAACAATGTATTGAGAGCATTTTCCCATGTGACCATTTGTCACCAAGATGTTTTAGTCTCAATTACATTTGGACCTAAAGGGGATTTTTTTTTTTAATTTATACAGGAAAAAATCAAACCTTCTACTAATGAAAATACATTTATTCTAGAGAATTAACAAGTAGCTGCTTTACATAAATACTATACTTTTTAGCTTAAATTTAAAACAAATGATGCTATTAATCTACTTTCACAATAATAAAGTAGCTATATTTTGGCTGCAAGTTACAAGGTACTTCTCCTTGATACTTCTACCTAAGTAATGTTTTTATTACCTATACTAGTAAACTATTCTAAACTCGAAAAATAAAACAAAATCATTTTTAGGTATGAAAGGTCTCCTACTGTGTACACCAATATGCACTTGGAGTAATAATTTTTTGAAATCAGTTGGAATGTAGTTCCAATTCTTCTCTAAAGAGTAAGACTGTTTCTTTTTATTACAGTGTTCTGTTTCCGCCAGTTTTGGAAGTTTGGAAAATGTTACCAATTCTGGATTTTGTTGTGAAATAGCAATCAATATTTATATCTCCATTTTATGATATAATACAGTGTATACCAAGACTATCATAATCAAGTACCTCCTCTGTGACCTAGGCCATGTGAAACTAATATTTCCCAGTACCCAGGTCACTCCCTATTTAAAAGTTACATCTGTAGGGAGGCTTATTAATTCTTTCAAGCTGTTAGGAGACCATTCAATGCAGTGCTTCAATAATGTCAGAACTGGTATCAATAACACTTGTTAGCACAGTTCTGAGACCCAGGTCACAGGTTGGATCTCCATTCAGATCAGTTAGTTTATACAAAAGGGAAAAAACCTTCTGCTACAGGGTCACCATGTTCGAATCTTGTCCTGCAGTCTATCAGTAGTCACAGAGCACCCCGGGGAAGATGTGGGTGGATATAGTCAACCGTATATGTGGCTTAAATGGTATAAAATAATGGATGTTGGGAAGGTTCTCTTGTCCCTACTCACCTCTCATGCCTCTTCTGGAAGTTTATTGGTAGTAATTTACCGGGAATAGTTTGGTATAAAATATGATCATCTTTGACAAAGATAAGGGGATCTATAAGGTGTTCATACCATAATAGCATTCGCCTAATCAGCTGCATTCTTTTAATTTTTTTTCCAGATTCTCCTGTTCTTTTTTTCAGCTTTATTGAGGTATAATTGATGGACAAAATTGTAAGATTTTTTTTTTCACACACACACACTGCATTTTATTTTTACAAGAGATAAATAAACTGACACCAAGCATTGTAAATGGATGACCACAACAAAAGCAATAATGATTGAAATTACCAAACCAAAACACACTCATACTATGTCATAATATTGACATTCAGTCCAGTAATCCTCCACTGTAACAGCTCCTTTACTTTGAACTGAAAATTGATTTGTATATATTTGCCTCTGAGTCCTTGTGGGATTTTTTTTTTTATTCAAACAGAAAGTCACAAAAATTATAATCATCCTCATCAGTTCACTCAGTCCCATGTAATTAATTTTTCTTTTTATCTTGATCTTTTGTTAGCACTTTTATGAATTCATCAGTTTTCCATTAGAGTTCTGAAAATGCTTATTCATTCAGTTCAGCAGTATAGTCAGTTACCAGAAACCTGTACTTGTCAGTCTTTTCCATGAATTCCTTGAAGATGAAACCCCTTTATAGGAACATTTTTGTGAAAGCATCAGAGTACACCCAGAACTGTCTGTAAATGACAAAAGACTTAAAAATGACCACGGTTAAAAATTTCATGAAAGTTCATAATGATGCAATTGACAAGGTAATTTAGTTATTTCTGAGATACACATTTTAAAGTAATAACTAGAATTATGACTTATAACATTATACCAGAACATACAAGATTTTTAGAAATTTCATGTAATGTCTGAAACATTTATATTAACATATTTCCATACAAATAACCCAAAGAAAGTTTAGTATTAGTTGGGTTTTTTTGATTGTTTGTTTTATTATACTACAGGTTCTTATTAGTCATCAGTTTTATACACATCAGTGTATACATGTCAGGCCCAATCGCCCAATCCAGCACACCACCATCCCCACCCGACCACGGTTTTCCCCCCTTGGTGTCCATACGTTTGTTCTCTAAATCTGTGTCTCAACTTCGGCCCTGCAAACCTGTTCATCTGTACGATTTTTCTAGGTTCCACATACATGCGTTAATATACGATATTTGTTTTTCTCTTTCTGACGTATTTCACTCTGTGTGACAGTCTCTAGATACATCCACGTCTCAACAAATGACTCAATTTTGTTCCGTTTTATGGCTGAGTAATATTCCATTGTATATATGTACCACAACTTCTTTATCCATTCATCTGTCGATGGGCATTTAGGTTGCTTCCATGACCTGGCTATTGTAAATAGTGCTGCAATGAACATTGGGGTGCATGTGTCTTTTTGAATTATGGTTTGCTCTGGGTATATGCCCAGTAGTGGGATTGCTGGATCATATGGTAATTCTATTTTTAGTTTTTTAAGGAACCTCCATACTGTTCTCCATAGTGGCTGTATCAATTTACATTCCCACCAACAGGGCAAGAGTGTTCCCTTTTCTCCACACCTTCTCCAGCATTTGTTGTTTGTAGACTTTCTGATGATGCCCATTCTAACTGGTGTGAGGTGATACCTCATTGTAGTTTTGATTTGCATTTCTCTAATAATTAGTGATGTTGAGCAGCTTTTCATGTGCTTCTTGGCCATTTGTATGTCTTCTTTGGAGAAATTTCTTTTTAGGTCTTCTGACCATTTTTGGATTGGGTTCTTTGTTTCTTTAATATTGAGCTGCATGAGCTGTTTATATATTTTGGAGATTAATCCTTTGTCCGTTGATTCGTTTGCGAATATTTTCTCCCATTCTGAGGGTTGTCTTTTCATCTTGTTTATGGTTTCCTTTGCTGTGCAAAAGCTTTGAAGTTTCATTAGGTCCCATTTGTTTATTTTTGTTTTTATTTCCATTACTCTAGGGGGTGGATCAAAAAAGATCTTGTTGTGATTTATGTCAAAGAGTGTTCTTCCTATGTTTTACTCTAAGAGTTTTATAGTGTCCGGTCTTACATTTAGTTCTCGAATCCATTTTGAGTTTATTTTTGTGTATGGTGTTAGGGAGTGTTCTAATTTCATTCTTTTACATGTAGCTGTCCAGTTTTCCCAGCTCCACTTATTGAAGAGACTGTCTTTTCTCCATTGTATATCTTTCCCTCCTTTGTCATAGCTTAGTTGACCACAGGTGTGTGGGTTTATCTCTGAGCTTTCTCTCTTGTTCCATTGATCTGTGTTTCTGTTTTTGTGCCAGTACCATATTGTCTTGATTACTGTAGCTTTGTAGTATAGTCTGAAGTCAGGGAGTCTGATTCCTCCAGGTCCTTTTTTTTCCCTTAAGACCGCTTTGGCTATTTGGGTTCTTTTGTGTCTCCATACAAATTTTAAGATGATTTGTTCTAGTTCTGTAAAAAATGCCATTGGTAGTTTGATAGGGATTGCATTGAATCTGTAGATTGCTTTGGGTAGTATAGTCATTTTCACAATACTGATTCTTCCAATCCAAGAACATGGGGTATCTCTCCATCTGTTGGTATCATCTTTAATTTCTTTCATCAGTGTCTTATAGTTTTCTGCATACAGGTCTTTTGTTTCCCTAGGTAGGTTTATACCTAGGTATTTTATTCTTTTTGTTGCAATGGTAAATGGGAGTGTTTCAATAATTTCTCTTTCAGATTTTTCATCATTAGTGTATAGGAATGCAAGAGATTTCTGTGCATTAATTTTGTTTCCTGCAACTTTACCAAATTCATTGATTAGCTCTAGTAGTTTTCTGGTGGCATTTTTAGGATTCTCTATATATAGTATCATGTCCTCTGCAAACAGTGAGTTTTACATCTTCTTTTCCAATTTGTTTTGCTTTTATTTGTTTTTCTTCTCTGATTTCCATGGCTAGGACTTCCAAAACTATGTTGAATAATAGTGGTGAGAGTGTACATCCTTGGCTTTTTCCTGATCTTAGAGGAAATGTTTTCAGTTTTTCACCATTGAGAATGATGTTTGCTGTGGGTTTGTCATATATGGCGTTTGTTATGTTGAGGTAGGTTCCCTCTATGCCCACTTTCTGAAGAGATTTTATCATAAATGGGTGTTGAATGTTGTCAAAAGCTTTTTCTGCATCTATTGAGATGACCATATGGTTTTTATTCTTCAATTTGTTAATATGGTGTATCACATTGTTGATTTGCATATATTGAAGAATACTTGCATCCCTGGGATAAATCCCACTTGATCGTGGTGTATGATCCTTTTAATGTGTTGTTGGATTCTGTTTGCTAATATTTTGTTGAGGATTTTTGCATTATATTCATCAGTGATATTGGTCTGTAATTTTCTTTTTTTGTAGTATCTTTGTCTGGTTTTCGTATCAGGGTGATGGTGGCCTCATAGAATGAGTTTGGGAGTGTTCCTTCCTCTGCAATTTTTTGAAGGAGTTTGAGAAGGATGGGTTTTAGCTCTTCTCTAAATGTTTGATAGAATTCACTTGTGAAGCCATCTGGTCCTGGACTTTTGTTTGTTGGAAGATTTTTAATCACAGTTTCAATTTCATTACTTGTGATTGGTCTGTTCATATTTTCTGTTTCTTCCTGGTTCAGTCTTGGAAGGTTATACCTTTCTCAGAATTTGTCCATTTCTTCCAGGTTGTCCATTTTATTGTCATAGAGTTGCTTGTAGTAGTCTCTTAGGATGCTTTGTATTTCTGCGGTGTCTGTTGTAACTTCTCCTTTGTCATTTCTAATTTTATTGATTTGAGTCCTCTGCCTCTTTTTCTTGATGAGTCTGGCTAATGGTTTATCAATTTTGTTTATCTTCTCAAAGAACCAGCTTTTAGTTTTATTGATCTTTGCTATTGTTTTCTTTGTTTCTATTTCATTTATTTCCACTCTGATCTTTATGATTTCTTTCCTTCTGCTAACTTTGGGTTTTGTTTGTTCTTCTTTCTCTAGTTCCTTTAGGTGTAAGGTTAGATTGTTTACTTGAGATTTTTTCTTGTTTCTTGAGGTAGGCTTGTATAGCTATAAACTTCCCTCTTAGAACTGCTTTTGCTGCATCCCATAGGTTTTGGATCGTCGTGTTTTCATTGTCATTTGTCTCTAGGTATTTTTTGATTTCCTCTTTGATTTCTTCAGTGATCTCTTGGTTATTTAGTAACGTATTGTTTAGCCTCCATTTGTTTGTGTTTTTTATGTTTTTTTCCCTGTAATTCATTTATAAGCTCATAACATTTTGGTCAGAAAAGATGCTTGCTATGATTTCAATTTTCTTACATTTACTGAGGCTTGATTTGTGACCCAAGATGTGATCTATCCTGGAGAATGTTCCATGCGCACTTGAGAAGAAAGTGTAATCTGCTGTTTTTGGATGGAATGTCCTATATATATCAATTAAATCTATCTGGTCTATTGTGTCATTTAAAGCTTCTTTTTCCTTATTTATTTTCATTTTGGATGATCTGTCCATTGGTGTAAGTGAGGTGTTAAAGTCCCCCACTATTATTGTGTTACTGTCGATTTCCTCTTTTATAATCAGCTGCCTTCCTTACAACATTGGGTGAAGAAGATCAGAGCACTGAGAGCAAGATAGGTGGGGAAGTGGGCAATTAAAACCAGAGGGGGATAAATACCTCTAGAACCTCTAGAAGTCTTGAGGGAGGCATAACAATGGAGGGCCCTAAGTGTCTGGTGGGCAGGAAAGAGGGAATTCTAGGCTCTAAAATATAGAAGGTTAAATGTAGGGAGAGTATTATAGTGCAGGGGTTAGGATAGAATATTGTAGGAGTTAAGTTATGGGGTGAAATCTGAGTTTTATACTTGGACAAGTTATTTGAACTCTCTGTGTTTAAGTTTCTTTGCAAAATGTGAATAATTATAATACCTATCTCATTGGGTTGTTGTGAGGAATATGATAACCTACCATAAAGTGCTTAGCACAGAGCCTAGCACACAGTAAGTGCTCAGTAAATGTTAGCCAATGCTATTATTATTACTTACAGAAAGGAAATTGAGGGGATCCAAATATAATACCCAACTACCAATTTTACCCTGGACAAAAATGGCTCAAAACAAACATCTAGGAGGATCAAAACACAATTCAAAACAATTTCACCTATATTTAGTTTCTTACTAGCAGGGTTGTCACATTCAATGGATGGCACAGTTTATTGGTAGTGCCCTCAGTATTCTTCTTACTGCCTTAAAGAGTTAAGAGCCCTTCCTCTCTATCAAAGAGCTGCCGTGGGAACTGGGGCAAATCAGACTTATCTTGCATTGAATAAAATATTGATGTCATATAACATATTTCATCCAGTTTCATTGATCTGTTATCTGTATGTGTACAGTTTTATAATCTTACATGAGCCAAACTCGTTGTGGAAAATGATATTTCTTTAAACGTTCATTTGACTGTTTATACACCAAGTGCTGGTCTCCAGCTTAATGTGTATGTGTATGCAGGTGAATTTCTGACAGATTTTTGAAATTATCTGCAGAAATTTTAGATTACTTGCCTTTTTGTGGTTTTTCTTCCGTTTCTAATCAAGTGAACCCAGGAACAAATCACTGATACATGCAACAACTTGGATGAACCTCAAAGACATTATGCTATGTAAAAATAAACCAGACACAAAAGGCTACATAATGTATTCTATTTATATGAAATTCTGGGAAAGAAAAAACTATAGAAACAGAAATCAGATCAGTGGTTACCAGGGATTGGGGTAGGTGCAGGACTTAGACCGCAAGCTGGCACAAGGGAATTTTTTAGAGCAATAGAAAAAAAAAAGTGAATTCTAGCCAGTTATTACTGGTTCTGGAATACATTAACTTGTTTTGTTCAAGCACATGTTATTTATCATTTGAAAACACATTATGGTTTTTCTAACTACATGTTCTATATTTACAGGCAGGTTTCCTTCCAGTCTATTCATGGGCACACATTTTGCTTTCTAAGGAAAGGTTATTCTTTCTAATCAAATGCCATTTGAAAATACTTAGTTCACCCCTGGGTCAAGGATTGTACAACCTGTATCTTCACTGGCACACTGGGTCAGAGGAAAGGGCTGTTTACCTTCCCTAAGGCTGGTTACTAGATGCAAGGCTCTTTTACTAAATCTATTAATATAGGTGCTGGAGAAATTAGATAAATATTTCAATGGATTTATTTTATTATATGGCCTTATAAATTTTTATATTCATATCTCATTTTTAAAGCATTAACACACATCTTAACTGGAAAACCGACAACAACAGCAATAACAAAATTTCAGACATAAAAAGAAAGAGACCTCGGGTTCACTAGGATAAGATATATTGACCCATTTGGATACAAATGCTTGCTGGAAACCAGGAAGGAAAAAAAAAAGCCTAGGTAAAGGAATTTAGAAAACCTTAGAACCAAGACAATATCAAGGTCAAAATGTAATAAAGCTACTTATCCAATAATTAATGTTCCTCCTCATCCTAATTTGAAACTCATAATATTCTGGGCTTTTATCCCCCCACTCTTTTTGGTACTTTTCTAGTACCAGCATTTTTAGTAGAAGGGGCTGAAATTCTTGAGATGGAAAGTTCCTGGATCTTAAAACCTATGCCCCAGCCTCTCTTTTCTCCAGTAAGATACATTGTAGTGTGGTAGAAAAGAAAGATCACTGGTTATGTGATTTTGCTCAAGCTGTAAATTCTTTAAGCCTCAATTTCTTCATCTATGAAATGGAAATAATATGTGTTCTGATTGCCTCTCACAGTGGTTGTGAAAATCATGAACTAGTTTTAAAAGCACTTTACAACTTACAAAGCAATACAGAAAAAAGATTACCATCTATTAATACTCATTGATTGCCTATATATTCAACATTATATAGGCTCTGGGGGCCATATGGAAAGCATTTTCACTGGCTTCCAGGAGCTTGGTGTACCTTTAAAACTTATGCTTAAACAGATAAAATGTAACATACAAGGCAACATACAATTGAGTGTTAAATGTCATGGTGTGGTTACTAAGAAGTTGGTGAGGAGTTGTTTGGAGGGGACCTAAATCAGGGGCAGTTGTCAAAAGAAGCTTTGTGTAAGAGGGTAAGTTTGAGCTGATTGGATCCAGCCAAGAATTCATCCCTTATGGCCACCAAAAGATGATGTGGGGAAAAATACATGATTTGTCTTCATGGGTTTAAAGATAGCTCCCAAACATTTTCCTAGCTTTCATTAAGGCATTGTTCATTACATATCTGTCACCTGAGAACTTATTCAATTCCAGTTTGAACATGTTTATATTTTCTGTTTTCATTCACATAATTGATATTGAATCCATATTATGTGCCAGGAATTGTGCTGGGTGCTAGGTTCTATGACCTCCCGGAACAAGTTCAATTAATTTAATGTCCTCTGTGTAGATTCATACAATGTTAGGGCTGAAGACCTTAGTTCCTCTGGATCAAATCTCTCACTGTAAAAAGAAGGAAAATGGGGCTCATAGAGATATCACTTAGCCAAGATCTCACAGATCATAAAAGGCGAAGCTAGAACTAGACCCTAGGTCTCCTCCTACCCAGATCAGTATGTTTTCCATCATACTAGATTATAGAATAGTACCTTATTTTACTGATTCTAAACTACCTCTTTAAAACAATGGTTCTCAAAGTTAAAATTGCATAAGAATCATAGGGGAGGGAGTTGTTTAAAATGCAAGTTCTTAGGCCTCATAGCCAGAGATTCTAGAAACCTGAGACTTGGGGTTTTGGTTTGTTTGGGGTTTTGTTGTTGTTGTTTGTTTGTTTTGCTTTTTTACTTTCTTTTGACCTTGTCATTTACCCAAGTGATTGCGATGTAGTGGCCCTCAGCTCACACTTGGAGAAACTCTGTATTAAAGTTTTAAGTAATGACTATACATAGTTTCATTGTTCTGTGATTTGCTGTTACTCATTAATAATCTTCATAATTTTAAGGACTTCATTGATCTGTATCAGCCTTGGTCTTTGCATATATAAAAAGCCTACACTTTAAGTTCTTTTCTTACATTGAAGTCTTCCATAGCCTTGAAATTTTTAGTTCCTTCATCATAGAATAAGAAGTGACTACCTCATACCCTTACTACCACAGCAGTGGCCCCAGACTGAGTTGGTTGTTCATGAATCAATACCTGTCTGGAGTTTTCAGAAAATTAGAAAGGATTCTATGTTAGAGCAGAACAACTGGTGCCTAGTGCAGACCCTAAAACCATGTCTCGATGACAACAGATGTAGGCTTCTAAGGAAGATGTAGACCTCTAAGGTCACAGTAAAAGTCTATCTAAAGCAACACACATACACACACATAACACACATAACAACAATTCACAAATAGGAATGGCACCAACTGATGGATCAGATTCTAGGAAAATAATTGGGTCACCTGTTGCTAGTGGGTGGGACAACTATGTGTGAAAATATCATTAATGTTGGTGTCTCTGTCTCCCTCTCTCTGGACCTTTTTTACCTCCTCCTTCTATGAACTTAAGAGTGTCAAAAGGCATGGTCCACTGATGCCTGCTCACCTCTTCTCAAGCACATCTTTTCAGTATGCTATACTATGCAGCCAGCTGGTGGCTGATCTGACTGATTTGGGCTCAGGAAAAATACCTCTGTTAAGTTCCCAGTCTAAACTTGTTTTCCAATCTTTTTTACACTAATCTCAGCACTAGGTTTTTACAAACCCAGTTAATAATACAGTCACACTTTACTTTCTCATTTACCATTGTTTCTCATGTGATCTCTCTTTCAGTGACCTCAAAGTGGGGAAAGGGTGATTGGTGTGGTGGAGTTTGGATATTCTTGAGTCTCCATAGCACTCCAAAGCCTAACAGTAGCAGAGAAATATTTTAAGACTGAATATCATTGAACTTTTTATCATGAGGAAAGTAAGTTGCCCAAGGTTCAAGAGTTACATAAGAACTCAGGAGCCAGGATAGAACCCAGGAATCTTGTGTTCACTGTCTTATACCCTTTGTACCAAACAATTACATGCTAAGCGGCTACTTGAGGTTACCTATTCCCAGAGTTAGTAGTTCTTGTGTGTGTGTGTGTGTTTTTTACACTTCCCAGAAACAAAATGGAATCACAATATGCAATATTTAGAAAGCAGACTTTCTCACATTTTATCTTAAGGGCTGGAGGTTTTGTCTTTCACCAATATCTAATCAAAAAATTGTGGTGGGGGCTTCCCTGGTGGTGCAGTGGTTGAGAATCTGCCTGCCAATGCAGGGGACACGGGTTTGAGCCCTGGTCTGGGAAGATCCCACATGCCGCAGAGCAACTAGGCCCGTGAGCCACAATTACTGAGCCTGTGCTCCGCAACAAGAGAGGCCGCGATAATGAGAGGCCGGCGCACTGCAATGAAGAGTGGCCCCCACTTGCCGCAACTAGAGAAAGCCCTCGCACAGAAACGAAGACCCAACGCAGCCATAAATAAATAAATAAATAAACCCAAAGTTTAAAAAAAAAAAAAAGTTGTGCCATTAAAAAAAAAATTGTGGTGACCATATATCTAATTTTAAGAATGAATACAGTACTCTATATACAATAGTCACCCAAATATGCTTGTTGATAGTGATATCTTATTCTAAAAATACTAATCCTATGGACAAAATCCACTGGGTCAATTTCAGTATAGAGCCTCAGACTAGAAAGACACTTTGAACAACACCAGATCAATTTTAAAGCCAACAAAGATCCTTTCAAATATCAATGGCATATAGTCCTCCAGATTCTACTTGGACACTTCTAGTGATCTCTCCTTAAAAAGACAGTCTATTCCATTGTGACATCCTTCAAGCATTCTAAAGAATTAAATTCAGACTTTTTATAACTTCTACCTATCGATCCAAATTTTGCCCTCTTAATTGACACAGAGCAATTCTCCATTTTGTATATAAAATCCCTGTAAATACTTGAATCCAATAAGCATGGCCTCTCTCTCCATCCACAACTCAAATTTTCATCCCTAAAAAGCATTTTCCCATGTCAAACAGCCATAGCAATTTCCAACAATTCCACATTTGACTTCATAACCAAACTCAAAGCCAACCTGGTCACTCTCCTGTAGAATATCTGAGATTGTTGCACCTGGAAAGAAATAAAAGTCCAGTTGCAATATAGTCAGTCAGGAGTAAAGTAGAGCTACTAATGGCATTGCTCTGGATTTCTATACAGTTAAAGAAGCCTGAGCTACATACTAGAAAAGCTAAAATATTGAAACCATACTAAAGAAGCTCTGACATCTTTTACTTTATTCAAATTAGCATCCTATTGAAATTTGGAGATCTGTACAACTAATAACATGTTTAGGAATGGCCAACTATAGTCATTTACATCCCTTAAAAATCTCTAAATTGCTGAGCAAAGAAATATCCTGCTTCCTGAATTCTTAACAATTGATCTTAAAAAAAAAAGAACAAAGTCTTCTATGTTCAGGAGACATTAATTATGCCTTCCTCTATGTCTGTGTTATAAAACAACATATCATTGATCACAACTGTACTTGAACTTTCTGCACAATTGCAGAAAGGTTAATATAAAATAGACCTTCTTATACAGTGTGCAAATTGCCTTTAGAAAGATGGAGGTTTTAAGAACATGACTATTCCCAAAAGGGAATAAAGAGTAAAGAGTAAATTTTCAATACTTTTGTTATGCAGGCTAAACCACAAGATTACAAAATTACTAATAAAGAAGAAAATTAAACTATTAGCAGTAATTAGTAGTTATCAGAGCTGTTTCTAGAAGAGTATGGACTATCTCTAAGAGATAGTGATAATATTGGGAGCAGTGATGGTGCATATTATTGTACAGTTTCCACACTATACCTATGTACTCAGGCAAGGGATAAAATGGGTGCTGAAATGCAATTTGTGCACCCCTTGTTAAGACTTGCAACCTCAGAATGGAAGGAAGACTAAAAGGGGCACCCTTTTAAAATTCACCAGGCCAGAGGAGACACTGTTTTGTAATGTTGATCTTAAACAAATAGACTGTCAGTTATTTCTCCAGCAAAAGTGGGCTTATGTGGGATTAGCAAATAATGGCAATTT
Organism: Eschrichtius robustus; assembly: GCF_028021215.1. Lineage (NCBI taxonomy): Eukaryota > Metazoa > Chordata > Mammalia > Artiodactyla > Eschrichtiidae > Eschrichtius > Eschrichtius robustus. The sequence continues at coordinate 73,078,255 of NC_090845.1, read as the reverse complement.
GGGGTCAGCAACCATGGCAAGCCACATGCAAGTCCCCACACAGCAAGCAAAGGAGAACGTTTTTAAAGAGGGGAAAAGGGAGACAGCCTCAACCACCAGAGGGCAGACAACAGAAGCAAGAAAAACTACAATCCTGCAGCCTGTGGAACAAAAACCACAGTTACAGAAAGATAGAGGAGATGAAAAGGCAGAGGGCTATGTACCAGATGAAGGAACAAGAAAAACCCCCAGAAAAACAACTAAATGAAGTGGAGATAGGCAACCTTCCAGAAAAAGAATTCAGAATAATGATAGTGAAGATGATCCAGGACCTCGGAATAAGAATGGAGGCAAAGATTGAGAAGATGCAAGAAATGATTAACAAAGACCTAGAAGAATTAAAGAACAAACAAACAGAGATGACCAATACAATAACTGATATGAAAACTACACTAGAAGGAATCAATAGCAGAATTACTGAGGCAGAAGAACGGATAAGTGACCTGGAAGACAGAATGGTGGAATTCACTGCTGCGGAAAAGACTAAAGAAAAAAGAATGAAAAGAAATGAAGACAGCCTAAGAGACCTCTGGGACAACATTAAACGCAACAACATTCGCATTATAGGGGTCCCAGAAGGAGAAGAGAGAGAGAAAGGACCAGAGAAAGTATTTGAAGAGATTATAGTCGAAAACTTCCCTAACATGGGAAAGGAAATAGCCACCCAAGTCCAGGAAGCGCAGAGAGTCCCATACAGAATAAACCCAAGGAGAAACACGCCGAGACACATAGTAATCAAAATGGCAAAAATTAAAGACAAAGAAAAATTATTGAAAGCAGCAAGGGAAAAACGACAAATAATATACAAGGGAACTCCCATAAGGTTAACAGCTGATTTCTCAGCAGAAACTCTACAAGCCAGAAGGGAGTGGCATGATATACTTAAAGTGATGAAAGGGAAGAACCTATAACCAAGATTACTCTACCCGGCAAGGATCTCATTTAGATTTGATGGAGAAATCAAAAGCTTTACAGACAAGCAAAAGCTAAGAGAATTCAGCACCACCAAACCAGCTCTACAACAAATGCTAAAGGAACTTCTCTAAGTGGGAAACACAAGAGAAGAAAAGGACCTACAAAAACAAACCCAAAACAATTAACAAAATGGTCATAGGAACATACATATCGATAATTACCTTAAACGTGAATGGATTAAATGCCCCAACCAAAAGACATAGACTGGCTGAATGGATACAAAAACAAGACCCATATATATGCTGTCTACAAGAGACCCACTTTAGACCTAGGGACACATACAGACTGAAAGTGAGGGGATGGAAAAAGATATTCCATGCAAATGGAAATCAAAAGAAAGCTGGAGTAGCTATACTCATATCAGATAAAACAGACTTTAAAATAAAGAATGTTACAAGAGACAAGGAAGGACACTACATAATGATCCAGGGATCAATCCAAGAAGAAGATATAACAATTATAAATATATATGCACCCAACATAGGAGCACCTCAATACATAAGGCAACTGCTAACAGCTATAAAAGAGGAAATCGACAGTAACACAATAATCGTGAGGGACTTTAACACCTCACTTACACCAATGGACAGATCATCCAAAATGAAAATAAATAAGGAAACAGAAGCTTTAAATGACACAATAGACCAGATAGATTTAATTGACATATATAGGACATTCCATCCAAAACCAGCAGATTACACGTTCTTCTCAAGTGCGCATGGAACATTCTCCAGGATAGATCACATCGTGGGTCACAAATCAAGCCTCAGTAAATTTAAGAAAATTGAAATCATATCAAGCATCTTTTCTGACCACAACGCTATGAGATTAGAAATGAATTACAGGGAAAAAAAACGTAAAAAAGACAAACACATGGAGGCTAAACAATACGTTACTAAATAACCAAGAGATCACTGAAGAAATCAAAGAGGAAATCAAAAAATACCTAGAGACAAATGACAATGAAAACACGACGACCCAAAACCTATGGGATGCAGCAAAAGCAGTTCTAAGAGGGAAGTTTATAGCTATACAAGCCTACCTAAAGAAACAAGAAAAGTCTCAAGTAAACAACTTAACCTTACACCTAAAGAAACTAGAGAAAGAAGAACAAACAAAACCCAAAGTTAGCAGAAGGAAAGAAATCATAAAGATCAGAGCGGAAATAAATGAAATAGAAACAAAGAAAACAATAGCAAAGATCAATAAAACTAAAAGTTGGTTCTTTGAGAAGATAAACAAAATTGATAAGCCATTAGCCAGACTCATCAAGAAAAAGAGGGAGAGGACTCAATTCAATAAAATCAGAAATGAAAAAGGAGAAGTTACAACAGACACCGCAGAAATACAAAGCATCCTAAGAGACTACTACAAGCAACTTTATGCCAATAAAATGGACAACCTGGAAGAAATGGACAAATTCTTAGAAAGGTATAACCTTCCAAGACTGAACCAGGAAGAAACAGAAAATATGAACAGACCAATCACAAGTAATGAAATTGAAACTGTGATTAAAAATCTTCCAACAAACAAAAGTCCAGGACCAGATGGCTTCACAGGTGAATTCTATCAAACATTTAGAGAAGAGCTAACACCCAGCCTTCTCAAACTCTTCCAAAAAATTGCAGAGGAAGGAACACTCCCAAACTCATTCTATGAGGCCACCATCACCCTGATACCAAAACCAGACAAAGACAGTACAAAAAAAGAAAATTACAGACCAATATCACTGATGAATATAGATGCAAAAATCCTCAACAAAATACTAGCAAACGGAATCCAACAACACATTAAAAGGATCATACACCAAGATCAAGTGGGATTTATCCCAGGGATGCAAGGATTCTTCAATATACACAAATCAATCAATGTGATACACCATATTAAAAAATTGAAGAATAAAAACCATATGATCATCTCAATAGATGCAGAAAAAGCTTTTGACAAAATTCAACTCCCATTTCTGATAAAAACTCTCCAGAAAGTGGGCATAGAGGGAACCTACCTCAACATAATAAAGGCCATATATGACAAACCCACAGCAAACATCATTCTCAATGGTGGAAAACTGAAAGCATTTCCTCTAAGATCAGGAACAAGTCAAGGATGTCCACTCTCACCACTATTATTCAACATAGTTCTGGAAGTCCTAGCCACGGCAATCAGAGAAGAAAAAGAAATAAAAGGAATACAAATTGGAAGAGAAGAAGTAAAACTGTCACTGTTTGTGGATGACATGATACTATACATAGAGAATCCTAAAACTGCCACCAGAAAACTGCTAGAGCTAATTAATGAATATGGTAAAGTTGCAGGATACAAAATTAATGCACAGAAATCTCTTGCATTCCTATACACTAATGATGAAAAATCTGAAAGAGAAATTATGGAAACACTCCCATTTACCATTGCAACAAAAAGAATAAAATACCTAGGAATAAACCTACCTAGGGAGACAAAAGACCTGTATGCAGAAAACTATAAGACACTGATGAAAGAAATTGAAGATGATACCAAGAGATGGAGAGATATACCATGTTCTTGGATTGGAAGAATCAACATTGTGAAAATGAGTATACTACCCAAAGCAATCTACAGATTCAATGCAATCCCTATCAAATTACCAATGGCATTTTTTACGGAGCTAGAACAAATCATCTTAAAATTTATATGGAGACACAAAAGACCCCGAATATCCAAAGCAGTCTTGAGGGAAAAAAATGGAGCTGGAGGAATCAGACTCCCTGACTTCAGACTATACTATAAAGCTACAGTAATCAAGACAATATGGTACTGGCACAAAAACAGAAACATAGATCAATGGAACAAGATAGAAAGCCCAGAGATTAACCCACGCACCTATGGTCAACTAATCTATGACAGAGGAGGCAAAGATATACAATGGAGAAAAGACAGTCTCTTCAATAAGTGGTGCTGGGAAAACTGGACAGCTACGTGTAAAAGAATGAAATTAGAATACTCCCTAACGCCATACACAAAAATAAACTCAAAATGGATTAGAGACCTAAATATAAGACTGGACACTATAAAACTCTTAGAGGAAAACATAGGAAGAACACTCTTTGACATAAATCACAGCAAGATCTTTTTTGATCCACCTCCTAGAGTAATGGAAATAAAAACAAAACTAAACAAGTGGGACCTAATGAAACTTCAAAGCTTTTGCACAGCAAAGGAAACCATAAACAAGACGAAAAGACAACCCTCAGAATGGGAGAAAATATTTGCAAATGAATCAACGGACAAAGGATTAATCTTCAAAATATATAAACAGCTCATTCAGGTCAATATTAAAGAAACAAACACCCCAATCCAAAAATGGGCAGAAGACCTAAATAGACATTTCTCCAAAGAAGACATAGAGACGGCCACGAAGCACATGAAAAGATGCTCAACATCACTAATTATTAGAGAAATGCAAATCAAAACTACAATGAGGTATCACCTCACTCCTGTTAGAATGGGCATCATCAGAAAATCTACAAACAACAAATGCTGGAGAGGGTGTGGAGAAAAGGGAACCCTCTTGCACTGTTGGTGGGAATGTAAATGGATACAGCCACTATGGAGAACAATATGGAGGTTCCTTAAAAAACTAAAAATAGAATTACCATATGACCCAGCAATCCCACTACTGGGCTTATACCCAGAGAAAACCGTAATTCAAAAAGACACATGCACCCGAATGTTCATTGCAGCACTATTTACAATAGCCAGGTCATGGAAGCAACCTAAATGCCCATCAACAGACGAATGGATAAAGAAGTTGTGGTACATATATAAAATGGAATATTCCTCAGCCATAAAAAGGAACGAAATTGAGTCATTTGTTGAGATGTGGATGGATCTTGAGACTGTCATACAGAATGAAGTAAGTCAGAAAGAGAAAAACAAATATTATATATTAATGCATGTATGTGGAACCTAGAGAAATGGTACAGATGAGCCAGTTTGCAGGGCAGAAGTTGAGACACAGATGTAGAGAATGGACATATGGACACCAAGGGGGGAAAACTGCGGTGAGGTGGGGATGGTGGTGTGCTGAATTGGGCGATTGGGATTGACATGTATACACTGATGTGTATAAAATTGATGCCTGATAAGAACCTGCAGTATAAAAAAACAAACAAAAAAAAAAAGAGGGGAAAAGGAAGTTGGGATGGCTGTGTTAAAAAGTCCATTGGAGGAATTGAGAATTCAAAGTATAGTGCCTTTCATTGGCTGAGTTCTTACAGTCCCTCACTGGCTGAGCTCTTACCAGGCAAGAAGAGGGAGACTTTCTTCTTCCTGTTGGGCTCTGCTATCATCATAGGGCTTGAGAGCACCCCTTTCTAACCTCCCTACTCTATTTTAATTGATGTTTCTACTTATTAGTTTTTACATTTCCCTCTTTTGATCATGATCTTTCTCTGAAAGCATCACTGATCAAGAGTCAGGTTTTCCAGTTTCAGCAGCTTCTGTCCGTCAATGCCAGGAAAGACCTTTCCTGGGTGTAGTGTCCCATGTCAGAGGGAAAGTGCACAGATTGGAAACCTATTGAGGTCTCATTCAAGTAACAAGGAGGGGTAGGAGGGAGAACTGTGTTGTAGTCCACACTAAGTTTGGTATCAATATGGTGACCTCCCAGGAGTAGGGGAACACCTGATTGCCTAGGGGGAGGTGAATTGGCCCAGGTCAGAAATGGAACAGGTCAGCAGCATTTGTATAAAAATACTTTGATTAGGAACCCTAGGACAATACTTGTGCTTTACCTCTTGCTCTTCCTCAGACATTTATATTTAGATTAAATTAGTCATTAAACAGAAAAGACACAAAAAAAATGTACAAATTTAGAAGGCTTTGTGGGAGGGTTAGTTAGAGTTGGAAAGTCCTTCCCTTTGTTATAAGATGAAGGTCAGTGAACAAATATTTATAAAACATTTACAATGTGTCACTCATTAAGACAATTATTAGCAAGACAGGAACCATCTTTATCCTTATGTCTCTTTCAGTCTATTCACTTTAGTGTGAAAGTTTATGGACTGGACTTAGGCCTCTTTTTTGTTTGTTTAAATATCATCTAAGAGTGTCATCATCTTCTCCTCTATAGTCTGCCTCTCTTAGTCACTTCCTAGTTTCTAGAGTGAGCTCTCCACCACACACACACAAATCCTGAGGCCTGGAGTAATAACCACCATCCCTTAGGGACAGCTCTACTACTCAGGCATGTTTTAAACTCAAAGCAAAATAGATGAATTGGAGATTAGAGGAATAAAAAAGACCATCCAGAAGGAAATATGGATGACCTTGAGCCTGCATAATGCATTGCTGTAAATAAGGAGGTTTTGCAGGGGTTTTTTGTTTTGTTTTTGCCCTTGACTTGAAATATCTGTCTTCTCCTTAGGTTTCTACAACAATTCTTTGAAAATTTCCAACAGCTTAACTTTAACCAATACAGATTGATCCTTCTGTATATGCAGGCTGAAGAAGAAAAAATTTCCTTTTTATAGCTAAAGAGCCTTTGGCAGATTAACAAGGGTGTTCATATCCATTATTTCTTTTGATTCTCATAACAACCTCATGAGGTAGACAAGGCAGCCTTATTTTTCATATTTTCAATAAAGAAATTGAGACTCCTAAAGAATTAAATGATTTGCCTCTGGTCATATGACTAATAAATTGTAGAAGTGAAAATTAAACCCAAAATTCTCACTCTAAATTCAGTGCTCTTTTTATTGATCATCACTGTGTCAGTTAAAAACCAACAAAACAAATCACACTATATATTTAAGAACAAATATAACAGATTTTCCTCATTGGAGAATGGTAGGTAAATGAGCCTTTTTTTTAACATCTTTATTGGAGTATAACTGCTTTACAATGGTGTGTTAGATTCTGCTTTATAACAAAGTGAATCAGCTATACATATACACATATCCCCATATCTCCTCCCTCTTGCGTCTCCCTCGCACCCTCCCTATCCCACCCCTTTAGGTGGACACAAAGCACTGAGCTGATCTCCCTGTGCTATGTGGCTGCTTCCCACTAGCTATCTATTTTACATTTGGTAGTATACATAAGTCCATGCCACTCTCTCACTTCGTCCCAGCTTACCCTTCCCCATCCCCGTGTCCTCAAGTCCATTCTCCACGTCTGCATCTTTATTCTTGTCCTGCCCTTAGGTTCTTCAGAACCTTTTTTGTTTTAGATTCCATATATATGTGTTAGCATACAGTATTTGTTTTTCTCTTTCTGACTTGGTTCCTTAAAAAACTAAAATTAGAACTACCATACAACCCAGCAATCCCACTACTGGGCATATACCCTGAGAAAAACATAATTCAAAAAGAGTCATGTACCACAATGTCCATTGCAGCTCTATTTATAATAGCCAGGACATGGAAGCAACCTAAGTGTCCATCAACAGATGAATGGATAAAGAAGATGTGGCACATATATACAATGGAATATCACTCCACCATAAAAAGAAACGAAATTGAGTTATTTGTAGTGAGGTGGATGGACCTAGAGTCTGTCATACAGAATGAAGTAAATGAGACTTTTAATAATCAGATTGCATGGTTCATTCTAACTCTTAGATTCTTGGACTTCCTTAAAGAGAGAAAGAAAGATTCAATTCAATGATTAACTACAACTCCTCAAGCAAACTGACTTTAAAAGGAACATTTCTCTTGAGGTAATCCATTCAGTTACTGGGAATTTAAAATAAATCAGTATATTGTTAAATGTTTAAAAGTTTTTAAATAGCTCCATCTATAGGTTAATATGTTTGTTTTCTATACCCATTCTAGATTTTACATGTGGATATACTGAAAATAAATGTAAGTTACCTTGTTAAGAGAAAGCACAGAACCCATAGTACCTGACGTGGTATCTGAAAATGTACCTACTCTGTAAATGCTTTTTTAATGGATAGATGCACAGATAGATGAATGGACAGATGGATGGATGGATAAAGATGGCAGACATCAAGGACTCAGTTCTACATAAGAGTGGGTGTACAAGGAGGAGACTATTTAAAGCAATGATTTGGTTTGCATTTTCCTTTATTTAAATGTTCAGTGGGAGACAAATAAAGCAACAACTACTATTCCTAAATGTTTTATAGACAGGAGTGTGTGTGAAAATGAAGTGGAACTAGAATGAAGAAATAAAAATCTCACTATTGAGATCTGCTAAAGAAGAGAACCGTTCTCACGTTCACATATATTCCTCTAAGAAGGCATTGGTACTATCCTTGAAATTGGGTAACCAGCTGAGACTGACTCTAGTGACCTCCTTCTTACATATTTCTTCTGATCATTAGTCTTTGGAAAGCATTTGCTCAAAATCTCATTTACATTTTCTTAGCCAGAGTTTGATACTATTTGATTTGTACTGATTTGTGGAAATTAAAACACGATAAAATATAAGTAAGTCTCTGGTCAAAGTTATGAAGACCACACAACAAAAGGAAATGTCTTATTTATGCTGTTCCTTGTTTTATCTGAGATTTTTCATTGCTGGCAAAAAAACAAAAACAAAAAATCAGTTTCTACACACATGTCAAAACTGTTTTCTACAGGGTCAGAAAAGATCTTTGAATAACACCAAACTCTCGGACCCTAACTTTTGTTATAATTGGATTTTAAAGTAAAATAACTTAACCCTGGCAACAGCATTAAAAGGTCAGGAAATAATGGGTCCAAACTGAACTTCTAAGTCATCAAGTCTAACCCATGCTTCCCAGCAATATTGTACAAAACTCCTCTTTCTTCAAACAGGAATATTGTTTAGCTGAATTATTCTGGTATTCAAAGCCCTCCCCAGTATGGACTGAACCATTTTCACTTCCTCTGGATCTTATACTCCAGTTACATTGAGCTATCTGGATTTCCCAAATGTACCTAAACCTTCCTACCTTTTATGCTTTGCTCATGAGACTACTTTTGCTTAAAATATTTTCACCTCATCTCCACTGGCCCAAATTCTGCCCATATTTCAAGGTCCAGATTAAATGCCAGCTCCATGAAATCTTATAGAGTCACACAGAACTTTGCTTATAACTCTATCAACTTTCTGTTCACACTCTGCCTTCTATGTTAGATGTCTGAGCATTTTCTTTTCACCTTTGGATCCTCTGGTGTCTTACTCATAGTAGGAACTCAGTAAATATTTGTTGAATACTGACTAAAGTACTATATTTTCTCCTAGGTATAGCCATTCATTCATTCATTCATTCACTCATTCAAAAAACATTTACTGGGGATACAGCATTAAACATGATAGACAACATCTCTATCTTTTTAAAGTTTTCATTCTAGTGGAAGAGACAAAAAAAATCAATATATAATTTAGGGAGTGATAAAATGCTATGAAGAAGGTTGAAAATTCCTTACGAGCAGTGAAGGCGTGAGATTCATCTTTATTTCACTACAATGCCAATAAATATGTGCTGAAAGTTTTGAATGGTTTCATTTTTACAAAAAATGAATTAATAACAATACCTTACATTTTTTATAGCATTTAGCTATTTCAAAGCAGTTTTTCAGTTTTTCTGATTTGGTCTTCACAACATGCTTGTGGACTAGATATGATTGTTACCGTTCCCATTTCATAGATGAGGCCCAGAAAGTTTTTTTATTCAATATCAAAAAATGGTTCCCTTTGCGTCTTTCATTCATTTATTCATTCAAGAAATGTTTGTTGATAGCCTACTCTGTGAGAGATATATAAAGCTAAATAAGACATGTTCCTAAGGAGCTTTATTTAAAAGAGGGAAAGGTGTAGAATTAACTGTAACCAAAAATAATATGACCTCAGTGTCCTGAGAAAGGTATCAACGAGGTACTCTGGCAGTTCAGAGGAGGGAGGGTTTGGCTCTGACTGAGGAGAATCAGACAAAGTTTTCGGAAATAGTTGGGCATTTAAGCCAGGTCTGAATTTTCCCTCATTTATAATGGTAGCAAGGATGTAATCACAGATGAGTTCCCACTAAGAGAAACAGTCCTGCCATTTTGTCCCGCACATTATACGAGGCATGATTATAAAGTGGTAGGACTGATTTCCTCATGTTGCTCATAAATTTGCTCTGCTGGAAGCTCCAACAGAGAAGTTCTTGCATGGCTTAGAGCAAAGGCAGCACCATTAGAACAAAACATATAGTTCTCAAAGTTATTACTTTGAAGGGAGCACCACTCATTTGACTGTACAATTCCAATAATTTATAATAAGTTGACACCTCATTTTCAGATAAGGATTATTTCAGTTTTACAAGGGTGTTGTCTCCATGTGGCTGAATTATATACAAGGAGTTGGGAGGGCATAAAATGATAGCATCTTAGAGCTGTAATGTAATCTTCTGTATCCTATCATCTTAAAGAAAAAGGTAGAGGGGACTCAGAGGTGAATTGCTATGACATGACCCTTTGAGACTCCTGAGAACCTCCTGACTAAAATAAAGCTCCTGTGTTGCTAGAGTCAGGAGACCAATATAATAACATTCAGAGTGAGACTGCATAACTATAAATTTGAGAATACAAGATGAAGAAATTTGAATGAGCTGCACCTCCTTCTTTGACTGCAGTAATTTACTGCAATAAAATAGTTTTACACGGATCATGCGACTAAGCCAAATTTTACTATTAAGTCATGCTTTAAAGATTGAAATACAGTATCTTAGAAATGTATACAAAGATGTGAACCTTTTTCTTTCTTTTTTTATTGAAGTAGAGTTAATTTACAATATTGTAATAGTTTCAGGTGTACAGCAAAGTAATTCAGTTGTTTCAGATAATTTTCCATTATAGATTATTACAAGATACTGAATATAGTTCCCTGTGCTATACAGTAAATCCTTGTTGCTTATCTATTTTATGTATAGTAGTTTGTATCTGTAAATCCCATACCACTAATTTACCGCTCCACCCCTTTTTTCCTCTTTGGTAACCATAGTTTGCTTTCTATGTCTGTGAGTCTGTTTCACTTTTATATACAGATTCATTTGTATTATTTTTTAGATTCTGCATATAAGTGCTATCATATCATATTTGTCTTTCTCTGTCTCACTTACTTCACTAAGTATAATAATCTGTAGATCAATTTATGCTGCTGCAAATAGCAATATTTCATGCTTTTTATGGCTGAGTAATATTCCATTGTGTGTGTGTGTGTGTGTGTGTGTGTGTGTGTGTGTGTGTGTGTATACCACATCTTCTTAAGCCAATAGTCTGTTGCTGTACATTTGGATTGTTTCCATGTCTTGGATATTGTAAATAGTGCTACTATGAACATTGGGGTGCACGTATCTTTCGAATTAGAGTTTTCTTCTTTTTCCAGATATATAGCCAGGAGTGGGATTGCTGTATCATATGATAGCTCTACTTTTACTTTACTAAGGAGGCTCTGTACTGTTTTCCATAGTGGCTGAACCAATTTACATTCCTACCAACAGTGTAGAAGGGTTCCCTTTTCTCTACTCCCACTCTAGCATTCTTTGTAAATTTGTTGATGATAGGCATTCTGACCAGTGTGAGGTGATACCTCATTGTGGTTTTGATTTGCATTTCTCTGATAATTCGTGATGTTGAGCATCTTTTCATGTGCATGCTGATCATCTGTATGTGTTCTTTGGAGAAATGTCTATTTAGGTCTTCCACCCATTTTTTGATTGGGTTGTTTGTTCTTTTGATATTGAGTCATATGAGCTGTTTGTATATTTTGGATATTAACCACAGGTCGACTGCTTCTTTTGCAAATAATTTCTCCCATTCCATAGATTATATTTTCTTTTTGTGTGTGTGGTTTCCTTTGCTGTGCAAAAGCTTTTAAGTTTGATTAGGTCCCATTTGTTTATTTTTGCTTTTATTTATTTATTTTTACCCCTGGGAGACTGATCTAAGAAAATATTGCTATGATTTATGTCAAAGAATGTCTTGCCTATGTTCTTTTCTAGGAGTCTTATGGTGTCATGTCTTATATTTAGGTCGTTAAAACGTTTTGAGTTTATTTCTGTATATGGTGTGAGGGAGTGTTCTAATTTTATTGATTTACATGTAGCTGTACAGGTTTCCCATCACCACTTGTTTAAGTGCCTGTCTTTTCTCCATTGTATATTCTTGCCTCCTTTGTTGTAAATTAATTGACCATAGGTACATGGGTTTATTTCTGGGCTCTTTATTCTTTTCCATTGATTTATATGTCTGTTTTGTGCCAATACCATGCTGTTTTGATTTCTGTAGCATTGTAGTATAGTCTTAAATCTAGAAGGGTTATTCCTTCAGCTTTGTACCTTTTCTTCAGGATTGTTTTTGGCAATTCTGGGTCTTTTGTAGTTCTATATAAATTTTAGGATTATTTGTTCTAGTTCTGTGAAAAATGTCATGGGTTTTTGTTTACCTCTTCCCTTTCAAACTGGATAACTTTTATTTCTTTTTTTGTCTGATTGCTCTGGCTAGGACTTCCAATACTATGTTGAATAGAAGTGGTTAGAGTGGGCATCCTTAGCAGGAGGGTTTCAGTTTTTCACCTTTGAGTATTATTTTGGCTGTGAGTTTGTCATAAATGACTTTTATTATGTTGAGATATGTTCACTCTGTACCCACTTTGGTGAGAGTTATCATAAATGGATGCTGAATTTTGTCAACAAAATTCTGTGACTATTGAGATGAGCATGTGGTTTTTATTTTTCCTTTTATTAATGTGGTGTACCATGTTGACTGATTTGCATATGTTGAATCATCCTTGTGACAATGGAATGAATCCAACTTGATCATGGTGTATGATCCTTTTTATATATTGCTGGATTTGGTTTGATAGTATTTTGTTGAGGATTTTTGCATCTATATTCATCAAAGATATTGTCCAGTAATTTTCTTTTTTTGTAGTGTCTTTGTCTGGTTTTGGTATCAGGGTGATAGTGGCTTCATAGAATGAATATGAGAGTATTGTCTCCTCTTAAATTTTTTGGAATAGTTTGAGAAGGCTAGGTATAATTTCTCTTTATGTTTAGTAGAATTCCCCAGTGAAGCTATTCAGTCCTTCAAATTATCTGTTTCTTTTTGACTCAGTTTTGACAGGCTGTATGTTTCTAGAAACTTGTCCATTTCTTCTAGGTTGTCCAATTTGTTGGCATATAACCGTTCATAATATTCTCTGATGATTTTTTGTATTTCTATGGTATCTGTTGTTATTCCTCCCCTTCATTTCTTATTTTATTTATTTGGGTCCTCTCTCTTCTTGGTGAGCCTGTCTAAATATTTATCAATTTCGTTAATATTTTCAAAAAAACAGCTCTTGGTTTTATTGATCTTTTCTATTTTTTTAATCTCTATTTTATTTATTTCCTCTCTGATCTTTATTATTTCCTTCCTTCTGCTTCTTTCTTCTTCATAGACAGATCTCTATGAATTTAGGAGAAATAGTTATCTACTGTAGTCTTGAAGGGGTGTTTTTATGTGGGAGCCTCCCTGTGTAGACTGTGCGTGTCCAATAGTTTTGGTGCAAGGGCTGGTTTTAGTACGGATGCTAGCCACATCTTTCCTCAGGGTATGCTGGCCATTATCCCCTTGATAGGAGCTGTGATTGGTGTTGTGGTGTCCATAGTCTATGCTGGATGTGAGGTGGGACCTCCTCTTTGCTCTGAAACTGTCACCATCCTATCAGGAGTGGGGTCTGCTCCACAGTTGTTGGAGTAGAAGCCCTGAGGGTGGGGCTTGATCAAGCTCCATTGCCCTTGAGAGTGTGCCTTGCCTAAAAGGAGGTGACTACTGAAGCAAGTAAGGCCTCTGTGGTCACAGTGCACCAATGCACTTCCCATGCAGGCATCCAAGGTTCCCCCCAGAAGCAGCCCAAGGTCGCAGCCCTTTCTCTGTTGTGTGTGTCCCAGACCTGGTGCAAGACTTTGGTGTGAAATAGGCTGGTGCTGGGGGCGAGGGCACTATGCTTACAGGAATTGAGGTGGCCATGCTGCCGCCTGAGACCTGGGCTGTCTCTGTGGCAGACTTCTCCCAGGACCTGTCAGCCCCTGATCCGGGGCCAAGCTGAGCTGGGGAGTGGGAGGATCCCTCCAGGAAATGAACCACGAGATGACATTCCAGATCCTCTGGGCTTTCTCCATGTAGTTAGATCAAGTCCTCCCCCAGGGCCTGTCTGCCCGAGATTCAGTGCCCAACCACTGCACATTCCTGTGGTGCTGCCTTGTGCAGGCACTGACAATGTTCACCATGGTCAGACCTGCCCCCACTCTGTGTGCACTGACAACGGGCTCCACAGTTCCCCCTGGATCACACCCCAGGTGCCCTTGTCTGTCTCTGCACAACTAGACCAACTCTCTGCCCTGATCTCATTCCAGGCTGTGGTGTGGAGTGGGCCAAGGTGTTTGTCCCTTTAGATTGGGAAGTGCAGGGAGGCAGCAGCTGCCAGTGCAAGTCTCTCTCCACCCTGATTGTTAGCAAGCCAGCACACGTGCTCCTCCTGAGTAGAGTCTAGGTTTTTCCAGACCCTCTATTTGTCCCAGTGGATTTCTCAGCAGTCAACAGGTCTCCCCAGGGTGAGTGTCTGCCTTTGTGAACCTTCTTTTCCTTACAGATCTCTCCCAGGGGCACTGATGCCTTTTTTTTCCCATCCTACTCGGTTATGTGGGGATCTTTCTTGCAGGTTTGGTCATAGAGGAGACCTTCTACCAGTTTCCAGTTAGCTTTTTGTGAGAATTGTTCCACATGTAGATGTATTTTTATGTGTTTGTGAGAGAAATGAGCCCCACGTCCTCTTACTTGGCCATCTTGATCTCCATCCGAAGATGTGAACCTTTAAAGTATTAATTAAAATGATTTGGGGAGCATATAGCATGACATCTCATGAAAATGATTTCTCATTTAATTATTCATAAAGTTTATTTTTAAATAAGTTTATCATTCTTTCTAGAATATTTTTTTAAATTGTGGTAAAAAGACACAAAATATACCATTTACCGTCTTAACCATTTTTAAGTATACAGTTTAGTAAAGTGTTAACTATATTCACATTGCTATGTAACAGACCTTTAGAACTTCTTTATCTTGAAAAATTGAAACTCTATACTGATTGAAAAACAACTCCCAATTTTCCCCTCACCTTAACCCCTAGAAACTACTATTCTACATTCTGTTTTGGTGACTTTGCCTATTCAAGATATCTCATTTAAATGGAATTATTCAGTATTTATTATTTTGTAACTGGATTATTTCAATCAGCATAATATCTTCAAGGATCATACATATTGTAGCATCGGACAGGATTTCCTTCTTTATAAAGGCTGAATAATATTCCATTGTACGTATATATCACATTTTCTTTATCCATTTATCTATCGATGGATATTTGTGTTGCTTCCACCTCTTGAGTACTGTGAATAATGCTACAATGAACACATATGTGCAAATACCTATTTGAGATCCTGCTTTCAATTATTTTGGATATATATCCAGAAATGGGATTGCTGGATCATATGGTAATTCTAATTTTAGTTTTTAGAGGACCTTCTGTACTATTTTCCATAGTGGCTGCACCATTTTAGGTTCACACCAGCAGTGCACAAGAGTTCCCAATTCTCTACAATCTCATGACACTTATTTTGATTTTTTTGATAACGGCGATACTAATGGGTGTGAGGTGATATCTCATTATGACTTTGATTTAAATTTCTCTAATGATTAATGATTTTCAACAGCTTTTTATATGTTTGTTGGCCATTTGTATTTCTTTTTTTTAATTTTTTAATTTAATTTTATTTTTTTATACAGCAGGTTCTTCTTAGTCATCAATTTTATACACATCAGTGTATACATGTCAATCCCAATCGTCCAAATCATCAAACCACCACCCCCACCACCCCTCCGCTTTCCCCACTTGGTGTCCATACACTTGTTCTCTACATCTGGATCTCATTTTCTGCCCCGCAAACCGGTTCATCTATACCATTTTTCTAGTTTCCACATATATGCAATAATATACGATATTTGTTTTTCTCTTTCTGACTTACTTCACTCTGTATGACAGTCTCCAGATCCATCCACGTCTCTACAAATGACCCAATTTAGTCCCTTTTTTATGGCTGAGTAATATTCCATTGTATATATATACCACTTCTTCTTTATCCATTCGGCTGTTGATGGACACTTAGGTTGCTTCCATGACCTGCCTATTGTAAATAGTGCTGTGGTAAATATTGGGGTGCATGTGTCTTTTTGAATTATGGTTCTCTCTGGGTATATGCCCGGTAGTGAGATTGGTGGATCACATAGTAATTCTATTTTTAGTTTTTTAAGGAACCTCCATACTGTTCTCCATAGTGGCTGTATCAATTTACATTCTGACCAACAGTGCAAGAGGGTTCCCTTTTCTCCACACCCTCTCCAGCATTTGTTGTTTGTAGACTTTCTGATGATGCCCATTCTAACTGGTGTGAGGTGATGCCTCATTGTAGTTTTGATTTGCATTCACTAATAATTAGTGATATTGAGCAGCTTTTCATGTGCTTCTTGACCAACTGTATGTCTTCTTTGGAGAAATGTGTATTTAGGTCTTCTGCCCATTTTTGGATTGGGTTGTTTTTTTTTTAATATTGAGCTGCATGAGCTGTTTATATATTTTGGAGATTAATCCTTTGTCCGTTGATTCATTTTCAAATATTTTCTCCCATTCTGAGTGTTATCTTTTCGTCTTGTTTACGGTTTCCTTTGCTGTGCAAAAGCTTTTAAGTTTCATTAGGTCCCATTTGCTTATTTTTGTTTTTATTTCCATTACTCTAGGAGGTGGGTCAAAAAGGATCTTGCTGTGATGTATGTTATAGAGTGTTCTGCCTATGTTTTCCTCTAAAAGTTTTACAGTGTCGGGCCTTACATTTAGGTCTTTAATCCATTTTGAGTTTATTTTTGTGTATGGTGTCAGGGAGTGTTCTAATTTCATTCTTTTACATGTAGTTGTCCAGTTTTCCCAGCACCATTTATTGAAGAGACTTTCTTTTCTCCATTGTATATCCTTGCCTCCTTTGTCATAGCTTAGTTGACCATAACTGTGTGAGTTTATCTCTGGGCTTTCTATGTTGTTCCATTGATCTGTGTTTCTGTTTTTGTGCCAATACCATACTGTCTTGATTAATGTAGCTTTATAGTATAGTCTGAAGTCAGGGAGCCTGATTCCTCCAGCTCCGCTTTTTTCCCTCAAGACTGCTTTGGCTATTCGGGGTCTTCTGTGTCTCCATACAAATTTTAAGATTTTTGTTCTAGTTCCGTAAAAAAGGCCATTGGTAATTTGATAGAGATTGCATTGAATCTGTAGATTGCTTTGGGTAGTATGGTCATTTTCACAATATTGATTCTTCCAATCCAAGAACATGGTACATCTCTCCATCTGTTGGTATCATCTTTAATTTCTTTCATCAGTGTCTTATACTTTTCTGCCTACAGGTCTTTTGTCTCCCTAGGTGGGTTTATTCCTAGGTATTTTATTCTTTTTGTTGTTATGGTAAATGGGAGTATTTCCTTATTTTCTCTTTCAGATTTTTTATCATTAGTGTATAGGAATGCAAGAGACTTTTGTGCATTAATTTTGTATCCTGCAACTTTACCAAATTCATTGACTAGCTCTAGTAGTTTTCTGGTGACATCTTTAGGATTCTCCATGTATAGTATCATCTCGTCTGCAAACAGTGACAGTTTTACTTCTTCTTTTCCAATTTATATTGCTTTTATTTCTTTTTCTTCTCTGATTGCCGTGGTTAGGACTTCCAAAACTATGTTGAATAATAGTGGCGAAAGTGTACATCCTTGTCTTGTTCCTGATCTTAGAGGAAATGCTTTCAGTTTTTCACCATTGAGAATGATGTTTGCTGTGGGTTTGTCATATATGGCCTTTATTATGCTGAGGTAGGTTCCCTCTATGCCCACTTTCTGGAGAGTTTTTATCAGAAATGGGTGTTGAATTTTGTCAAAAGCTTTTTCTGCATCTATTGAGATGATCGTATGGTTTTTCTTCTTCAATTTGTTAATATGGTGTATCACATTGTTGATTTGTGTATATTGAAGAATCCTTGCATCCCTGGGATAAATCCCAGTTGATCATGGTGTATGATCCTTTTAATGTGATGTTGGATTCTGTTTGCTAGTATTTTGTAGTATCTTTGTCTGGTTTTAGTATCAGGGTGATTGTGGCCTCATAGAATGAGTTTGGGAGTATTCCTTCCTCTGCAATTTTTTGGAGGAGTTTAAGAACGATGGGTGTTAGCTCTTCTCTAAATGTTTGATAGAATTCACCTGTGAAGCCATCTGGTCCTGGACTTTTGTTTGCTGGAAGATGTTTAATCACAGTTTCAATTTCATTACTTGTGATTGGTCTGTTCATATTTTCTATTTCTTCCTGGTTCAGTCTTGGAGGGTTATACCTTTCTAAGAAATTGTCCGTTTCTTCCTGGTTGTCCATTTTATTAGCATAGAGTTGCTTGTAGTAGTCTCTTAGGATGCTTTGTATTTCTGCGGTGTCTGTTGTAACTTCTCCTTTTTCATTTCTGATTTTATTGATTTGAGTCCTCTCCCTCTTTTTCTTGATGAGTCTGGCTAATGGTTTATCAATTTTGTTTATCTTCTCAAAGAACCAGCTTTTAGTTTTATTGATTTTTGCTATTGTTTACTTTGTTTCTATTTCATTTATTTCTGCTCTTATCTTTACGATTTCTTTCCTTCTGCTAAATCTGGGTTTTGTTTGTTCTTCTTTCTCTAATTCCTTTAGGTGTAAGGTTAGATTGTGTATCTGAGATTTTTCTTGTTTCTTGAGGTAGGCTTGTATAGCTATAAACTTCCCTCTTAGAACTGCTTTTGCTGCATCCCATACGTTTTGGATTGTCATGTTTTCATTGTCATTTGTCTCTAGGTATTTTTTTTATTTCCTCTTTTATTTCTTTTTTTTTTAACATCTTTATTGAAGTATAATTGCCTTACAATGGTGTGTTAGCTTCTGCTTTATAACAAAGTGAATCAGTTATACATATAAAATATGTTCCCATTTCTCTTCCCTCTTGCATCTCCCTCCCTCCCACCCTCGCCATCCCACCCCTCTAGGTGGTCACAAAGCACCGAGCTGATCTCCCTGTGCCATGCGGCTGCTTCCCACTAGTTATCTATTTTACATTTGGTAGTGTATATATGTCCATGACACTCTCTTACCCTGTCACATCTCACCCCACCCCCTCCCCATATCCTCAAGTCCATTCTCTAGTAGGTCTGTGTCTTTATTCCCGTCTTGCCACTAGGTTCTTCATGGCCTTTCTTTTTTTTTTTTTGCCCTTAGATTCCGTATATATGTGTTAGCATACTGTATTTGTTTTTCTCTTTCTGACTTACTTCACTCTGTATGACAGACTCTAACTCCATCCACCTCATTACAAATACCTCCATTTCATTTCTTTTTATGGCTGAGTAATATTCCATTGTATATATGTGCCACATCTTCTTTATCCATTCATCTGTCGATGAACATTTAGGTTGCTTCCATGTCCTGGCTATTGTAAATAGAGCTGCAATGAACATTTTGGTACATGACTCTTTTTGACCTATGGTTTTCTCAGGGTATATGCCCAGTATTGGGATTGCTGGGTCGTATGGTAGTTCTATTTGTAGTTTTTTCAGGAACCTCCATACTGTTCTCCATAGTGGCTGTATCAATTTACATTCCCACCAACAGTGCAAGAGTGTTCCCTTTCCTCCACACCCTCTCCAGCATTTATTGTTTCTAGATTTTTTGATGATGGCCATTCTGACCGGTGTGAGATGATATCTCATTGTAGTTTTGATTTGCATTTCTCTAATGATTAATGATGTTGAGCATTCTTTCATGTGTCTGTAGGCCATCTGTATATCTTCTTTGGAGAAATGTCTATTTAGGTCTTCTGCCCATTTTTGGATTGGGTTGTTGGTTTTTTTGTTATTGAGCTGCATGAGCTGCTTGTAAATCTTGGAGATTAATCCTTTGTCAGTTGCTTCATTTGCAAATATTTTCTCCCATTCTGATGGTTGTCTTTTGGTCATGTTTATGGTTTCCTTTGCTGTGCAAAAGCTTTTAAGTTTCATTAGGTCCCATTTGTTTATTTGTGTTCTTATTTCCATTTCTCTGGGAGCTGGGTCAAAAAGAATCTTGCTGTGATGTATGTCATAGAGTGTTCTGCCTATGTTTTCCTCTAAGAGTTTGATAGTGTCTGGCCTTACACTTAGGTCTTTAATCCATTTTGAGTTTATTTTTGTGCATGGTGTCAGGGAGTGTTCTAATTCCATACTTTTACATGTAGCTGTCCAATTTTCCCAGCACCACTTATTGAAGAGGCTGTCTTTTCTCCACTGTATATGCTTGCCTCCTTTATCAAAGATAAGGTGACCATATGTGTGTGGGTTTATCTCTGGGCTTTCTATCCTGTTCCATTGATCTATATTTCTGTTTTTGTGCCAGTACCAAACTGTCTTGATTACTGAAGCTTTGTAATATAGTCTGAAGTCAGGGAGCCTGATTCCCCCAGCTCCATTTTTCGTTCTCAAGATTGCTTTGGCTATTCGGGGTCTCTTGTGTTTCCATACAAATTGTGAAATTTTTTGTTCTAGTTCTGTGAAAAATGCCAGTGGTAGTTTGATAGGGATTGCATTGAATCTTTAGATTGCTTTGGGTAGTAGAGTCATTGTCGCAATGTTGATTCTTCCAATCCAGGAACATGGTATATCTCTCCATCTATTTGTATCATCTTTAATTTCTTTCATCAGTGTCTTATAATTTTCTGCATACAGGTCTTTTGTCTCCTTAGGCAGGTTTATTCCTAGATATTTTATTCTTTTTGTTGCAATGGTAAATGGGAGTGTTTTCTTAAATTCACTTTCAGATTTTTCGTCATTAGTGTATAGAAATACAAGAGATTTCTGTGCATTTATTTTGTATCCTGCTACTTTACCAAATTCATTGATTAGCTCTAGGAGTTTTCTGGTAGCATCTTTAGGATTCTCTATGTATAGTATCATGTCATCTGCAAATAGTGACAGCTTTACTTCTTCTTTTCCGATTTGGATTCCTTTTATTTCTTTGTCTTCTCTGATTGCTGTGGCTAACACTTCCAAAACTATGTTGAATAATAGTGGTGAGAGTGGGCAACCTTGTCTTGTTCCTGATCTTAGTGGAAATGGTTTCAGTTTTTCACCATTGAGGACAATGTTGGCTGTGGGTTTGTCATATATGGCCTTTATTATGTTGAGGAAAGTTCCCTCTATGCCTACTTTCTGCAGGGCTTTTATCATAAGTGGGTGTTGAATTTTGTCGAAAGCTTTCTCTGCATCTATTGAGATGATCATATGGTTTTTCTCCTTCAATTTGTTAATATGGTGTATCACATTGATTGATTTGCGTATATTGAAGAATCCTTGCATTCCTGGGATAAACCCCACTTGATCATGTTGTGTGATCCTTTTAATGTGCTGTTGGATTCTGCTTGCTAGTATTTTGTTGAGGATTTTTGCATCTATGTTCATCAATGATATTGGCCTGTAGTTTTCTTTCTTTGTGACATCTTTGTCTGGTTTTGGTATCAGGGTGATGGTGGCCTCGTAGAATGAGTTTGGGAGTGTTCCTCCCTCTGCAATATTTTGGAAGAGTTTGAGAAGGATAGGTGTTAGCTCGTCTCTAATTGTTTGATAGAATTCACCTGTGAAGCCATCTGGTCCTGGGCTTTTGTTGGTTGGAAGGTTTTTAATCACAGTTTCAATTTCAGTGCTTGAGATTGGTCTGTTCATATTTTCTATTTCTTCCTGGTTCAGTCTCGGCAGTTTGTGCATTTCTAAGAATCTGTCCATTTCTTCCAGGTTGTCCATTTTATTGGCATAGAGTTGCTTGTAGTAATCTCTCATGATCTTTTGTATTTCTGCAGTGTCAGTGGTTACTTCTCCTTTTTCATTTCTAATTCTATTGATCTGAGTCTTCTCCCTTTTTCTCTTGATGAGTCTGGCTAATGGTTTATCAATTTTGTTTATCTTCTCAAAGAACCAGCTTTTAGTTTCATTGATTTTTGCTATTGTTTCCTTCATTTCTTTTTCATTTATTTCTGACCTGATCTTTATAATTTCTTTCCTTCTGCTGGCTTTGTGGTTTTTTTGTTCTTCTTTCTCTAATTGCTTTAGGTGCAAGGTTAGGTTGTTTATTCGAGATGTTTCCTGTTTCTTGATGTAGGCTTGTATTGCTATAAACTTCCCTCTTAGCACTGCTTTTGCTGCGTCCCATAGGTTTTGGGTCGTCGTATCTCCATTGTCGTTTGTTTCTAGGTATTTTTTGATTTCCCCTTTGATTTCTTCAGTAATCACTTCGTTATTAAGTAATGTATTGTGTAGCCTCCATGTGTTTGTATTTTTTACAGATCTTTTCCTGTAATTGATATCTAGTCTCATAGCGTTGTGGTCGGAAAAGATACTTGATACGATTTCAATTTTCTTAAATTTACCAAGGCTTGATTTGTGACCCAAGATATGATCTATCCTGGAGAAGGTTCCATGAGCACTTCAGAAAAATGTGTATTCTGTTGTTTTTGGGTGGAATGTCTTATAAATATCAATTAAGTCCATCTTGTTTAATGTATCATTAGAAGCTTGTGTTTCCTTATTTATTTTCATTTTGGATGATCTGTCCATTGGTGAAAGTGGGGTGTTAAAGTCCCCTACTATGATTGTGTTGCTGTCGATTTCCCCTTTTATGGCTGTTAGTATTTGCCTTATGTATTGAGGTGCTCCTATGTTGGGTGCATAAATATTTACAATTGTTATAGCTTCCTCTTGGATCGATCCCTTGATCATTATATAGTGTCCTTCTTTGTCCCTTGTAATAGTCTTTATTTTAAAGTCTATTTTGTCTGATATGAGATTTGCTACTGCAGCTTTCTTTTGATTTCCATTTGCATGGAATATCTTTTTCCATCCCCTCACTTTCAGTCTGTATGTGTCTCTAGGTCTGAAGTGGGTCTCTTGTAGACAGCATATATATGGGTCTTGTTTTTGTATCCATTCAGCCAGCCTGTGTCTTTGGTGGGAGCATTTAATCCATTTACATTCAAGGTAATTATCGATATGTATGTTCCTATTCCCATTTTCTTAAATGTTTTCGGTTTGTTATTGTAGGTGTTTTCCTTCTCTTGTGTTTCTTGCCTAGAGAAGTTCCTTTAGCATTTGTTGTAAAGCTGGTTTGGTGGTGCTGAACTCTCTCAGCTTTTGCTTGTCTGTAAAGGTTTTAATTTCTCCATCGAATCTGAATGAGATCCTTGCTGGGTAGAGTAATCTTGGTTGTAGGTTTTTCTCCTTCATCACTTTAAGTATATCCTGCTCCTCCCTTCTGGCTTGCAGAGTTTCTGCTGAAAGATCAGATGTTAACCTTATGGGGATTCCCTTGTGTGTTATTTGTTGTTTTTCCCTTGCTGCCTTTAATATGTTTTCCTTATATTTAATTTTTGACAGTTTGATTAATATGTGTCTTGGTGTGTTTCTCCTTGGGTTTATCCTGTATGGGACTCTCTGTGCTTCCAGGACTTGATTAAGTATTTCCTTTCCCATATTAGGGAAGTTTTCAACTATAATCTCTTCAAATATTTTCTCAGTCCCTTTCTTTTTCTCTTCTTCTTCTGGGACCCCTATAATTCGAATGTTGGTGCGTTTAATGTTGTCCCAGAGGTCTCTGAGACTGTCCTCAGTTCTTTTCATTCTTTTTCTTTATCCTGCTCTGTAGTAGTTATTTCCACCATTTTATCTTCCAGGTCACTTATCCGTTCTTCTGCCTCAGTTATTCTGCTATTGATCCCATCTAGAGTATTTTTAATTTCATTTATTGTGTTTTTCATCATTGCTTGGTTCCTCTTTAGTTCTTCTACGTCCTTGTTAAAAGTTTCTTGCATTTTGTCTATTCTATTTCCAAGATTTTGGATCATCCTTACTATCATTATTCTGAATTCTTTTTCAGGTAGACTACCTATTTCCTCTTCATTTGTTAAGTCTAGTGTGCTTTGACCCTGCTCCTTCATCTGCTGTGTGTTTTTCTGTCGTCTCATTTTGCTTATCTTACTGTGTTTGGGGTCTCCTTTTCACAGACTGCAGGTTTGTAGTTCCCGTTGTTTTTGGTATCTGTCCCCAGTGGCTAAGGTTGGTTCAGTGGGTTGTGTAGGCTTCCTGGTGTAGGGAACTAGTGCCTGAGCTCTGGTGGATGAGGCTGGATCTTGTCTTTCTGGTGGGCACATCCACGTCTGGTGGTGTATTTTGGGGTGTCTGTGGCCTTATTATGATTTTAGGCAGCCTCTCTGCTAATGGATGGGGCTGTGTTCCTGTCTTGCTAGTTCTTTGGCATAGGGTGTTCAGCACTGTAGCTTGCTGGTCATTGAGTGATGCTGGGTCTTGATGTTGAGATGGAGATCTCTGAGAGATTTTCGCCGTTTGGTATTACGTGGAGCTGGGAGGTCTCTTGTGGACCAGTGTGCTGAAGTTGGCTCTCCCACCTCAGAGGCACGGCCCTGATGCCTGGCTGGAGCACCAAGAGCCTTTCGTCCACACGTCTCAGAGTAAAAGGGAGAAAAAATAGAAAGAAAGAAAGAAAAAGGCTATAATATAGTGAAGTAAAATAAAGCTATTGTAAAGCAAAGCTATACAGACAAAATCTCACCCAGAAGCATATACATATACACTCACAAAAAAAAGGAAAAGGGGAAAAATTAATATATCCTGCTCCCAAAGTCCACCTCCTGAATTTGGGATGATTCGTTGTCTATTCAGGTATTCAACAGATGCAAGCACATCAAGTTGTTTGTGGAGTTTTAATCCGCTGCTTCTGAGGCTGCTGGGAGAGATTTCCCCTTCTCTTCCCTGTTCGCACAGCTCCTGGGGTTCAGCTTTGGATTTGGACCCGCCTCTGCGTTTAGGTCGCCTGAGGGCGTCTATTCCCTGCCCAGACAGAACGGGGTTAAAGGAGCCGCTGCTTCGGGGGCGCTGGCTCACTCAGGCCGCGGGGAGGGAGGGGTACAGGGGAGCCGGGGCGAGCCTGCGGCAGCAGAGGCCGGCGTGACGTTGCACCAGCCTGAGGCGCGCAGTGCGTTCTCCCGGGGAATTTGTTCCTGGATCATGGGACCCTGGCAGTGGCGGGCTGCACCGGCTCCCGGGAGGGGCGGTGTGGAGAGTGACCTGTGCTCACACACAGGCTTTTTGGAGGCGGCAGCAGCAGCCCCAGTGTCTCACGCCCGTCTCTGGGGTCCGCGCTGATTGCCGCGGCTCGCGCCCTTCTCTGGAGTTCGTTTAGGCGGTGCTCTGAATCCCCTGTCCTTGCGCGCAGCGAAACAAAGAGGCAAGAAAAAGTCTCTTGCCTCTTCGGCAGCTGCAGACTTTTTCCCGGTCTCCCTCCCAGCCAGCTGTGGTGCGCTAACCCCTTCAGGCTGTGTTCACGCCGCCAGCCCCAGTCCTCTCCCTGTGATCCGACCGAAGCCCAAGCTTCAGCTCCCAGCCACGCCTGCCCCGGCCGGGGAGCAGACAAGCCTCTCGGGCTGGTGAGCGCTGCTCGGCGCCGAGCCTCTGTGCGGGAGTCTCTCCGCTTATTCCTCTGCGCCCCTGTTGCTGTGGGATCCGCGCTGTTAGCTGCGGCTCGCGCCCGTCTCTGAAGTTCGTTTAGGCGGCACTCTGAATCCCCTCTCCTTGCGCACCAGGAAACAAAGAGGGAAGAAAAAGTCTCTTGCCTCTTCGGCAGCAGCAGACTTTTTCCCGGGCTCCCTCCCGGCTAGCTGTGGTGCACTAACCCCTTCAGGCTGTGTTCACGCCGCCAACCCCAGTCCTCTCCCTGCGATGCGACCGAAGCCCGAGCCTCAGCTCCCAGCCCCGCCCGCCCCGGCGGGGGAGCAGAGAAGCCTCTCGGACTGGAG
The DNA here is from genome assembly GCF_028021215.1 of Eschrichtius robustus. Classification (NCBI taxonomy): domain Eukaryota; kingdom Metazoa; phylum Chordata; class Mammalia; order Artiodactyla; family Eschrichtiidae; genus Eschrichtius; species Eschrichtius robustus. Next base: position 73,052,307 of record NC_090845.1, on the reverse strand, counting down.
CGTGCTGGTTGGCACCGCTCCTCCGTGCGGGAACCTCTCCGCTTTGCCCTCCGCACCCCTGTGACTGCGCTCTCCTCCGTGGCTCCGAAGCTTCCCCCCTCTGCCACCCGCAGTCTCTGCCTGCGAAGGGGCTTCCTAGTGCGTGGAAATCTTTCCTCCTTCACAGCTCCCTCCCACTGGTGCAGGTGCCGTCCCTATTCTTTTGCCTCTGTTATTTCTTTTTTCTTTTGCCCTACCCAAGTACGGGGGGAGTTTCTTGCCTTTTTGGAGGTCGGACGTTTTCTGCCAGCGTTCAGTGGGTGTTCTGTAGGAGCAGTTCCACGTGTAGATGTATTTCTACTGTATCTGTGGGAAGGAAGGTGATCTCTGCGTCTTACTCTTCCACCATCTTCTCTCCTCCCCTCCTCTTTTATTTCTTCAGTGATCTCTTGGTTATTTAGTAATGCATTGTTTAGCCTCCATGTCTTTGTGTTTTTTTTATGTTTTTTCCCTGTAATTCATTTCTAATCTCATTGCATTCTGGTCAGAAAAGATGTTTGATATGAATTCAATTTTCTGAAATTTACTGAGGCTTGATTTGTGACCCAAGATGTGATCTATCCTGGAGAATGTTCCATGCACACTTGAGAAGAAAGTGTAATCTGCTGTTTTTGCATGGAATGTCCTATAAATATCAATTAATTCTATCTGGGCTATTGTGTCATTTAAAGCTTCTGTTTCCTTATTTATTTTCATTTTGGATGATCTGTCCATTGGTGTAAGTGAGGTGTTAAAGTCCCCCACTAGTATTGTGTTACTCTCAATTTCCTCTTTTATAGCTTAGCAGTTGCCTTATGTATTGAGGTGCTCCTATGATAGGTGCATATATATTTATAATTGTTATATCTTCTTCTTGGATCGATCCCTTGATCATTATGTAGTGTCCTTCCTTGTCTCTTGTAACATTCTTTATTTAAAGTCAATTTTATCTGATATGAGTAATGCTACTCCAGCTTTCTGTTGATTTCCATTCGCATGGAATATCTTTTTTCATCCCCTCCCTTTCAGTCTGAATGTGTCCCTAGGTCTGAAGTGGGTCTCTTGTTGACAGCATATATATGGGTCTTGTTTTTGTATCCATTCAGCAAACCTGTGCCTTTTGTTTGGAGTATTTAATCCATTCACGTTTAAGGTAATTATTGATATGTATGTTCCTATCACCATTTTCTTAATTGTTTTGGGTTTGTTTTTGTAGGTCCTTTTCTTTTCTTGTGTTTCCCACTTAGAGAAGTTCCTTTAGCATTTGTTGAAAAGCTGGTTTGGTGGTGTTGAATTCTCTTAGCTTTTGCTTGTCTGTAAAGCTTTTGATTTCTCCATCGAATCTGCATGAGATCCTTGCTGGGTAGAGTAATCTTGATTGTGGGTTCTTCCCTTTCATCACTTTAAATGTATCAATCCATTCCCTTCTGGCTTGTAGAGTTTCTGCTGAGAAAGCAGCTGTTAACCTTATAGGAGTTCCCTTGTATGTTATTTGTTGTTTTTCCCCTGCTGCTTTCAATAATTTTTCTTTTTCTTTAATTTTTGCCAATTTGATTACTATGTGTCTCAGTGTGTTTCTCCTTGGGTTTATCCTGCAGCTACTGGCTGCGCTTTCTGGACTTGGGTGGCTATTTCCTTTCCCATGTTAGGGAAGTTTTCGACTATAATCTCTTCAAATATTTTCTCAGGCCCTTTCTCTCTCTCTTCTCCTTCTGGGACCCCTATAATGCGAATGTTGTTGCATTTAATGTTATCCCAGAGGTCTCTTAGACTGTCTTCATTTCTTTTCATTCTTTTTTCTTTATTCTGTTCCACAGCAGTGAATTCCACCATTCTGTCTTCCAGGTCACTTATCCGTTCTTCTGCCTCAATTATTCTGCTATTGATTCCTTCTAGAATAGTTTTTATTTCAGTTATTGTATTTTTCATCTCTGTTTGTTCTTTAATTCTTCTAGGTCTTTGTTAATCATTTCTTGCATCTTCTCGATCTTTGCCTCCATTGTTTTTCCGAGGTCCTGGATCATCTTCACTATCATTATTCTGAATTCTTTTTCTGGAAGGTTGCCTATCTCCACTTCCTTTAGTTGTTTTTCTGGGGTTTTACCTTGTTCCTTCATCTGGTACATAGCCCTCTGCCTTTTCATCTTGTCTATCTTTCTGTGAACGTGGTTTTTGTTCCACAGGCTGCAGGATTGTAGTTCTTCTTGTTTCTGCTGTCTGCCCTCTGGTGGATGAGGCTATCTAAGAGGCTTGTGCAAGTTTCCTGATGGGAGGGACTGGTGGTGGGTAGAGCTGACTGTTGCTCTGGTTGGCAGAGCTCAGTAAAACTTTAATCCACTTGACTGCTGGTTGGTGGGGCTGGGTTCCCTCCCTGTTGGTTGTTTGGCCTGAGGCAACCCAACACTGGAGCCTCCCTGGGCTCTTTGGTGGGGCTAATGGTGGACTCTGGGAGGTCTCACGCCCAGGAGTACTTCCCAGAACTTCTGCTGCCAGTGTCCTTGTCCCCACGGTGAGCCACAGCCACCCACTACCTCTGTAGAAGACCCCCCAACACTAGTAGGTAGGTTTGGTTCAGTCTCCCCTGTGTTCACTGCTCTTTCCCTTGCATCCCGATGCGCACACTACTTTGTGTGTGTCCTCCAAGAGTGGAGTCTCTGTTTCCCCCAGTTCTGTCGATGTCCTGCAATCAAATCCCAGTAGCCTTCAAAGTCTGATTCTCTAGGAATTCCTCCTCCCGTTGCCGGACCCCCGGGTTGGGAAGCCTGGCATGGGGCTCAAAACCTTCATTCTAGTGGTTGGACTTCTGTGGTATAAGTGTTCTCCAGTCTGTGACTCACCCACCCAGCAGTTATGGTATTTGATTTTACTGTGATTATGTCCCTCCTACCATCTCATTGTGGCTTCTCCTTTGTCTTTGGATGTGAGGTATCTTTTTTGGTGAATTCCAGTGTCTTCGTGTCGATGATTGTCCAGCAGCTAGTTGTGATTCTGGTGTTCTCGCAAGAGGGGGTGAGAGCACGTACTTCTACCTTGTATATCTTCTTTGAAGAAATGTCTATTCAGTTCCTTTGCCAATTTTTAATTGGATTATTTGGGATCTTGTTGATGAGTTGTAGGATTTCTTTGTACATTCTAGATATTAACCTCTTATCAGATATGATTTTCAATTATTTTCTCTCATTCCATAGGTTGCCTTTTCACTTTGTTGATTGTTTCCTTTGTTATGCAGATATTTTTAAGTTTGATGTAGTCCTATTTGTCTTATTTTGTTGCCTGTGGTTTTGCTGTCTTAGACAAGAAATCATTGACAATGCCAATGTCCAAAAGCATTTTTCCTGTGTTTTCTTCTAGGAATTTTATAGTTTAAGATTTTAATTTTAAGTCTTTATTCCATTTGGAGTTAATTTTTTACATTATGTAAGATAAAGGTCCAACTTCCTTCTTTGCATATGGATATCCAATTTTCTCAACACCATTTTCTGAAGAGACTGTCTTTTCCCCCATTGTGTGTTCTTGGTGCCATTGTCAAAGACTAGCTGACTACACAAGGGTTTATTTCTGGACTCTCTATTCTGTTCCATTGTTCTATGTGTCTGTCTCTATGCCAGTACCACACTGTTTTGATTACTGTAGATTTGTATATTTTGAAACCAGGAAGTATGAGGCCACCAAATTTTTGAGGTTTTTTTTTTAAGGATTGTTTTGGCAATTTGGATTCTTTGAGATTCCATATGAATTATAGAATTTTTCCCTCTATTTCAGCAATAATTCCATTGAGATTTTGCTAAGGGTTGCACTGAATCTGCAGATTTCTTTAGGTAGTATGGACCAGAAATTTATTTAGGTAGTATGGACCAGAATACTATAGATATTTCTATAGTATTTAATAGATAGATGGTGTAAATGTTGGTAACCATTGGTAAATACTGTTATATATGTTATTTTCCTCATTTTACACGTGAAAAATCTGGAAAATGAGAGGTAAGTTTGACTACATTTTAAGCAGTGAGAAATAATTCTGCCTTCTAGTTCTTTAGAGAACTAGACCACACTACCTCAGTATTCTCTTTCCTGTCTTTAAGCAATAAGAAATAATGATTCTGCTCTGTACCTTCATAAAGAATACAAGGAGGTGATGTACATGAATCTCAGTCAAGAGATTGAAACCATGGATAGGTTAGCTCTCAGCCAGTTTGTGTGAACTATGGTAGAATCCTTTTTATGCTAGCCAGCAGTGACTCCAATAGTATGATCTCAGGGGACTATTGTCTGGAAGTGACCGTATTGAAGATTTGATGCTTGAACTGATATGGATACATAGCAGATATTGAAAAATACAGCCATAAAATACAATGACATCATATTAAGGAGCTGGTATAATTTTATATTCTGTAAATGAAGAAAATAAGGCCACTCTGAGGTTATATGACTCATCCAAAGTCATGTTAAAAATGGAAAGCTAGGGACTTCCCTGGTGGCACAGGGGTTAATAATCTGCCTGACAATGCAGGGAACATGGGTTCAATCCCTGATCCAGGAAGATCTCACATGCCGAGGAGCAACTAAGCCTATGCACCTCAACTGCTGAGCCTGCACTCTAAAGCCCGTGAGCCACAACTACTAAGCCCATGCTCCACAACAAGAGAAGCCACTGCAACGAGAAGCCCAAGCACCGCAATGAAGAGTAGCCCCCGCTCACCACAACTAGAGAAAGTCCACGCACAGCAACGAAGACCTAACACAGCCAAAAATAAATAAATAAATAAATAATTTTTTTGTAAATGGAAAGCTACGCTTGAAATAAAATCTGAAGTTCCTAATCCCCTGAAATAAACTGCAGACATTAATTCTTTAAAAGATATTTCTTTTTCTGTCTATAATGAAATATATTGTCTATAACGTGCTCACTAGAAAGATTCCCTGAAGATATTAAAGCTGAGCCTACTTGATATCAAAATAACCAATCGATTCTGTCAGCTGGGTAAAAAGAATCTGTCAAACTAGTTGGCTGTATGACTCAATCAGCTGAGAAAAGCGGGCAACTTTTAAAAAGGCCAGCAAAATGAACAAAATGATGGCGAGTGATTGATCACTGTTCTATCTTTGGAAGCCTAAAGTTTTATATCCCATTCATCTCAAGCATTGGATGAGGCTTAATTTGTGAAATTTAAACGAATGAAACTGCTGTTCTCCTAATGTTTTTTTTTTTATCTGCATTCACTACAAGGGGGCAGCACAGCCATACAGATACATTCACACTGCTTCTCCAGAGTTTATAAATATTCAGGGTCACATTTCCTAAGACTTCCTCTGGGCTTTCACTTCATGTGTGTGTAAAATTTCTACTTGCACTTGAGCTAGGTGTGAAAAGGTCAGGCACATTTCCAGTATGACTTTCAGGCTGACCTTTAGTGCAAAGTCCATCTGACTTTCCGAGAACAACTTAGAAAATTGCATTTTCTTTGAAAATAAGGTCCGAGTGTGGGTGGGGTGTGTCAGGGAAAATTTTTTCCTCCCCTCTTCTAGGTTCTTTTGGTTGGCTTAAGAATTAAACTGACATGAGACAGATTAAGAGGAGGAAATCACACAAAATTTTAATAACATGTATACATGGGAGAGATGTAGGAAAACTGAGTAACTCACCAAAATGACTGAAGCCCTCACCTTAGATACCATCCTCAGCTAAAGACAGAAGGGGATGCTGAGAGTGAGGAGTCAGTTATGGAACGCCACCAGGAAAAAAAGCACAGTAAACAAGGGTAAGTTTGTTATTCAGATTTGTCCTTGCTTTTTCTGATAGATTTCTAGAGGTTTGGTCATTCTCCTCTTCCTGGTACAGAGAGGGAAACATGCTTACAAGTGGAGATTTTTTCTTATAAGTGTAAACATTTCTTACAAAAAAGTAACTCCTACTTGGTTTTCAGAGTTTTTCCCAGGTGCCTGCTGTTTCTTAGAAAATAACCAGCTTAAAGTAATTAATATGCCAAGAACACATATTTTAGGGTGGCAAATTCTACTCCCCTACAGGTGGAAGTGTTCAGAGAACTTCCAAGGAGAGGCAATTCCTTGTGCCTAGGCTCCTAATACTAGTGTTTGAACTAATAATCTACTGTTAAGGAAAGGTGAAAAACACAACTAACCATCACAGATTTAGCTTTTACATTGCTCACTACTCTTTTAGTGAAAAGAAATTTGTACTTCATTTTTATTTCTGTTCCCTCATGATAATTGTATGGCTTATAAAGTTAGGATTAATTATTGTGTTAAACTAAAGAGAAATAACATTAAAGAGTATCATGAAGACTCAAAGAAGGAGACTATCATATCCAGTGAGAAGGAATTAAGAAAAGCTTCATGGGAAAAAATGGTGATTAAGACAAACTTTGAGATGCAGATGTAGAGAATGGACTTGAGGACACGGGGAGGGGGAAGGGTAAGCTGGGACGAAGTAAGAGAGTGGTATGGACATATACACACTACCAAATGTAAAATAGATAGCTAGTGGGAAGCAGTCCCATAGCACAGGGAGATCAGCTCGGTGCTTTGTGACCACCTAGAGGGGCTGGATAGGGAGGATGGGAGGGAGACGCAAGAGGGAAGAGATATGGGGATATATGTATATGTATAGCTGGTTCACTTTGCTATAAAGCAGAAACTAACGCACCATTGTAAAGCAATTATACTCCAATAAAGATGTTAAATAAATAAATAAAGACAAACTGTGGAAAATTAGTAGAATTCTAAATGACAGAGATGGAAAATCATGGGACTGGTGCTTTCCAAAGAGAAAAAATGGCATAAACGAAGAACAAAAGCATGAACAACATTAAGGGGTCAATTTTGGCCAAATGGAAGTTTCTTGTGAGGAAGAATTGGGAGGCAAGACTGGAATGTTAGAACTAATTAACTTTCTATGGAAAATACTTTGTTCAATAAGATACTACGGTAATTAGCAAAGAAAGTAGATCTTTATTGTAATATTTAAATTTTGGAGGATTTTGTTTTCCCTTTGGCTACATCACTTATAGCAATGTGATGACCTATGGACAAACATTCACCCAACTAACTTTGTGAATCAAGCCTTTAATAGACTACCCTCCACCCCCTACCTTTGCCCCAAGAGTTGCACTTTTAAGGGGCTTCAATTCAACTAGCTAGCCAACATCCTTGCCTGAGTGGCAATGCTAAAGTTTTAGTGATATAAAATCTTTAGCAGGAATTAGTGAGAATGTATGGCAGAACAAGCTCTGGATAGACAAAGACAAAAGAGATCTGCTAAAGTTTGGAAGGGGGCACCAAAAATTGATTTGCAAATTTCTGAATATTGTCATAAATTTACTTGAATTTGTTGCAGGAAGGGGGACCCCGTCCAGGGCCTGAGAGTGGGTTCTTGTCTAACACTCAGAAATGAATTGTCTGAGGAGACACACACACTGACAAAGCAAGAAACTTTTTTGGGAAGGGGCACCCGGGTCGAGAGCAGAAGGGTAAGGGAACCCAGGAGGACTGCTCTGCCACGTGGCTCGCAGTCTCCAGTTTTATGGTGATAGGGTTAGTTTCCGGGTTGTCTCTGGCCAATCATTCTGACTCAGGGTCTTTCCTGGTGGTGCATGCATCTCTCAGCCAAGATGGATTACAGTGAGAAGGATTCTGGGAGGTTGGTAGGACATATGGACTGGCGTCTCCTCTCTCCTTTTGACCTTTCCCGAATTCTTCCAGTTGGTGGCAGCTTGTCAGTTCCGCATTCCTTACCAGGACCTCCTGTTGTTAAGATAACTCATGCAAGTGGCTACTATCTTGCCTGGCCAGGGCGGGCAGTTTCAGTCAGTGGTTCCCCTAACAAATTTACTGGTAAATCTTATGAAGACCCATGAAGTTAAATATGTTATATTATCAGCTAGTCATCTTTTACATTTTAAATGCCCCCCTGAATAAAATATTAGTGTTAGAAGTGACTTTTTAAGATCATCTAAACCAGTGATTACCAATGATATGAAGTTTTCTATGAGAAATATAAAGACAAATTCAATTGTTCATAAACGTGAATTTAAGTAACTTTGAGAATTATTTTTTCCTATAATTTTGCTCTTATTAATCCTATTAATTTTGTTAAAATATCTTTTATGTATTGAATTAATGATAATGATGATAATAACAATAATATAAATTAAATGTTTACTATGTGCCATGTGCTCTTCTAAACACTTTACATATATTAATTAATTTAATCCTCACAACAACCCTATGAGGTAAGTACCATTTTGTTCCTAGTTTCTTGATGATGGCAATAGTAGACGGTAAAGTATTTTTTAAATTATCTTCTAAAGTATCTTTATTGGTAAGTTAAAAATTAAGCAACCCCATATTTGCACCCCACCTTTTTATTAGGTCTGAAAAATAAAAAGAGAGAATAAATTATTTAAAAATTAAAGAAATTGAGGCCCAAAAAGAAGAAGAAAATTGCGCAAGAGCAAATAGCTAACCAATAGCAGAGGCCAGGACTAGCACTCAGATATTCTTTCACCTAGACTAGCCCTTTTTTCCTAATACCCTAAGTTGCCTTGCAAGGGAACTTTACAACTTTGTTCATGAACATGTTGAAAATGTTAACATTTGACTTTTTCCTACTGCACAACTCTGAGATGCTTTCCCCTGCCTCTTATAACAGTTAATTTAAATCCAGGCCCTTAAGCAAAATGTCAGAATGGAACCCCTTGGATTCTTAGTCAACTGTCATCTCCCTATAGGAGAATCAAGGATCTCTCATTCTTTGATCCTCCCTTAACACACACAGCTGTGCAGTGGGTATTTCTAATCATGCTGTCACCCAGAAGATACACCTGTCACTCCTCAGGTCCTGAAAATGTTCTACTCTGCCTTGAGTCAAGATAGCTTTTATGCTTTTGGAATTTCCTGCTGCAAAAGAACTCTCTGCCTGGGGCTCTGACCTTCAGGGGATTGTGTAAGACACACATTATTAGTCCAGCTTTCCCCTGAGTCTGGTGTATTTGAGAGACTTAGTTGAGAGTACTTTGTTCTCTGCTTTCTCACCACCTGCATGCTTCACATATACACTCTTGCATTTATTTCTGATTTGGGGAAAGTCAGGACAACCTTGTCATCTGTTTGATTTTACTAAACTCATGGCCCCACCTGCTTCCTAAAAAATGTTTTTCTGGGTTATATTTATTTCTTTCTGTTAAGAATTAAATATAATTTCCTTTTAGAGAATGTCATGCTGCCCCTGGAGACAATTTGCCTCCCCAGGGCTGAGAAGCCCAACTCTGTTACTTTGAAACTATTACAGGAACAGTGGAAAGAAATGAATAACAAATTGACTATGGTGCTGTTTAATTTGTTTAAAGTGGCTCCCAGTTTCTGATTTACCATCTCAAAAACTGATTTGTAGCCAATATATAAAGCAGAAAATCCTATTCACATGATAGCATCTGAATTATGAATACTTTCCCTGGCTCAGAATGGCTAGAACCATCTACAAAGCAGCTACATGAGATAAAGATTAAAAGTCCCATACCACATGGTTGTTCTCATAATTCTCGGATGGTGCCCATCCATAAAGACGACTAAATAGCAGAATCCAGAGTGGGGTGGGTTTGAAAAAGCTAAATGATGAATATTATGTTGGAAATTATTTTAGCAATCCTAGGGGAGATCGCAAGGGGATATATGTATGGAGAGGGTGGGGATAATTCAAGAAAAACTCAAATTACTAACTCTTCTCCTCACTGAATCTAGCCACATGTTAAAAACTCAGCTTGATATGTTTGTACTTTGCATTATTAACTCATTAAGCTATACCCACGGACTATAGCATCGGAAACGGGTTGTAGTGTCCTTGTTGTTAGCACTATCCAGATGGCTCCCTACTATACTGAGCAGCCTTACGCATAGAGTGAAATAGATGGCCAGCTCCATGCAGTGATATGAAGAGCAGTAAGAGGCATCCCATCCCCAAAGTGTTGTCCCTTCCTTAGCTTGCTACTTCCATCAACAAAGGATTAAAAGCCTTTGTTAGAATATAAATGTTACCCGAAATGGGCAGGGGATTAGTGATTGACTAATTACAATCATTAGTCTCAACCATCTCAACTAGTTTTTCCTTGAGCAGGATTCTGAGAAATTGTGACAGAGGACAGGCAAATATTGGTGGTTGGAGGGAAAGGAACTGACAGTAGTGGTAAGTAGGAAGAGAAAATTGGAAATGAGTATTTTTTTCCCCCAGGCATTTCTGTCAGTGGAAAAGAACTGAAGTAGATGGCATGGAAAATTAGGAGATCTACAAAAACAAGAATGTTAACATAAGACTTTAATCTTGACCTCCTTCACCATATCTGTCCTCAATTTCCCTTCTTGGATATACTAATTTTGGGGATACATGCACATCAGCCTAGAAGTCAGGATTTCCTGATGCTCTGGCTGTGATCCTGATCATAAAGAAGCTGCTCCTAAATGGGAGAGTTACAGAGCTAGCTGCTTTTTTTCCACCTTCTTTAATAATCCATTAACAATGGAAACCTCAACGTTTCTTCTGCTGAGAAAGGACAAGTTCTGCTTCCATCTCCATCATCTCTTTGTTCTTTTCTAATTGTTATTCACCGTCAGCTTGGTTTCTTGGGATCAAACTTAAATGGACTTAACCTTGACTTTAGGCATGACTGAGGTTAGTTCCACTGAACTCTGAATCTTAAGATTTACCAGCAGACTGCTTAGAATTCCAAAAGTGTCTCTAGGCCTCCCTTTGACCCTGTAGGCCTAGTGAGCAGTAAGGTGAGAAGATCTCTAAGTCTCCATTGCCTCCTTCTCACAATTGTCTGAGCTATGTGCACAAATTTTACCTACACTCATGAAGATAATAGGGAGGTTTTTACAGTGAGGAACAAATTGTCTGATGGGCCTTCAGAGCAGACACAGTCATTTGCATGTGTAAGGAGTAGAAAGTATTAACTCCCAGCCTCTGACCTAATTCCCTCATTCTCCTTCTCTGGTGCTCTGGCCTGGCTTCATGCCTTCTGAGGATATTATTATTTTAGCAAATGCATTTTTAGAATTCATGTCATCTCTTCAAAAAGGAAAGCACGTGAGTCTGAGGGAAGGGTGTGTAGGATGGTTATGAAGGCTTCACCTGAAAAGATACAAATGACAGGATAATTTGGCTTTCTGTTGATTGTTTTGTTTCAGACTAAGGAATGATTCATCAACCAATTATAGCCAGAAGAAATGAACACATGAGTGGGCTTACATGAGAATAGAACTTCAGCCCCATCAAAGTTAGCTAATAGCTGGCTACTTGCTAGCTGTCACAGAGCACCCTGAAACTGTGCCTCTCTGCCCAGTCTTCAATATAAAACTTCATAAGGAAAATAGGAGGGGCATAGGAAAAGGAGGACAGAATTGCAGTATGACTAGATTCTGGGGGTGATAGGAATCTGGAGAATTCCTGTATCTGCATGGTAATGTGTCTGGCTGATATCACAATGCTTATTTATAAGTTTCACAATGTTAGAGTAGATAGAATACTAAAATTGGAAGTACAAGCTCTGAGTCCTAGTTCTACTGCTGTTACTAACTGTGTGAATCCTTAGAAGAAAGAACCTCTTCATTTTCTCCAGCACCAAAATGAGGTAGCTGGGTAAGAAGATCTCTAAGGTACCTTCCAAATCTAGTGTACTGTGGATATGAGCCTACAATTTTCATGAGCAATCAAAAATTATAATAATCAAACAATATCCCAATAAGGTGACCCAAAACAAAATGTACAAATGTGTTGTGTTGGAGCCATTGAATTTTCTTTGAATTTTCTTTCTTCCTCTGAAGTTTATTCATGCTATTCTCTTAACCTTATATATACTTTACCACAATATCCCCAAATTGTGCTTGTCGAAATCCTGCCCTCCTTCAAAGCCTAGCCCAAAGATTATTTTCACAATTGCATTTTCTCTGATACTCTAAAGCAGGAAATAAGCTCTCCTTCTTCTGAGTGCCTGTAACACGTGATCTGCCTTTCTCTTATAACAGTATCCACAGCTCTTCATCTTGGTTGAGTATGTCTTTTTTTTCTATTACCCTGAGACGTGAGACTAGGTCTTACTTATTTTAGTGTCTTCCACATTTTCCAGTACCTATCATATGGGATGTGTTCAATACATGACACACTGAATCTCTTCAAGCAAATATTAAGGAGCATCGTGTCTCTCTGAAATGTGATAGCAAGTTAATAAAAGAACAAAAGTACCTGCTGTGTTCAGAAATATGAAGCAATTTTAAGTTTTATTTTAACTTTGCATTTTACAACAATTTCAGACTTACAGAAACAGTTGCAAAGAATTACCAAGTACCCTTCATCAGATTCATCATACATAACCATAGCATGACTATCAAAATCAGGAAATTAACAATGATCCAATGGTAGTATCTAATCTACAGACCTTATTTAAATTTCACCAGTGGCCCCACTAATGTGCTTTGTGTGATCCAGAATCTAATTCAAAAACACATGTTACGTCCCATTGCCTCACGCCGGAGCAGCTTCATCCTGCCCTTACATGCCCTGCCAACAAATTTCTTTTCATTATTTTTAAAGAGTTTTCCCCAACGAGACCTTCAAGATGGCAGAGGAGTAAGACGTGGAGATCACTTTCCTCCCCACAAATACATCAGAAATACATCTACATGTGGAACAACTCCTACAGAACACCTACTGGACTCTAGCTGAAGACCTCAGGCTTCCCAAATGGCAAGAACCTCCCCCAAGTACCTGAGTAGGGCAAAAGAAAAAAAGAAAAACAGAGACAAAAAATAGGGATGGGACCTGCACCTCTGGGAGGGAGCTGTGAAGCAGGAAAAGTTTCCACACACTAGGAAGCCCCTTCCCTGGTGGAGGCGGGGGCTGGCGGTGGGGGAAACTTCAGAGCCACGGAGGACAGAACAGCAAAGGGGTGCAGAGGGCAAAGTGGAGAGATTCCCACACAGAGAATCAGTGCCAACTAGCACTCACCAGCCTGAGAGGCTTGTCTGCTCACCAACAAGGGCGGGTGGGGTCTGGGAGCTGCGGCTCCAGCTTGGGAGGTCAGATCCCAGGGAGAGGACTGAAGTTGGCTGTGTGAACACAGCCTGAAGGAGGATAGTGTGCCACAACTAGCCGGGAGGGAGTCCAGGAAAAAGTCTGGAACTGCCTAAGAAGCAAGAGACCATTGTTTCAGGGTGCACAAGGAGAGGGGATTCAGAGCAGCACCTAAACAAGTTCCAGAGATGGGTGTGAGCCACAGCTATCAGCGCAGACACCAGAGACAGGCGTGAAACGCTAAGGCTGCTGCTGCAGCAACCAAGAAGCCTGTGTGCAAGCACAGGTCACTATCCACACCTCCCCTCCCAAGAGCCTGTGCAGACTGCCACTGCCAGAGTCCCGTGATCCAGGGACAACTTCCCCAGGAGAACACACAGCCCACTGCAGGCTGTTGCAACATCATGCCGGCCTCTGCCGCCACAGGCTCACCCCACATTCCATACCCCTCCCTCCTCCCGGCCTGATTGAGCCAGAGCCCCCTAATCAGCTGCTACTTTAACCCTGTCCTGTCTGGGCGGGGAACAGATGCCCTCAGGTGACCTACATGCAGAGGCAGGGCCAAATCCAAAGCTGAACCCCAGGAGCTGTGTGAACAAAGAAGAGAAAGGGAATTTTCTCCCAGCAGCCTCAGGAGCAGCGGGTTAAATCTCCACAATCAACTTGATGTACCCTGTATCTGTGGAATAGCTGAATAGACAACAAATCATCCCAAAATTGAGGTGGTGGACTTTGGGAGCAACTGTAGACTTGGGGTTTGCTTTCTGCATCTAAATTGTTTCTGATTTTAAGTTTATTTTAGTTTAGCATTTAGAGTTTATTATCATTGGTAGATTTGTTTCCTGATTTGGTTGCCCTCTTCCTCCTCTTGTTTTTTTTTTTTTTTCTTATATATAGATACTTTTTTTTTTTTCCTTTTTCCCTTTTTGTGACTGTGTGTGTGTATGCTTCTTTGTGTGACTTTGTCCGTATAGCTTTGCTTTTACCATTTGTCCTAGTGTTCTGTATGTCCGTTTTTTTATTTCTTTGCTTCTTTTTTAGTATAGTTTTTAGCTCTTGCTATCATTGGTTGTTTGTTTTTTGGTTTTGTTGTTCTCTTCTTTCTTTCTTTCTTATTTTTTCTTTCTTTTATTACTTTTCAATTTTTAAATTTTTAATAATTATTTTTTATTTTAATAACTTTTTTATTTGTTTTTCTTCCTTTCTTTTTTTCTCCCTTTTTTTCAGAGTGTGTGGCTGACAGGGTCTTGGTGCTTTGGTCAGGTGTCAGGCCTGTGCCTCTGAGGTGGGAGAGCCGAGTTCAGGACATTGGTCCAACAGAGACCTCCTGGATCCACATAATATTAAACGTCAAAAGCTCTGCCAGAGATCTCCATCTCAACACTAAGACCCAGCTCCACTCAATGACCAGCAAGCTACAGTGCTGAACACCCTATGCCAAAGAACTAGCAAAACAGGAACACAACACCACCCATTAACAGAGAGGCTGCCTAAAATAATAAAAAGGTCACAGACACCACCAAACACACTAACAGATGTGGTCCTTCCACCAGAAAGACAAGATCCAGCCTCATCCATGAAAACACAGGCACCAGTCCCCTCCACAGGAAGCCTACACAACCCACTGAACAAACTTCAACCACTGGGGCAGACAACAAAAACAACAGGAACTATGAACTTGTAGCCTGCAAAAACGAGACCCCAACACAGTAAGTTAAGCAAAAGGAGAATACAGAGAAACACACAGCAGATGAAGGAACAAGGTAAAAACCCACAAGACCAAATAAATGAGGAGGAAATAGGCAGTCTACCTGAAATAGAATTCAGACTAATGATCATAAAGATGATCCAAAATCCTGGAAATAGAATAGAGAAAATACAAGAAACGTTTAACAAGGACCTAGAAGAATTAAAGAGCAAAACAAACAATGATGAACAACACAATAAATGAAATTAAAAATTCTCTACAAGGAATCAATAGCAGAATAACTGAGGCAGAAGAATGGATAAATGACCTGGAAGATAAAATAGTGGAAATAACTACTGCAGAGCAGAATAAAGAAACAAGAATGAAAACAATTGTGCACAGTCTTAGAGACCTCTGGGACAACATTAAACGCACCAACATTCGAATTATAAGGGTCCCAGAAGATGAAGAGAAAAAGAAAGGGACTGAGAAAATATTTGAAGAGATTATAGTTGAAAACTTCCCTAATATGGCAAAGGAAATAGTCAATCAATTCCAGAAAGCACAGAGAGTCCCATACAGGATAAATACAAGGAGAAACATGCCAAGACACATATTTATCAAGCTATCAAAAATTAAATACAAAGAAAACATATTAAAAGCAGCAAAGGAAAAACAACAGATAACATACAAGAGTATCCCCATAAGGTCAACAGCTGATCTTTCAGCAGAAACTCTGCAAGCCAGAAGGGAGTGGCAGGACATATTTAAAGTGAAGAAATGGAAAAACCTACAAACAAGATTACTTTACCCATCAAGGATCGCATTCAGATTCGATGGAGAAATTAAAACCTTGACAAACAAGCAAAAGCTAACAGAATTCAGCAGCAACAAACCAGCTCTACAACAAATGCTAAAGGCACTTCTCTAGGCAGGAAACACAAGAGAAGGAAAAGGCCTACAATAACAAACCCAAAACAATTAAGAAAATGGGAATAGGAACATACGTATTGATAATTACCTTAAATATAAATGGAATAAATGCTCTAACCAGAAGACATAGACTGGCTGAATGGATACAAAAGCAAGACCCATATATATGCTGTCTACAAGAGACCCACTTCAGACCTAGGGACACATACAGACTGAAAGTGAGGGGAGGGGAAAAGATATTCCATGCAAATGGAAATCAGAAGAAAGCTTGAGTAGCAATTCTCATACCAGAAAAAATAGACTTTAAAATAAAAACTATTACAACAGACAAAGAAGGACACTACATAATTATCAAAGGATCAATCCAAAAAGAAGGTATAACAATTGTAAATATTTATGCACCCAACATAGGAGCACCTCAATACCTAAGGCAAATGCTAATAGCCATAAAAGGGGAAATAGTAACAAAATAAGAGTAGGGGACTTTAACACCCCACTTTCACCAATGGCCAGATTATCCAAAATGGAAATAAATAAGGAAACAGAGGCTTTAGATGATACATTAAACAAGATGGATTTAATTGATTTTTACAGGACATTCCATCCAAAAATAACAGAATACATTTTCTTCTCAAGTGCTCATGGGACACTCTCCAGGATAGACCATATCTTGGGTCACAAATCAAGCCTTGGTTAATTTAAGAAAATCGTATTAAGCATCTCTTCTGAGCACAATGCTATGAGACTAGATATCAATTACAGGGAAAAAAAATTGTAAGAAACACAAACACATGGAGGATAAACAATGCACTGCTTAATAACCAAGTGATCACTTAAGAAATCAAAGAGGAAATCACAAAACACCTAGAAACAAATGACAATGAAAGCATGATGACCCGAAACCTATGGGATGCATCAAAAGCAGTACTAAGAGGGAAGGTTATAACAATACCATCGTACCTCAAGAAACAAGAAATATCTCAAATAAACAGTCTAACCTTCCACCTAAAGCAATAAGAGAAAGAAGAACAAAAAAACGCCAAAGTTAGCAGAAAGAAAGAAATCATTAAGATCAGATCAGAAATAAATGAAAAAGGAATGAAGGAAACGATAGCAAAGATCAATAAAACTAAAAGCTGGGTCTTTGAGAAGATTAAAAAAACTGATAAACCATTAGACACACTCATCAAGAAAAAAAGGGAGAAGATTCAAATCAACAAAATTAGAAATGAAAAAGGAGAATTAACAACTGACACTGCAGAAATATAAAGGATCATGAGAGATTACTACAAGCAACTCTATGCCAATAAAATGGACAATGTGGAAGAAATATACAAATTCTTAGAAAAGCACAACCTTTCGAGACTGAACCAGGAAGAAATAGAAAATATAAACAGACCAATCACAAGCACTGTAATTGAGACTGTGATTAAAATCTTCCAACACACAACAGCCCAGGAACAGATGGCTTCACAGGCGAATTCTATCAAACATTTAGAGAAGAGCTAATACGTATCCTTCTCAAAATCTTCCAAACTCTAGCAGAGGGAGGAACACTCCCAAACTCGTTCTATGAGGCCATCATCACCCTGATACCAAAACCAGACAAAGATGTCACAAAGGTAGAAAACTAGAGGCCAATATCACTGATGAACATAGGTGCAAATATCCTCAAGAAAATACTAGCAAACAGAATCCAACAGCACATTAAAAGGATCATACACCATGACCAGGTGGGGTTTATCCCAGGAATACAAGGATTCTACAATATATGCAAATCAATCAATGTGCTGCACCATATTAGCAAATTGAAGAATAAAAACCATATGATCATCTCAATAGATGCAAAAAAGTCTTTCAACAAAATTCAACACCCATTTATGATAAAAACCCTCCAGAAAGTAGGCGTAGAGGGAACTTATCTCAACATAATAAAGGCCATATATGACAAACCCACAGCCAACATTGTTCTCAATGGTCAAAAACTGAAACCATTTCCTCTAAGATCAGGAAGAATACAAGGTTGTCCACTCTCACCACTAATATTCAACATAGTTTTGGAAGTTTTAGCCACAGCAATCAGAGAAAAAAAAAGAAATAAAAGGAATCCAAATCGGAAAAGAAGAAATAAAGCTGTCACTTTTTGCAGATGACATGATACTATGCATAGAGAAGCCTATAGATGCTACTAGAAAACTACTAGAAATATTCAATGGATTTGGTAAAGTAGCAGGATACAAAGTTAATGCACAGAAATCCCTTGCATTCCTCTACACTAATGATGAAAAATCTGAAAGGGAAATTAAGGAAACACTCCCATTTACCACTGCAACAAAAAGAATAAAATACCTAAGAATAAACCTATGTAAGGAGACAAAAGACCTGTATGCAGAAAACTATAAGACACTGATGAAAGAAATGAAAGATGATACAAACAGAAGGAGAGATATACCATGTTCTTGGATTGGAAGAATCAACATTGTGTAAATGAATATTCTACCCAAGGCAATCTACAGATTCATTGCAATCCCTATCAAACTACCAATGGCATTTTTCACAGAATTAGAAAAAAAAATTCAGAATCTGTATGGAAACACAAAAACCCTGAATAGCCAAAGCAATCTTGAGAAACAAAAATGGAGCTGGAGGAATCAGGCTCCTGGATTTCAGACAATATTACAAAGCTACAGTAATCAAGACAGTATGGTACAGGCACAAAAACAGAAATATAGATCAATGGAACAGGATAGAAAACCCAGAGATTAACCCACTCACATATGGTCACCTTATTTTTGATAAAGGAGGCAAGAATATACAATGTAGAAATGACAGTCTCTTCAATAAGTGGTGCTGGGAAAACTGGAGAGCTACATGTAAAAGAATGAAATTAGAACCCTCCCTAACACCATACACAAAAATAAACTCAAAATGGATTAAAGGCCTAACTATAAGGCCAGACACTATCAAACTCTTAGAGGAAAATATAGGGGGAACACTCTGACATAAATCACAGCAAGATCCCTTTTGACCCCCCTCCTAGAGAAATGGATATAAAAACAAAAATAAACAAATGGGACCTAATGAAACTTAAAAGCTTTTGCACTGTAAAGGAAACCATAAACAAGACGAAAAGACAACCCTCAGAATGGGAGAAAATATTTGCAAATGAAGCAACTGACAAAGGATTAATCTCCAAAATCTACAAGTAGCTCATGCAGCTCAATATCAAAAAAACAAACAACCCAATCCAAAAATGGGCAAAAGACCTAAATAGACATTTCTCCAAAGAAGATATACAGATTGCCAACAAACATGTGAAAGAATGCTCAACATCATTAATCATTAGAGAAATGCAAATCAAAGCTACAATGAGATACCATCTCACACCGGTACAAAATGGCCATCAGCGAAAAATCTACAAATAATAAATGCTGGAGAGGGTGTGGAGGAAAGGGAACACTCTTGCACTGTTGGTGGGAATGTAAATTGATACAGCCACTATGGAGAACAGTATGGAGGTTCCTTAAAAAACTAAAAATAGAACTACCATATGACCCAGCAATCTCACTACTGGGCATATATCCTGAAAAAACCATAATTCCAAAGAGTCATGTACCACAATGTTCACTGCAGCTCTATTTACAATAGCCAGGACATGGAAGCAACCTATGTCCATGGACAGATGAATGGATAAAGAAGAGGTGGCACATATATACAATGGAATGTTACTCAGCCATAAAAAGTAATGAAATTGAGTTATTTGTAGTGAGGTGGATGGACTTAGAGACTGTCATACTGAGTGAAGTAAGTCAGAGAGGGAAAAACAAATACCGTATGCTAACACATATGTTTGGAATTTAAAAAAAAATAGTTCTGAAGAACCTAGGGGCAGGACAGGAATAAAAATGCAGAGGTAGAGAATGGACTTCAGGACATGGGGAGGGGGAAGCGTGACCTGGGACGAAGTGAGAGAGTAGTATTGACAAATATACACTATCAAATGTAAAATAGATAGCTAGTGGGAAGCAGCCACATAGCACAGGGAGATCAGCTCTGTGCTTTGTGACCAACTAGAGGGGTGGGATAGGGAGGGTGGGAGGGAGACGCAAGAGGGAGGAGATACGGGGATATATTTATATGTACAGCTGATTCACTTTGTTATTAAGCAGAAACTAACCCACCATTGTAAAGCAGTTATACTCCAATAAAGATGTTAAAAGGAAAAAAAAGAACACATGTTACATTTGTAGTTGTCATGTCTCATAAGTCTCTTTTAAACTGGAATCTCTCTTAGTCTTTCATTGTCTTTCTGAGCCTTGAAACCTTTAGAAAGTACTGGCAGATTTTTTGTATAATGGTCCTCAACTTAGGTTTTTGATCAGTTTATGCATTTTGGTGGAAATAGCATAAAAGTAATGCATGCTTCTCGGTGGATCATATCAGGAATCATATCATGTCCTTTTGTCCCATTACTGGTGATGTTGTTAACTTTGATCATTTGGTTGAGGATTTCTCCACTCTAAATTTATTATTTTTTCTTTGGATAATCAATAATTATCTTGTTGGCGGGGCTGCTTTTAAACTATGCTATTATTGTGGTGTTTGGCAGATAGTGATTTTCTATTTCCATCATTTTTTCTACATTTACTAGCTGAAATTCTACTAGTAGATATGAGCTTTCTCTTCTCTCCCATTTGTTTACTTATTAAATAATTTTTATATCAGCATGGACTCATTCATTCTTATTTTATATATACAATGGTTTATAATTCAACATCCCTATTCTTTATTTTGTTTCAGTCAACTTTTAAAGAGAAATTTTCAATTCTGATTTTATTGTGTTCTCTCTTCTGACCTAACCTTAGCCATACGAAGCTCTAACTCTTGATTAGGGCTACCCAAAAATTGGAGGCCCATTTTTTCTTAAACAGCATCAAATCATGGGAGCACCTAGTATAATATCATGCAGCCAGTGAATATTCAAGAAGTGTTTTTTTTTGTTACTGAGCAGGTAGTTCTGAAGCCTTAACAGAATGAAAGCCCAAACTTCTGATCATTATAAGTAATTTTATTTTGGGGCATATGTTCAGGCACTATTCTGTTCATCACTGTAGATATTGAGTACTGATGCAAGTTCTTTGCATGGAAAAATTTTCTAGAAACACTGCTCACAGAACAAGAGGTAAATAATGTTGGCCTTGCTTCAAGATGAGATTGGAACACTGGTGTGTGTTGCTGTGCTAAATTTAGCCTTGCATGAAGGCTACTAAATGCATTCAGCTCAATGTAGAACCTGATTAAGTACTGATAACTAGGACAGAAGAGAAAGCAAAGCTTGGGCCAGGGTCATGACCCTTCCTGTTGGTAGGGAAACAGCTTAAAAATAGGGAGAATCGTGAAATAGAGAGCTATTTGCATGAGCCATTTCTCTCCCTGTGACTCCAAAGGGCAGAAAACAACCTACAGTTGCCTTCAAAGCAGTCAAGTGAAGAAAATAATTTATCAAATGCAAAAAGAAGATTTTTTTCTTTCCTGTGTATTCTGGCAAACTCAGAGCTACAAGCTGGAGAGTCACACTTCAGGTAACTAAGGTTATTCACTCTGAGCAGGATATGGTAAAAAGAGTGTCTATTTGGAACCCAGTCCACAGGGTTCTAACTACATAAGAGCTAGAACATGCTTGTGATATGGTAGACACAGAATAGATCTAGTTTTGTAGGGCCTGAAATGTATATAACATGACATTCCCTATTTAAGAAAAATAATGTGTGCAGTTTACTTGCAAAATTTACACAAGCATGTGAACATGTGAACACATTGCTAAGGTGCCTCTCACAGCCTTGGAAAGCATCTATGCAAGTGAGGGGCCCTGAAGCTTCAACTTTATTAGCTTCACAGTAAATCTGCATCTGGATGGATCCACAGCATGGACAACCTGATATGAGGCTCCAATAACTTTCTTTGCCTGCTACAAATCTATAGGTTGATTGCCATAATTGTAACCACATCTAGAGATGTCAAAAAGAGACTGTATTGCTTCTGTTGGAATTGTAGGACCACTGGATGGCTTTTGTAAAAGCAGACTACCCTGTGGAAGCTGCTGCCCCAAAGCAATGATTTGGTAGATTTCCTGTAGCAAAGGAGTGGTGTAGGAGAAAAAGTTGGACCAGTCAATGCTATGGGTGGATTATATCTAAAAATGTACTAACAAGTACAACTCTTTGTGGTTTGTGCCTTTATGGTTTTAGCTACATGAAGATTTAACAAGAAAGGATTTCATCTCACAATTTTTGAACCTTAACCCTGCCTAAATCATCTCTCTCTGTCTTCATAATCCTGAGGTTTTGTGTTCCTCTAAAACACTTGCTATTGCAGATTTTTTATAGCTTTTAGGAAAAATGCTAAAAGTTAAGGTACAAACTTCTTTATTAGTTTTAACTGTTTATTAGCTTTTCACAGATACTCCACAGCCCTTATAAAATAACAGAAGACAAAAGCATTTCATTTTACCTCAAGGCTGCAAAGAGCTTTGAGAAAAAGAAATGACTAGACTTTCGATAACTTTCTGAGAGAGAATGGGTATTTTTTGTAGAATCAGATTCTCCCTGGTTGGAGGATGCAGGCTGGCAAACTTGTGGTATCAGATATTTGCCATATATTTAAGAAATTAAGGGGTGCATTGTTCCACACTGGGAAACCTGGCATGAGATGTGTGACCAAACTATGTCCAAACACATTCAAGCTACGAGTATGCTTTACTGTAGTGAGGCAATATAAAATAGTGGTTGAGTGCTGATATTAGAATCAAAAAGACCTGTGTGACCATTTCTGCTGTGTGATCTTGAGCATATTACCTCCCTGAGCCTCACTTTCCTTGTCTGAAAATTGGAAAGATAATATTATATTCTTGCATGACTGGGGACTATTGTGAAGGTTAAATGCATGAAGAACAATTAGCATAGTGCTTTGCACAGGAAATCATGTGTGTTTGTTAGCTGTTATTGTTATTGTAATAATTTAGCATCAATCTTGCTGGTAGGCTGATTACCATGTAGATGAGTGACAGAGCAAGGAAACTCCAAATATTGTTTTCCTGTGAACCCCGAAAGGGACTTAACAGTTAGCCCACAGTATGTAAAGGAGAGAATAGAGTCCACAACACATGGAACATTTGTCTAAGTGATTCATGCAGTCAAGATGGAGGTTTTTCCCAATCTTATTTTCCTATACTAATCCTATTGTAAAGCAAACCATTCTTGTCCTTATGTTACCAATTAGACTTTTAAAAAATAATCTATACAATAAAATATAAAGTCCAGAAATAGACTGAAACTACTTTATGTATATATAGGATTGTGGATAATGAGAGCCAGGCTTCTCATTGTGAGAGGAAGAAGTTACAAATAAGAAAAGGGGGACGGCTAGAATGAACCCTGTTACATTAGATTGGAATTGGGGATGAAAGTTGGAGACATCAAAATGAACTCATATTTTGTTTAATATGTATACAGATGGATAGATACCGAAATAATAATAGATCTGTGTGCCAAGGAGCACCTAGAAGCAGTGAACCCCAGGAGCAATGAGGATACCTAGTTTTCAGATCTTGGTTTCTAATTACCATTCTCTAATAAAAGGAGCTGAGACTCCATGGAGAAATTCCTGATTCCAGGGCTGGGGCAGGGAATATAAAAGATGAGTGTGTAGCATCTTGTTGTCACAAGCACTGAAATTGAAACTGTGATTAAAAATCTTCCAACAAACAAAAGCCCAGGACCAGATGACTTCACAGGCGAATTCTATCAAACATTTAGAGAAGAGCTAACACCTATCTTTCTCAAACTCTTCCAAAAAATTGCAGAGGGAGGAACACTCCCAAACTCATTCTACGAGGCCACAATCACCCTGATACCAAAACCAGACAAAGAAGTCACAAAGAAAGAAAACTACAGGCCAATATCACTGATGAACATAGATGCAAAAATCCTCAACAAAATACTAGCAAACAGAATCCAACAGCACATTAAAAGGATCATACACCATGATCAAGTGGGGTTTATCCCAGGAATGCAAGGATTCTTCAACATACGCAAATCAATCAATGTGATACACCATATTAACAAATTGAAGGAGAAAAACCATATGATCATCTCAATAGATGCAGAGAAAGCTTTCGACAAAATTCAACACCCACTTATGATAAAAGCCCTGCAGAAAGTAGGCATAGAGGGAACTTTCCTCAACATAATAAAGGCCATATATGACAAACCCACAGCCAACATTGTCCTCAATGGTGAAAAACTGAAACCATTTCCACTAAGATCAGGAACAAGA
Organism: Eschrichtius robustus; assembly: GCF_028021215.1. Lineage (NCBI taxonomy): Eukaryota > Metazoa > Chordata > Mammalia > Artiodactyla > Eschrichtiidae > Eschrichtius > Eschrichtius robustus. The sequence continues at coordinate 73,028,254 of NC_090845.1, read as the reverse complement.
CAAGGTTGCCCACTCTCACCACTATTATTCAACATAGTTTTGGAAGTGTTAGCCACAGCAATCAGAGAAGACAAAGAAATAAAAGGAATCCAAATCGGAAAAGAAGAAGTAAAGCTGTCACTATTTGCAGATGACATGATACTATACATAGAGAATCCTAAAGATGCTACCAGAAAACTCCTAGAGCTAATCAATGAATTTGGTAAAGTAGCAGGATACAAAATAAATGCACAGAAATCTCTTGCATTTCTATACACTAATGACGAAAAATCTGAAAGTGAAATTAAGAAAACACTCCCGTTTACCACTGCAACAAAAAGAATAAAATATGTAGGAATAAACCTACCTAAGGAGACAAAAGACCTGTATGCAGAAAATTATAAGACACTGATGAAAGAAATTAAAGATGATACAAATAGATGGAGAGATATACCATTTTCTTGGATTGGAAGAATCAACATTGTGAAAATGACTCTACTACCCAAAGCAATCTACAGATTCAATGCAATCCCTATGAAAGTACCACTGGCATTTTTCACAGAATTAGAACAAAAAATTTCACAATTTGTATGGAAACACAAAAGACCCCGATAGCCAAAGCAATCTTGAGAATGAAAAATGGAGCTGGAGGGATCAGGCTCCCTGACTTCAGACTATATTACAAAGCTATAGTAATCAAGACAGCTTGGTACTGGCACATAAACAGAAATACAGATCAATGGAACAGGATAGAAAGCCCAGAGATAAACCCACGCACATATGGTCACCTTATCTTTGATAAAGGAGGCAAGCATATACAGTGGAGAAAAGACAGCCTCTTCAATAAGTGGTGCTGGGAAAATTGGACAGGTACATGTAAAAGTATGAAAATAGAACACTCACTGACACCATACACAAAAATAAACTCAAAATGGATTAAAGACCTAAGTGTAAGGCCAGACACTATCAAACTCTTAGAGGAAAACTTAGGCAGAACACTCTATGACATAAATCACAACAAGATTCTTTTTGATCCACCCCCTAGAGTAATGGAAATAAAAACACAAATAAACAAATGGGACCTAATGAAACTTAAAAGCTTTTGCACAGCAAAGGAAACCATAAACCAGACCAAAAGACAACCCTCAGAATGGGAGAAAATATTTGCAAATGAAGCAACTGACAAAGGATTAATCTCCAAGACTTACAAGCAGCTCATGCAGCTCAATAACAAAAAAACGAACAACCCAATCCAAAAATGGGCAGAAGACCTAAATAGACATTTCTCCAAAGAAGATATACAGATTGCCAACAGACACATGAAAGAATGCTCAACATCATTAATCATTAGAGAAATGCAAATCAAAACTACAATGAGATATCATCTCACACTGGTCAGAATGGCCATCATCAAAAAATCTAGAAAAAAAAATCTACAAATAATAAATGCTGGAGAGGGTGTGGAGGAAAGGGAACACTCTTGCACTGTTGGTGGGAATGTAAATTGATACAGCCACTATGGAGAACAGTATGGAGATCCCTTAAAAAACTACAATTAGAACTACCATATGACCCAGCAATCCCACTACTGGGCATATACCCTGAGAAAACCATAGTTCAAAAAGAGTCATGTACCGCAATGTTCATTGTCGCTCTATTTACAATAGCCAGGACATGGAAGCAACCTAAGTGTCCATCCACAGATGAATGGATAAAGAAGATGTGGCACATATATACAATGGAATATTACTCAGCCATAAAAAGAAATGAAATGGAGGTATTTGTAATGAGGTGGATGGAGTTAGAGTCTGTCATACAGAGTGAAGTAAGTCAGAAAGAGAAAAACAAATACAGTATGCTAACACATATATATGGAATCTAAGGAAAAAAAAAAAGGCCATGAAGAACCTAGTGGCAAGACAGGAATAAAGACACAGACCTACTAGAGAATGGACTTGAGGATATGGGGAGGGGGAGGGGTGAGATGTGACAGGGTGAGAGAGTGTCATGGACATATATACACTACCAAATGTAAAATAGATAGCTATTGGGAAGCAGCCGCATAGCACAGGGAGATCAGCTCGGTGCTTTGTGACCACCTAGAGGGGTGGGATGGGGAGGGTGGGATGGAGGGAGATGCAAGAGGGAATAGATCTGGGAACATATGTATATGTATAACTGATTCACTTTGTTATAAAGCAGAAACTAGCACACCATTGTAAAGCAATTACACTCCAATAAAGATGTTAAAGAAATAAAGAAGGAAAAAAAAAAAAGAAAGAAAACCTAAATGTAAAATGTTACTTTTTTCAGAATAATTTTCTCCCATAACTAAGAATGGTACTAGCTGGTTAAGAGCTATAATCACCAACTGAACTAGCTAATTGCAGAGGTGAATGAGACATATAAACATATTGCCATTGGGACCACTATTGAGAAATCAGGAAAATCTGTTGCTCTCTCCTTTCTGAACTTTTCCTTCTGTTGGCCGTATCCCTTTTTCACTCCCCTCCCCCATTGCCCACAGGTCAGCTTCCAAGTGCTTTTTTATATGCCCCTTTCCCTATTTGAAGATGCCCTCAACTTTTTTCATGTTCCTGAGAATGTGCCTGGCACATGGTAGACACTGTAAGTGTTTTATTGAATGAATAAACAGATATTGGAGCATTAGCAGTTTAACTGAGGAAGACATTTTGGGAATAATTGTGCTTTCTCACTGTACCCTTAAATCACACCATAAAGGATCCTCCTTCTTCTTCTTAGTACAGTTCTTAAAATCAGAAGAAACATAAGTGGATTTAGAGTCCCTTAATTTTATTTTGACTTTCCAATGGTAAATTTCCTTTCACACCACACACTAGATCAGAGATAGATTTGTGGAGGGAAAAGGTATATTGCTGATTTTGGTTCTTAAGTCTGTTGACTGAAAAAAAATGCACAACCTAAAAGTTGAGAATTATGTTTTATTTGGGGCATTACTGAGGGCCATAGCCTGGGACACAGCCACTCAGATATCTCTGAGAAACTGTTCTAAAGAGGTAATGGAGGAGACAAGATATATATATATATTTATTTATTTATTTATTTATTTATTTATTTATTTATTTCAGTTTTTGCTGGGAAAAAAAAAGTGTAGTCGAACATCAAAAGATTACTGCTAATAACAAAAAAACAGACCTCTCAAGTTAATGATTTTAGTGCTGTTCTATGTATGGGAAGATGTGAGAGTATGGGCTCATTGAAATTATTCCTTTGATATGCATCTTAACTATCTAGGACCAGAATCTTATTTTCTACATTCTGAATTCCCCTCAGGGTACACTGTTGAGGGCTGCTGCAGTGGCTGATGGCTTTATGGCCACAACATCCTTTGTTTACTGAAGTGGCAGGTGACGTTTTGTGTCCACAGGTCAGATGTAAAACAAACTCATTTTGGAAGAGTGGTGACATGATAACAGATATTAACACTTCTTCATAGTCTCAAAGTTTATTTGTTGGTATATCCATTCCACTGGCTTAGTTTATTGTTTTTCTGGCCTGAGTCAGGACAGTGAAAGACTTAAATCCATCTGACAATTATGTCAGTTACAGCAGGAACTGCAATTTCCAACTCTCAGGGGAGGTCACACCTTGTTGTAATGACTGAAGCAATGAGAAAGAAGCAGATAGACTTGGGGTGCCTATGGAAATAGCAATGTGAGGCCAGTGACTCACACATCATAGTGGAGAGGGGGGTGTGTGTGAATATCATTGATATATTTTCTTCTGTTCAGAGTTCCATTTCAAGGTAAGTCACTTGAAAACCAATGAAATGGTTGAACGCAAGCCACCTTGGCTCTCAATGTACAGCGCTTCTCGAAATGGCCACAGATCTCTTTAGAGGAGTTAGAAAGGAGAATCTTCACATTTTGATTCCTTGACTTAAATATTTGGCTGACCTCTGGCACAAGTATCAGGTGAGGAAATGTTATACTCAGGGCTCTTCCACTTCTGTATGCAACCCATACTAAATCCCTGGGTAAAGCATATCAATAGGCAGATGCCTGAGTAATATCATTTGGAAGGTCCCTTCTTTTTAATGGGAATCATAGATACCTCTAAAAATGAAGAAAATTAATACTAATAACCTACCTAGGAGTCAGAAACTTCATGCAAAAGAAGTAGAGGGGTGTCTTACAGAACATGGGAATTCCAGAGGGGATCTCAATCCAGATAAGAATCCCTGCCCAAGGTAACTGGCTTGAGTCCATAGGGAGGTTTCTCCTCCCCCTTTTGTAGTTTTCCCTGTGCTCTACTCCCTGCTGGTGGTGCTTCTCCTACTCAGCTTCCATGTCTACTTCAGAATTAGACAAGCTGGAAACCAGAACTACCCCTTACTTTTACTGCTACCCCTAGCTAGATTTTCCAGAGAATTCCATTTTCATGTATCCTGATTTATCTTGAGATGGTATTTGGTTGTAAAAAAAAAACACCTTTAAGAAGAGGATTTGTTAAATTAGGCACAGTTGTACTCCTGGGAATGGCAACACATTAAGCCACCCACACATTTGTTTGCTAAATGACCAGAGGGAAGGTGGTATTAAAAGAAGTAAGAATTAGCTGGAGGAAAGGGTACAAGTGGCACTCGACAAATCCACAGTTTTGCCTAGGGCTGGATTTGCTCTCTACCCTTCTACCCTTCTTAATTCCCTCCCTTTGTTTTATAACCACCCCCTACCCCCATGGAGGTGTATAACACATCTTCCTATGCATTTCTACCTTGGTTTCCATCCCTAGTTTTCAAACTTTGTAGGGTTCCCCAACCCCCCCTAAACTCCGCAGATCCTGACAATGAAGTCCTTGATAATAGCTAATCTGATTATTCTAACTAAAGTGCTAATGGCTTAAGTGTTCTCTCTCCCAGATAGAGGGTTTGTATGCTAATGGATGCCTTTACTGACTTTACTGAAACCTGGGATGCTACCAATATTGAGTCCAGGCCACACTGTGTGCCAGTGGGGAAAATAGATATTATTGAGACCCTACCCTTGGTAGTCTACTTTAACAACCATAAAAGAAGCAGTAAATGGGGTGGAGGAGGTGGTGAGCAAGTGGAGGTGATGATGGTAATAATAAGAGCTACCATCTATATTGAATTGCTATATGTCAGATACTTGTATATGCAAACCTATAAGGTAAATACTAATTTAATTGACATTTTACAAATGAGGAAACTGAGGCACGGAGATTAAGTGCTTGTGTCATAATTCAAACGAAGACAATCTAGCTCCAGAGTACTTGAATACTTGCCCTTAACCATTATGTTATACTGTTTCTTCCTCTTTCTGTTTTTTTTTTCTTTTGGCTGCACCTCATGGCTTGTGGGATCTTAGTTCCCTGACCAGGGATCCAACCTGGGCCCTCGGCAGTGAAAGCACAGAGTCCTAACCACTGGACTTCCAGGGAATTCCTGACCATTATGTTACACTGTTTCTTGACATGTGAATTAGAGTTTATATATTTATTATCCTCACAGGAGCTCCACAAGGGAGCTATTTTAACCCCCATTTTACAGACGAGAAAAACAAGGCTTAGAAAGGTTTAGTAACTAATTTGAGGTCAGATAGCTAGGAAGTAGTATTTTTGGTGTTTGAACCCATGTCTGCAGTTCTAAAGTCCATGCTCTCTACCATGATGGCTCACTGCCTCTGTAGGCACTCAGAAGACTTGCTTTGCATCTAGATTTTGCCTCTAAATCACTGTGGTACCCTGGCCAAGTCACCTTGTCCATTTTAAAATGAGAGGGTTGAGCTGAATGATCTCTAGTAACCTTCCAACTCATCTCTGTAGGCAATAGGTCTTTGCCCTCCGTGTTGTAACAGAGGATTGAAGATTACTAAACTTTTGCTTACTTCTGATGAATTCAGTGGAGGACATTCTACTTAGGTATCAATAAATGTTGAAAACACATCCTTTTTCTGCTAAGTTACTATAAGGGCTGGGAGGGTTTTACTGCACATCTGTAAATATGTATATGTATATATAGCTTAGTGAGAATGAGGTTTTCTATCCTATGATACCACTTTCATATGATGGTCAAGGCATTTCTTCTACATTCAATAGATCGTGGTGAATCATCAACAGACTGAAAATTTGTGAAACTTTTCTCTGCGCAGGGAGAGACATTACTTCTCATCAATCCCATTCTCTGAAAAAAGGTTGAAACTTCAAAAACTCATACTTTCTTTCTAGTTATTAAACACTATGTATAGGCATTTGACCTTATGAGAATGCAGTTCCTTCACTAATACAAAACCAATGTGTGATTCATTGGGCTTTTACCAACAGACAGACCAGCCAGCAAGTTATTATTTAAGTCTTTCACTTGTCTCACACTCCCAATCAGAGTGCTTGTTAACAGTAAGTACACTAGGAACTCAACTTTACCAGGAACTAAAGGCCCTATATCACATTGTGAAGCAAAAATCCCAGAATGTTAGCCTCTGAAGGAGTTTTGATATTATCTAGTCCATCCCCCTTATCTTAACAAATGAGAAAACTGAGCTCCAGAGAGGTCTTACCAAGTGTTTGGTCTTCAGAGCTTTTTCTCCCTCCACCCCATCTTCCCATCCCAAAATATCTTCTTGTGTCTATACCTTTTTCCAACACTTTCCTCCACCCTATATATCCAGTCCATGAATACTGGCTTCTGAGGAGCCCATCTCATACCTCCTCCTTCAGTTTCTCCTGGACTTCACCATCCCTTCCCAGGTCAACCTTAGATGGAGTATTAGAAAAACCCTGTTCTCAGGGGTTTCCCCAATACCATCCTGCCCTTCTAACTACCTTCCCACCAAAAAAAAAACCCTCAAAAATCTAAACTTCTGTGGATTTATCCTATTCCCTTCAGGCCTTGCTCCAGGCAAACCTGCTAGAGCTAATCTGAGAAAACTAATAAATATTAATGGTGTGAACTGGTTAATATGTTACCTCTTCCAGGAATGATATTTGCATTTTAACAGAGACTATTGAGACAAAGCTAATGAACTGGAGTGACTCTTTCCTGGGAATTTCAGACCAGGCTAGTGAAGAATAAGGTTCTGAGTGGGAACCCTTTAACCTTGAATCACAAGATAGAGCCTATCACTGTACCTCAGGCTAACACTGTTACCCACCTTTAAGGATTTGTCTGTTTGGCAAATTAATATATAACCAACCATGTGCAAAGGCATCTGAATGTTTCTCTTAAAAAAAAAAAAAGACCAGTTCTTAAAGATGTTTTAAGGCAGGAACAACCTTGAAACCAGCTTTCAACTTCAAGGAGAAAGTCATTTTTATGGGCAAAAAGGCCTTCAGTGGGCCCTATTCCAGGTTAGGTACAGAATCAAACTATTTTTCCTTTCATATGACAAATTAGAGTTCTCCTCAGAAAACCATTTACCTAGTTTTCTTCTTTCTCCTTTCCAGCTTTGTTCAATCCCAGTCTCTATTCAATATTTTACATGGCTTAGCCTTCTCTTTCTCTTCATATAAACTCTCTCTCTTTGATTAGTTCCTTTCCCTGACTCATCTGTCATTTTCCATATTCTTTCTCACATTTTCCTTTTCCTCTAGTTCTCTTTCCATTATTTCTCCTGCCAACCTTGGCACCTCACAGTACAGAGAAGCCCCTGATGATTTGGCTTTTAAAGCATCCAGGGAAATCCCACTTTCCAAAGGGAAAATTCCAACAACTCCAGTGCCACATTCCTGGCCTCTGGGGAAAAGTAGTGAGTAGTCCCCTTAATAAAATCAGGACACCTTAAAGATGTTACTACCAGTACTCTCTACAAGTGTAATATCTTTAACTTGAGTGATTTTTTTAAATGTTAAATGTTCACATTTCACTTTTCCCCTCTGAAGATTCATTCTCATGTAATATTGTGCTTAGTTTCAAGCTTACTATGTTCTTCAATTGTTTTTAATGTTCTTTTTTATAAGCAGGTATTTGTTTTTCTCATACTGAGTGTGCTACCTCCTCACCCACACTCTTCCCACCTCAGCAAGCATTGTTTTCAAGGCACGATTATTCTGCTTCTCCCTGTATCTGACATATTCTTGAATGACTCTAACTTTGTATCCCATGATTCTCAAACTTTAGTGGACATTAGAATCAGCTGAGGACCTTGATAAGGTGCAGATTCCGAGTCCTCACCGACCCAGGATATTATTATTTACAGCAGGTTGGAATGGAACACTAGAACATGCATTCCAGGTGATTCTAATGAGGATAACCCCAGGTTACACTTTTTGAGATGTTGCTGTGTGGGTGATGAGATAACATCAATCCAAGTACTCTGAAAGGGCTTGTGCAGTATCTAAAGTTGACAACCAGGAGAGTACTTAGACAAGTACTTTTTGCTAAAAGAGCCATGTAACATAATGAAATAATTAGCATGTGCATGTCCTTTGACATCACTCACCTAGGCCAATGGTCAGAATTGTATCCTATATTCTCAGGCATGAAAATTCAATTGATGGAGGTGGAAGAGACCTTAGATATCTTCTAGCTCAGTAAATCATTTTAGTTATAGAGGAACTATAGTCCTGAAAGGGAAAGTGACTTGCCGAATATAGTAAATATCTGGAGCAGGACTAGAACTCAGGTCTGCTAACTCAAATTTTATTATTTGCTCTTCTGAAAACTGAGATTTCCATAGGTAAATCTTATTTTTCCCTTACACTTCTGTCCTTTCACTGACCTATATCAATTTAAAGGGTTCATTGGTGTTGGGGTTGTCCAGCCAGATTGGGCTGTAGTTAAGGAAGCAGAGGACCAGGAGAAAGATTAAGAGCTACAAGCATTTCGAACCCATTGCAGAGTGCTTTGAAATACCAGGACCTAGGCCCTAGAAGATTGACCATGACTTCAAGATCAGGAGAATACATTTTTACATTTAAAGACTTTTAACACTTTCCCTTTGAATTTAAACAAAATCTTGGAATGATCAAAGAGCTTCAGCAAAAATATATCCAGATAAGGTGAAATCAATAACTACTGATATAAAGCATTTAGAGCAAAATAATTATCTACTTTCTCATATTAAAATTAAATACAAAAATAGCTTCAATAAACAAATTGTACTAGATCACTTTTTAAAAGTTAAATAGCGGGCTTCCCCGGTGGCGCAGTGGTTGAGAATCTGCCTGCCAATGCAGGGAACACGGGTTCGAGCCCTGGTCTGGGAAGATCCCACATGCCGCGGAGCAACTGGGCCCGTGAGCCACAACTACTGAGCCTGCACGTCTGGAGCCTGTGCTCCGCAACAAGAGAGGCCGCGACAGTGAGAGGCTTGCGCACCGCGATGAAGAGTGGCCCCCGCTCGCCGCAACTAGAGAAAGCCCTCTCACAGAAACGAAGACCCAACACAGCCAAAAATAAATAAATTAATTAATTAATTTAAAAAAAGAAATAAAATAACAAACCCTACATTAAAAAAAAAGAAGTTAAATAGCATAGAGCAGTACTCTAAACCTGCATTTAATTAGGAAGTGGTGATAGTCTAAAGCAAATTTGGACTTCAGCAGCCTAGTCATAAATCTTGCAGAGGCTACAGCAAAAGTAAAGGTAAATAATTGCTCTCTCTCAAGCAATATATCTTCCGGAATCTAAGATTGATCATGGACTATTTTTCCTAAAATAAGTCTTTTTTGTCTTTGTTGTTGTTGTTAAAGATTTTCAGCTTCATATAATCCTTGTGAAAATATATTAAATTACAGCAATTCACTTCAATTCAGTCTTAATAAGTACATATGTGAAAATGTCCAGCTCTCTGCCTAGAACTATGGGGAAAAAGGAAAACTATAAAAAAATACTCAACCTTTCTTATACTGGTCTAGCATTTTATCATTTACAACATTCTATATCATCTATCATCTCATCTGATCCTCTCATTCTCTCACCTCAAATATATGGGGAAGGCAAAACGGCACTATCCCCATTTTACAGATGTGAAAAGAGAGATTGTGAGACGTGATGAAACCAGGCCCCAAAAATGTGCACTAGGTGTTGTTACCTGGTGGTATTTGAGTTTTCTTAGGGGTCTCAGAGTATCTTTAAATAAATGCCTTTCCAGATCCTATAGAATGAATCTCTCATGGTATTATTTCCAGCTAGCAGAAAAGACAGCTGTTTCTGGGCCAGAAGCTGTCTTCAGATCATTATACTTGGACCCAGGACCTAGCCTGGCACCCCAACTCTTGGTGCCCTTATGTCTTCTCACTCCAGGCCTAGTGCTGTTTTCCTATTGCCTTCCATCTGCCCAGGGCCCCCTTACAATGTACATTCAGGTACTACTTGTTCTCTGAAACTTCTTTACTCCTTCTTTCTTCCTAATCAATATTGCTCTATTTTGTGCTTGTGACCCAGTCCCTCAGGGCACTTTGCTCCTCGATAAGAAATCTCTCTCTAAGGTGTTAATAAGTGCTAATGAACTAATACATTACCCTCCCAGGGAACATAATTTGCATTTTAACTGAGGCTTTTTAGAGAACTGTGCTTCATCCTGTTCAAGTCACCCCCTGGACAAAACCTTCAAAGGCTCCCCACTATCAATCAAATTAATTTCAAATGCCACAACCATGAGGTATAAAGCCCCACACAATCTGATCTCAATCTAACCTTTCTCTCCCAGAAATCTACCTTGTGTGTCCAGCAAAATGGACTACTCTCTTTGCCCCAAATAGCCACACTTCAAAAGTTAACCACTCCTCTCCATAAATGCTTCCCTAATCCCTTCCTACTTCCCCACCTTCAGCATTTAAACTATTATCAGCTAACCTTTGAAGAACTTTAGGTTAGCTGTTGGAAGAAGTGGGGGAGGAATTGAAACAAGCAGCAAAATTAGAAGTGCCCACAGAATTAGGAAGACGGAAGGATTCCAGAGATAAGCTTTGCCAACTTCATACTTTTGCCAAGTATTATGCCTGGAAATGGATGTCTAGTAGTTATCAATTAGGAAGCTTTGTCCTAGATTCAGCTTTGCTGAAAAAGTGGGCCTATGGGTATCAGAGATTCACGAATATCAAGAATATCCCCAGAAATAGGAAAATTGAGGTCTGCTTCCAGAGAGGAAGTGACATACACAAGGTCATATAGCTAGTAAAGTGGCAAAACAGGACTTGTCTCATGCTTCACTGCTCTTGAAGCTCCCAAAGGGAAGAAATTTGCCCTGTAAAGATATGCCTTTATACAGAGAAGGAAACCATCAACAAAACAAAATGGCAACCAACTGACTGGGAGAAGATATTTGCAAACGATATAACAGATAATAGGTTAATATCTAAAATATATAAATATCTCATACAACTCAATATCAAAAACACCAAAAAATACAATTAAAAAACAGGCAGAGGACCTAATAGACCTTTTTCCAAAGAAGATAGGCAGATGGCCAACAGACACATGAAGAAATGCTCAACATCCCTAATCAACAGGGAATGCAAATCAAAACCACATGAGATATCACCTCACACCAGTCAGAATGTCCATCACTAAAAAGTCTACAAATAACAAATGCTGGAGAGGGTGTGGAGAAAAGAGAACCCTCCTACACTGTTGGTGGGAATGTAAATTGGTACAGCCACTATGGAAAACAGTGTGGAGCTACATCAGAAAATTAAAAATGTAACTACTAAGGTGATTCAGCAATTCCACTTCTGGGTATTTATCCAAAGAAAACAAAAACACTAATTCAAAAAGTTATATGCACCCCTATGTTCATTGCAGCATTACCAACAATAACCAGGATTTGGAAGTAAACTATTAATAGATGAATGGAGATATATATATATATATATATATATATATATATATATATATATATATATATATATATATATATATGATTAAATGGAATAAATGTTTACTACTAGTCCTTTTCCTACAGATTCTCCACTCTTCTTTCAGTTGACCAGCCTTTCATCATTTGGTAGGGTTTTTTATTTTAATGAAATACTTCATCATTTGGTAGTTCTCCCCCTCTAAAAAAAGTTCTCATGCTAGTTATATAGTCTGAGTTCTTTCATGCTTTAGAATGTTTGCCTGTTAGATTTACAGTTAAACTTTGCTGGTATTCTTGTATCACAATGTCTTTTAGAACACTTTATTCTTTTCCATTTTCTTCTGGCATTAGCTGTATCTCTGGAGAGGTACCATGTCAACAAGTTTGGTTTTTTTCTTTCCCCCTTGTGTATATGACTTGCCTTCTGTGCCTGGTTGCCATCTTTATCCTTGTTTAATAATGTAATCAGGATATGACTTGATTCCAATCAATATCTGTCAGATTCACCTCGAACACAGAGTATAGTCTTTAGATTTGCAAATGTAGTTCTTCGATTATTTCAGGAAATTTTTCTGCTGTTTTCTCTTCTAATATGTTCTCTGTTTTATTGTAGAATAGAAGTTATTCTGTTTCAGCATTATTATTATTAGATTATCTGTGATCCCAACTCATCATTTTGTATCTAATTAGTTTAATTTGTCTTTATCCTTTTCATTCACTGTGACTACCCCAGAATTTTTCTTCATTTTATTAATTTGATTTTTAACAATTCTACTGAGTTCCTTGCTCTTTACATTAGTTCTTATATGATGTTTTGGGGTCTCAATTTGTTTTCTCAACTATTTACAGATACTTGCTCAAGTCCCTGCTTTCAATTCTTTTGGATATAATCCTAGGAATGGAATTGCTTGGTCATATGTCAGCCAAGAATTTTATGCCCAGGAAAACTGTCCTTCAAAAATGAAGCAGAAATTAAAACATTTTCAGATAAAGAAAAGCTAATGGAGTTTGTTGCTAGTAGTTCTCCCCTACAATAAATGCTAAAGGGAGTCCTTCAGGCTGAAAGGAAAGGAAACTATATGGTAACTCAAAGTCATATGAAGAGATAAAGATCTCCAGTAAAGGTAGATACATAGGTAAAAATAAAAGCTAGCATCATTGTAGTTTTGGTTTGTAACTTCTCTTTTTGTTTTTTATATGATTTATAAAAACAAATGCATAAAATGATAATTATAAATCTATGATAATGAACACACAAAGTAAAAAGATTTAATTTGTGACAATAACAACATAAAGGGAGGGATGGAACTGGATAGGAGCAAAGTTAAGGTATGGTTCTTGAAGCTAATTTCGTGTCATTTCAAATTAGATTGTTATAAATTTAGGATGTTAACTGTAATCTCCATGGCAACTACTAAGAACATAACTAAAACATGTAGAAAATAAAATAAAGAGGAAATCAAAATGTTACACTTAAAGAAATTAACCAAGACAAAGAAAAAAGCAATATTGGAAGAATAGAGGAACAAAACAGATATAAGATATATGTTAAAATAGCAAAATGGCAGAAGTAAGTCCTTCACTATCAGTAATCACTTTAAGTGTAAATGGATTAAACTCACCAATTAAAAGACAGAGACTGGCAGAATGGACAAAAACCACAATCCCACTATATGCTGCTTACAAATTACTCACTTTACACCCAAATACACAAATAGGTTGAAAATAAAAGGATGGAAAAAGATATTCCATGCAAATAGTAACCAAAAGGTAGCTGGGATAGCTATAATAATATCAGAAAAAAACTGACTTTTAAAAAAATGTTTATTTTATATTGGAGTATAGTTGGTTAACAATGTTGCATTAATTTCAGGTGTACAGCAGAGTGATTCAGTTATACATATACGTGTATCTAGTCTTTTTCAAATTCATTTCCCATTTAGATTATTACAGAGTATTGAACAGAGTTCCCTGTGCTATACAGTAGGACTTTGTTGGTTATCTATTTTAAATATAGCAATGTGTACTTGTCAATCCCAAACTCCCAATCTATCCCTCCCCCCAACCTTTTCCCCGTGGTAACCATAAGTTCATTCTCTAAGTCTTTGAGTCTGTTTCTGTTTCGTAAATAAGTTCTTTTGTATTAATTTTTTTTAGATTCTGCATATAAGCGATATCATATGATATTTGTATTTCTCTGTCTGACTTACTTCACTTAGTATGATCATCTCCAGGTCCATCCATGTTGCTGCAAATGACATTATTTCATTTTTTTAATGGCTGAGTAATATTCCATTGTATATATGTACCACTTCTTTTTTTTTAATTTTGCCATGAAGTTATTAATTTATTCTGGGGAATATTTTTAGCTTTTAACATATCTGTTTATAATTAATAACCTAAGTAACAGGAGAAATTTTTTTTTAAGATTTTTAAAAAATTCATATTGGAGCATAGTTGATTTACAATGTTGTGTTAGTTTCAGGTGTACAGCAAAATGAATCAGTTATACATATACATATATCCACTATTTTTTTTTAGATTCTTTTTCCATATAGGCCTTGCAGAGTATTGAGTAGAGTTCCCTGTGCTATACAGCAGGTTCTTATTACTTATCTATTTTATATATAGTAGTGTGTATATATCAATCCCAATCTCCCAATTTATGTCTCCCCTGACTTACCCCCCTGGTAATCATAAGTTCGTTTTCTATATCCATGACTCTACTTCTGTTGTATAAATAAGTTCATTTGTACCCATTTTTTTTAGATTCCACATATAATCGATATCATATGATATTTGTCTTTCTGTGTCTGGCTTACGTCTGAGGTATGTCATACTGAGGTATGACAATCTCTAGGTCAATCCACATTGCTGTAAATGGCATTATTTTGTTCTTGTTTATGGCTGAGTAATATTCCATTGTATATATGTACCACATTTTCTTTATCCATTCATCTGTCGATGGGCATTTAGGTTGCTTCTATGTTTTGGCTACTGTAAATAGTGCTGCAATGAACATTGGGGTACATGTATCCTTTTGAACCATGTAGTAAAAATTGATTTTAAATCTGAACAGTTACAATAGACAAAGAAGGGCATTATATATTAATAAAAGGTTTGGTTCAGTACAGCTAGAAGATATAACAATTATAAACATTTATACATCTAATAGCAGATTCAAAATATATGAAGTAAAAATTGACAGACTGGAGGGGAGAAATAGACAGTTCTACAAGAATAGCTGGAGACTTCAATATCACACTTTCAGTAACAGATAGAATATTTAGTCAGAAAATCAATAAGGAAATAGAGGACTTGAACAACTCTATAATCCAACTAAACACAATAGACATATACAAAACAGTCCGCCTAACAACAGACTGTGCATTCTTCTCAAGTACAGATTGAACATTTTCCCTAGGCCATAGGTTAGGCCACAGAAGAAGTCTTAATAAATTTAAAAAGATTGGAATCATACAAAGTATCTTCTCCCTCAACAGTGGGCTGAAGCTAGAAACCAATAACAAAAGGAAAACAAAAATTCACAAATATGTGTAATTAACAATACATTCTTTCTTTTTTTATTTTTTTTCATTAACTATAAATTCTTAAACAACCACTGGATTAAAGAAGAAATCCTAGGGAAAATAGAAAATACTTTGAGATTAATGCAAAGGAAATACAAATAACAAAATTTATTGGATGCAGCAAAAGCAGTGCTCAGATGGATGTTTGTAACGATAAATGCCTACATTAAGATCTCAAATCAGCTGCCTAACTTTACACTTTAAACAACTTGAAGAAGAGGAAAATTGTGAGAGGGGAAAGGGAATATATTTTTAGAGGTAACTCTATTATCAAAACTATACATACAATAATCTCATTTAATCCAGAAAACAACTCCATGTTTACAGAGGAAGAAACTGAGATTCAGGGAAGTTAAATAATTTGCCCAAGATCTCACAGTAAGTTGTTGAGCTAAATCCAGATCTAAAAAGGTCTTTGTTTAGGCCAGTGCCTATGAGGACATAAAAAAGGGTACATATTGAAAGAAATACCAGAGACTACTGATAAGACGTTATGAGAAATTACATGTAGGTACCAAGAGAGGGAAAAAATTCAAAGAAAACTCACCCCCAGTTTTCTGACTTGAGTGAGTAGATTATGATGTCAATAACTGATACTGGGAAATCAGGAGAAACTGGTTTAGGGAAGGAAATTCATTCAGTCAAGAGCATGTTGAGTTTGAGGTGCCAGATGGACATCTAAGTTGAGTATGTCTAGTACTTAAAAGTACGTCTAACACTGTTCGATCACCACTGTATGCCAGGTACTTTACATAGTTACATTCATTTATGTAAGGTGAGAGATAAAGATTTAGAATTCATCAGTCTGGAGGTAATGATGTTGAGAATGGAAAGGAAGGAACAGATACAGGAGATCTCACAAGGGAAGATTTAGTAAGTGCCTGGATTTGGAGAAGTACTCCAAAGTCCCAGGCCTAGGTGTCTGGGTAAACAATGTTGTCCTTGACCCTGAATGAGAAAAACAATACTTTATATTTGTACTTGTCCTTATAGATGTCAAAACATCTTTCCCACTTTATTGGGAACTGACTTGGAACAGAAGATGATAAATCTGACGTTTGATGGGTTTGAAGTGGCGTCTAAATGTCGCTGTGGAAATGTCCAGGAGGCAGCTGTGATACAGATTTGGAGTTAGTGTGATAGGATAGGGCTGCAGATATAGATCTGGGAGTCGTCCACATAGATATGATAGTTGAAGCCATGTTAGTAGGCAAGATCTTAAAGGAAGAGAATGTAGAGGGAGAATAACTCCCAGAATAACTCTTGGTCTCCAGTGCTCCATGCCTTTTTGGTATGTCAACCAAAGGCATGAATTTCTCTTCTGGAATATTACTCCTTGGTAGTAATTTGTTATTTATGACACTGAAATTAATATATCAAGTCTTCCCCTCCTTGAAAACCAGGCCTTTGGCTGAATTCTCCGTAGATTCAGAGGCTGTTTGCTACATTGTTACTGGTTACCAATTTGTGCAGGGTTGGTCTCCTTCACTCTTGGAAGAGAATATTTATTTTTCCCCTGGCAAATATATTATATCTGAACTGAAAAGCCACACATTTCTCCCAGTTTTTTGGTTTCCTGATGGAAAGGCTAGGCTCTTCCTTCCCTTGACCTATGACTCAAAACATTCCTCCTTCTTCTCAACATCACTAAGAAAAGCATTGGCATGCCATGGCCCTTTCATGTAATGTAAGGGAAATAACTGATGTGGGGTTTTTGGCTTTTAGCTGCTATTTTAGCTGCCACTGGAGATTTCAATATTCCTTCGATAAGAGACTCTTAACTTGGTAGAGCTACAGGGGACTTTAGAAATCAACCTAATCCCCTTATTTTTATGAATGTGGAAGCTAAGGCTCAAAAAAATGTTGTAAAGCAGCAGCATTTCCTACTGGTTAAAAGTGTGAACTAAGCAGTCAGATGTACCTGAGTTTGAATCCTGGTTCTGATACTTACTAGCTGCTTGAACTTTGGTTCTGAAAACGTCCATAGCCTTAGGCTATGTGAAACTTTGGGCAATTTTCTCAACTTCTCTGAGCTTCGGTTACCTAATCTACAAATATTAATTATAATAGTTTCTATCTTGTAGGGATGTTGTAAAGATTAAATAGAATAGGGCATCTAAAGTGCTTCTTTCATTGCCTGGCAGATAGTAAATATGCAATACACATAAACTATTATCATTGTTGCTGTTGTTATGCTGGGAAAGGAAAGTAACTTGCCTAAAGTTACACAGGAATTAAATGATGTATCTGGGACTAGAATGGAGATCTCAACTCCTAGTTCAGTGCTGTTTCCTCTACCCTAGGCTGCTTCTTTATCAAGAGTTTCTTTGAGGCATCCTCAAGTCCTCCCCAATCCAACTGAATTATAGTATTCAATGTTGTTATTATTACTTAGAACATTGTTAGTGTTAGACATTTTAAAATATATAGTAAATAAAATACAGAAGAAGAAATGTCCTTCAAATAAATCTGCATAATTCACGATTAGAATAAAGAAAAATATATTAAGAAACTAGAAAAATACTAAGTGAGAAGGTGGAAAATTTTTCTCAACATTTGGATTTGATTTTGATTCTGTCCAGTCTTTCCTGTCAACTTGATATTTATCGGTTTATAAATGAAATATGGGTCAAGGGCATCCTGAAAGATCTTGGTTTAAAATGACTTTAGAGAAAGTGATTGGCAATAGCTCTGTGAGGCCAACATATCCCAGGGAGCCAAGGAAAAGGCAAGAAATGAGGGGCAGAGGGCTAGGCAGAAAGGGGAGAAACAGTAAAACAATCAGTGGAAGAGGAACTGGAAGATGGAAAAGGCAGCAAACTTGGGGAAATACAAAGAGTGAGCTCAGCCAAGAGATAGGCCCCAAGAGGCGGCACTAAGTTGCAGGATAAGACGTTTAATGACTACTATTTTCCCTCTCAGAGAAGGGACCAGGTAAAAAGAGACAGGAGTGTTCTACTATCTCTCACACTGGTTTTCTAGTAAGGGCAGAATTCACCAATAATCTTCGTAATTTCTTCTGGCTGTGATCTACCCTGTACAACCACACCCAGCAAATAGGTTAAAATCAACCAGAAACAAATAGATGCTGCTCTCAGATGAAAGCTAATTGACCTTACACATCTTTCATCCTCTTGACAACTTTCAGACCTCTAAGCCTCTTGAATCTGCTTTCCTTCATAACCAGTCTATTCCTTAATTTAGGCCTGTACATCTGTCCAATATCTTATTTTATTTTATGGGGCAGAGCATATTAAACAATTAGAATATTGTTAGCCAAGACATGGAAACAACCTAAATGTCCATCGATAGATGAATGGGTAAAGAAGATGTGGTATATATATATATATATATATATATATATACTCACAATGGAATATTACTCAGCCATAAAAAAGAATGAAATAATGCCATTTGCAACAACATGGATGGACCTAGAGATTATCATACTAAGTGAAGTAAGTCAGAGAGAGAAAGACAAATACCATATGATATCATTTATATGTGGTATCTAAAATACGACACAAATGAACATATCTATGAAACAGAAACAGACTCACAGAACATAGAGAACAGATTTGTGGTTGCCAAGGGGGAGGGCGGGTGGGGGAAGGAAGGATTGGGGGTTTGGGATTAGGAGACACAAACTATTATATATAAGAAGTATAAACAACAAGGTCCTACTATATAGCACAGGGAACTATATTCAATATCCTGTGATAAAACATAATGGAAAAGAATATGGAAAAGGATATATATGTATAACTGAATCACTTTGCTGTACAGTTGATTATAAATCAACTATACTTCAGTAAAATTTTAAAAAAGAATTAGAATAGTCTTGATTGGGAAAGGAGCTTATATTGAATAGAATCAAGGGAGTTTAGAGAAGTAATTGTTGACTTTAAAAATCCATGAAGGGAATTCTCTGCAGGTCCAGTGGTTAAGACTCGGCGCTTTTACTGCAGTGGCCGGGGTTTAAACCCTGGTCAGGGAACTAAGATCCTGCAAGCTGCACGGCATGGCCAAAAAACAAAAATCCATGAATATATTCCCCCTCCCCTTTTTTCCCTTAGCCATTGTTTTTTGCAAGAATAAGCTTTTATAGTTACATTAGTAAGGTGAGGGATAGTTCTCTTCCACTCTAAGAAGCTTGGATTCCTTCCTATCTTTGATTGGTTGTCTTCCTCTTTCTTCCATTGCCCACTAATCTCAGTGGGTCTTAGATAGTTTTTCCCATTACACCTAAGGAAATAGTTGTACATAACTGAGGAATTTAAATCATGAGAGGATAAAAATAAAACTTCAGCTATGTAAAATAACTTCTCAAAGTAGTTGATTCAATATATGAAGAATTTTACTACAACTTTACATCCTTTTAACAGCTGTGATTAAAGAGCTTGGAACGTTTTGCCTGGCTGTTTTACTGAGTAATTTATAATTCTATTTAATCAAAACCATTTATTGGATGCCTATAGTACAATGTGCCAGGCTCTGTGCTAAGTAGGCATTATGCCAGCTTCTACAAGGAAAGCTTCGTGTGGGTGTTATTTTAAATGGAGCCACTTGAGAACAAATTTAGTTTTTCTCCTGTGATTCTCTTTACACAATCTATTCCAACATCTGGTCACCATTTCACACCTTCAGCCCTTGGCATGGTATTTTGCTACCACCTGGCCCCTACTTTGCCAAATGCTTTTCATCAGTTCTCATTTCCATGGAGAACAGGGATGCGTATAGTTGTTTTTATGAATGAGAAGCCTGGTCTACATCAGATATAGCCCCGAGACACCTCTGGCAGGGACCAGTTTTACCATGACAAGTCCTGCCAAGAGTTAATACTATTTCCTCTCCCGTTCTTGTCCCCTATGGCCATTGACATGTGGTGAGGAGTAGACTTACCATAGCAGACCTCTTTCCTGGCATACTATCCCAAGTCCTGAGTTATATTCTGTGACAAACTAGTCTGAACTTGGAATAAGTATGAAGGTAAATGAGCAAGAAGCAATAGAGAGCACCAAGAGATAGAAAGAGAAGTATTTTGCCTACAAGCCATCCAGGACTGAATATGAGTTGGGATACCCTAATCTCCAAACCAGAAAGACAATCTTTTATTTATTTATTTATTTATTTATTTATTTATTTATTTATTTATTTATTTATGGCTGTGTTGGGTCTTCGTTTCTGTGCAAGGGCTTTCTCCAGTTGTGGCAAGCGGGGGCCACTCTTCATCGCGGTGCGCGGGCCTCTCACTATTGCGGCCTCTCTTGTTGCGGAGCACAGGCTCCAGACACGCAGGCTCAGTAATTGTGGCTCACGGGCCCAGCTGCTCCACGGCATGTGGGATCCTCCCAGACCAGGGCTCGAACCCGTGTCCCCTGCATTGGCAGGCAGATTCTCAACCACTGCGCCACCAGGGAAGCCCCAGAAAGACAATCTTTATATTCTATCTAGGTAGGGCATTTGTCCCAAGATTTAGTTAGACCCAGTATAATACCCCAAAACCCTGTACCCTGCTTGAGCTTCAAGTCTGAATCCTTATATACCCCTACTTCCTTCTCTAGAGTTCTTGCTTTTCTATACCAGGTGAGGTACTGAAAACTGGTACTCCCAGCCTAAGAATTTCAGACATATTATGGCTTTTGTACTGTGGGGGCCTATTTGAGTGTATCAGAGCTTAGGGCACTATTATTAGACTCAGTTTGTACCCTGTTTTCCCCCTGTGTTTTATCTTTAGACTCCACTTCTGTTCATGCCAGTTAGGATGTCAAGTTACCAAATTCTGCTTGAGTGTTAGGACCCTTCTTTGGTATGTGCTCTTGTGCCAAGCCTGGATCTGTAAGCATTAAACCCACTGCCTATTTTAACTTTGCCCGTATCCTATTCCTTCTGTTTTAATATGACACCTGGGTCTCTGACCTTAGTTTTCCCTTTGGATCCATTATACACTTGAGCCCCTTGTTCTGTAGGACTTGACTTCTCTCTTATTCTCCTCATGTTGCCTGTGAGTGAGACTTGTTCTCCAGAGGAATTGTCTGTGGAAACTGGGGAACCCAGGTACAGGGTCCGGACAGCAGGCATGAGACAGCAGCTTCTTGATTTTGAGGCCAAGTCCTGCCTTCAGTTAGGAAGCTGACAACACTGATGGAATGTCTACATAAACAGGTTTAAATCAGACATGGTCAAAAATTTGAGAATTCTGACTTAAGATTGGTGAGAACAGAGATTCCTGGAGTCCTGCCACTCCCAGGAGTGTATAAATGGGCAGCATTGAATTAGAATCATCACAGGTAGTAGACAGAAGGCAGACAGAGTGACCAGCACAGGCTCAGGAGCAGAGAGCAGCAATCAGGTAAGATTTCTGATTGCTATGGTATATGAACAGCCTGAGCCTTTCATTAAGATTGTGTGTGTGTGTGTGTGTGTGTGTGTGTGTTCTGGGCACTGAGAGCTTCTCAAGCAAGTTTCACTCCAATCACAGATTTCTCCCCTGGAGAGTGCTCCAGTTTTCTTTCTCCCCTGCTTCACACCTACCACATAGGTAGTTTGCGCCTGAAGAGTTGTTGGTGTTATAGAAGATGGAGTCTTTTCCTGAGGAGGACTGGACCTCTCTAGGAGAGACTAAAGCTGATGAAGAATAATTAAATCCAGCTGGCATCATTAAGGAGGAAGCTGGCAAGAGAAGGCTGGGTGGGAGGGGTGGTGAAAGCTTCTGTTCCCCAGCCAGGTAGGACTTGGAGGGAGCAACCAGGAATTTGGGGATCCTGTGCCAAAGCTGAGGAGGCCTCGAGGGTGATACCAGAAGGGCTGGCATGAAATCTATTTGGATAATAATCCCTCACACTTGTACAGTGCTCTTTGCTTTGCAAAGTGCTTCCACCTCCATGATTTCATTGTGTTCTTCTAGTACCTCTGTGAGGTGGTTAGATCCGGTATTAGAGGTGAAGGAACTTGCTCAAGGTCACAAAACGAGTCAGTGACAGAGTTGGAACTAAAAATCCTAGGCTCCCACTTCCCTGTCCTGTGCCCTCCCACCGAAGCAGACTGGCTGCCTCTGGATGCCTATCAAAGGCCAACTTCTCTGTGGTGAGTAGTTTTTCAAGAGTGTTCTTAGAACAGGCGTGGAAGCCCCAGAGTGAAGGATTAACTTGTCACTGGTTATTCCTGGGGACTGGGGCTCCTTTTTCTCAGTACACTCAAAGAGCTTTCCAGAATTCAACTTTGCTTTCTTTAGCAGCCATTTTCTAATCTCTTTTCTAACAGACAGTTGTTGGTTATTGCTTTCTTTTATTCTTCCATTTTTAAGAAAATGTTTATTTCTGCTATTCAAGCTGATAACCTTGTCAAACATCAATTTTTCTTCCTGCAGAGCACTGGAAGTAAACAGGCAGGTCTTATACATCCCTTGTGAGGACCACTAGGCTGTCTTTTGATCACAGCCAGCCGTTTGAAGTGTGGTTGCTGTTCTAGAGAAGGACACCGGTATTGGCATTCAGAAACAGAAAGACTCAGAGATTAAGCAGGTAATCTCTCTTTGAATCATTATCTTCAAGCATTGTTCTAGTTGTTAAGGTGAGCTGAAAAATGGGCGTTTTCTCTCCCCTAGTCAGTAGGCAGAACTGTTACTAGAATATGACAAGCTGTGCTGATCTTCATGGTGTTGTAACTTTTAGGTACCCCTGTGGGCAGATAGAAAGGAAGGGAGGCATTTCATCAACTGGTACTAAAAGGCCTGAAGCATATGTATGCAAACACATAAACATCCCATTCCCCCTCTGCAGCCACCCCCACCTGCTGCTCCAAGTTACAGCAGCCAGGGGCGGCTTCCTTTCCTCTCCTTCATACATGTGCCCTGAGGCTGACCTCTAAGTGACTATTCTTTCACTCTCAGACTCCTTGTTATTTCTTGTAACACAAATGTTGAGAGAGGGAGAACAACACGTGATTCCCCTAGGGCTCTCAGTATCCTAGGGATGACCCTACCTTTAAGCAAGTTATTGAGCACAGACATACCTAGGAAGACTACCTACCTACTTTTCTTCTCATTCATAATTGCGATATGGCCCTTCTATCTGTCCGTAACTACAGGTATAGCTCAGCTTCTCTCCTGAATCAAGCAACTCCCTAACTATAGAAGTCAATTTGGTAGCTGCCCTAACTTTGATTCCCTTTAGCTCCTGAGTTATGTCACTATTGTTTAAAACTAAATGAGAGCATACAATAATAATATCTGAAAGAATAAGAGAAACTCTCAAAAGTACATCATGTATATAAACAAGTAGTGACTTACACTCTGGAAGAATCTGATTTACATTACCCCACATGGGTCTCATGTTTCAGTTATTAAAACACTGACAGTGCTATTAATTGATGATTTAGATATTAGCTTTATCAAAATGAGAATAAATCAGTCTTTATTTCTCAGACCTTAAAACTTTTGAAAGTTGCTACTGGGTGCACAATCCCCTTCCCCACCTCCCAACCCTCCAGTTTCTTCCTTAAGGATGGTTTCCTGCCTTTGTTTACATACAGTTTGTCAATGTCCTGATTCTTCAAATGTGCCCTCCCTCAAATATTTACACAGTGGATATGGTATGCTCCATTCAGAGAACTGTGTAAGAGCTTGATCTGGACTGTACTGTTTTAAATGACATTAACTTTGTTTTAAATTGCGTTAGCTTTGTCTATTGGTGGTGCTGTTTTCTGTTCCTGGATTTTTTTTCCAGCAGCTACTGGCTTATTGTGCTTACGATCAACAAAAAAAAAAGTTCCAGTGACCACTATATTCATATTGCTGTCAAGGCAGGTCTCCTTGTATAGATAATTTCATAAACTAAGATATTTTGCATTAATTACTTCTTCCATTTCATGTGGCTAGATTTTATCCATCCTTTCAGATTGGCATCACACTCATGTGCTCTCCCTTCCAGTTTTGTCATATGTCAATTTAAAAAGCATTCCTTTTCTATTTTCATTTTGGGGTCCTGATAGCAATGTGAATAAAATAGGAGAGCCTATAACTTTCCACTATTGTCAACAACAAATTAATTAATACATTTGGTGGAATGGTTGGTTACCTAACTATAAATCCTCCTATTACCTCAGGCCACACTTTGTCTGTCTTAACAACAGGAAGATGATGTTTTGTTCAATTCAGATATGCTAGCTATAAGGCATTCATCTAATCTTTCAGACTATTCACACTATCAAAAAAGGAAATGAAGTTAGTTTGGCCCAACTCGTTCTTTGTGAACCCTTGCTAACTTATTGAAGGCGAAATGGTCTCTGTCTTGCCAGTTCGAGTTATCTGGATTTAACAAGGATAAATTATATGCCCTCAGACTTCAGAGCTCTTGTACTGTCCTAACCAACCCCAGAAGTGGAACTAAAATTCCAATCGACAGAGCTCATGTTTCAGGAGCAGCCATTTTTGATACAAAACTGACCCAGAAGTCAGGGTGATAGACAGAAATAAAAGCTGGAAAATTGTGAGAATATGACCTTTGTCTAATAGGAAAGAAAAGGAGAGAAATACTAGTCTGTCACCTTTTTTGTCCATTTTAAGCAATATTGTTTCTTTCTTCTCTACAGTTTGGGTTAGAGACCAGGTGGAAATTTAAAGTATGTGTGTTAATAGGAGGATTGAGGCAGCCTTAAACATCAAAAAGAAGCAAAAGGACTTAAGGCAGCTGCGGTCTAGTAAAAAGAGAGTAACTTGAGGTAAAAACTTGATCTCAAATATGAGACTCTAGTACATATTAGCTAAGTGACCTTGGGTAAGTCATTTAATACTTTTGAGCCCTGGTTTCAGGATTTTTGCTTTTTTTCAGATGGATGGTACCTCATAAAGTTTTTGTGAAGATTAAAATCCTTCCTTCACAAAATATAAAAGCAAAGAGAAACTGTGCTCAACAGGGACTTACTTTCCTGCTCTTCTAATTTTGGGGACTTTTTGGAGTCTTAGTTTGCCATTTTGTAAAGTTTCATTAGTGCAAGATACACATGTGAAACTGATAAAGTGTATAGGAATCTCCATGCCTTTTGAATTGATTGCAAAGCTTGAAATTCAGAGAGCATTATTAATGATGAGTATTTTACTATTTTTTTTACCTTGGAAATTCAAAATGTTTTTTCTATAACCTGAATTTCTTATCAATAACCTCGGTTAGACAAATCAATATTTTTTTCAGTTTTTCAAATTGGAAAGACAAGGTATAGATAAATTGTTTAGATAAGCGGTCTGCAACATGAGCTGTGCAAAACAAGCTATTGGAATATGGTAAGAAAAATAGTATAATTATTTATAGTTACTTTTAACTCACTCTTTTACATTTTCTACTTTTAGTGTAAGTTTCATATATAATTAGATTGATACATTAATATAATTGCCCTACAAATTTAGGGGACACATATCCAAAATTTACTGATAAGGTGTACAAAGTTTAAAGATCAGTGGTTTGGAGGATGAAGAAATAAGATTGGAGAACTTTTGCCAGAAATTCATCATGCCTGAAATCAAATGCCTCTGTTTCCCCTATGAATCTACTTCTCCTCTTGAACTACCTGGTTTTATAAATGATATGATCATTCTCCTAGTTATTAAAACTAGGAACTTAGGAGTCATTTACCCCCTCTCATGCATCACATAAAATTAGTTGCCACGTTCATCATTTCTGAAACATCTTTCATATCAGCCTCTCCCTTTTTAATTCTACTGCCACTGCACTAATTCATGCTTTAGGTTTTTCTTTCTTGTTGTTTGTTTGTTTGTTTTTAACGTGGGTTACTGCAGTATTGTAACAGCTTCCTAACTGCCTCCTTTTCTTTTGACCCAATTTAACCTACCCACTTTTTTGTATGTATGCATGTCTTATCCCTACTATTTAGAGTATGAGCAGGCATGGGCATGTCTTTTATCTCTTCTTATTTGGTGCTTTGCATGTGGTAGGCACTCAAATATTTCTAAGTGAACAAAATTAGATTGGGATTTGTTTTTCTGTCTGGAACTGAGAGTTAGGGTTCAGGCCTTGGGGTTTAGAGCTCACATAATTCTTTCCAATTTATACAGTCAAGTAAGGTTAGAGTTAATCTGGCAGTCTGAAAAAAGCAGTGCTTCCTAAGATCATATTCAGCTATTTATTTATTCTTGTTAGCTACTCTGAAGAATCTCACTTTGTCTGAGAAAAGTATTTCATGAAGAAAATAAGCATTATCATGGATGAAATGCCACTTCTCCTTCCCAAAACACGCTCACAGGGAGCATTCTTTCATTCTTTCTCTTTGTCTTGGAAATCAGTGTTGAATTCTGGGCTGTACTTTTTATTCAACTTCCTACGATTACCTGGGTGAATTGTTACAAATCATAGGTTTGCTATGTTTATAGAAATAATCAGATCTGCCCTCCCTGCCCCCTTTACCTACCTTCCTCCGGCTACCTTATAGAGATGGAAGAAATGTGATCCTACATCTGACATGGCTTAATATTCTTAGAAGAAAAACTCTTTATAAATTCAGAACAATGTGATAAAGTTGCCTCTTGGGAAGAATGCGGAATGAAAATAAGATCGAACTGGATCATTCCTGTATAATTATGAACTTGCATTTTTACCTTGTTTAAAGATCTTCAGAAATAGTGTATATCAAATAGTTTCCATGAAAAGGACTTACTGAATGAATAGATAGTAACACCTATAGTCTTTCATACTCATGTTACAAATACACTTGGTGAATTCTGCCCTCCCTCCCTCTACCTACCCAGCCACCAGCTCTAGCATCTCCCTTCGAGTTCCCCATGACAATTCCAATCCACTTCTGTATGGTATTTAGAATATAAACCATGTTCTTTCTATAAATCTCTCCTGCTTTCATTTTAAGCACTAATTCACATATTTAATATACACATCTTTCATTTCATGTTTCAAGCCCAAGGCTTCTTCCTTTTGTTTTTATCAGATCGTTTTAGCACCAGAGAAACTGAGCACTCAATGTTGATGATGACAGCAGTGGCTTCTCCTTGCTTAAGACTGATTATAGCCAACTTCTTTAGGTCTGCATGACAAAGAGGCTGCTGACATCACCATTGATTGCTCTGTTTCTCCCACACCAAAGCAATCTGTTAAATCAGTGCAAAACTGATTTTTGCAACTGGAAGCTACAAGGATACAATTGGTTTCTAAGCTGCCACATCAATCAGATGTTTTAAAAAATCGTTAGTGAGCCTAGGCGTGATTCATGGATGTGCCCACCCGTGTGATTAGATGATGTGTTCTATCTACATACATTTTTTCCTTGAGGATCATGTAATATGTGCAGAATAAAAAAATGCAGGGAAGTATACCATACTGTGTAGGCTACTTCACGTAGGTTACTTGTTGTGAATCAGAGCAATTGCTATAGCAAATTTCTAAGCAATACTTGACTGTTGAAGAGAGTATGTTCTTTAGGCCATTTTAAGCTGATAAAATCCCAGAGGCATTTTCTTGACCAGCTTCTAATTTGGTGAATTAAATTTTGCCATAGATCTTCTGCTTTTAGTAGTTCCAGCTGAGTAAGGTATAATTCTCTGGAGTCATTAGGGCTTCTACAGTTATCTCCATTTCACACATCCTATCGAAGCTTATTATAACAGTTTGCCTGAGCTTTAACTCTGTCAAATGTACTCCACCACAGAATTAGCTTTGTTATAAAGATGTATGGACAAATTTCTACAACTGTTATGTTTGTGAAGAGTTTTTAGGCTATGGAGAGTACAAATAACTTCATAGTATTGAGAAGGATGGGATTTTGGTTTCTTTCCAGTACTGAGATTTTATGAAACTGTCACTCATGTTAGAAATAGGAATTTATTGTTTTGTAGGCATTTTCCATGTGTATACAGAGGGAACTGGAAAGATTTATATGATGGTAAACAAACTAACTAAAACTTCAGACAACTAGGTAGTGAAGTGAATTTATTCTAAAATTTGGATCCCAAAATCTTATGAGAGCAAACCTAGCTTATGTGACTGGTTTTGGAAAACAAGAACTAATGAAAGACAAGTACATAAATCGTTTCCTGATTGATATTCCTTCCTACTGGCTTCCTGGTGATTTATGCATGGGTTCTTAATAGCTGAGACCCTTGTATAAGGGTCCAATGCTTCATGTTATTTTAAGATCAGCTATACTTACTGCCACTATGTTCACAAGGAGAGGGAGTGCCTTAGTTCTGCCCCTCTTACCTCCTGTTTATGCACAAGGGAGTGTCTCTTCTCTGATCCACAGACTAAGAATTAATTTTATAAAATTAATTAATTAATTAATAAACTAAGAATTAATTTTATAAAAATGACATATTTCATGCAAGGTATTTTCATATAAGCTATAGCCATTCATCTCCATTACAATCCCCATTTCACAGTTGAAAGAAGTAAAGCTTACATATGTTAAGTCACTCATCCAAGGTCACAAATTAATAAAAGGCAGAATTGTTATTGGAGCCCCTCGTCCTCTTGAATTGTTAATGATGAGACTGGAAGAATTTAGCTCTACCTGGACCCAAATACAAGCACCCAGGAAGAAACCATCTCCTAAGAGATGCTCTTTGTTTGTTGCTAATCTGGTGTAAATTCTTCATAACATGAAATCAGTTGCCCAATATTCTTACAGCAATTTGCTTTTGGGATATAAATATCCTGATAACTTGAAATAGTCTCTATAAATGCCACCTTGTAGATTGCACGGGGACATGATCTATAACCAGGATTTATCAACCGTCTAGTTACAAACTGATGCCTGGAAATTTCTCTCCCCATTTACCAAAGCTACATTCTTAATTATTATTTTTATGTAAGTTTTTAAATATATACCTATTGAGAGACAACTGTGGAAAAGCAGCATGAGAGAGACTTGGAATCTGAAGGTCAGATTTTATGTTCTGGCTCTGTTGCTGTGACCTTGCACAAGCTACTTAGTCAATGGGAAACCAAGCTTAAATGATTGGTTGTAATGACTAACAGAGATGATGTTTGTGAAAGGCTTTGTAAACTGTGAAAGTACTATATAAAGTTTAGATAGTAAGCATAATAGCTACATCTGAATATTGTACAAGTGAACAAGTGAACTATGTCAGAGGGTTTGCTTAATGGCCAAATTCTTTGTCTCTTGGCCAGACTTTATTGGTTTGTTGTTATAGTTCCTCCCCAATGCATTTCATGATGATGATGAGAAATAGCCATAGAACTCTTTCATCAGCTTTATTTGAGAGATAATTATTGGTGAACCAAATGTGGTGAGGTCTTGTCTCTTGTTTTAAAATCAACCCTATATTTTTCACGTGTCAGTCTCTCTTAATTTGCTGGTGAATCTTGGGACCATTACTTTTATTTTGGTCAATATAATTTAAGAATCGCCACATATATTTGTAAGTTAAATGTGTGCCTCAATCACGCTTCCTTTTTAAAACAAAATGGCATCTTTTAGTTTTTCTAAAGGATGTATAGTATTTTTATAAATCTCTGAAGAATTTGATCTGAATGTTATTTTCAATGACCATCATCCTAAATCACCAAACCCTTCAGTGTCACTAACCAAGCTATCTGTTTTTAGCCTTAAGATTAATTAGGTGTATGGGCTTCCCTGGTGGCGCAGTGGCTAAGAATCCACCTGTCAATGCAGGGGACACGGGTTCGAGCCCTGGTCTGGGAAGATCCCACATGCCGCGGAGCAACTAAGCCTGTGTGCCACAACTACTGAGCCTGAGCTCTAGAGCCCACGAGCCACAACTACTGAGTCTGCGTGCCACAACTACTGAAGCCCACGCACCTAGAGTCCGTGTTCTGCAACAAGAGAAGCCGCTGCAGTGAGAAGCCCGTGCACTGCAACAAAGAGTAGCCCCCGCTCACCACAACTAGAGAAAGCCGCGCACAGCAATGAAGACCCAACGCAGCCAAAAATAAACTAAATAATAAATTTAAAAAAAAAGATAATTAGATGTAGCTTTACATTTAAAATATTGCCTAAGCCAATATAAATCAGAAAAATGAAACTCAGTTTTCAAGGTGGATTTTGCTCTTAGGTTGTTGTAGTATAATTAAGGAACAAATACACCGTCACCCACTCTTATTTTAGTGGTGTAGAGCTAGTCATTTCCTCAATACTATTATATAGATTATAATCATACTTGCCCTAAAAGGTTTACTTCAAGTGTGACAGTTTGGGGGCAATTTAAATTTTCAATATTTATTATTCCTCTCCTTTGTCTCCATGTGAAAAGCCTATGGTTCAATTGCAGCTTTCAGTTGAGACATGATATTTTGTCATTAGTAGTCTGAGACTTCTGTCTGTTTTGTCCATTCTTATAAGCCGGCAGTCAAGTGTCACCAAAAAAAGCTGAGATTCTTTATAAACCTCTATCCCATTTCCAAATGATTACTAGTAAGTATCCTTAAGTCCTAAACTCCAAACTCACTTTCTCTTTCAGTAGTCCTTACGTTGACCTTGCCAGGTAGATGTTCGTATAAATGAGTCCTTTTTCTTCTCTTCACCTCAAATCTCTATCTTTTCACTCTCTAGCATTTCCACATTCCTTTCTCTCTATGGAATAAGTGTCATTCCTTTATTTACATTGCTAAACCCTATATCCATGCCCATAATTTTACTTTTATTCTGCCTTTACAGGAATTTTGCATCACCTATTATCAAGGTCTGTACACAGGACCAACTTTTGGCCCAATAACAAATCAAGTAAGTGAAGTTTTCTTCCTCCTTCCTTTATTTTAATATCTTCTGCTGCAATCTTGCCCTAAAGGCCCTTTCCACCATAGAGTGTAGTACTCTCAACTAGTAGTCACATTTGTGAATTCAACTGTTAAAGTACTATGGTGTTAACAACTGATAATTATAAAAAGATCAGTGTTTGGCCTTCTTGTGGAATAATTAGATTTCAATTTGGGGATAAAGGACATGCTGAAATCTACCAGCTTTGAAAACCTTTCATTAGTGAATCCATAAGGATGGAATTTCAACCATTAGTTAAAGAGGTAGTTTGGGGCATATGCCTTTCCCAATGTCTCGTAAATCATGCCAGATAGGCAGGCGCCTATTTTGGCTACTTTAAAATCAGCCTTGTTCACCATTCATATTATTCTTGTCACAGTTTGAGTGGGTATTTTCTAGAATTATTTGGTAGATGGTAAATGTCCACATGGTGGAATTTAAAGCAGTGCTGTCTAGTGCTGGTTTTTACAATATTACCTAGAAATATTTTGCAATAGCTCTGGGTATTGGCATGAGCATCTTGTATTAAAAATTCCGCAACAGTTCAGAACCCAGTACTTTCAGATGGCTAATGGGTGTGGATAGCAAATTTTGTCCAGATAGTCTAGTGGGTAACATTTGAATAATTATCCATTAAATAATTTCCCATTTTGTTTAAAGCATGTTGCTTCAGTGCTATAATATTTTGTTGTTTCCTAAATGCTTGCCTAAAATTCCAAAATCTTATAACTGAGTGCCCAACCTCCTAATATTCAACTTGGAGCAGTTGTAATCAGTATAGCTTTTATTGTGGTTCTTCTAGAAATTCTTATTGAACTTAGCATGTGAATACTTTTCTAGACAGGTGACTTGTCTTCCCCTTCTGTCCAGCTCAGCTCCTGCTCTTTGAGGCTGGAGCTTATGTAAAATTCCAATTTTCATCAAAAAGTTAATCGAGGTAATTCATTAACACTTCTTGTAGACAGTGCTGTGACATCCATAATCTCTACTATTATGAGACACAGCTTTCTTTTTTTTTAATTTATTATTATTATTATTTATTAACATCTTTATTGGAGTATAATTGCTTTACAATGGTGTGTTAGTTTCTGCTTTATAACAAAGTGAATCAGCTATACATATACATATATCCCCATATCTCCTCCCTCTTGCGTCTCCCTCCCAACCTCCCTATCCCACCCCTCTAGGTGGTCACAAAGCACCGAGCTGATCTCCCTGTGCTCTGCAGCTGCTTCCCACTAGCTATCTATTTTACATTTGGTAGTGTATATATGTCAATGCTACTCTCTTACTTCATCCCAGATTTCCCTTCCCCCTCCCCGTGAGACACAGCTTTCTATTTGTGGCCTTTAAACTAGGCTATTCTTTCCTCTTTAGTCGCATAACCTTTAAGTAAATACTTAACAGTGAATGACTAGAGTTTAAAATAAATTCACTGTACTTGCTTTGGAATATTTTTAATATTTGACAGATTTGATGATATGTAACTTTTGGAGGAGAACATCCCTGGAATTCTGTCCAATGGAGCTTTAATATTTTTAAATAATCTCATGATAACATTAAGATAGTTTTCTATTACGTCAAACAGTTATAGACTCTTCATCCACAGGCACCAGTTGATCTTTTTTTGTCTTCTTTCATCATTCCAAGCAATAGCTTCATCTTCTGATTCATCAGCTGCAGGGGCGCCTTCATTTACTATTTGGTTAAGTTTCCATTCTTCTGCAACTTCCTGTTTAAAGGCATCGATTTTAGCTGTAGATAGCATGTTTCTTCCACTATGGCTTGCTGCCAATCTGCAATATTTTGTTCATTTTACCTACTTTCCTGTTCTGAATGAGGATGTAAGGGAAGGGGTGGAGGGGAGCTGTAGGGATCCATTGCTGGCCTACCCTTTGTGTTATCAGTTTCCAGTCAAGTGGCTTAATAAGAATAGCATAATTCCATCCCACTTGTCTATTTAATGTCCTGGGAAATGTGACTGGGTGATTAGTTGACTTGTATTTCAAACAATCACCCAGTATTTCCCAACCCCCTCTGAGACTGTTGTACTGGGTCTCTTGAAATCTTTTGTAGTGCCTAATCACTGGGTAGTAACAGTCATTCCACTGTCCACAATTTGAGACTGACTTTTGGTGAAAGCAATCTTTCACTTTTGCTCTGCCTCTTCTTATTTTGGTCATAGTAATCAAGACCTCCAGGAATGAGCCTTCACCATACTAATTTTATTTTCTCTCTTTCGGGATTGTAAAATCATCTTAAAAGGAATAAAATGGCAACCATTTCTTGATGAGGAGCCACTTGTATTTAACTGAAGTTTGTGATGGATGCAGACATGCAGGGAAATATGAGTTGCTAATTTAAAGGATTAGTTACCTCCTGAACCAGATTGTTGCATGCAACCTCCCTCCACTAGGCTTCTCTGTAAATCTTAGAGAGGAACATGTGATTGGAGAAGCTGATCTACATATCAACCTTTCAACCCTTGATCTACATGGCTTGGAGACCACCCAGGTAAGGCCTTGAGATCTACTAGTAGATCATTATCTAATTGTTGGGGACAGTTGACCTAGACTGATTGGACTATAAGATGTTATATTTTGAGAGGATTGTTATTATTATTAATGACTAAGAATCCCACTAATAAAGAAAAAGCAGACGGAAAAAGCCATAGGGGAATAAGAAAGGGTATACTGACTCATTCTGTTCTACCCAAGCTTCTGTTCTTCTCCATAAGGGATTGTGACTGATGATGCAAAGTGGATGGTATAACATCCCTCTGTAAATGATGACTAAGATAATATCTCCAGAAACCTTTATCATTCTCTTCCTAATGAGGGATTCATTCAAAATGTATCCTGAAAAAAAATATTTTAAAATATTTTAAAAGATCATCTCTATTTTCTTTTTAAAAATTAGTTCTCATTTCAACCAAATGATTTTGCCTAGATTAAGTATCAGCAAACGAGTCATGAAACTCCTGAGTGGTAAACCATCAAAGCTTGAAATTACAAATAATAAAATGGATTAAAATGATAAGAGGGTTTCAAGAGTTGAAAAAAAACTTAATAAGAGATAGAAGAGATTATTGCAGAAAAAGTAAAGATGAATAATGAGAATTCCAAAAACAAAGAAGAGAATGATGGTCAGTAGGGAAATAGAGATAGACATTTATTGCCAGGAGAGTTAGAGATTTCTAAAAAAAAAAAAAAAAATATATATATATATATATATATATATATATATATATATATATATATACACACACACACACACATATATATATAGTTTACCAAGAATAGAGGGAAGGAAATAAAATATAGATGCTTCCTCCCTATTTACCCCTCCTCTCCTTTTTCTGGAAGAAAGGAGGGGGAAAATGATTATTCAAGAAGAGAATAAAAAGGAAATGAAGCATCTCAAAGCTGTCAGAATTCAAGGACTACAGACCAGATTGCAAAGAAACTTTTCAATCATTGCTTTGAATGAGGAGATATTAAATTTGAAAATCCAGCAGGGGGAGGGAGATATGAAAACTAAAAGACGGAGAATGGGGTGGGCGGAAAGCAATGGTGCTGGCATATCATGGGGTAACACCATTAGGGAGGAGAGTGAGCAGGGGAAGAAGAATTAACAGCTTCAAAGTTATTGTTAGAAAGCTATTGGATTTTTAAGACATCTGAAATCTTTGGGCTCAACTCAAAACTTTATACTGCTAAAAACTTAATCAAAATTAAGTACCTCTGAAGTTTTGAGCTCCTAGTTTGGGCTCACAAGAAAAATAAACTCTTAATTGGAATCTTATTTAACAGCAATCTACCCACCCCTACAGTATTCACTTAGCAGAGCAGAGCAAGCACTGAATATGGATTGAGTAGCTCAGGTTTTCTAATGATTCAACCCACTGTTAATGAAAATGCATCCCTTTATATGACTGCCTTAAGTGATGAATAATGAACCGCTTTGTTTACCTCTCTCTATACCTTCATATCTGGTTACTGTAAACTGTGCTTTTAGGTACATTCAGAATTAAGGGATTCTGGTTTGTGGACTGCTTTATTCTTAGGTCCTTTTGTTATTGCTGTTCCACAAGTATGAGCCATTTGATTTTCTTTTTTTCCTGCAGCTCTAGAGGGTAGACTTCATTTGTAATCTGAGAAGACAAAGCTAGAGGGGCAAAAATGGCAGTGTAAGGATTCAGTTTGGAGCCTGCGATTTCCTTTGAGAATTGGCACTCTTGTCAACAAGTATTTATTGAACACATAATGCAGATTGGACTTTTTAAAAAGTGTGTAATTAAGACGTGGAACACTTTCTTCTTTTGCCAGCTGATAGAGTTTGAAGTAGCAGGAACAGTGCAGTTAAGTGATTTTCTTCTATTACTCTGTAAGTAGAGGAAAAGAGGTAGGAGTTGGGGGTTGTCAATGAACCAGGCATCCCTATTTTCAATCTAGTATTTCCTCTGGTGGCTCTCTGCTTCTCACTTCAGTCTACTCTAATTCAGCCGAGGACTATACTCATAGAAACAATAAGTAAAATCTAGAAATCAATTAAACATTATATCTACCCCCCCCCAAATGACTATTCCTTCTAAGACCACAGCAGTCTGCCAGATTGGATATCCAAAGCCTCCAACTAAAAGGAAAGCTTGAAACTCATCCATTACCCAAATAGAGAAACTCTTGGAATACTGTTTGTGTATGCACTGAACTTATTGGGATAAAAGTTTGAGACAGGCAATTTGTATGGTTTGTAAAGTATTTGTCAAATCAGAGCTTACACCAGATTTCTAATTTTGATTGCAAATCTAAGAGAGTTTACCTATTGTGGAAATATTTCTTCAAGGGAGACAATAATATTTGCCTTCATGGCCATAATCTTCCCCAGGAATGTTGAACAGGTTATTAATTTTAAAGAATATTTGGATTTCAATCAGTGCGTGCATCAGTAAATGATTCCACATAGCCTGAGTTAGTATATACCGTTCAGAGGAGAAAAACGTTACTCATGTGTGCATTAGCATTTTCATTTTTACTGCAGCAATACATCATTCCTTTTTCAGGATGCTGAGAAATGCTGCTGCAAAATGCACTCCAGACCTCAGGTAAAAGTCCATGACTAGCCTTTAAAAAGCTGCTCATTTAAATACAAATATCAGCTGAAATTCAAGGGAAATATGCTTCATCATCTTTGCCTATTTGTTCACCCTCTCCCAAGAGGATTAATACCTTCTGCTTCTCCTGTGTGATTATCAATTGCAATTTCTGATGCAGTGCTTGGTCAGTAATTAGGCAGATGGGCAGGAAGGGTTCTACTAGTTGACTCCAATGACTCAGAAAAAACAAGTGGCATTGGTTACAGCAGCTGCAAAGAATGATCATTTAGTCTTTGACAATGTGGACTGTAAATGAATGTGTAGGTATGAGTATGAGGGAGAAAAGAGACCTAGAGATAGGGAGATGGAGAGCTAATAGTGATTCATGGCAAGTATAAGAACAGAAGTAATTTTAAACGCAATGGATGACAGACTATAAAATAAGCCCACTTAACTCAATACTAAGGAGAAATTGTTGTGCTTAATGCTGCCAAGTATTTTTCCTTAAAAAACCCTGTTTGGATGATTTGTATGACTTTTCATTTTAGAATTTCTATGATAGGTCTTATATAAAACAGAGCTTAAGCTAGAAAATCTGAGGTGAGGTAATAAAAAATTAAAATTAAAAAAAAAACTTTCCCATCCACCATTTGAGTTAATAACCATCAGGGAGAAAATGGATTTTCTTGACTTGAAATAAACAAAAAGAGCTTTCAGAATTGTGTTTATGGGAAATAATTAAGCAAACTTTGAACTTTAGTGCTTTCAATTGAGCATATGAGCAGTTCTCAAATGGGTTTGGATTCATCCATGGTATTAACATTTTAAAATGCCATCCCTAGCATATATGTAAGTACGTCACAGAGTGTAGCCGAATGATTTGATTAGTGTAGCAGTGAATGGGTCTCTGCAAGGGCTGTACAGAGGCCTCACTAGGCACGTCCCCATTTGGCTTCTCCTTGCAATGCACAGGCACTAATTGGGTATTACCAGGAATGTGGGATTGAAAGGGGCACTGAACCCAGAGTATCCATTTGCCCCTAAGTGCTAACCAACGTGATCCTTTTACTGGTTTACTTATTCTTTCAGTTTATTAAGAAAAATAAAAAGCCAAATGCAGAGGCCTCTTGAGCATATCCATAATTAATAACATAGGTGTCTTTGTCCAGGCACTTAACCACTTGCCAAACAGGGAGAATCACAATGTTAAGAAGGGAAAGAAAGGAGGAGATGCCGCAGGCAATATTTGATAAACTATAGAGGTTCTTTACTTTCACTGATTGTATGTGATAGGTAATAAGGTTTGATAGGTAAGAATAAAAGGAGAGAAAAAGGAAACTATGTGGCTGCTATCAATCTGCAAAGAAGCTCAAGAGATTCTGGTTGGCCTCTGCAGGATGATTTAAGGAGTACTAGAGAAGGCCGAAATCTCTCAAAAGTCTTCCATAGTGCCTGAAAGTATTGCACTTTGGGGTTAAGAAGATGTGGAAGGCTCTTATCACAGTCCTAACTTGCTACCTCAAAGCGGAAACTCATTAGGCTTTTATCATCTATTATCTTAATATGGGTTATTTTCTCAGATCAGTTTCAATTACCTAGCAAATCCTTGAGAGAAAAGAACACAATAATAGGTGAGGGTTGCTAGTGAGAAACAGGAGGAGAAATAGCCAGAGCATAAATGGCTACTCCAGCCAAACAGGTTTGGGTGGGGAACCTGCACAGTCGAGGTGATAATATAAAGACAATGGGGGCCTAGGCATTGTATGGGCAGGGGCTAGAAGAGAAGAGGTAGAGAAAGAAGACATAAGCACAAGGCCAAAAAAGCTTCTCTCTTTTATAGCTTAGCTGAGCATACTAGCCAGTCTAATATACTGTCTTCTCTCTATGGCATCTATTTTTTTCAGCCTTTGTTGAGCAGATGATGGCCATGGTAGTGAAAGAAGACGTTTAGTAATCACAGGCCATCTCCTCACCTTTCTGGTCCTTTTCTTTTAAGGTTGACAGAGAACGAGGAAAAATATAAAACCAGCCTGACTCACAAGAGGCTAGGACATTGTTCTTCCTTGTGGGCATAGAGTATAAAGCTGAGGAGAAAAGTCTTGAGAAAGAGTAGAGTATAATATCAATTAATTGGAAACAATTTTGTCAAAATTTTGAGGTTGGTTAACAGACTTCTTTGTGAAAAGCCACCTGTAGGGGAATAATCAGCTTGCAGAAATTCCATAGTATTAATATTGCCTTCATGTGGAATCTGGCTGTAAAGAAGAGTGGCATTGATAAAGAGCTAGAAGTTGTATACCATGAGTAATTCGTTAGTGTTTTTTAACCCCTACACACTCTCATTTGCAGACTGGAATTAATAAGAAAAAAAAAGACATTGCCTTTGTGTAGTTCTGAATAGAGGATTGGAAAAGACAAAGACATTCCTGTTGTTTTGTTAAAATGCAGGTTCTCATCCTCTAAGCTGGATATCTTTTATTACTATAAAATGAGTCTTTAGTTTATTTGCTTTTTGGAAATAACATTCTATTTGGTTTAAGACTTGGAAAAACTGGAGGGACTCTCCTGAAATAATCAGCAAGATGGAGACTCAGCCCTAACACAATTAAGGCTACTCTGTCCAAAGAAGACAATAATAAGGGATAATGTAGTTGCTGTATACAAGAAAATGTAGGGGGGTTATGTAGGGAAAAGGGAGATGCTGACCACTTGTCTTCTATGACTATGAAATAATTTGCAAAGGGAAAAAACAACTTAATTTTAAAGCAGAACAGATCTTGGTTGACCCAAAAATGTTTTTGAGCATTAAGTCAAAAAAATTCATGGGAATGAAAACTGTGTGAGAAAGATTGGGGAGTCTCTGAGTTCTTGAGGGATAATAATCATGAACACACAGGAATTTGCTGTAATATTCTTTATAGCTTTTTGTTGTAAAATATATATATATATATTTGCCACACCGTGCAGCATGCAGGATCTTAATTCCCCCACCAGGGATGGAACCCGTGCCCCCTGCAATGGAAGTACGGAGTCTTAACCACTGGACCACCAGGGAAGTCCCTGTTATAAAAATATTTTAAAATAATAAAAACAGAATAATGATACCACTGTAGGAGATTATTTTCTTTTTAAAAATTTTCTGTATTTTCTGATAATCCTACAATGAACACTATATTTTTTATAATTAGATAAAAAGTGATTAAACAGTGTTTATGTTGAGAAAAAATACATCTATTTTCTATAGATTGGACATTTTTATATTTCCTTACCAAAACATCTTTGACATTTTTCTCTAGTTTTCATTTGTCTGCCCTCTCCATTTTGTTAAGATTTTTTAAAAAAATTATTCAATAATTTTTTAAGTGCCAATGTACTGTATGAAATGCATGGATACAAATATGACCAAAGCACAGCCTCTAACTTCACATTACTTACAGTCTTATGGGGGATACAGAGGAGTGAATGAAATAATGGGGTAATTATCACAGCAGAGTTGTGAATAGTCGGAAATGGAAACCTAGAGGAGTGAAGTCTTGGAGGGATACTTAATACAAAATCTGCAAGAGTCAAACTGAGTGAGATAAGTAGGAAATGTCCTAAGAAAAAAGAAAGAAAGGAGAGCATTTTAGGCACAGGAGCACTATTTGAAAAAGCAGAGTCTAGAGAATGTTTAGAGAAAGGGCTGACCATGTCTAGAGAATGGTGAGAAGTTCAGTGAAGAAGGAGGAGTCAAGGTTGACATCTAGGTTTCTGGGTTAGGAAAACATTTAGGTTGGTGAGTCCATTTACTGAGAATAGAAACAAAGGGGGAGGAGCCTTTCCAACATTTTGGGGTTGGAGACGGATGTTGATAAATTCAGTTTTGGTTATGTTGAACTGGAGTAGCCTGAAAGAAGTTCAAGTGGAGAAATCTAATAGTTTAGAAAGGAAGTCTGGATTGAGGATGAAGTTTGTGATATATTAACATACAGGAATAAGATCACATGGAGAAGAGAGTGTAAAATGAGAAAAGTTAAGGGCTAAGGGTAGGACATTAAAAAAGACCAATGTTTAAGGGACTTTTGAAGGAAGTAGAGTTCCCACCAAAAAAGACTATGAAGCAATAGCTAGGAGGAAAAGCAAGATACTGTCTTTTTTTTTTAAACACCTTTATTGGAGTATAATTGCTTTACAATGGTGTGTTAGTTTCTGCTTTATAACAAAGTGAATCAGTTATACATATACATATGTCCCCATATCTCTTCCCTCTTGCATCTCCCTCCCA
This sequence comes from Eschrichtius robustus, assembly GCF_028021215.1. Taxonomy (NCBI): domain Eukaryota; kingdom Metazoa; phylum Chordata; class Mammalia; order Artiodactyla; family Eschrichtiidae; genus Eschrichtius; species Eschrichtius robustus. The sequence continues at coordinate 72,987,769 of NC_090845.1, read as the reverse complement.
CCCTCCCTAACCCACCCCTCTAGGTGGTCACAAAGCACCGAGCTGATCTCCCTGTGCTATGCGGCTGCTCCCCACTAGCTATCTACTTTACATCTGGTAGTGTATATATGTCCATGCCACTCTCTCATTTGTCACAGCTTACCCTTCCCCCTCCCCATATCCTCAAGTCCATTCTCTAGTAGGTCTGTGTCTTTATTCCCATCTTGCCCCTAGGTTCTTCATGACCTTTTTTTTTTCCCTTAGATTCCATATATATGTGTTAGCATACGGTATTTGTTTTTCTCTTTCTGACTTACTTCACTCTGTATGACAGACTCTAGGTCCCTCCACCTCACTACAAATAACTCAATTTCATTTCGTTTTAAGGCTGAGTAATATTCCATTGTATATATGTGCCACATCTTCTTTATCCATTCTGCTGTTGATGGACACTTAGGTTGCTTCCATGTCCTGGCTATTGTAAATAGAGCTGCAATGAACATTGTGGTACATGACTGTTTTTGAATTATGGTTTTCTCAGGGTATATGCCCAGTAGTGGGATTGCTGGGTCATAGGGTAGTTCTATTTTTAGTTTTTTAAGGAACCTCCATACTGTTCTCCATACTGGCTGTGTCAATTTACATTCCCACCAAGAGTGCAAGAGGGTTCCCTTTTTTCCACACCCTCTCCAGCATTTATTGTTTGTAGATTTTTTGATGATGGCCATTCTGTTCCGGTGTGAGATGGTATCTCATTGTAGTTTTGATTTGCAATTCTCTAATGATTAATGATGTTGAGCATTCTTTCATGTGTTTGTAGGCAATCTGTGTATCTTCTTTGGAGAAATGTCTGTTTAGGTCTTCTGCCCATTTTTGGATTGGGTTGTTTGTTTTTTTGATATTGAGCTGCATGAGCTACCTGTATATTTTGGAGATTAATCCTTTGTCAGTTGCTTCATTTGCAAATATTTTCTCCCATTCTGAGGGTTGTCTTTTGGTCTTGTTTATGGTTTCCTTTGCTGTGCAAAAGCTTTTAAGTTTCATTAGGTCCCATTTGTTTATTTTTGTTTTTATTTTCATTTCTCTAGGAGGTGGGTCAAGAAGGATCTTGCTGTGACTTATGTCATAGAGTGTTCTGCCTATGTTTTCCTCTAAGAGTTTGATAGTGTCTGGCCTTACATTTAGGTCTTTAATCCATTTTGAGTTTATTTTTGTGTATGATTTTAGGGAGTGTTCTAATTTCATTCTTTTACATGTAGCTGTCCAGTTTTCCCAGCACCACTTATTGAAGAGGCTGTCTTCTCCACTGTATATTCTTGCCTCCTTTATCAAAGATAAGGTGACCATATGTGTGTGGGTTTATCTCTGGGCTTTCTATCCTGTTCCATTGATCTATATTTCTGTTTTTGTGCCAGTACCATACTGTCTTGATTACTGTAGCTTTGTAGTATAATCTGAAGTCAGGGAGCCTGATGCCTCCAGCTCCATTTTTCTTTCTCAAGATTGCTTTGGCTATTCAGGGTCTTTTGTGTTTCCATACAAAACTACAGGTCAATATCACTGATGAACATAGATGCTAAAATCCTCAACAAAATACTAGCAAACAGAATCCAACAGCACATTAAAAGGATCATACACCATGATCAAGTGGGGTTTATCCTGGGAATGCAAGGATTCTTCAAGTATACGCAAATCAATCAATGTGATACACCATATTAACAAGTTGAAGGAGAAAAACTATATGATCATCTCAATAGATGCACAGAAAGCTTTTGACAAAATTCAACACCCATTTATGATAAAAACCCTCCAGGAAGTAGACATAGAGGGAAATTTCCTCAGCATAATAAAGGCAATATATGACAAACCCACAGCCAACATCATCCTCAATGGTGAAAAACTGAAACCATTTCCACTAAGATCAGGAACAAGACAAGGTTGCCCACTCTCACCACTATTATTCAACATAGTTTTGGAAGCTTTAGCCACAGCAATCAGAGAAGAAAAAGAAATAAAAGGAATCCAAATCAGAAAAGAAGAAATAAAGCTGTCACTGTTTGCAGATGACATGATACTATATATAGAGAATCCTAAAGATGTTACCAGAAAACTACTAGAGCTAATGAATGAATTTGGTAAAGTAGCAGGATACAAAATTAATGCACAGAAATCTCTTGCATTCCTATACACTAATGATGAAAAATCTGAAAGTGAAATTATGAAAACACTCCCATTTACCATTGAAACAAAAAGAATAAAATATCTAGTTATAAACCTACCTAAGGAGACAAAAGACCTGTATGCAGAAAATTATAAGACACTGATGAAAGAAATTAAAGATGATACAAATAGATGGAGAGATATACCATGTTCTTGGATTGGAAGAATCAACATTGCGAAAATGACTCTACTACCGAAAGCATTCTACAGATTCAATGCAATCCCTATCAAACTACCAGTGGCATTTTTCACAGAACTAGAACAAGATAGTGTCTTAGAAACCAAAAGGCAAAGAGGCATTTTGGTAAGAGAGAGAGGTCAATATAACCATTGGATTTAGCAGTAAATTGGTCATTGTAGACTGTGGACATTCCAATGGATCAGCGGAGTGGAAACAAGATTATAGTAAGTTGCAGAGTAAATAAGATGTGTGGACATTGAACCAGTGATTGTAGACAACTCTTTAAAGAAACTTGGCTATTATGCAGAAGCAGTAATATTTCAGTAACTAGAAGAGGACATCAGATTAAAAGGAGTCATGTTTGTTTGCTTGCTTTTTTTAAAAATAGAGACTTAAGCATGTTTCAGTGCTGTTGGGAACTAGCAGGAAGGGAAAGGTTAAAGATACAGGAGAGAAAAAGAGTGAATTTTGGATGGGGGGCTTGATAGAGTGGCAACCCTGAGATATCAGGAAGCAGTAAGATTAAGAACATATGTTATGTGGCAGAAGTGGATCATCTGGAAAGACTGAGAGCTGAGCAGGTATGTTTATAGGTAGTATGGCAGAAAATTTGAGGGGTTCTCATATGATGGTTTTTAATTTCTCCACATAGCAGGAGGTGAGATTGTCTAAAGAGACTACGGGGCAGAGGGGTGGTGGTGGTAGGAAAGATGAGAAGATTTGAAATAGCTGCTAAAAGAGAGGGAGATAGGAGGATAACTGGGTGGCATTGAAAGCAAGTCGAGATTAGAGACAAAGAATTTGCATTAGACCAATTTGTAATTTTCTCCAACAACATTCATGAGTTCAATACAGTAGGGCTAGAGACGTGGGCATTTGGGTTGATATATATTTTGGAATTTACTGTGTGGATGCTACATAAGGACAGTGAATATTAAAGGTGAGGACATTGGCATACTGAAGTGATAGATAATGGGATCTAGGCTGGATAGGGCAGGTAACATAAGGATGGTCTCTTGATTAGTCTACTTTTCCCCTGATTGTGTTTCCAAGGGATATGTAGCCCAAGAAAGCAGGTAGACAGTGGAATTACAGTTTCTGGGTTCTTAACTATGTCAAAACATTAGTAATCTTTATTGCCTAGCAGGACTATTCGATATGTTGTATAGCCTTATCAGAAGAGCAAAGATAAAAATTGAGTCTTGGAAGGGAATAAGTGTCAAATATAAAATACCAATCTTTGTAACTAAGATTTTAGTGGAGAGGCTTGGCAGAGGGAAGTGGTCAATGTGTAGTGATTTCGGATAACAGGGTAAGTAGTACAGTGAAAACATAGGATTTGGATTTAGTGAGATTCTGGAGGCACAATGCAAAATGCTGGTGGTAGCTTTGTATGTCACTCCAGCTGTGGCTTGGGCAGGTGTGTCCAATTGACCTAAAGGCATAAGAACAGTGGAAAAGGAAGAATTTGATAGGAGTTGGTGATTGACGTTATAAAATGGGTAAGATGATGAATTGTAGATGGAAGAATGTTATGAGAGAGAGAGGGAAGGTGGGAGACAGGAAAGGGACATTTATGAGGCAAATATGATGAGTTCTGTTTTGGACTTGAAGAATCTATAGTAATGATTATTAGCCACATAAACATTTTTAGTAAGATGTGTGAGACTGGATATTGCCCAAAGATCTAGCTTTAGCTGTCATCAACACAGATGTGATAGAATCCATGAAAATGAACGAAATTTCTAAGGTAAAGAGTGAAAAAATGTCAGGGACATTAAAAACTACGTCCACAGAAACATGTAGAAGAATAACCAGTGAAGTAAATAAAGAATGAATATGTGGGGAGAAAGGAAAAGAATCAGGATAGATACTGTTATGGAGGTCAGAGGAAGAAAGAGTTTCAAGATAGAGGTGATGGGTAACAATGTGCTGTGAAGAGAGAACGTGGATTTTTTAAATTAATTAATTAATTTATTTATTTTTGGCTGTGTTGGGTCTTCGTTGCTGTGCATGGGCTTTCTTTAGTTGCAGCCAACAGGGTTTACTTTTCGTTGCGGTGCATGGGCTTCTCATTGCGGTGGCTTCTCTTGTTGTGGAGCACGGGCTCTAGGCACATGGGCTTCAGTAGTTGTGGCACGTGAGCTCAGTAGTTGTGACTCACGGGCTTAGCTGCTCCGCAGCATATGGGATCTTCCTGGATCAGGGCTTGAACCCGTGTCCCCTGCAATGGCAGGCGGATTCTTAACCACTGTGCCACAAGGGAAGTCTCAGAATGTGGATTTTTTAAGAAAGAGATTAGTGGTGAACTCTGAGAAGCAGTTGTCCTAGTGAGGTGGGGCAAAGTAAAAATTGAAGTACTATGTATAGGGAGGTTACATAGAAAAAGGAGAAAGTTTATGTACACCATTTGAAAAGTTTGATCATGAAAGAAAAAAAAAAAAGGTGGTAGCTAGAGAGAGCAATAGGATATCATAATAGTTGTTTTCAAGGTTGGGTATACCTATGTTTCCAAAAAGTTGTTAAATATTAAAATATTTAATTATTACATGCATGTTCTGGTTATAAAATCTTCTAGTTATTCTTCAGATCCATCAAGCTGTCGTCCAATGTACAGAGCCAATAAAGACCTTTAGTTGATTGTGCATTGGTGCTAAAATATTAATGCTACAGTCATGTCAGCTCATGTTTAATCATGTATAATATACTCTGACAATGTTTTCCTTAATTTGGTCTTTGGAATAGAGTCTCAAGAGTTTATGTGTCAGTATAAATGATTAGATTATAAACACAGGCTAAATTTGGGGGCTTGGAATACTAATAGCATTTAATGCTTAGAAATAACAGTTCTAAGGTTTAACCCTTAGGATTCATTTTTCTGTTCTTTATTTCTAAATCCAGGAAAGAAAACTCTGCATCCATTTTTATAAACATAATTTATTTAGAAATAGTTCAACTCTGTAAATATATTTTGGAACTGAATAGAGAAGCTATATTATTTTGTTTTATTGTTCAGTCAAAATAGAAGAACAGTGGGGAAAGGAATGAGTAGCCACTCTATTGGAAATTAGTTTCTGTTTTTGTGCCTCATTCTTCATTATGTTCTCCCTTTACCAGAGTGGTGAGAGATAGAAAAGGCACAGCCTTTGGGCTCAGATTTCAATTCCAGTGTGAACTATGCCACTAATTAGCTGTGGGCACTTAACCTCTCTGAACTTTAGTTTTCTTACCTGCAAAATGGGGATGATATTATCTACTTTAGGATTTTGAGGATTTAAATTGTGTAAAGCATCTAGCTGATTGTCTAGCCTAGATATTTTTCATTTCTTCTTGCATTTTCTTCTTCATATCAGCTACAAGGCTTATAGCCAACTATTAATTCAATCCAGGGTCATTAACAGTCATGAATTTGGTGGCCTTGGTAATTGATTCTAACAAATGTGAAGAAATGTTTTCAAAGAGTAATGCTGATGAATGAGAAAAAAGACAATATCATATAGCAGTCATATTTACCTCTAATGGGGTGAACTCTTTTTTTTTTTTTTTTAAATCACATTGTGTTATTGGAGAGAGCTGAAAAGGAGGGAGATAGGGACACATTAGTACGATGGAGAAAAATGTTCTATCACCCATCCATTCCTTAGAATAAAGATCTGCTCTTGCAGCAATACACTTTGTAATCTTCATCATCACTAAATACTCCTATAAAAAGGATACAAACATTTTTCAACCTAGTTATTTGGGGATATTTAAGTAAAACTTGAAGTGGTGCAAATATATAGAATCTTTTTAAAAATATTTGAATGAAATACTTCAATAGTAATTGATGATAGTACATCTCCAATTCAATGTCAGCTGCTGCCTCTAATCCTTTTTAGAAGTACGTATAGTATAAGTTATAAATAAATAAAATAAAATTTCAATGTCAGACTCCAGCTGTCCTCTGTCCCACATAAATCCAAGTGCTTAAAACTGCAAATTAACTTTACCTACATCTATACTAGGTAAACTGAAATGCCAAGTATCTTTTCAATTAGTACATACTTTAATCTCCCCAAACGCTTAATACTTGGTATTATCTATTTTAAGTTTCAACACAAACTTACATTGACATAATAATACACTGGTTTATTGTAACTTAATATGTATTGAATGTGAATGGCATAGTAGATGCTGTCGATCAGGTTCACAGTCCAAATTAATTACTCATGCTGATATTTGTAACATCTAAATGCTGTATAATTAGGGATAATCTAATTATTGATAGAAGAGACATGCCAGTTGGCTGGAGGCCCAGAAGGTCTGAGCTGAGGTGGAAGGGTATATTTATGCCAGGAACTGCCCAGGGATAGAGAAAGTTCTGAGATGGGAATGCCAGGAATTTAAGTGAGAAAGAGTAAGTGAAGATCCCAGGAGAAAATAGATGAAAAGGGAATAATTCAGCCTATTTTCTCCTTCCGTGCCTGAGGAATATGTAAAACCCAGGCTTTATAGAGGGCGAAGTCTCATTCAATTTTTCTCCTGCCTTCTCTTCCCCTTGTCCAAGAGAGAGAGTTGACCTAAAGAGTTGAATTATTATTATTATTATTGTTACAGCAAGCATAAAACTTTCTGCATCCCCAGAGAGTGAGCGTTAAGGTAAGATCACCTATTCTGGAAACTTCTTCCCCCACTCCATCTCCTCTCCCTTCCCATTCATTGAATTGGTGTGTTTCCCAGCTCCACCACTGTTCTCCATCCCAGTCACATGTTTTTTTTCAGGCTGTACTCCAGGGGGAACACACTTATAGATAGTATCCATTTTGAGGCACAATGAGTTCTAGAAGGACACATCGTAGAGCGTCTGGCAATAGGTCCAACTCCAATTTAAGCCTGTGCTGTTGCCTTCCATTCTTCAAACATCATTGGAGACCTGAGAATCAGGTAAGAACATCTAGAAACAGGGCTTTAGGTTGTTTTTTTTGTTTTGTTTTGTTTTTAAATAATGCTTTAGCCATCTCTGCTTTTATTTTTATTTTTTATTATTTATTTATTTGGCTGCGTTGGGTCTTTGTGGCATGTAGGATCTTTCGTTGTGGCAAGCGGGCTCTTCGTTGCGGTGCACAGGCTTCTCTCTAGTTTGTGGTGTGTAGGCTCTAGAGCACGCAAGCTCACTAGTTGCAGCATACGGGCTTAGTTGCCCTGCAGCATGTGGGATCTTAGTTCCCCGGCCAGGGATCGAACCCACGTCCCCTGCATTGGAAGGCAGATTCTTAACCACTGGACCACCAGGGAACTCCCAAGGCTTTGGGTTTTATTAGGCTGTGACTAAGGGACAAAATTTTGGGAAATGTTGAGTGTCTTAGTGTCATGACTGTGCAGATCTGCTAAATAGGTTTATCATGCTTGAGAGTTTCTCTAAGGAACTCATACAAGTCCAAAGAATTCTGCCTTTGTGGGTGGGTGTGGGGGATTGAGGAGGTGGGATAAGATTGGGATTCCAAACAATTTTGACAAGCTAAAGTGGGTAAAAATAAACAAAACAAAGTCTATTAAAGGCAAATTCACTTAGGGAAGAATACCAGATTACAGAAATGGGTACAAGATGGTTCTGGATTGGTTATGTATAAGTATAGGAAATAATTGCCTTGGGACTGTGGGAGTCATGAGTCAAAATGTCAGTAATAAATTGCCATATGGCTGAAAATGGTGAACATTATCTCCTATATAGATATAGAGATATATTAATGACATGAAAGGGCTGAGATATAATGTTCTTTTTGTATTCTGTATTAGGTTTTAATCATGTCTTCTATATGATAATATATTCTATATATAATATATATTCTATAATATATTGCTTAAGTATCTATGGCTTAAATGAGATGTGGGGTATTTAGAGAAGGGCCAGGGTAAGCTAGCCAAAGTGATTCCTTTGAAAGATTTAGAAAATTGTCTCTGTAAAATAAGCCTAAGAGAACTGAAGGGTTAGCTTAACCACGTCTTCAAATAGTTGGAAAGATATCATATGAGGAGTGGAAGGAGTGGATCAGGCAACTGTTCAACATATCCACCAAGTCAGACCAGAGGAGATAAGCTTTAATTATAGTGGGGCAATCGGAAGTTTGTTTTTATGTAATAACACTTCTCACTCTACAGTAAGGAAAAAGTAGACTTCTTTAATAGTAAAGATAAATTTAAAAAATTTCCCTTTTGAAATTTCTTTGAATAGAGCAAACAGCTAACTTTATGAAATGACTTTATTGCAGATTGGCCATATGGCAAAGTGAATCTATTAGTAGATTTTTGGAAAGCCTTTTAAATAATAGAAGTCTGTGAAATAAGGTTCATTTGCGTTGGCATCAACAGTTCAAAGGAGAAATTGGATTCCTAAACATCTATTTTTTTTCTCATTATAATTTTGATAGCATTTGCCCTCAGGGGTGTTGTTAAAGAGTTTCATAGTCTTTAAGATTTCCCAGACCTCTTTTACATTTGTAAATATTTAACAATGACCTTTTTTTTTTCAGTTCTTAATGTACCTACGCACTTGTAATTTGCTTATCCTAGGCTGTGTTCTAACAACATAAACACGATATATGTGAAAATATTTCTATTTAATCATCACATTTCTGGTTTATCAGATTATTCTAGTTCTTACTTAGTTTTCTCCCTCTAGAATTTTTCTCCAAGTCCAAAGTAGATATTTGTGGCAATTGCTAAAATAAAGTGAGCTACTAAGCTGCCCCCAACTCATTTTTTATTCTGTACTGACATAAATTCTCATAACATAAACTTATTTCAAGAGATAAAATGAGCAATTGAAGAAAAGTAAGAATTTTTAATGTTCTAACTCACTGAATATATATGATTGAGCACTGTGGTAGGCATGCTGAAGGGATGCTTATTTTTCTTTATTCCAATTTCACCACGGCTATATCTAAATGCACTAAGGCTGGATAACCAAACAACTGGTAATTTCAGGCAATTAGCAACTTGTTTGGGCTTAAAGATACTCAACACTGGTTTGTGACTATTTTTTTTTTCACTGAAATTGTCAGTGGAAGTTTCACTCAATTAGTTGTTTCACTCAAAGTGAAGTGAAGAACTGGAGCAATTATCCACACGATTTAAACAAAAAGATGACCTGTTTGACCTCAATTACAGTACCTGAATATTTTAAGCAAAATGTGAGTTTTGTTTGAAAACTGGAAAGAATGTTGGTGTTAAACATTTACAAATATAAAATTTGTTGAGAAACTGCCTAAATCCTCAAATTCTTTGTTGGTGTATGTGTGTCTGAACATTAACTGCAATAATGCTAATTAATGCAATGCATAGTATACTGATTCCTGATAAGAAAGTTATTGTTTGAAGACAAATAGCAATTCTAAACTATCCTTGTGAAAACAAGCTTATTAAAAAAGGAGAAAAGATAACAGAGATTCTAAGCTGTCTATAGTTACTGGTGTGGTATTGTACCAAAAATGTGTAATAAGGAAAAATAGACTCTAAAATTAACATTTGAAATGGCAGCAAGTCAAATAATACACAGCATACTAACAAGTGGCAACAAACAGTGGTGGCTGAGTAATTGGAGGGTTTTTTCTCCCCTACAAACATGCATCGTTATTTCAGTGAGCTGAAATAGGGCAACAATAGTCATTTATTGCTGAACAGAGCTTTAAAACAATAGAAAATGCAACATAATTAATTTATAATCATTACTTAGCAAATCAAGAAAACAGGAAAGCAAATCAGCCCAGATAACATGACTATGGAATAAGTTGTAGAGTCAGTGAATTTAGGATTTTGAAATTGAGGGTGTTTGTATAACTACAAAAAAACAGACAACACAATTATATAAATTTTGGCCTAGTGTGATCAATATAAATTAGTAACAGAATGGGCATACATTTGCAATAATTAACCGTTACTATGGCACCTTCCATCCCCACCTCTCCCTCCTTCCAATTGCTAGTAGGCATTTCCATATATTATCTTTTATAATTCTCACAACTACTCTACAAGATAGCTTCAGTTACATAAATATAAAAATTGAGGAATTGGAAGTTAAGAGAGCTTAAGTAAATTTCCCAAGATCACATAGCCAACATGTGGTACAAGCCATAATTTAAATCCAAGTCTGTCAGAAGCTACATCACACTGCTACTTGTTGATGACAGAAAGTCTATATAGAGAAGTAGCCATTAAAACAATTGTTAGTGAATAGATGCCACTGTTTATGAATACATTTATTATGTTACAAGGTTTATTTAGAATCCAATTTGTAATATTTACTAGCTGTGTGACTTTGGGAAAATCTTTTAATCTGGGCCCAATTTTCTTCATTTATAGAAAAAAACATGCAAACGTATAAAGCCTTTTCTTGGCACTTCCATCTATATCATGTATGTAATTTCGTCAAAACCTCTCTGCTTTCAAGATAGTAGAATAATCATGTACACAGGTAAGTGCAATAAGAGAGATATGTACAAAGTAAAGAAGTGACACAAAGGATCAATATTTATTCATCCAAAAATTGTTTATTGAGCATTTACTATGTGCTAGGTGCTGTGCTGGATGATGGAAATATGCAGTGGTGAGAAAAAGCAGATATGACCTTGCCATCTTATAGTTTACATTTTAGTGGAAGACTCAGACAATAATAAAATGATATCACAAACTTGTATGTATACAGACTATAAGTGCTTTGAGGGAAAGGTATGTGATGTTATCAGAACAAAAAGGAGAGGAATTTGACATGATATGTTGAGTTAAGAAGGCTTCAGAGAGGAAGGGTTCCTTGAACTAGGCTACAACAGAAATTTAGGAGTCATTTGAGTAGATAAGGAGGGGAAGGAAGAAGTACAGAAATGGCTTATACAAAGACACATAAACTTAAGCAACATGACATAGTTAAGGAAATACAAGATGTAAATGGAGAATTGTCAGAAGATGAAGCTGGAGAGGTATACAGGTACCAGTTCACAGAGGGTCTTATATGCTACTGAGTTTAGATTTAATTCTGAATGTGATGGGCAGTCGGTGAAGGTTTTTTAAGCCAGGAGATGATGTGATCAGATATATATGTTAGGAAGATCATCTTACCCTTCCTTCAAAGTCCAACTTAAATCTTAAATTCTAAAAAGCCTTCTTTTATTTTCTCATCTTGTAAGAATAAATCTTTTCTTTTTCCATAATGACAACATACAATCTGCTTTCTATCAGTATTACTGACATATGAGTCTATCTCCCACATTAGATTGTAAACTTCTGAAGGTTGGGACATATCTTGATCTCCTACCATATCTTCAGGGGAAAGGTGCATGTGAAAAGCCAGAGAGATAAAATGAGGAGTCTCAGAGGCTTCACAAGTTAGACTCCCAGTTTAGGTCCAGAAAGCAAGTTAAGGAGACTATTTGGAGGCTCTTGAAATAGTCCAGGTGAAAAATGATGAGTGACATGGTGGGGACCAGTAAAAGGAGGAATGGAGAGGAGAGGACAGATCTAAGATATTCATTTATACCTGCATTTAATTTTTTCACAAAGATTTATTGAGCCCCTTATATGTGTCAGGAACTAACTTGGCTGTTGAAGATACAGCATCGAACAAGACAAATATAGCTCTTGTCCCAGTGAAGTTGGATGCAGTACAACATGGTAGTTCAGAGCATTGGCTCTGAAACAGCTGGGAATTGAACCTAGGTTCTCTCAGTTAGTTGTGTGACCTACGACAAGTTATTTAACCTTTCACATCCTCCTCATCTATTAAATAGAGATATAAAAATCACCTGTCCCATAGTAAGTTTTCAATAGATATTAGTAAAATTATTATTAATAAGTGATACAAAAGTAAAATAGAGTGGCTTGAAAGTGTTTGGCAGGAGATTCTAATCTAGTGGAAGGGGTGGAGCCAGAAAAAGCTTTCCTAAGGAAAGGAAGGGGGCAGTTACATTGGGCACCCATGGACGAGTAGGAATTAGCTAAGCAAAATCTGAGGCGTGGGGAAGAAGGTGGGAAAAGGGTGTGACTGGAATTTAGTAGTAAAATTAGGCTGGAGAGATACACAGAGCCTAATAGGCCATTGAAAGGAGTTTGGATTTTATTTTAGGCATATTGAAGATCTGGTGAATGTTTTCAGAAAAGGAGATAGGATGGTTTCATTTGTGGAGAACTGACTGAACGTGTCAACTGGATGTGGGAAATGAGGAAGGCAGAGAATTGAAAGATAATTACAATGTTTCTAACATAAATGGCTGTGTGCAAGATGATGGGGAGAAATAATGAATTTGGTTGGTTACACATTGAATTTGAAATGACTGAGGGATTTCATATAAAGGTGTTTAGCAGGTGTTCATAGATTACATTCAGAGTCAGGGAGAGGGTCTGACTGAAGATATTGATTTAGGAGTTATCAGTGTATAATGGTATAATGGGCTGGTTGAAGCTATAGGAGTAGATGATGGATTGGATATGAGAGAGAGAGAGAATGAGAGAGAGAGAGAGAAATAAAAGGAAAAAAATGTCTATATTTTAGAGGTGCTCAGAGAAAGAGGAGTCATCATAGAAGACTGAGGAAAGGTCAGAAAGTTATGAGAGAACCTGAAAGATACATTGAGAGAGAAGCTAAAATGAAATATAGTGAAGCCCAAACATATTTTATAATCTTTCAGACACAATCTGAAATGGATCATCCTGTTGAGTGTTTGGTGTGAGCACTCTGGCATAAACATTTATAGTATATTGTTCCCTGATGAAATCTGTAATCCCCAGTTGTCTGGATTCTTTCAAAATTCAGTCAAACCCACGTTGCATTAGTTCTATTCTGGGAAACGACCATTCATCGTTGAGGAAATAATTTATCTCAGTTGAGTGCTAAATATTGCTAATTTCCATCATTTAACTACTTGGATAATCATATGTAGATGAAGTAACAGGAGAAGGTAGAACAAGTGATCTACCAAAAGAAAATGGTCAAATTGCCAGAGTAAATACAATGGACACGAACAGAAGTGACTGCATTGTAAATCCATACTTTTCAGAAACATTATGTATCATGCATGCCAAAACACACATACACATAAACACAAACTCACCTTTTGCTCCAACACAAAGAAATTATATTCAGTCCCCTCAAAGCAACAGGCTTTCTCATGCTTCAGGACTTTTGTATATGCTGTTTCCTTTTGCCTAGAATATCTCCACTAATCTTCCCCTTTCCCTGCTCTCCCTCCTTCCGTCTTCAGGACAGACGCAAGCAAATCTCCATTTTCCCTTAAAGACTAATCTCTTGGAAACTCTCCAACCATCTCTCTCACTCAGGTTGTCCCCAATTGCCACAACACTGAGTACTGTCACCTTTCCTGTACTCCTAAATCACATTATACCTATAATTATAAAATTTATCACACAGATGTGCTTTTATTTATCCATTCTCCAGTATTCTTTTCCCACTAGACCATTTCATTTGTGATAAACCTTTTACTCTAAAACAGTTTTAGATTTAGAGAAAAGTTGTGAAGATAGTACAGAGAGTTTCCATATATTCCACACCAGTTTCTTCTATTGGAAACATTTTACATTAATAGGTACATTTGTCACAACTGATATTGATACATAATTACTAACTAAAGTCCATACTTTATTCAGATTTCCTAAGTTTTTATTTAATGTTATTTTTTTTTTGTTCTTGGTTTCCATCCAGGATATCACATTACATTTTCTAGACTGTTTATAGACATAAGCTACCATATTTTGTTCATTTCTCTATCACCACTACCTAGTAGAGTGCTTGTAGATGCTTAGAAAATATTTGTTGGATTAATAGAAGAATGAATGAATACAGAAATTGGTGAATAATATTTTGCAAAATATCAGGTATAGAGTGATATTCTCTGTGTGTGTATATATATATATATATATATATATACACATATATGTGTATTTAATGTATATTATTTTAGAGAATTTAGAGAAGAGAGTCAAGAGGTAACATACTCTCCACCAAGGGCAACTTTTATCTCTCCTGATAGTGTTGTGATTAGAGAATAGATTTGTGACTTTAACTACACCAATATAAAAAATACATATTGCAGATTTCATATTACACTGCACATTATTAAATCTCCAATTACAAAATAAGATACTGCAAATGACTATGAAAGTCAACTGGAAAAATGATCCATAGAAACAGAAAATTAAATAATTAAATGGCATAATTACTTGTATTTCTCTAATACTTTATTTGCAGAGCTCTTACACGTGTATTATTTTACTTGAGCTTCATAACAACGCTGTGAAGATACCTTAATACTAAATATTTTTAAACTCCATTGCTAAGAACTTTGCTGTGGTGACACAGATTTAATAAAATTTACAACTGTCAGACTAGCACAGCATGACCCAGTAGGAGCTAATGAGTATCAATTATGCTGCCAAGGCTCAGGTGAACAGAGCAGAATCAAGATGGAGCTGTTGAGGATTCCTCTACTTATGCACACTTAGGACATTGTGAAAGGAATATCTCATAAATTATGTGGCCAAAACAAGGCTTTTGGCAGCTAATTTCTATTTCTGCACAGAATAACTGTGGGTGAGACCATCTTGTACCCAGGATGAGGGCTAGGATCTTCCCTGTGGAGTTGGTCCTAGGCTGGATCAAGAAAGAGGAGAATGTAAATGAATAATCAAAAGTAGTAGGTTAAACAGAGAGTAGGTCTGATAGAGATAGGTCTGGAGGGAACAAATAGTAAAGGAATCTTCTGTAGCAATAAGGTATTATCTAAAGAAATGGGCAGGAAGTGAAAGTAAAGGAATGGAGGGTAGGGTTTGGCAGAGGTATCTTCGACTGAAGTTTTTGTAGAAAGAGTAGCTCATCCTGGACCAAATGCTACAATGGGGGGATTTCCAAATGGATTTGTTGTGCTGACAAAAGTTTGTAGCCAAATATTTCTGGCAACACAGTGGTTACGGCCTTTTCTTGACATACTATGCACAGAGTGAGCTTTTCTGGCTTTAAAGACTCCCAGCCCTTGGGGACAAAAGTCTATGCCTTCTTTAGACTAGGAGTTCCTACCTCCTCCTTGCCTCCTGAAAAAATCCGTTTTAGAAAAAAGGCATTCTACACTAGAAGGGAGTTGAAGAAATTGTCACTCTCTGATTTTTCCTTTGGGGTCAAGCCAGCCTCCTTGCAGCCTTGTATTTGCCCATGATACTGACAACTCAGGCTCAATGGGGAGAAGTACTGGGAATGTAAAACAAGTTTTATATTGTGATATTTTACTTGTATTTTGTTTTCTATAAATTATCCTTACTTATTTTATTCATTTAGTTCTAGGACAGACTAAAGCAGGGAACAATCATAAATATTTTAGCTATAAACAAGTTCTTCTTCCAATGATTGAAAAAGAAGACCTGCCAGAACATATGTCAGGGATGATACACAGTTCGTTTCTATAATGGTTATAAGGTCAGGTTCATTAAATATTTTCTGGCAGCTTGATTTTTATCTCTGTAAACAAGATAGGATTATTTATCATAATGAATGAATATTTCTAAATCAGGATCTTTATTCAAGTGAATGGGACTTACCGTATATAATTGATCTAATTCTAATTTATCCATTAGGCATGTAAATCAAAATGCAGATTATTTTTAGAAGTATAAGTAGAAAAGTGCAAGTAATTTGCTTTAAAATTGCAAGTATATTAGCTTCTATGCTAGGTGGAGGTGATCTAATCTAAGCAGAGCCCTGTGCTTCTGATAAACGTTTTAGTGCTGGTTCTAATCAAGTTGAGATCAAAAGTGCATTGTTCTCTTTCTATAATTCAGATGAAACAAATAGGTTACACTAATTCAGGCCTGAGTAGATGGATAGCCATATCAGAGTAAGACAATTAAGACTGAAAAGTATCCTTATTTGAAGAGCTAACATGGATGCAAGGACTGAATAAATTCTAAAGACTCCACTCTTCTGTCTAGTCATTCATGCAGAGTTTACCAAAGTAGCAACGCCTGAAATCTCTGTAGTAGGAGAGAGATTCAGTATGCTAGGAAGAAAAGCATACCATGGGTGGGTAAATGGACTAAGAATGCCCTTTGCCAGTAGCAGATGGTAGCCATGGGTGGGCCATTATGAAGGCCTAATAGTCTGATGACCCCTGCTTACTTGCTGATGTCGGGCTGAAAATTTTTCTGACTACATGTACTATACTGACTCTTTCAGGTAACTGGAGCTCAGTATTGCAAGACAAGTGATTTAATAGAGATTTTATGATAGTCACTACATTTTCAGGAATTTGAAGAGAGTATGGCCTCAAGTTGGATTTTCTTTTATTAAGACAATTTTTTAAGAGCAGTTTTAGGTTTATAACAATATTGAGAGGGAGGTATGGATTCCCATATATCCCCTCCTCCCACACATGCATAGCCTTCTCCATTATCAACATCACTCACCAGAACGGTACTTTTTTTTTTTTTTAAACCATGGATAAACCTACACTGACACATCATAATCACCCAAAGCCCATAGTTTACTGTAGAGTTCACTCTTAGTGCTGTACATTCTATAGGTTTGGAAAAATGTATAATAACATGTATCCATCATTATAATACCATACAGAGTACTTTTCTCTGCCTGAAAAATCCTCTGTGCCCAAAGTTCTTTCTCCTTTTGCATAAATTATTGATCATCTCTTTTTCACAGCTTACCTACTACCAGTTCTCCACCCCAATGACTAAAGGAGAAATGTATTTAGACTTCACAATGCTATCTATTTTTAAAATTGTATTTATTTATTTATTTATTTTTGGCTGCGTTGGGTCTTTGTTGCTGAGTGCGGGCTTTCTCTAGTTGCGGTGAGCGGCGGCTACTCTTCGTTGCGGTGCGTGGGCTTCTCATTGCGGTGGCTTCTCTTGTTGCGGAGCACGGGCTCTAGGCACGCGGGCTCAGTAGTTGTGGCGCACGGGCTTAGTCGCTCCGTGGCATGTGGGATCTTCCTGGACCAGGGCTCGAACCCGTGTCCCCTGCATTGGCAGGCAGATTCTTAACCACTGCGCCACCAGGGAAGTCCCACAATGCTATCTTATCCAGGCAATATAAATCATTATCATAGAACATGAGTAGAATTGGAAGGTTTCCATATGCAACTTGATATTACATGTATCACTTCTGTATTGAAATCAAGTCTTTTCAGGAGATGTGATACATTTTTTTCAAATTCCTTGTATTAAAAGCCTGCTTGTTGGTCAGCAAGGGAATATTATTTCTACCACCTTAATAAAATTGGAAATTGGATTATGTAACATACAATGTGTTCTAAATAATTCTTTACCCATTTTATTAAACATACTCAGATGTTCTAGCATCCATGTTTACATTATATTCTGTTGTAAGAAGAATAGCAATCAGAACATATGATCACCACTGTTTATGTCAGAATGGGAACTCAGAGGAAAGCATGATAGACCATGTGCCATGAGAGGCGAGTAACTGGAGTCTAACACGCCCAGTGGGATGGCCACTTTGGAATAAGTTTAGTTGCAGATAATAAAAAGACACACTGAAAGGCAGGTGGGAGTGTTTAGAAGGAATAGTAGCAGCTAAGAGTTGGTAATCAAAGTAGTAATAGGGAGGTAGTAAATGAGTGTTCCCCAAATCAGATGAGGGCCTAAGAGAAGAAGGGAGGGAGGGCAGGAGATCAGGGCGGACATAAGGAATGAGTGAGAAGGTGGCAAAATGTTAGGGAACTGGGGCTGATGAGAAGGGAATGAGGGAGTAAGGAGAGAATGCAAAGGAGAGAGAAAGGGTGAGTTCTTGAGGGAAGAAGCACGGAAGAAAGGGGTGGAGAGAGTGCAAAGGGGCTCAGGAAGCCTGAACATAGAATAAGGAGAGAAGGAAGTGGGAAGGCAGAAGCAGGAGGGGGTTGGGAAGGGAGGTTGAAGGAGATGAGGTATTGTGGAGGCAATCAGCTTATTACAGATTTTATGTTTTGCAAGCAAAGAGGATGGATGGCATCTATGGATAATTTATTTTTTATTAATTTGAGTCACTTATTTAATTCCTATTTCTTTGCTCCAGTGAGTTTAAACAATGTGGCTCCTCAAATTGTTTTGGGGCATAGGCAGAGTAAATAAATTATATATGTAAACAAAGTATTCATAAATAATACAACTCTTTCACTACTAATCTACCTTCTAAAAAAGAGGTACAATTAAGATTAAGCAATGGGATAATTAGCAATGGCATGTAGCCACGTGGTTGGGAGAGATGTTTGTTACTGAAAAGACTGGTATTATAGCTATCTTTTCTTTTCAAAGAAGTTTAAAGTGTTGCTTCTGTTTCTGAAATACTTCCATCTTGAATTTGTGATAATGTGAGAATGTGCACAGGCTTAAATGGTCATAAGAAACTACAAAAGGCAGTGTGCAAGAAGTAGCGTTAGCTTTTACTTTAAGAAAATATTTGCAATATCAGTGTTTATTAAATCTGTACATACAGCATATTTATTTCTCTGATATTGAATATGAATGTTACATTTTAAAGATATTGTCTTTCCCAAACATACATTCCTAACTATACATATTTCAAACACTTTCCAAAGGAAATTAAGATCATTCAAATAATGATTTTTATTCCTCTTGTAAAATATGTTAAAAGGTAAGTCATTTCTCTGCCATTTAATAAAGCAATTTATGCTCTACTGTGGCCTCATTTAAAGAAAAACATATAAAATTTAAAATATCTAAATTTGAATGTGCTCCTTTCTGGGGATATCCAACAAAATTTTTTTAGGTGGAACAGTTGATGCTAGGGTGTAGCATATCAGAGCTATCCCTCTGGGCCTCCCATTTTAGGATGCTGTGCACTATTGTAGGGAATGTGTTGCTTGCACTGCACAAATACTCTGGAAGGACAGTGACTCAGTATGTTAGTGGGAGGGAAAAATCAGGTGACAGAACAGGCTATTGCTAAAAAGGATTTGAGGTATTCTTATATAATTAGCACATAAACACCCACACCCATAACCAAGGTAACAAGGCTAGTTTGGTCATAAGGTTTCCTGCCCTTTAAATACTTTCCTTGGGCCTCAAAATGCCCTTTTGCAAAATCCACTCTTTGTACTTCCTTACACACTCCTCAACTCTCTTTACATTACCCTCTACTATTGTTCACATTTTGTGTGTGTGTGTGTATTTCCTTTATTTTGGTCTGTTTGATGCCCTTTTTAAAAGTCAGGTTTATTGAAGAATACTTTTTATACAATAAAACACTATTTTTAGGTATAGTTCTGTGTTTTGATTAACACATAAAGACATATAATCAAAAATACAGAACTTTTCCATCACCCACCAAAACATCTGCCTCTTTGAACAAAACCCTTCCTTTCACCTCCAGCCCCTGGCAACCACTAATCTGTTTTCTGCCCCTACAGTTTGCCTTTTCCAAGTTGTCACACAAAAGGTATAAGAGAGTATGAAGCTTTTTGAGGGTATGTTTTTTCACTTGAAATAATGTATTTACAATTCATTCATGTGTTGCAGGTACCAGTGGTTCCTTCATTTTTATTGCTGACTAATATTCCTTTCAATATACCACAGTTTATTTATCCATTTTCCAGTTGAAGGGCATTTTGGTGGTTTCCAGTTTTTGGAGATTATGATTAAAGCTGCTATAAACATTCACATGCAAGTTACTATGTGAAAATATATTTTAATTTCCTTGGATAAATCTAGGAGTAAGGTGCTAGGTTATTTGATAATTACACGTTTAACTTTACAGGAAACAGCCAAACTGTTTTCCTAAGTGGCTGTAAAATTTTGCATTCCAATTAGCAATCAAAGAGTGTTCCAGTTGCTGTGTGTTCTCTTTAGCTTTTGGTATTGTCAGGTTTTTCTTGTTTGTTTTTTTAGTCATTCTATTAGGTATTGTCTTAGTCCATTTGGGCTGCTACAACAAAATACCATAGATTGAGAGGCTTAAACAACTAGCATTTATTTTTCACATTTCTTGAGGCCAGGAAGTCCAAAACTAAGGTGCTGGCAGATCTGGTGTCAGGCGAGGGCCCACCTCCTGGTTCTTAGATGGCTGTCTTCTCATTACATCCTCACACGGCAGAAAAAGGACAAGAGAGCTCTCTTGAGTCCCTTTTATAAGGGCACTAATCCCATTTATGAGGGCTCCACCCTCATGACCCAATTACTTCCCAAAGGCCCCATCTCCTAATACCATCACATTGGTGTTATGGTTTCAAAATATGAATTTTGGGAGAAAACAAACATTCAGTCCCTAATAGGTGCTCAGTGGCATCATATCGTGGTTTTCATGTGGATTTCCCTAATGACTAATTGTGTTTAGCATTTTCTCATATGCTTTTTCTTCATCAGTATATCTTTTTGGTGAGTTGTCTGTTCAAACAATTTGCACTTTTAAAAAATTCTTTTTCTTTTTATTATTGGGTTTTGAGAGTTCCTTATGTATTCTGGATACAAATCCTTTGTCAGATATATGATTTGCAAACATTTTCTCCCACCCTGTGGCTTGTCTCTTCATTCTCTTAATCATGTCTTACAAGAGCAGACATTTTAAATTTTGATGAAGTCCAATTTTTTCTTTTATGGATAATGCTTTTAGTGTTAAATCTAAGAAATATTTGCCTTAAAAAAGTCACAAAATTTTTCTTCCTTTTTACATTCTTTCTTCTAAGAATTTTATAGTTTTAGGTTTTACATTCATGTTTATGATCCATATTGAGTTACTCTTTGTATATGCTATAAGGAGTTGATCAAAGGTCATTTTTTTCCACATGGATACCCAATTTTTACACCGCCTGTTGTTGAAAAGTCTATTCTTTCTCCACTGAATTGCTTTTCCAACTTTGTAAACAGTTGACTATGCATGTATGGTTCTATTTCTGAGTCTATATTGTGTTCCATTTATCTATATCTAATAATACACTCTCTAGATTACTGTATTTTTATAATAAGTCTTGAAGTCTGATACTGCACATTTTTTAACTCTTGTTTTTGAGTTGTTTTGGCTATTCTAGGTCTTTTGCCTTTCTATATCAATTGTAGAATCAGCTTACAAATTTCTATAAAAATCATGCTGGGATTCTCATTTGAATTGCATTGAATCAATAGAGCGTATTGGAGAAAATTATGTTAATAATATTGAGACTTTGAATCTGAATCCAAATATAGTCCATCTCTCCATTTACAGAGGTTTTCTTTGATTTCTTTCATCAGTGCTTTGTAGTTTCATCACACAAAGCCTGAAAATATTTTGTTAGGTTTATATCTAAGTGTTCCACATTCTTTTATGCTATTATAAATGGTACAGTTTATTTAATATTAATTTCCAATTCTTTGTTGCTAGTTTTTAGACATAAAAATGATTTTTTCATATTGATCTTGTAGCCTGTTACCTTGATAAACTCACTTACTAGTTCTAGTAGATTTTTAATATATATTTTTGGTTTTTCTATGTAGATACTCGTGTTTTCTATGAATAAAGAGTTTTATTTTTTCCTTTCCAATCTATATGCCTTTTAATTATTTTTCGTCTCATATTGCATTGGCTGGAAGTGCCAGTGTAATGTCAAATAGCAGTGGTGAGAATGGACATTCTCACCTTTCTTCTCCCTGATCTTTTTTTTTTTAATTTAAGGTAACATTGGTTTATAACATTATATAAGTTTCAAGTGTACAACATTATATTTCTACTTCTGTATACACTGCAGTGTGTTCACACACACAAAATTTTAGTTTCCATCCATAACCATATGGTTGACCACCTTTACACATTTCACCCTCCTCCCCACCCCTTTCTCTCTGGTAACCACTACTCTGTTCTCAGTATCAACATGTTTGTTTTTGTTTGGCTTCATTTGTTCATTTATTTTGTTTTTGTTTTCTGTTGATTTGTTTTTTGTATTCCACATACAAGTGAAATCATATGATATTTGTCTTTCCCCATGTGACTTATTTCACTTAGCATAATACCCTCAAGTTTCATCCATGTTGTCACAAATGGCAAGATTTCATCTTTATGGCTGAGTAGCATTCCATTGTGTGTGTGTGTGTTTGTGTGTGTCTGTGTGTGTGTATCTTACATCTTCTTTATCCATTCGTCCGTTGATGGGCACTTAGGTTGGTTCCATGTATTGGCTATTATAAATAATGCTGATGATCTTGGTCGTGATCTTAGGGGGAAAGCATTCGGTATTTTATCATTGAGTATGAAGTTAGCTGTATGTTTTTCATAGATGTCCTTATTCAGGTTGAGGAAGTTTCTTTCTGTTCTTAATTTTCTGAGAGTTTTTATCATGAATTGATGTCAGATTTTGTCAAATGCTTCTTCTGTGTCATTGAAACAATGTGATTTTTTCTTCTTCAGTCTCTTAATTTGTTGAATTATACTGATTGTGTTTCTAATATTGGACTAATCTTTCATTCTCATGAGAAATATCTTTTGGCCATAATGCCTTTTATTTTTTAATTTATTTGTGGACTCTGCTCATATTTTGGAGAAGATATTTGCTTCTATGTTCTTGAAGTATACTGTATTTTTATTTTCTTGTAATTTCTCTCTGTTTTGGTATCAGGTTAATATTGGAATTAAAAATAACTTGGAAAGTGTTTCCTCCTTTTATTTTCTGGAAGAGCTTGTGTAGAACTGGTATTATTTATTAACTAAATATGTGTTAAAACTCACCTGTTGAGCTATCTGGGCCTAAATTTTCTTTGTTGGAATGTTTTTAACTATGAATTCAATTACTATAATAGATACAGGATTATATTCATGATATCTATTTATTTTCATTGATATATAATTCACATACTATAAAATTCACCCTTTTGAAGTGTAGAATTTAGTATATATATGAGATTGTATCACTGACACCACTATATAATTCCAGCACATTTTCATCTCCCCCAAAAGAAACCCACTACCCATTAGTAGTCACTCCTCATTTTCCCCTCCCCCCAGCCCCTGGAAACTACTAATCTACTTTATATCTTTATGAATTTGCCTATTTTGGACATTTATATAAATGGAATCATAGGGGACTTCCCTGGTGGTGCAGTGGTTAAGAATCTGCCTGCCAATGCAAGGGACACTGGTTCGATCCCTGGTCTGGGAAGATCCCACATGCTGCAGAGCAACTAAGCCCATGCACCACAACTACTGAGCCTGTGCTCTAGAGCCCATGAGCCACAACTACTGAGCCTGCATGCCACAACTACTGAAGCCTGCGTGCTCTAGGGCCTGCATGCTGCAACTACTGAAGCCTGCACTCCTAGAGCCCGTGCTCCACAACAAGAGAAGCCACTACAATGAGAAGCCCACACAGTGCAAAGAGTAACCCCCTCTTGCCGCAACTAGAAAAAAGTCCACACGCAGCCAAAAATTAAAAATAAATAAATAAATAAATAAATGGAATCATACAATATGTGGTCCTTTGTGTCTGGCTTCTTTCATTTAACACAATGTTTTCAAGGTTCATCCATGTTGTAGCATGTTTCAATATTTCATTCCTTTTATGGCTGAATAATATTCCACTGAATCTTGAGTGAGCTTTTGTTGTTTGCTTCTTTCAAGTAACTGGTCACAACTAACACAACATTATAAATCAACTATACTCCAATATAAATTTTTTTTTAAAGTAAAAAATTTAAAAAATATAAAAAGAAAGAAACTGGTTAATTTTATCTATTGGATTTATTGGCATAAAGTTGTTTTTAGTATCCTTTATTATACTTTTCATATATGTAGAATTTGTAGTGATATTTCTTACTTCATTCTTGATATCTGTAGTTTGTGCCTTCTACCTTTTTTCTTGATTGGTGAAGACTGTGGCTTATAAATTTGATTCATCTTTTCAAGAAGTATCAGATTTTGGTTCTATTGATTTTCTTTATTGTTTTCTGTCTTCAATTTCATTGATTTTCAGTCTTATTTTTATTATTTCCTTCTTTCTGCTTGCTTTGAGTTCAATTTGTTCTTCTTTTACTACTTTATTAAGGTAGAACTTTAAGTTATTTATTTGAGAAGTTTCTTCTTTTCTAATATAAGCATTTAATGCTATCGATTCTAAGTACTAATCTAATATTGGGGGGACAAAAACATTCATACCATAGCAATGTTGAATATCTTATTTTTTAAAAAATAGACACTTTAAAGAGCAATTTTAGGTTCACAGCAAAATTGGGAGGAAAATACAGAGATTTTTCATATACTCCCTGCCTGTATATATGAACAGCCTCTCCCACTATCAGCATCTCACACCAGATGCATTTGTTACAACTGATGGACCTACACTGAAACATCATTATCACTAAAGTCCGTAGTTTACATTAGGGTTCACTCTTGGTGTTGTACATTCTATGGGTTTTGACTAATATGTAATGGCCTGTATCCACTATTATAGTATCACACAGAATAATTTCACTGCTCTAAAAATCCTCTTTGCTCCACCTCTTTATCCCTTCCTCCTCACTAACTCCTGATAACCATTGTTCTTTTTATGGTCTCCATAGATTTGCCTTTTCCAGAATGTCATATAATTGAAATCATAACCTTTTCAGATTGACTTCTTTCACTTAGTAATATGCATTTAAGGTTCTTCCATATATTTTAATGGCTTGATAGCTTATTTCTTTTTAGCACTGAATAATATATTATCTGGATATACCACAGTTTATGTATCCACTCACCTACTGAAGGACATCTTGATTGATTCCAAGTTTTGGCAATTATTAATAAAACTGCTATAAACATCCATGTGCAGGGTTTTGTGTAGACATAAGTCCTCAGTTCCTTTGGGTAAATAGCAAGGAGCACAATATCTGGATCATATGTTAAGAGCATGTTAAGTTTTTTAGGAAACTGGCAAACTGTCTTCCAGAGTAGTTTGTACCATTCTGCATTTCCATTAGCAATGAATGAGAGTTCCTGTTGTTCTACATCCTTGCCAGCATTTGATGTTGTCAGTGTTGAATATCTTTTCATGTGCTTATTGGCACATATGTTCTGTCTGGTGGAGTGTTTGTTCCAGTATTTTTCCTAATTTTAAATTTGATTTTTTTGGTATTTTTTTTCCTTTTGAGTTTACAGAATTCTTTATATATTCTGGATCAAGGCTTTTGTCAGATATGTAATTTGCAAACTTTTCCGCCAGTCTGTGGCTTATGTTTTCATACTTTTAATAGGATCTTTTGCAGAAAAAAGTTTAATTAGATGAAGTCTAATTTATCAATTTGTTCTTCTATGGATCATAGCTTTGATGTCATATTTAAGAACTCTTCATCTACGACTTGTGACCCTAAGTCACAAAGATATTTCTTATGTTTTCTTCTAAAAGTTTTATAATTTTAAATTTTACAATATGATCAATATTAAATTAATTTGCTGTTGCTTTTTATTTGGCACATGCTAGCATAGTGGTAGGACAAGGGGATTTCTCTGTTGTCCCAGTGTAGCCTCAGTCTTAGACAGACCTTGTGTCCCTTGGTTTACCAGAATGGAATTTTCTCAGCCATACTGCCTCTCCTCTGCATGGCAGCTAAATATTGCCTTATATCTTTGGTGGGCCTTTGAAGGAAAGTTTTCTGCCCCTTCTCATTGCTAGGAAGCCTCTAATTGTCTGAGTCTGGGACAGCTTTCTGCCCCTCTCCTAAGGAACAGAGGGATTTTTTTTTCCTTTTACCCTTCCTTGGAAGCAGTGGGTGTTCACACATTTCCTGAGGGGCAACAGTGTGCGCTGCCACACCTCCCCCTACCAGCCAGTAGCATTTGTGCAGAATTTTTGCCTTTTCTGTAGCAATGGCTTCCCCCCTCTTCCAGGCCTGCAATATTCAGAGAGGCTTTACCTGGTGTTCTGCCCTGCCACCCATCTTTCTCATGATCACCAGGTGTAAGTCTGTGGAGAACAGCCTGAGAGTGGATGCCAACTTCCCTGGTCTTTGCAGTTCCAAGTTTTATAATATCATGGTACTCCACATTTGGACTTTAGAAAAATCATTTAAAAATTTAACTCAATTCTCCTTACTGCTTTATGGCATCATATATCTTTTACTCCTGTGTTGTGCTACAGGTGAACCAGTGCTAGCGTTCCATCTCTCCTTGGAAGGCTTGTCTTTGGATTTTAGGCTATTCTGTTGCCCTGTAACCTCAGCTTTCTGATGGGTTCAAGAAAAGTTATTACTTTGTTGTTTATTTGCCTTTTTTGTTGTTGTTAGGAGAGAAATGATGCAGTTTCCATCTTTTCTACATCCTAGGCTGAAGTGGAATTCTAGGTGATATTTTTTAAAAAATCAATTTGTTTAAAGAATGTTTAGGGAGAGGTCATATAGGAGTTTCCTTTGGCACTGTATGTCCTTGTGTATAAGCCTGGTCATCTATTTTAGTTCTAAGATGTATTGTAATGTTAATATTTTATTATTTTTAAAAGGAGGTCAAATCTTCCCTGAGTTAAGGTATAGTATTTATGTTTTTAATGAGATTTTTTCTCATTTAAATGCCATTTGATAAACAACAAAGGGTTTCTAAGGTATGAAATTAGATTCTTTTTGAATAGCTATTAATTTAAGTAAGGCTTTAACTTAAATTCTTTTCTTGAAAGGGATTAAAATCCAAAAGATAAGAAATGCCATTGCAGGACCTCTGATTAAGGGTCAGTTTTACTAAAAATTGAACTACCATATGAACCAGTAATCCCTCTTCAGGGTATATACCCAAAGGAAATGAAATTAATATTTCAAAGAGATATCTGCACTCCCATATTCATTTCGGCATTAGTCACAGTAGTCAAGATATGGAAATGACCTAAGCGTCTATCGATGGATGAGTGGATTAAGAAAATGTGATATTTGAAATATTATTCAATAATAAAAAATTAGGAAATCCTGCCATTTGTAACAATATGGATGAATCTGAAGGACATTGTGTCAAGTGAAATAAGTCAGACACAGAAAGAAAAGCACTGCATGGTCTCACTTACAAGTAAAATCTAAAAAAGTTGAATACATGGAAACTGAGAGAAGAATGGTAGTTACCAAGGGCAAAGAGGTGAAAGAAATGGGGAAATATTGTTCAAAGGGTACAAAGTTGCAGTTATGTAGGATGAATAGGTCTAGAGATTATCTACAACATGATGACTCTAGTTAATAATACTGTATTGAATCCTGGAAATTTGCTAAGAGAATAGATTTCAGGTGCTCTCATCAGACATCAAAAATGGTAACTGTGAGGATATATGTTAATTAGCTTGACTGTAGTAAACCTTTCACTATGTATATCGAATCGCCATATTGAACACCTTAAGCATACACAATTTTTTTTTAAAATAGGTTTTAATCTTGCTTTAATTAAATGTCCAATTAAATATACTAGATCATACTCAAAGATGTAGAAAACAGAGAAGTTAGGTAGAAACTGTGTTGCCTTTAAGAACTTTTCCTGATTATATAGGATGTATTTTCTAAGAGTGTGCTAAAGAGTTACAAGATTATTTTCTATAACATTCACTTTGAAAATCTCTTGAAACTAGACTTTAGGTCAATTCAATAAATAATTTAGGAGCTAAATGAACTCTGAATCACTAAATGCAGAAAGAAAATAATAAAAATAATTCTCAGTTTAAGGATGGAAAGCCAATTATTGGTTTTAAAAGTCTTGTTTTGTCTAAATATGTCAGGACCCTGACATAGGCCTACTTGGGATTCTAGATGTTTCCGATAGGGGTTCTGAATGTTACTTGGGAAATTAGAATAATCCTCTGCCCCCTAGTAACCAGGGGCTCAACTTTACATAAATGTGTGGGCTCCTTGAGCATTCATAATTCTAACAAGGAGTGGGGTTCTAAATAGAAAATAAAAAGTCTTAGGTGAGGCCAGACTTAAACTCAAAGCAAATTCTCCTCCAGGGAGCTATCCAGGGTACTACACTACATTTACCTGAAGTTGTCCTGATCCCCTGGACGAGAACCCTCTGCCCATATCAATGTCTACGTATCTTCCTAATTTCAACTTGCTTATCTCTGACTTGTTGACCATAAGTAACCTAGAAGCTTTGTCACCTGTCCCTGTCTGTGCCCAATCTGAATCTGAATATATATATATATATATATATATATATATATATATATATATATATATATATAAACTTTTCTTCTGTAGCCACCTCCAAATTTGCCTATTTTCCCAGTTGAACTCCTAATGTAGGGCATCAGGAAAAAGGCACTTTTATTACCTTCAACTATATATACTAATAATAAGTTGTTAGCTTGCCAACTGTTTTTATATAATGAGGTCTTAAAGGGCTTCAGTGGAGTTTGTACCTTTTATAAGATTTCCTTTGTAGATTTTTTTGCAGTTTAAATTCGCATTTACTTTCCAATCCCTATAATTTTTGATATGAGTTTAAAAATCTGAAATTTGAATGAATCATATAGGCTTTTTGAACAAAATTACTCTCTAAAATATCTGTCTCTTACTTTGGCTTATTATAACTTAAAACAGTGGTTCTCAAAGTTTGGCTCTAAGACCAGCAGCATCAGTATCACCTGGGAACTTGGTAGGAATGCAAACAGTCAGTCCCCAATCCAGATTTAATGAATCAGAAACACTGGGGCTCAGCAACCTGTGTTTTGACAAAGCCCTGCAGGTGATTCTGATGTGCACGAATCTTACCAACGACTTAGAGTACAATGTTAATAAGACCATGACCATAAGTCTGAAATTATCTGGTTCAGTTTAACATAATTCCTATTTAGAAACTTTTAATACCAGGGGAACCTAGTGAACATGTATGGATGGGCCCAGGGAAATCTTTTATCATTACCTCAGTCATGGGAACTCTGATCACATGTTTTATTGTAGGTGACAAGAGTTTTGCAAATTATATGCAAAAGACAGTCTGACACTAGGTAAATTGGTAGATGCACAAATTTACATTTTTATTGCTTTACAGACTTATGAGTTATGTTCGAAGTCTTACTAGGGTAACATGGTTACTCTCATATCCTTAATCAAAGAATGGCCCACTTTTATCTCAGAAGGAACTCTCAAAAAAGTTCTAAGATTTGCAAGGGACCCAATTGAAAAATTGTGAGCTAAGGAAGAGACATTATATAACCAGTCAAATTAATTGGCTGTACCTTGGTTAATAATGCTGTGAAGGATGTGGGCAGCCAGATTACCTTCATATCTGGTGCAATTGCTTGGGCTTTTAAAAATGTATCTGTTTTGTCAACTATGGCTGGTTATTACATTTATGTATGTCATCCTCGGAATTCATTTCTTGTTTAGTAGATCCATCATTCTAACATTTTGGCAAACCCACTATTAAGATCAGCTGTTTTTTTTTTCCAGAAAAATGTCATTATAAGCAAATATGTTGGCTGGATTTAAAGATATTTAGAAATAAAAAGAAAATAAAATTTTACTTTTTGATATTTTGCTTGTATATAATACAGAAGAACTCCTTTGTAACCTGTGCCATTGTTAAAATTAGATGAGTTGGAGTTCTAGCTAAATCGTAAAATGTAAGTATCTTTCATAAAAATCTTAGGAGTTAGACTACAAACAATCGTTACTACTCTTCCCCCTCTCTAGTATTATTAAGGGATTTTACTCTCTGTGTACTATAAACTTTAGTTACTCTCCAAAGAGGAATAACTACTAAACTATGGTCATATCTATCGTCTATTTACTGTTTAATCTCATTCATCTCAACAAAAAGGCAATAATGAAACATATTTCACAAGTATGTGTGACTTGCTCCCTCTTTTGAAGTTGATTTGTAGAGGGACCAAAGTTACTTAGTATTTTAAGAGAACAAAATTATCTGACACTCCTAAGGAATGATTTAAATATAAGTATTTGCTAAAACAAACGTTTCCTGTTTCTGTACATAGATCCCATTTTTATATTTTTCAATCAGAGTATCTCCAAGATAAAATATTTGAATATTTTTCTAATAGTGCTTTTATGCTCTGTGTTGGTTCATCACTTTCCAGCTATTTGGATCATAAACTTCGGGGAACTAGGCAGAGATTACTGAGGGACTGTGTGGCTCTTTCTATAATTATACCCTAAATATGCATTACTTTGTATATGTCACAGTTTTGGAATCAGAACCACAATGTAGGATCTGTGGGTGTTATGTGATCTTCTGATCAATGGTCCTTGGTTCATATTTCACACCCCCTTAGTGGAGCCAAGATGGGTTGTTTTTTATCTCCATATGGGTCAGTTAACTTTTTTCAGCTAAATTGCATGACTACCCACTTTCACACCTGACCCTGATCATCCAGTGTGTGCCATTTGTCACAGGGCAAAGAAGTCAGTGTGGAGG
This sequence comes from Eschrichtius robustus, assembly GCF_028021215.1. Taxonomy (NCBI): domain Eukaryota; kingdom Metazoa; phylum Chordata; class Mammalia; order Artiodactyla; family Eschrichtiidae; genus Eschrichtius; species Eschrichtius robustus. The sequence continues at coordinate 72,957,050 of NC_090845.1, read as the reverse complement.
TTTGTGTACCCTTTCCCTAGTCCTGGAAATACTCAGAAAATATGCTCTAATGATGGTAGAGTCCATCTTATCATCTTTTTTTTTTTTAGATTTTGTGGCTGAGCATTATTTTCTTAATTTTTTAAATGTATTTTATATTGGAGTATAGTTATTGTGAACAATATATTATTTAGAAACTAGTTATAGTACATCCCAGTTCCAGAACCACCAAAATATTGCCAAATATTTTGTAAACTTTTAATGCTATGCTACAATAATTGGAAATCCAGAGATACATAGGCATATAGAAATTTTGAGGCAAAAATGTCCTGAAGACTGAAGGGAAAGCAACAAACTCTGCTGTGTATACTTTGTAGAAGATTTAGAAGTTCCAGTCTTCATGTACTTTGTAGAAGATTTAGAAGTTCCAGTCTTCCTTAGTACATGCCTTTGTGCTTAAGTAAAGTCATCATATTTTTCACCAACAATTCAAGGGTCTTCTCGGCTAGTAGAAATTAGATCTAATAGTCCCTGGTTACTAATAACTTAAAATCAGATAATACGTCTTTTATACAGGGAGTCAACAAAGAGCAAGTAGGCATTAAACTTCACAGAGTTAAGTACTGTCATACATTTTTATATCAGATCACAACTTTAATACAGTGTCTGGCTAAAGTAGAGAAGTGTTGTTTGTCCATCCAACATATTTATTGAGCACCAGCCATACGCTGTGAATGCAGACCTTAATAGGTTAATACAGTAACATAAAACAGCTCAAAGTTCACTGATAAAGAAAGATAAAGCAGTGCTGAAATTAGTATATGGAAAACATATTATGGAAAACATAATAAGTATATGGAAAACATAGTATATGGAAAACATATTCCTCTGTATGGAAGTACAGAGGAATGGGTGACTAATTTATCCCTGGGATGAGTGGAAAGAAGGAATGAAGAGGGGAAGTTAAGCTCAGAGAGGTTTCACAGAGCACCAGAGTGGGGTAGAAGGTTTTACACCAGGCAGACCCGGTTTTAATTCTAGATTTTTCATTTAATATCTGTGAGGTCTTGGGGAAATTACTGAACCTTAGGCTCAGGTTCCTCGTCTGTAAAATATAGATAATATAAATTTTCACAAGTTGTTATGCGGGCTAAATGAATTCATGAAGAGCATATGCCTGGAGCATAGTCAGCTCTCAGTAAGTAGTAGTTAATGTTGACTGCTATTAAGAGAAAGTTGTCTAGGAAGACTAGGATAGGGAGGAGACAATAACATATGCATAAATTTGACTGGAATATGAAATGGTAGATGAAGCTAGGAAGATAGTCAGAGGCCAGATGGTAAAAACATTTAAACATTTGCATTTAGAGCTAAGGAGTTTGGATATTTTACTGGAGATGATAGAAGAATCATTGGAGAATTTTGATCAATGGGCTGCCAGTGAGGAGGATGGATTGGGGAGATAGTATAAATTTAGAGTCAGAGAGATCAGTTAAGGGGAATCATTGTTATCATTGGTTCAAGTAAATATTTTACAAGGTGAACTGAGTCAGTGGCAGTGGGGATAGAGCAGACATTGAAAAAATATTTGAGATAGAAGAAAAAAGACTTGTTAACTGATGGAAGGATTTGAAAAATGGGAGTCTATTAAAACCATTGAGTTGAGGAAGGGATTTTAATTAATTTTTTAATGAGAGAGACATATGTATGTTTATAAGCTAAGGGGAATGTTGAATGAATGAACATATATGAAGGTTAAATTGTATATAGAAGCAGAGTAATACATTCATAGTGAGGAAGCTTCTTAATATAGTTTATGTGGTGTATTTATCAAATGCATAAAACAAGAGCAAAGGACAAATTCATTCATTCAGAAAATATTTACTGAGCCTCATTATGTTCCAGGCATTATGCTAGGTGCTGGAGGGAATAAATAAATAAATAAATAAATAATATACCACATGTTGATTGGTGTTATGAAGAAAAAGCAGGGTGAGGTTAGATAATTATGGGATGGTGTTTTAGAATGGATGGCCGTAGAAAGACTCTGAGGTGACATTTGAGAAAAAAACTAGTGGATGGTGGAGATCATTAATTATTCTGAAGAAGACTAGGTGAGGAGCAGGTTGGTTAGGGTCGAATCAAGAATTCAGTTTGAATGGGTTGTTTGAGATCCCTACCAAGTATCCAAACAGAATAGGCAGTTGCATGTACAAGTCTTGATTTCAAGAAAGAGTTTATGGTTGGAGGTAAAATTTGAGAGTCCTCAGCATACAGATGGGATTTAAAGCCATGGAACAGGATGGGATATGGAAATGCCTAGAATGTTGGGGAAGGTAGAGGTCAAGGATTGAGCCCTGAAGTTCCAACTTTTAGAGATTAGGAAGACGAAGGATGATCCGGCAAAGGACACTGAGAAGAAATGGCCAATGATGGAGGAGGAAAATGAACAATGTTTTGTTCTGGGGGCCAAGTGAAGAAAATGTTTAAAGAGTCATGAACTGCATCAAATGCTAACGAGTGGTCCGGCAAGTTGAAGTCAGTAACAGCGTGTTTTTTGTTGATGGGAAATGTCCAGTAGAGGGAGGAAAATAGATGATGTGAAAGGGGCGGGCGGGGGGTGGGGCGAGGGATTGCAGAACAAAGCCTTTGAGTAGGCAAGAAAAGATGATATACAAATCTCAAAAGCGTTGGCCTAAGACCGCTGTCAGTTCAGCCAAAGGGGAGTTTATGTGCGTGTGCGCAGACTCACATATTTTCACTGTTTATAGCCCCATGTCCCCACTACTTTCATTTTCACAGAATCATATTCATAAAGCTCACTTTCTCCCTGGGATTTTAAGCAGAGTAGGTGGGAGTGACCTACTAGTGATCTTTGTTTGCGATTCAGTGGCAATCTCTGTGGTCCGCTTTACTTTGCTAACGCTGGACACTACATGGTGAAATAAATGGAGGGCACAGTTCAACGTTTTCCACGAGCACAGCACCACAGCCCTAGGTGTAGTAGGTGGGAGGGGGTGCTTTATGTCTACCATTAGAAACCTCTCCAAGGTACTGAGCTGGCTTAGTCGCTGTTACAGTTGCTCTTTTAAGTTCTTTGAAGTGTCAAATATGGAATAACTTTTTAACTTTAGGTTCTGAAGTATTTCCATGAGCAGGATCTTGATCATCTCCTGTGTATGAGGCTGTACTTTATCTCAGTTAAATCGCTAGCGCCTAGTACAGCGTGTGGCTTAGAGTAGCAAAGCAGTAAATGTTTGATTGATCATTTCTGTCACTATAGGTCCAATATCCTCAGAGCGGGGTGGAGGTGAGGTTAGCTTCATACATTCTGCCTTTACTGCCACAAGTAGAGTCCAATAAGTGGTGGTGTATGTGAATACTGGAAACATTGTGTGTCATCAATAGTATGAAGACAACCAGCGTAAACACCAACACCGTGAGCGGAACAAGCGGGGGGCCGGGAGTTAGGGAGCGCAGGTGTATTGATTTATTTTAAATGGATTTTATTCCTGTCTCCAGCTTCTAGGAGGATAATGTAAAATGGACTAAAACCCCCGCCCTAGTATTTGTCACTAAGTACCAAAATGGGCGTGGTTCGGTGTATAGGGCGCCTGCTTTTGCGAGCCCGGCAAGCAGATATTCCTGGAGTCCTCCCCTGACACTGACCCCTCCAACGCTCAGGAGGGTCCCCGGTTCCCCCAACCTTTTTGGGAATCCTCCCGCCGGCAAGACTGCTCGGTAGACTTGAGAGGGCCTGCTGAGCATGTGTGAACAGCGCCGCGCATGCTCCATGGAGAGGGCAGGTTTACCGAGGAGCTAGCAGAGGATTTTACTACTCCTCTCCCGCCTCCCCCGCCCAGCACGCCCCCCTCCCCTCTTTCCCACCCCCCACCACGCGGTCTCCCGCACCCACCCCCGCCCCTCTTTCCCACCCCCCCTTCACCCCAGGCTGGGGAATCTCCATTGACGTTCGGGTGACGCTGCTGTGCCGCCGCGGTGGGGGGTTCCAGGCGCCGCACAGGTAAAGCGGCCGCTGCCGCCATATTGACAGAGCTGGGAGCTGGGAGGGGGCCCGAGGAAGCGGGGTGGCGGGGGGGAGTCACCGCTGAGCGACTGTTGCGGCGGCTGCAGCGGTGGCAGTGGTGAGCACGAGCCGAGCGGCAGCTCTTGGAGAGGCAGCACAGAGTTGTCTTCTCTTTGGGGAGCAGCAGCCTGCGGCGGCGGCGACCCCTCGCTCCGAGTCTCTGAGGGACCCCACGGCGAGGGCAGCTGTCGCAGAAGGCAAGGCTGGGGATCCCGGCGGCGGCGGCGGCGGCGGCAGTGGCAGGCAAGCTCCAAAGACGGGATGCGCGGCCGCGCGGGCGGTTGGCAGCTCCTGTTCGAGTGCTCCTGAAGGGGCGATGCTACCGTTCACTCCTCAAGACGAGCTCTGGGACCAAGAAATGGAGCTGTTCGGCGGCAGCGCAAGCAGCTGCGAGGTTAGTGCGGTGGCCAAGAGGGGCTGGAGCCGCCACCCTCCTCCTCTCAGGACCGTTGCCGGGGGCCCGAGAGAGAAGGGGCGTGGGGCTGGAAAGCGAGGTGCCCAGGCCAGCCTCCTTGAGGCTGCGGGGCGGCGGAGCACGCTCTGCCCAAACCGCGCTTTCGCCTGGGAGCCGGCGGGGACTGGGCGGCGGGCTCTCGAGTTGGGAGTGAGTGCATCCCGGGCCCGGGCTTGGCCTCGGGCGGAGTGACTGCCTCGCGGGCCACGCCAGAGTTGTGACTAAGTTTCTTCACTTTGCGACCTGAAGTGGAACTGGGGGATGCGCCAGGTGCCGCGCCTGGCTCCGCGTGTCCCTCTTTCTACGCTGCGCCAAGTTTGCTAGTTGGGAACATTTTGGGGGACAGCTGCTGACTGCAGCTCTCTATTGAACCCCGGGTGCTTTAGGAACCCAGCGCAACAGAAACACAGCAAGGTGACAGACTCTGGGGAGATTTGCACATAGGGATGAGTGCTCCTTACTTTTCTCATTTCTTTGTGGCTTATTGTGGTTCTTTGTAACAACCTAAGTGGAGATTAACTGGAGGCGAGGTTTCTTTATCTACATTCAGGTGATTTCTGCAGCCTCCTTTGCGGTCCCCTGAATTCTACTGCCCTCTTCCTCCCGCCCCTTCTCCCTTGCCCAACTGTTGTCCCCGCCCCGTTGGTCAGTAAAAGAACACGCAAAGTAAACCCCAGCCCTTATGAGACCAATCTTTGGTAAGACAGCGAGGTTCAACCGAAGTATTTTGGTTCACCTCCCTTCCCGCTCTTCTTACTTTGAAACTGTTCTGGTTGGGCTTTGGTCAGCTGTGCAGTGAGAACTTAGATGTGCACAGGTACTTTGTTTTTATTATTGTTTCTTTGTTGTTTTTGTTGTTCTTGTTATTAAAGCAAGCGGCATTTAAACACAAAAACGAGACTTTGGGGATAGAAAGTCAGATCTTTTTCTGATAACCTAATCATTGACAGCCTAGTAGTACAGTGGAGAACATCACAATCACAGACCTAAAAATATTGAATGCCAAATTGATTCACAGTAGGATATTTTGAGGTAGGACTCGCAAGCCTCCACATCTCTAGGTGCAAATTTGTCTTGAAGTACTTGCTTCATCCTTAAAAATACACGTTGGACTGCTGTCTGTTTAACTTGTTCTTTTTTCTTTTCAAATTTCCAACTGAACTGGGGTTAAAATTACATGCCAGAATAACATTTAACAAGAAATGTAGTGGAAATATGGAAGGAGTCTAAAGTTGAACCCTCTCTACTTATAGGAAATATTTTACTAGTACACTAAGGAATTCCTAAGTACATTTTAATATTCTACATCTCTTAAGAACAGGATAAACGAAGAGGGGTTTATTTCTTCTTGGAATGTTTCATAGTTGCAAGAATTTTCTAGAAGACTATTCAAGGGGAGAGGAATTTTGTTTTATTTATGTATGTAATCTATTGACTTATAGTTCCAGGCATCTGGTTTATAAAAACAGTTAAATGCTTGGATATAAGGTTGGGATGGGGGAGGGGGCTTTCGCATGCCTACTCCTTATTATTTTTGTTAACTTTGAATGTAGAAATGTTTTAAATTGTAATTACTGCATATGGTTTTTTTTTTATTGTTTGCAGTATGTTTTAGGTATTATAGAGATTTAACAATGGGTCTCTCTACCTCAGCAATTTGGAAAAATACTGGAGTGGAAATTGTTAATCCCTATGAAGTAAAACGAAAGGTGAAGGTAATGTGGTAAAGATAGTATTTCTGCCTTCTTTGTCTAAAACAGTTATGATTGGTTAGATTTAACCCTGCAAGTGACTTAATTAAAAATATTCTTGGTGAAAACTAAATGCTACATCTGAATCTGCTTAGACCTGCTTAGTACTTAGAAGAGGGTTTTGTTGTTGTTGTTGTTGTTGTTGTTATTGATGTTTGTTTATAATGGTATTCTTTTGATAAGAAGGAAACAATTTTACTTCCCAGAATTTATATTTATTTTAATTACATGTTTGTTGATGTTGGCTTTAGAAATGTTAACCTTGAGCATGAGCTTTGCAGCCCTCAATTGTGATAGTTTTTAGGACTAAGGGTGCTTTCATTGTAGAATATATTTTTTGAAAATGTGTTGGAGTCCTTAAAGAAAATGTAAGTAAGAATCTGTTAACTTAATGTCAAAGGAAACTTTAATGTCTATTTCTGTGTGTGTTAAATCCTGGTAAAATTAAAGATTATATACACTATCATATATTGTGGAGTGTTTTTCAACATCTTTTACCTGTCTTGTTTCATGGGCAGCTGTTAACCTTTGAATTATCATTCAGAAGTGTGAGAGTTGGTTGTTTAGACTCTTAACATGTTTTTGCACAGGAAAAAATTATTAAGGATAGTTACATTTTTAGACCAGTGCACAATAACAAGGTATAGTGATGAAGAGTCTAATCACTGTTTGTAAAATTGTCCTATGGGAAAATGTGTCAGAGGTTTCAAACAAGAATTAGGTTGGCTCCAGTGAGAGGTGGAGAATGGGCCTGAAAAAGGGAAATATGGGCTCTATTGACTCCTGAGAAGAGGGTTCTTGGGAGAGGGGAAATAGGATAAGCAAGAAGCTTTGGTTGTGAGAACTCTTACAGGGACTGTCTCAATTAGGTCTACTGGGAATAGGGACTTCAAAGGGTATCAACCCTCAGGCAGCCATATTTTACCTGTTGCCTGGATTCTGTCAGGATCAGGGAAGAGGTATAATGACGAAGAGCCTAATCACTGTTTGTAAAATTGTCCTGTGGGAAAATGTTTCAGAGGTTTCAAACAAGAATTAGGAGGTGTGATAGGTATTGGTCATTCCTGGACAAGGGTCATTAAGAATAGCCTGTTTTAGTAAAGTGGACTTTTCATGAGGTAGTGCCATGTACATGGTTTGTGCATTTTTTGTTTTGGTGAGGGAGTGCTTGGTTCCTGATGGAGTTTACTACAGAGTTTTCAAATTGTATATTATATCATATCATCATATTATATTAAATATTAATTGGTACTTATTTCTTTAGCAATACTGCTTTTGTTTAAGGAAGTTAGTTTTGAAAGTAATACAGTTCACTGCTAAAAACAGTTTGGAGCTAAAGCCACAGACTCTAAAAATTTAACTAGGATGGCAAATATATGGCAGATTGGGAAAAAACTGCTAGTTTTAATTAACTTCATGAGACCCTGTAGTAATAGGGGAAAGAATATGGGCTTTGGAGGCCAGTTTAATCTGGGTTCCAATCTCACCTCCAACGTATACTAGCTGTGTGACCCAATGCAAGTTACCTAACCTCTCTGAGCCTCAATTTCTTCATCTGTAAATGGGAGAAGAACCATCTTCAAGAGTTGTTATGTAAAAACTGAATACTGTACTGTGTTTAATTCACTTGGCAAGGTGCTTTGCACATAGTAGGTCTCCAGTTCCTTCTCTTTCCCAGCAGTCATCATCATGCCCCTTTCTCTGCCCCTAAACTCTGAATTATTGTCAACTATATTAAAACCTTGAGATTTAGATAGCCATGGTCATAGCTCCAGCTTTCCCTTTTATGAGCAGTTTTTCTTAAGACCTCCTTCCTAGATCTGATTATTTCATTTAAGTATGGTGATCACATTTGTAATCACAGGATGATTAAGGATGAAATATGAAGTCATATTTAGGACTACTTTGGGGGATAAAGAGAGACAAATAATTTAATTTGTTATAACTGGCCAGTGAGGTGTTTCACTGACATTTATTTTTTCCTATTCTGAACTTTTGTCATGGTAGGAATTGGTTCAATTCATGAAGTGTTTATTGGGTACAAGGCAGTGCAGTACATAGCATTGTAATGTGAAGTGTCTAAAGATATACCATCCTGAATCCCATCCCAGCCCCATGGGTTTACATTCACGTGGGCTAGATAGACATACACAGAAACTGCTATTATACAGATCACAAGACCATCAACAATGGGGTGGTTGTGGTGGTGGTTTAGGGATGGATCTAGTAAGGCCTTGTGAAAGAGGTGGAATTCGAGCAGGGCATTGGAGAGTGGATTATATTTTCACAAACAGATTAAAGGAACATATTTCTGGTGGATGGGGACAATATAAGCAAAGGCATGGAGGTGTTCTTGGAGGAAGGAGGAATCTGATATTGCTAGGATATAAGTCTGTGATGTGAGAATGGGGATATAGTGTGAGATGAGGTATTCATCTAAAGGTAGGCAAGGCCCAGATTGTATGGGGCTTTTAAAGCTAGTTTAAAGGTTTTCAGTGTTGTTCTGTAAATGGGAGCTACTGAAGATTTTTGAGTTCATGAATGACATGACCAGATCTGTGCTGGCAATAATGGATGGCAGTGTATAGGATGGATTGGAGTTGGGGAGAGACTGAGGGTAGGGAATATTAATCAGTGGAATTAGTAGTGAGATTTTTAAACTAGGACAGAAGGGGTAAAAGGAGAAGACTGATGGGAGATACCTTGCAGACTTAAAATAGTTTGCCAACTGATTAGATGTTGGGGAGTAAGAGAAATTAGGAGTGTTGTGGTAGGACTTAATTCAATATAACAGATATTTAATGCTTGTCTGCCAGTGAAAGTGTCTATGCTAGCCACTGGACTAATATAAAGATAAATAGATATTTGCAGCATAGGGAGATAGAAAGCTAAAATGACCCCCCTCCCGCCATGGTGTCTTGAACAAGAGCAAGCCACTCTAAAGATTTCTAGTTATGCTTGGCATGCTTAAAATCTTTACTACTAACGGTGAATGCACTTACTACTAGCTAAAAAGTTTTTCAGTGCTTTTAAAATGGTGCTCAAGCCTGTAATTTTTGCTTTATCAATATTCATCTTAAATAGCAGCCCCCAGTGCAGAGGGCTGTGCTGAAAATAGTGACTGGCGCTTCTTTCTAGAATGTGGAAAAGAGAACAGGGACATCTGTATTTCTTATATACTTTCACCAGGTTTATTTGGACTAGAAAGGGGGGAGTGGCCAACAGGGCCCTGACCCCTCACCACCACTGGTGCCTTCCCAGTTTCTCCAAGACTATCTTCCTTTGAACCAGTCTGGTCTGGAAATATTCAGGTCAGTTCCTTCAGGGCAGGGCCTCTATATTTCCCTACCTTGATTATTTCATCGAGAGGTAATCATTACCTCACCATTCCAAAATAAGGCCTGACTTGGTGCCGTTGCTTTCTCAGGCCATATTGTTGTTTCAGTACCACCCCTCTCAGTCTCTCTCATCTATAATTTTGAGAGGGAAATATAGGATTTTTTCCCTTCTTGTTATTTCTCTCTTGGTGGATGCTGTCATTATCTTTAGCAGCAATTCTCAGGAACTGCTTCAAAAGTACTTCGAATCTTGAGGTCTTACATTTTAGTACTTTGTCAGAATTTGCTGTATAATATTTACACATTTATGTTATTTCTAAAGATTATTTACTGTTCTTGATGATAGTAGTTTTTTTTTTCTTTGTCTATATTGTTTTCTTTTGGTTTATTTTTAGGTGGGAAGGGAGTTGAATGGGAGAGAGATTTAGAGCTAAGCTTAAACTGGCTTTTGTAGATAATAGAGATGTTTTCTGAATTGCCCTGGAGGCATTCTATGTAACTGATTTTGCTGCTCAATTTTAACTTGTATCTGTACATTTGAAGTAGGTCCTGCTGTGTGTGTGTGTGTGTGTGTGTGTGTATGTGTGTGAGAGAGAGAGAGAGAGAGAGATTGAGAGGGAGAGAGTGTGTTTTGCTTATTCCTTGCTTCATTTCACAAAGTATTTAAGGTGGTTTATAGGAAATAAAATCCAATAAAAATCATTTTGATATTCAGGATACAGGAAAACATAAAGTAGAAGGTATATGGAAAGGATGGAGGATGGAGTTGGAGGGCGAACTAGAACACAGGTAAGCAGGTTCTAGAGGTTTGCTGTACATTTAAAATATAGTTGAATTGCAAATTTGGCCTCGGATTTCCTTTTCCTTTTCGGCTGGTAGTTCTCAGTTCTGACCATAGATCAGATATACCTGGGAATTAAAAAAAAATTTTCCATGCTAGTGCCTAACACAGAGACTCATATTTAACTATCTGGTGGGTGCCTGGGCATCATTTCCCAGATGATTATGATGTACCGCCAAGGATAAAGAACCATAGCTCTAGGCCAAAGTAAAAAGAGAAATAGTCATATAGTTCTCATTATTTAACAGGAAAAAAGCATATCAGTTCCTAAGCTAGCAATTAGCTCTAAAATAAATTTTCTGTGAATTGTAATGTTTTTCTGTATGTTTTATTCTGTTGTTATTCTAAGATATGACTGGGGCAAAGGAAGTATTTGAACTGTCTTGTATGCTCTTGCTGTGTAGTTTTGAGGAATTTGCTTTTCCATAAGAGAAAAAAAAATAGTGTCCCAGCTGATTTTTGATACAGTTTAGCCTTATAATTTGGAAGCTACATACTCTGCATACCTTATTCCTAGCTAAGTAAGGGGATAGTGACTCCGTTGTGAACAAAATATCCTATCACATCTCTAACAAAAATTTCAAAGGCCACGAATAATTATTCTTACTATAGGACCTGTCTGTCTCTCCAGTAAAGTGGTTGGGGACAGACTTTAAGAGGAAATAGTAATTTTAACACCCATTGTAAATTTTTTTACCCAAAAAGACATTGGACTCCATTCCATCTTAAATGTATCTCTTAAGGGAGAAAGAAATGACATTTATTGAGCATGTATTATCTTTTCAGTTTTATTCACTCTTCAAAACAGTTTGGTGAGAAAAGGTGTATCTTTTTGATACATCTCATCTTTTTGACAGATGAGAAAGACATATAAATCAGTGGAAGGCACAGCTGGAATTGGAATGTAGATCATTTTAAATTCATGCTTTTTCCTCTATACATTGTTGTCTCCCTTGTAAGGACGATATTGAAGATAAGGAGAAGATACAGACAAGTTGTTGACAACCATATCAGATCAGTAAATCAGAGCTGCTGATTCAATAGCTATTTTTACTTAAAATGAAGGTCAATAAAATCCAACAAGGTTTTATGTAGACATAGACAAGTTTATTCTAAATTTCATATGTAAAATTACAAGACCTAGAATATCTATAACAATTTTGAAAAAGAAGACTAAAGTGCAAGAAATCACTCTATATGGGATGGTAAGGCAGTAACAAGTAATTAAGGCAGTGTGGTATTGGAAGAATAGACACATAGATCAGTGGAACAGAATAGGGAACCCAGAAATAGATACACTCAAATAGGCTCAACTGATTTCTGAGAAAAGTGCAGAAGTAGAGTAAAGGTCTTCAGTTTCCTCATATATAAAATGGAAATTAATGTGTTTATCTCTGATTATTTTGAGAAGTAAATAAAATGTTCTTTATGTATAATATTTGACAAGAATAATAAATTTCTTGTTTTCAACCAAATAACTCTAAGATTTAGGTGCCCTAGACAAAGTACTTCTTTTAGCCAGATAAATAACTCAATGGACAATTTAAACTTATTTCACATTCCCCAAGGTTATATTTTAATGAAATTTCATGGACCTCATATCTCTAAGAAGTTACTACAGTGAGAAGAATTACTGCTAAAGAATGCTATGTGTGTACACATGTCATGTATATATGTGCATTCATCTGTACTACACACAATACATGTATCCTTTGAAAGTAAAATTTCCAAAGCATATGTTGTAGTTCATATGAGACTGGCCAGATGGCCAGTGCCTTGGCATGGGGAACATTTTGGAGCTATTTAGAACCATTAAAGTCATTAGCTCTGATTTCAACCACACAAAGTAAACATATTCCTGCCTGAACAGCAACCAGGGAAGCTGCTTTACTGTCACTGGACCAAAGTTTTAAAATGTTCCACAGATACCTTCTAATGTATATATAATATTGATATGCTTAGTTCAACTCATAGTAACCTATCATTTGCACAACTACCAGTCCTTTTAAAAGCATGATGATACTTAGATTGGTTTTAATTGGTTCTAAATATTATTTTGCATGCATTAATTAAGCAAATGATCATTAAATGCCTACACGTGTAAGTTATTGTGTTAGTTACTAGATAGGATTCATTTGGTTATTGCTCCAGGTTTCTACTGTGATAACTGAAAACCAATTAACTGTATATCCATCCATTCTTCATAGTCACAAGGAAATGTCTGAAAGGACAGTATATTATGTCACAAAGACCAACAAATTTAAGCTGACAGAAAGCTTTTTAAAATTTTAATTTTTCTGGGGTATTAATGTCTTAATTCCATATTCCTGTGAAATTACTCACAGGTACACTGATAACTCCTTCCAACTCCTTTGCTTTTTAAAAATATTGATATTTTTAAAAAATATTAATAGATTTCCTCCTATTCAAATCAACTATCAAGAGTGGAGCCTCAGTATGTATGGCAGTTCTATTTGTCTTATTTTTGCTTTATGTACCTCCACTCCTGGCAGTGGATTATGGCAGTTGAGGAAGATTATTATTTGGGGGCATGTGTCCCTTTTGCTTTTATTTAGTGCTCTTCTACAGTCATTTTTGCTACATGGGAAAGGAAATGTATTTTCCTAATGAATTGTCTTTGAATTTGGGTCTCTTAATTATTGATATAGAAATAATGAAGAGTCTACATGTTGGTTTTCTGGGTTAGCAAGTTACCCTTCAAGTTGCTAGTGATGGTTGTGTTTGATTTTGTATATTTCACCTCCAAGTTTCTGAGGTGTATGCTAAAATATGGCAGAGAACATAAATGGCTATTGTAGCAGTAGTAGTAAAATTTTGAAATTAGGTTTATCCTCATTGTTTTCATAATGAGATTATTCAGAAGCTGAGTAGCAAGATAAATAATAGCTTATGTGACCAATTTTAACAGATACATGTAAGCAGTTGCTGGGAAACATGGGCTTGGCTAGTTAACATAGGACTGACTTAGGCCCTTTTATTTAAACTTTTGGGCTCTGTGTTGCAGAGAGATTATTAAGAGAGCCATGGCATGACTCTTTTTCTAGAAATAACAACGTCTCTGAAGATACAGAGTGATCCTGAATTAGGGTATTATTTTGAAGACTCATCCCAATTGAATAAATTTAGTAACTTTAGAGTCATTGTCTCTTTTTAATTTGAGAGACACAGAAATGTCATCATCATTATTTCAGTTTTTACATTTTTAGATTCTTTGTTTTTAAAAAACAGTGTACTTGACTCTATTTGTTTTAAATCCTTTTAACACTTAGTATGGCACAAGTGAAATACTGAAAATGATTTGACTGAATTATGCCAGTTCCAAAAAGTGAACTAAATATTCATTAGTCTCTTATTAGGGTTAACAACTTCTAAAAATCTAACATACTCTTCTTCCTGCCTTAAGGGAGGTGATTATCACAAGTTTCTGTCAATAAAGTTATTGGTTTCAAAAAACATGGAAAATAAGAATCCATTCTGCTGGCCTTTTTTTTTTTTTTTAAATTTACAGGGTACAAGGGACATTGGAGTAAAAGTAAATTGAAAATACAGGTTGAGTGGTATGAAATTATGAATATAATCTGGATGAAGCAATATTTGTGTGTACTGCAGCAATTATAATCCCATAGAGTAGATAATTTTAGTTTGTTATTTCTTTGCTAGGCCAACTAGGTACTCTTTTGTGCATTTTTAAAAGTAAATGCTTCTAATTACTAAAAAATTATATAGTTTAGACCAAGGAGTGGTAAACTTTTTCTGTTAAGAGTCAGATAAATATTTTAGAGTTTGTTTGCCTTTTATAATCTCTATTGCATATGTTTTAAACAATCCTTTAAAAATATATAAACAAAAAAATTAGCCTATGGGGCCCAGTTTAGACAAATGGCTTTAAAATGTGGTTTGCAAAGTTAAGTTTGTACTAATCTGCTGACAAAATTTAGGGTTAGGAACCTAACTGAAAAAAAAAATATGAACCTTTGAAATAACTCCCATGCAATATATGAATTATCAAGAATTTAATCCTTTTTTTTTGAAAAATATCTTATGAATGACCAAAGCTATGTGTTTTTAAAATGATTTTGAAGAAGTTCAATTTCTGTTAGCTGTTAGAATTTAAAATTGAGTCAGAAATGATAAGCAAAATGACTACTGGAAATACTTTATGAAATTAAGTTTCAAAGTTGCTTTTAAATGTTTCAAGTAAGAAAATTAATAAAAACTAAGGAAAACCTATAGCAGTTACTTATTACTGAAGTTATTTTTACATTTAATTCATTCAGATTACAAATTCAGTCATTCCATTCCACAAATATTTTTCCAGGATCAATTATATTCTAGATAATATGCTAGATATTGGGGTTACAAAGAGTCATAAGACATGATCCTTTCCTCAGGGAACTTACAGTGTGATAGAGGAATGGGACAGATACCTAAGTAAGACAGTGTTTATGGATAGAAGTCTGTGTGTGGTAAGGTGGAAGGAAAAAAGGGAAGATATGACATTGTGTCTTGATAAAGGCGAGTTAACATTCAAAAGCACAGGTATTTTGGAGATTAATCCTTTGTCAGTTGCTTTGTTTGCAAATATTTTCTCCCATCCTTAGGGTTGTCTTTCTGTCTTATTTATGGTTTCCTTTGCTGTGCAAAAGCTTTTAAATTTAATAGGTCCCATTTGTTTATTTTCATTACTCTAGGAGGTGGGTCAAAAAAGATCTTGCTGCAATTTATGTAAAAGAGTGTTGTGCCTATATTTTCCTCTAAGAGTTTTACAGTGTCTGGCCTTACATTTAAGTCTTTAATCCATTTTGAGTTTATTTTTGTGTATGGTGTTAGGGAGTGTTCTAATTTCATTCTTCTACATTTAGCTGTCCAGTTTTCTCAGCACCACCTAATGAAGAGGCTGTCTTTTCTCCATTGTATTGGGTTGGCCAAAAGTTTTGTTCAGTTTTTTCCGTAAGATGGCTCTAGTAGTGCTTAGTTGTCGTTAACTTCATTCGAAACAGTTTTGTTAGATTGTATTGTGACAGCTGTCATAGTGTGCATTTAAAAAATAACTTATCAAAATTGGTGAATTTTTGTGTAGCCATTTTAATATTGAAGATGAAAGGAAAAAAGCAATATTTTCGGTGTATTATGCTTTATTATTTCAAGAAAGGTAAAAGCCCAACTGAAATGCAAAAACAGATTTGTGCTGTGACTGATCAAACATGTCAAAAGTGGTTTGCGAAGTTTTGTGCTGGAGATTTCTCGCTGGACGATGCTCCACAGTCTGGTAGACCAGTTGAAGTTGATAGTGATCAAATCGAGACATTAATTGAGAACAATCAACGTTATACCACGCGGGAGATAGCCGACATACTCAAAATATCCAAATCAAGTGCTGAAAATCATTCGCACCAGCTTGGTTATGTGAATCACTTTGATGTTTGGATTCCACGTAAGTTAAGCGAAAAAAACCTTGACCGTATTTCCGCATGTGATTCTCTACTGAAATGTAACAAAAACGTTCTGTGTTTAAAACAAATTGTGATGGGCCATGAAAAGTGGATACTGTACAATAATGTGGAATGGAAGAGATCATGGGGCAAATGAAATGAACCACCACCAACCACACTAAAGGCCAGTCTTCATCCAAAGAAGGTGATGTTGTGTATATGGTGGGATTGGAAGGGAGTCTTCTATTATGAGCTCCTTCCGGAAAACCAAATCATTAATTCCAACAAATGCTGCTCCCAGTTAGACCAACTGAAAGTAGCACTCGACAAAAAGCGTCCAGAATTAGTCAACAGAAAATGCATAATCTTCCATCAGGATAACGCAAGACTGCATGTTTCTTTGATGACCAGGCAAAATCTGTTACAGCTTGGCTGGGCAGTTCTGATTCATCTGTCATATTCATCAGACATTGCACCTTCGGATTTCCATTTATTTCAGTCTTTACAAAATTCTCTTAATGGAAAAAATTTCAATTCCCTGGAAGACTGTAAAAGGCACCTGGAAGAGTTCTTTGCTCAAAAAGATAAAAAGTTTTGGGAAGATGGAATTATGAAATTGCCTGAAAAATGGCAGAAGGTAGTGGAAGAAAATGGTGAATATGTTTTTCAATAAAGTTCTTGGTGAAAATGAAAAATGTGTCTTTTATTTTTACTTTAAAACTGAAGGAACTTTTTGGCCAACCCAATATATTTTTGCCTCCTTTGTCATAGATAAGGGGACCATAGGTGTGTGGATTTATCTCTGGGCTTTCTATCCTGTTCTATTGATCTATATTTCTGTTTTTGTGCCAGTACCATGCTGTCTTGATTACTGTAGGTTTGTAGTATAGTCTGAAGTCAGGGAGCCTGATTCCTCCAGCTCCATTTTTCTTTCTCAAGATTGCTTTGGTTATTCGGGGTCTTTTGTGTTTCCATACAAATTGTAAAATTTTTTGTTCTAGTTCTGTGAAAAATGCCATTGGTAATTTGATAGGGATTGCCTTGAATCTCCAAAATATACAAGCAGCTCATGCAGCTCAATAACAAAAAAACAAGCAACTCAATCAAAAAATGGGTAGAAGACCCAAATAGACATTTCTCCAAAGAAGACATATAGATGGCCAACAAACATATGAAAAGATGCTCAACATCACTAATGATTAGAGAAATGCAAATCAAAACTACAATGAGGTATCACCTCACACTGGTCAGAATGGCCGTCATCAAAATCTACAAACAGTAAATGCTGGAGAGGATGTGGAGAAAAGGGAACCCTCTTAAACTGTGGGAATGTAAATTGATACAGCCACTATGGAAAACAGTATGGAGGTTCCTTAAAAAACTAAAAATAAAACTACTGTATGACCCAGTAATCCCACTACTGGGCATATACCCTGAGAAAATCATAATTCAAAAAGAGTCATATACCACAATGTTCCTTGCAGCTCTATTTACAATAGCCAGGACATGGAAGCAACCTAAGTGTCCATTGACAGATGAATGGATAAAGAAGATGTGGCACATATATACAATGGAATATTACTCAGCCATAAAAAGAAACAAAATTGAGTTTTTTGTAGTGAGGTGGATGGACCTAGGGACTGTCATACGGAGTGAAGTAAGTCAGAAAGAGAAAAACAAATACTGTATGCTAACACATATATATGGAATCTAAAAAAAAAAAGTGGTTCTGAAGAACCTAGGGGCAGGACAGGAATAAAGACAGATGTAGAGAATGGACTTGAGGACATGGGGAGGGGGAAGTGTAAGCTGGGATGAAGTGAGAGAATGGCGTGGACATATATACACTACCAAATGTAAAATAGATAGCTAGTGAGAAGCAGCCGCATAGCACAGGGAGATCGGCTCGGTTCTTTGTGTCCACCTAGAGGGGTGGGATAAGGAGTGTGGGAGGGAGGCGCAAGAGGGAGGAGATATGGGAATATATGTATATGTATAGCTGATTCACTTTTTTATACAGCAGAAACTAACACACCATTGTAAAGCAATTATACTCTAATAAAGATGTTAAAAAAGAAAGACACATGCACCCCAATGTTCATAGCAGCACTATTTACAATAGCCAGGATATGGAAGCAACCTAAATGTCCATCAACAGAGGAATGGATAAATAATATGTGGTACATATACACAATGGAATATTACTCAGCCATAAAGAGGAACGAAATTGGGTCATTTGTAGAGATGTGGATGGACCTAGAGACTGTCATACAGAGTGAAGTAAGTCAGAAAGGGAAAACAAAAAACAAATATTGTATATTAACGCATATATATGGAATCTAGAAAAATGGTAAAGATGACCTTATTTGCCAGGCAGAAATAGGGACACAGAGGATAAATGTATGGATAGCAAGGGGGAAAGGGATGGAGTGGGAAGAATTGGGATATTGGGATTGACACATATACACTATTGATACTATATATAAAATAGACAACTGATGGGAACATACTGTATGGCACAGGGAACTCTACTTAATGCACTGTGGTGTCCTAAATGGGAGGGAAATCCAGAAAGGAGGGGATATATGTATATGTATGGCTGATTCATTTTGCTGTGCAGTAGAAGCTTTACAACATTGTAAAGCAACTATACTCCAATAAAAATTAATTAAAAAAATAAAGTTATTGTCAACAATATGAAAGAAAAAAGCACAGGTAACCTGAAATGGTAAATACTTCAATGATCATTCATATTTAAATTTGGATTCTGTTTTTATGCTTTGATTTGAACATGGATGTGTTTTATCAGCTAATTTACTTTATAGCAGAGTCTCATATTTGTTTTTAAATACCTGACTAACGGAATAGCTCAGAGGCGGTTCTCTCTTTCCCAGCCCGAGACTCTCTTTTAAAAAGATAACTCTTTCAGGGGAATTCCTGGGCTGTCCAGTGTTAAGAGTCTGCTCTTGTGGTATGGACATATATACACTACCAAATGTAAAATAGATAGCTTGTGGAAAGCAGCTGCATCGCACAGAGAGATCAGCTCGGTGCTTTGTGACCACCTAGAGGGGTGGTATAGGGAGGGTGGGAGGGAGACGCAAGAGGGAGGGGTTATGGGGATATATGTATACTTATAGCTGATTCACTTTCTTGTACAGCAGAAACTAACACACCATTGTAAAGCAATTATACTCCAATAAAGATGTCTAAAAAAAAAAAAAAAAGACTCCGCTCTTTCTATCCCTGGTCAGGGAACTAAGATCTCACAAGCCGTGTGGTGCAGGCAAAAAAAACCCCAAAATAATAACTCTTTCAGATCGATTTGAAACACAATTGCCCTTTCTTAAATATTCCCTGAAGCAGTGGCAGTGGTTAGGTGGGTATGTTTGAAAGGACTAACCTATTGGGGTAAAAACAACAGGAATATTGTATAATTAGAAAGCCAGAAAGATCAAAGCAAATCATTTTAATGAATATTGCAGGTGCTATCAAATTATCTATAAGTAGTCTGTTGACTGTAGAATTCAATCTAAAAGATTATAAATATAAAGTCTACTGGGGAAATGGCCATAACTATTAATAAACCTTTGAAAATATTTAGTAGTTTAAAACTCAGGATGCGGCCTTCCCTGGTGGCGCAGTGGTTGAGAATCTGCCTGCTAATGCAGGGGACACGGGTTCGAGCCCTGGTCTGGGAAAATCCCACATGCCACAGAGCAACTAGGCCCGTGAGCCACAACTACTGAGCCTGCGCGTCTGGAGCCTGTGCTCCGCAACAAGAGAGGCCACGATAGTGAGAGGCCCACGCACCACCATGAAGAGTGGCCCCCGCTTGCTGCAACTAGAGAAAGCCCTCACAGAAACGAAGACCCAACACAGCCAAAAATAAATAAATAAATAAATTAATTAATTAAAAAAAACAAAAACAAAAACTCAGGATGCAAATTAAATCTATGTGGAAAGCAAAACAAAAAGACTTATTTTTGGAAATGCCCAACTAAAAGACTGTTAGTGAAATTGATAAAGTGTGTCATAGTAAAAATATACAAAGATACTTTTCACTTCTCTCCAATTTGTGATTCTTAAAGTAAGGCATCTATGCATGAATGTATGTACCTTTATGGGTTGATTTGGAAGATTGTTTTCAAGTTGACCAAAAATGATTCTATCATTACTTAAGAGTAATGTTCCCACGATAGTATGTCGAAACTAAATCTATTAAATCAGTAGCATATGACGATGTAGCAGTAAGTTTTGACTCACAGATATATTATTTTGCACACAGGTAGCATTATGTACCTTTGGTGAATTATTAACTAAAATGTTTCATATACTTTTTTCCTGTATTTTCTTTTTGGCAGGAAAACATTCACACATCAGGTATTTATTGAGCACGTGTCAGACACTGTGCCAACTGCTTTAAGAGCATTATATTAATCCTGAAAACAAAATGGGGGTTATCATGATAATATGTTTTGTTGTTGCACAGTGAAGTAAATGTGGGTGTTTGGAAGCTGGATCTGATGTTTCCAGGTAACCTCAGGATTCCCTTGGAACACATGTTCCTAAGGAACTGTTGGGCATTTGGTCTAGTTCTGTTGACCAAACAGGGGAAGGGAACTGTGGATTTGAGTAGATGGACACAATATGCTAGGAGAATAGATGAATTCTAAATAAGACATGGTGGGGGGATACCAGTAAGATTGGAGGTCGCTAAGGTAAGGAGATCTCAGTATTCAGTGAGTAGTCTGGGGCACTTATGATATATCCAACAGTCTGTTTGATTTCCTGCAGTGGCTAGACTTTGGGAAATATGGACTAAGGGATTATTTTCCCAGGCGTAAGGGGTCTGTATGGATATTAAGAGAGACATTA
Organism: Eschrichtius robustus; assembly: GCF_028021215.1. Classification (NCBI taxonomy): domain Eukaryota; kingdom Metazoa; phylum Chordata; class Mammalia; order Artiodactyla; family Eschrichtiidae; genus Eschrichtius; species Eschrichtius robustus. The sequence continues at coordinate 72,936,269 of NC_090845.1, read as the reverse complement.
TAACAACATAACTCTAGTGAAATAGCTATCCCAAGAAAAGTCAGCCATTTTAATATAAAGGGGAGTAAGGGTGGCTCATTGGCCTTGGTTAATAAAAGATTCCCAAGCTGAACAGATTAATCAGATGGCCAAGAATTGGTGCCAGAGGCTTATTCCCAGCAGAGTTAAAGCAAGATCTATGGTTTTCATAGAATTACCATCAACAGAGGATGCCCACTGTATGTAGTAGGGCACAGAACATTAAGAAATCTGTAGCCACAAGGAAGAGTCCCAAAAGTTCAGTTCTGCAGTCCTTCAAAATTAGGGGACCAAAGGGCCAGGGTCACTTTTTCTGAACTGTCATTCTAGGTGTAAACCCATACATGAAAATTTTCACTCTTTGAAAATGTGTCTAATATAAGAAGGAGAATAAGGAGAGTGGTGGGTTGATGCATCACCAGATATTACATAATGAAGGAGATATCACAACTCTATGGTGATCACAATTAGAACAAGGGTAATGAGAGAAATTTCATTGCTGGGGATCATGGAGAGTACTGGCCTGGTCCAGAGTCTTGGAAGAGCCATCTATATCAGGTGTCATCTGTTTCACTTCTGGGTCAATTTCAGCTTTAGGTCTCCAACTGTTTCAGAGGCCCACTCAGGTGGAAACACCTTTTTAAAATGTGAAAAATGAATCCAAGAATCAGTGCTTTTAAGTTTAGCAGCACAGGGGTTGGTTAAAAGTACTATGATAGGGTCCCTTCCATCTGGGCTGTAAGGAGTCCTTTAAAAGATGTCTTTTCCAAAAACATAGTCCCCTGGTTGTAAATTGTGGTGGTCTATACCTTTGTCCCCTGAGAGCACAGTGTGAAAAGATTTTTCAACCAGGTGCTTATTTTTCTTTAGAGCCATAATGAGACTTTGACAATAATGTAAAAGGTCTCCCTTGACTAGAAGTGGCTCATACAGTCCTGAGTCATGAATCATGGGTCTTCCAGTGATTATTTCAAATGGTGACAGTTTCTGTTTTCCAAAGGGTATAGATCTTCAGTTTAATAGAACTATGGGTAGCAATTTAAGCCAACAATGGCTGAAGGCCTTAGAGAGTTTTGCCAATTGAGTTTTGATTATGCCATTGGTCTTTCCACTAGACCAGAAGGTTGAAGATGATAGGCACAGTGGAAATGTAATACAGGCCAGATCACAAACAGCATTTAGAATTTTTCCAGTGAAGTGGGTACCTTTATCACTATGTAATTCCAAGGGAATTCCCCAAGTAGGAATAGTCCTTTCCAACAGTATTTTGTCTACTGCAAGGGCAGTTGCTCGTTTGTGAGGAAATGCTTCTGACCAATGGGAATACACGCAAACCATCACCAGAAAATATCTATATCCTTGAGAGTGAGGCAGCTGGATAGAATCCAGTTGCCAGACAGCAAAGGAACCAGGAGGCAAAGGAAAGTGGCCTTGAGAAGTATGAGTAGGTTTTTCTGCGTTGTACTTAGGACAGATCTGACACCTCTGACATATTTCGGTTGCTACTGTGGGAAAAGGTTTCGAAAAGTATTGTTTTCCCCAGGCTTTCATTTTATCAGTTCCCCAATGAGTCATTTCATATGTTAATCTTAACATGGTTTCTTGAGTGACTTCAGAAAGAGCAGGGCAACCATTTGGCCCATACCAAAGCCCAGTATGTTGATCAAATGTGCATCCTTCAGAAACCCACCTCTGTTCCTTAGCTGTAGCATGCAATTGCCCATCTCTGATAATACCCTTTAAATCTTGGTGTCCTTCCAAGTAGTAGGTAACATGGTGTGAATAGAATGACCAACAGGAGGAGTTTCCTTTATGGAGCCTGAATCTTGTAATGCTGCCACCTTAGTGGCTCTATCTGTTCATTGGTCCCCTTTCCTTCCTCAGTGTTGTCTTTGGAACATGCTAGGACCATTATTATTGTCAGTTGTTGTGAGCAAGATTGCATCCAGTAAGGCCTTAACAAAGGGGCCGCTTTAAATTTCATTTCCCCCTGAGGTCAGGAGACCTCTGTGTTTCCAAAGCATTCCAAAGTCATGAGCTACTCCAAAAGCATACCTGCTATCTGTGTAAATGTTAGCGTGTTTGCCAGAGCCCAGAGTGCAGGCATGAGTGAGTGCTTATAGTTCAGCTTGTTGGGCTGAAGAAGTAAAGGGCCAAGCATTAGATTCTATTAAAGTGAAGGGAATAGTAATAGCATACCCAGTTTTCACATGCCCATCGTCATTTCGTAAGTAGGGGTCATCGGAAAACTAAGAAGCATCGGAGTTGTCTAACGGTGTTTCTTGTAAATCTGGATGTGGACTAGTCAAAAGATCAGTTGTGGTTATGCAGTTATGTGGGGTCTCATCTGTTGGTGATGGTAAGAGAATAGCAGTATTTAGGGAGTTACAATGAGACAAAGTGACATTTGGTGAGGAAAGCAATAAGATTTCGTAAGATGTCAGTCAGCTAGCAGATTGTGTTGTGTATATTGTGAGTTCCTGAGTGCCTCAACAGAGTGAGAGACAAACACTTGTAAAGAAGACCCTATAACTGTTCTGTAGTCTGCAGAAGGGCAGCAGTGGCTGCTGTTGCTCAAAGGCAAGGTGGAAGTCCTTGAGTTACGGGTTCCAATTGTTGGCTATAATAGCCGATAGGCATGCTTTTGTCTCCGTGCGGCTGAACGAGCACTCCAAGGGTATTTCCACTGACTTCATAGTAGAAAGGGAAGAGAATAATTAGGGTTTCCTAAAGCAGGGCCTGTGGACAACTGAGTTTTTAAAGTTTTAAAAGCTGACTCAGCCTCATGATTCTAAACAAGAGGATTGTGCCTCTTGTCCTTTAAAAGGGAATAAAAGGGTTTTGCATAAAAGGAGAAATTGGGAACCCAACTCCTATAATAGCCTGCTAGCCCGGGAAAGCCTCTCAACTGGCATTTGGTGACAGGAAGGGGAAACTGTGATATGCCTTGGATGTGTGTAGTATCCAGCATTAGCCCTTGAGGGGTAAACAAATGACTCAAGTATCCTACCTGGGTTTTGTTGACTTAAAGAAAAACACACAACATAAGAGTTGTGAGTTTAAATTTTATTCAAGGACCTTAATGAACACCTTTTTATATGCCCAGGAGACAGCCTCTCCATAGCTCTGAGGGAACTGCTCCACGGAGGTAGGGGAGAAGCCAGTATATATATGATTTTTTAGCTAGAGAATACGTGCAGGCAAGCATAATGCATCTTCCTAAAAGATTACTGCAAGTCACGAAGAACAGATATCTCAAGTTTGATTTTAGTGCTTCTCTATGTATGAGAAGATGCAAGAATCTGGGTTCATTAAAATTATTCCTGAGATATATATCTAACTATTTAAGGGGCCTGCTCGTCCAAAGCACACAGCATCCTGTTATTGTCTTAATTTCCTCTCAGACCGTGCTGTTGGTCAGTGACTGCAGTGGGTTGTGACTTAATCCTTGTAGAACTGGGTGGTGAGCAGAAACACTCTTTGATCTTCTTTGTTTATATCTCGAACAAATTGGAACTTAGCCCTTGAGACCTTATGTTCTTTATGTGCTAGCTGAGTGGGAGGTGTAGGCTATCCTTGAGGCTTGCTTTCTCAGTGGGGGAAGCATAACAAAAGGTCATCACCATATTGGAGTAAAGTAGAGCCTCGGGCAAAATATAAATTGGCCAAGTCTTGTCTCAATATCTGTGAAAAATAAGTAGGGCTTTCTGTGTAGCTCTGAGGCATAACGGTCCAAGTAAATTGATGTCCTTCCCACATAAAGGCAAACAAGTACTGACTATCTGGGTGGACAGGAATGCTGAAGAAAGTACTACATAAATCTCTGACTGTAAAGAACTGTGTGTTTAGAGGGATTAACTTGAGAATGGTATGAGGGTTGGGGACCACAGGGTGACACGGTATGACTGTATTGTTTATAGCTTGAAGATCTTGAACAAAATGCCAACCTTGACCATGAGGCTTGCGTACGGGAAGAATTGGTGTGTTGCAGGGACTGGGGCATGGGCTCATTAGGCCCTTCTGGAGGTGTGCCTTTACAGTGAGATAAATTCCTTCCAGGGCCTCAAGCCTGAGAGGGTATCATCTGAGGTGAGGCAAAGGTTTATTAGGGTCTACCTGGATCTTAATTGGTGGTGCTGAATGAATGCATCCTATGTTATTTAAAGAGGTGGACCATAGATAGGAAGAACAGAATTTAGCAAATCCTTGTGATTGGGAGTTGACAAGACAGGAGCAAGGAGGGGATCTCAATATTAGGACTAGAGTTAGAAGTAGACCTTGAGGAGTCAAGGATTTGTAAGTATATTTCCCCTTTTGGGGAAGAGGAAACATTAGGTTGTAATTTTTCCAGGAGGTCTCAGCCCAAAAGGTGTACATGAGCAGAAGGAGCAAGAAGGAACTGGTGAGTTCCCTAAAGAGAGCTTATCTTGAAAGACAAGGGGGCCACCATTTGTACTTTTTCTGTACTCTGAAGAAGGGGGACCTTGAGGCTGGTGGGGTTCAAGACAGACAAAGTTGCTCCTGTGTCCATAAGAACAGTAATAGCCTTGGCTCCTATAAAAAGGTCCAGTTCTCCCAATGGGAGTACTGGGAAGACCCCGACACTTTCCTCAGAGCATCCCTATTCATGAGTGTACAAAAAGGAGGCACTTCTCAAATTTCTCAGAAAGTTCATGAAAAAAGTCAGAGCAAGGGGTCTCGGGCTGCTAATAGAACCTTCTTTTTAACTTTAGGCAATTCTTCCAGTGGCCAGTCTACTTACAATAGTGGTAGGCGCTTGGCTTCTGGAAGGGACCCTTATGGGAACTCTGGTCTTTCCATTGAAGTGGCCACTGAGCAGCAGCAGCCAGTTGATGCAGTTGCAAATTCATGATTTTAGTGGTCTTACATTTTTTTGTACATTTGATTGTTAGATAGCTGATTAGCCAAATTGACTAGATCAGGAGAGACCACTGTTTCCCAATTTGATTGTACCCATTTCATCAGCAGTCCAAGTTCCTCATCTAGTCCCCAACAAAGATTGAATTAAAGAGGGTTGAATATTGTTTACCCCAGCATGTAGTCTGGAGTTTTCCCAGAATACTAACTTTAGGTATGAATGATAATCATGAACAGTTTTATCAGGTCTTTGTGTAGTAGACTGAATTTTCCCCAGTCAGTGGGGCGTGGAAAAGCATAAGGAATTGCTTCATGAAGGGCTCGAGCCACCTGAGAAGCTGGTGCCATTACACTGATGTCCTTTCTGTGGATATCATCTAAAGGGTGAAGCCAGCTGGCAGTAGTTTGCAGTGTCTGGCTTGATTTTCTCCAGCTAAGATTCCTTTTAGTTGATACAAGTCAGAGAAGCCTGGATCATAGGTTTATATCACAAGGTTAAATTCTTCTGCAAAGCGGAGGGGGTCCTCAGTGACCTTGGGAAATTCCTTGGCTATGACCCATAATTCTGCAGGGGATGAAGGAAGGCCTGTAGTCTACCAGATAGCAAATGCCATCAGTGTTCAAAGTAGTGACAAAGGGAAAGGTTTTTATGGGAGGGCTGGGAGGTGGGGGTAAAGATTTTGGAGGAGAAATAGGAGAATCAGAAAGATAGAATGGCAGCTCAGCAAGTTTAGGATACATAGGAGCCGAAGGAGAAAGAGGGGAGGAAGAGGGCTCTTGAGCCTTTTCTGGAGTATTTAGATGAGAGCACAGATCTTTATTTGCAGCAGTGAGTTTGGAAACAGTATCCTGAAGTGAAGCAGTTTTAGATTTGCAAACCTTTTGGGTTTCATGAGCTCACTGAGAGGCTTCAATGTACTAATTGAAATAGGCTTCCCATTCTATTTGTTTAGTTTTGAACCCTTTAGCTCCTAATTGTGCACATAAAAAGACCAATTTTGAAATTTCAGAAGTTCCCCATTGTAGCCAGATGTTATCTCTGGTATACCATTGCCATTCATCTAGGTAAGCACAAGAGGCAGCACCGTACTTTTTGTACAGGTACCCAGCTGGAGTCCCAGATGGGTGAGAATCCTTCCCCAAAACAGTCTTAGACTGTGAACATCCCATTATAGTGCACTCACCAAAAGGGAGCAAGCCCTTAAGCGACTGACCAAACAAAAGACACCCAGAATAAGGGCCTGACTCTCAACCTAAGAGGGAGGTTTGGGACTGAGAGGACTTATTACCCAGATCCAACGCCACTGGGGAGACAACAGAGCACAAGGGGCTCATGCAAGTATCTTGCTCGAATCCACGGCAGCTTTGGAGATGGGAGGAAGACTGCTTTGGATCCCAATTCTGACACCAAAAATGTCAACCAAAAGGACCATGAACTGTAAAGAGGCAAAAAGACAGTTTATTTGAGGTCTTAGAATTGCAATTCGGGGACCACAGATTCTGGAGGAACCCAGAATAGTGTCCCACTGGAAGAAAATAACAGGTTTTTCTATAGGAAAAAGAGGGCAGTTAATCTAGGCTTTCATAGGTTGTTTACCAATAATTTGGATTGGAGGGTAAAATTGTTCTTTACATACAGTTGGGTTTTAGAATGCATCTCATTCATTACTAGGGAAAGGTATGTTTTCTTTAGTCCAGAACAAATCCAGTTCTCAGCATTATTCTTTCCTTTTAGCAACACAGGAACTATTCAGCAGTTTTAATTTAGAGCGTTCAGCAGAAGTCCAGCATGAACAGCAAACATGGAGGTCCTCAGGTCACATGTCATTCATTCCTGACATAGTTCTTTTCACAACTCATACCAACTTTCCCAAAGTAACCTGGATGATATTTGTAGAAGTTGATCCTGTGTTGATGCATGCCACCAGCATTACCCTGGCCTCCTGGGTACTTCCGGTGTTTGCCAGTGCAGTCATGGCTATGGCTCACGTGACCCTTAAGTGTTTGGGTCTTCCTTAGTCTGGATGGCATGTCAGCAGCCAAGATCTGTGATCAGTGATCTTTGATGTTGCTGCTACAATTCACTGAAGGCTCAGATGATGGTTAGAAGTTTTTAGCAATAAACTATTTTTAAATTAAGGTATGTACATTGTTTTTTTAAGACACAATGCTATTGCATGCTTAATAGACTACAGTATAGTGTAAACATAACTTTTATATGCATTGGGAAACCAAAACATTTGTGTGACTTGCTTTATTGCAATAATCTCTTTATTGTGGTAGTCTGGAATTGAACCTGCAATATTTCTGAGGTATGCCTATATACAGACAAAGACCTTTGTTTTAGGCAGATGTGGACCCACCTCCAAATTTAGATCTGATTTGCTGTAGCTATTTAAATGAAGTGAAAATAATTGAAGACCTCTTGTTTCTAAATCTGTCAGCAGCTAACCTGGAAACATGAAGCTTATTTGAGAGAGAAAATTTTCTTTATATGTGAACTTCTTAAACATTTTTAGCATTAGGTACTATATAAATATAGGACTTTTGTCTACTGGGTGGAATTTGGGGATCCTGGAGACTACTTGAAAGTTTATAATACTATCAAATTTGTTGTGAATACTGGTGTCCTATGTATGTTTTGTTAATGATTTACATCACCCATACTTCTCACTTACCTTGTACCTTGTTCTTCCTTGCTTGTTTATCTCTCTACTTCTTTCTTCAGTATATCTGTCAACACCAAGTCATGAGCTTCTTGAGTTTGACACTGAGAAACAGATGTATGCTTAATAGTGTTAGCATGGCCAGATTGCAGTCTTTTTACAAAACTCTGTGCACTTATGTGTTCATTTTCCCACACCACCTCCAATTCTAAGGATCTGAAGGGAAAATATTTTTTCTCAGTTTAATTTTCCATAATGAGCTGCTTTTGTCATTAGCAGTAAGAAAATGATAGTTTTGGGGTGACCTATATGATTTTCTGAGATCAGGTGAGTACTTTGACTCAGTTTAGTATTTCTATTTGTCCAGAATCTTATAAAGTGATCTATTTCATTATTTTCTGAGAGGATGAAAATAATTTAAAAGAATTCTCCACTAGTCTCTGATATGAGAGGGTGTTCACTTGGGTTTGAGTATTTGAGTAAATTATTACTGTCTTTATAATTGTTGATAAGCTTTTCAGAATCTTATGTAGGAAATTTTTTCTTCCCTATTTGGCACTTAATTGGCAGAAACAGCCTATCTGCTTGTTTTTTCAAATTATAAATTTTATTTTTGAAATAAAGGTTTATCGTCCCAGAGAATTCTGAAAATGTTTTTGTTTTCATGCAGGTAAAAATGACTTAATTTATAGTAAATATCACTGAATACTGAGGTCCTTTATAGGAATGAATATTCTTAGGCTTCATGCTAAATTAATCATAAGATGGTATGAATTGGAAGTAACCAGTAACTGAGGTAACAGAGGAAAGCAGTATTACCTTTTTCTACGGATAATCCTGAGAGCCATTTTGTAGTAAAATTTCAGTTATCAGTATTCTGTCTTAATATTGGTTTGTGGACTCTCTTGCTGAATGTGCCTTTTCCTATATGCTAGTGATGAATTCATTACCGTGTTTTTTTTTCATCCCGCATAGTCTATATGTGCTTTTGAGTTAAGATGATAAATAATGGTGCTGTTTATTGAAATTGGGAACCCTGGAGGAAAGCAGATTTATGTGTGTGTGGGGGGGAGATCACTAATTTGTTTTTGTATTGGTTATTTTTGAGACATGTGAGATGAGCAAGTGGAAATGTCAAGTAGGCAGTTCGTTATATGGATCAGGAGCTCAGAAGAGTAGTGTCTGAGTAAATGTGAGTCATGTCAGTAAATTAGCTATCTGGAGAAAGAATGAGGAGCGAGATGAGAAGGTGAGCCAAGTCCATTTCCTGAGGATCTACAATGTTTCAAGGATACTGAAAAGAGCAAAGAAATTGGAGTAAAAGAAAATTAAAGTATGGTATCACAAAAATGCAAATAGAAGAGAGTGGTTGGTCAAGTAAGATAAGGACATCATTGGTGATGAACCATCATTTATTTGGTTCTTGTTGAGATTTTAGAAGAAAGATGCTAGTCAAGTAAATAATGCAGGGTAAATTACTCTTTAATAAGTTAATTTTAAAATTTACGTACAGTAAAATTCACTCTTTTTTATGTAAGGTTCTGAGCTTGGACAAATACGTAGAGTCGTGTAACCACCACCACAATCAAGGTATAGATTAGTCCCATCATTCCCCCCGCCACCCCCTGCAATTCCCATTGGTGCCTACCCCTGGGCCTAACCTCTGACAACTGCTAATCCCTTCTCCATGCCTTATAGTTTTACCTTTTCCAGAATGTCCTATAAATGGAATCATACAGTATGTAGCCTTTTGAGGCTGATTTTTCCCATTTACTATATAATGTATTTGAGATTCACCCATGTTGTTGAATATATCAATAGATCATTCCTTTTCATTGCTGGATAGTATTCCCCCTTCCTCTCTCCCCTTCCCCTGGAAACCGGTGATATGAATTCTTTCCCTATAGCATTTTTTCAGTGTCATATACATGTAATCATACAATATTTAGCCTTTTGGGTTTGGATTCTTTGTCAGTACAATGCATTTAAAATTTATCCATGTTGTTACAAGTATCAATAATCTTTTCCTTTTTATTGATGAGTAGTATTCTATTCTTTCTCCACGTTGAAGGACATCTGGAATGTTTCCAAAAAAGTTATGAACAAAGCTGCTATACACATTCATGTATAGAGATTTTTGTGTTAACGTAAGTTTCCATTTATCTCAGGTAAATATTCTCCTACTGGTTTCTGACCTCCATGATTTCTCATAAGAAGTCTGCAGTTATTTAAGTTGATGTCTATGTAATGTGTTTTTCTTTCATTACTTTCAAAACTTCTTCCTTTTTTCTTCTGATTTAGAGTAGTTTATTTCAGGTATGTCTTGAGGTGGCTTTCTTTAATTTTATACTTTTTGGGTTTCACTGAGCTTCTTAAAACTGTAAATTTATATTTTTCACCAAATTTGGGAAATTCTCAGCCTTTTTTAAAAAAAATAGCTTTATTGAAACATAATTCACATACCACATAATTCAGCCATTTAAAATGGACAACCTTGTGTATACTTAGTATACAGTATTCACAAATATGTACAACTATCACCACAGTCAATTTTAGAACTTCTTTGTCACATCAAATAGAAAGCTTTTACTATAGTTTTAGCTATCACCCCCATCTCCTCATCCCCCAGCCCTAAGGAACCACTGATTTACTTTCTGTCTCTACAGACTTTCCTCTTAACATTTTATGTGAATTGAATTGCCATTATTTATTTAATTTTTTCTGTATTACTGTTTTCTTTTTCTGTGATGTTAATGATATAGATTTTAGATCTTCTGATATTGTTCCACATGTCTCTAAGACTCTGTTCATTTGCTTTTAATCATTTTCACTCTCTTCTTCATATTGGTTAATTTCTATTGATCTGTTTTCATTTATTATTTCCTCTGCCATCTCCAGTCTTTTATTGAGCCCATCCAGTATTTTAAAAATATTTCATACATTGTAATTTTTAGTTTTAAAGTTATTTACATTTGATTTTTTTATAGTTTCTTTTTCTCTGCCTATAACTTTTAATCTTCCCATTCAAGTGTGTTTATTTTCACCCAAAAGAGCATAGTTATAATAGCTGCTTAAAGTCCTTGTTAGCTGTTTCAACATTGGAGTTGTCCTGGAATTGATACCTGCTGATTTTGATTGTTTCAGCAAGCAGTCTGTGTGGTTAGGTTCAGACTCCCAAGTTTTATCTCTCCCTCTCTGGATAATGGTTCCAATGTTAAATATGTTTTCAGAGTGTTTGGGTCAGCACCCTGCATTTGCCACTTAGTGCCTGTGCTAAGTCAGTGGTTTAGTCTGAGACTTGAGCAGTGATTGATATTGCAGTTCCATTTTCAAAGCCTTTGTTAGACTTCTTTGGTTTTATTCCACACATGTGCAGTTTGCTGTTGAGGCCAGGACTGTGTCTGTTCATACACAGAATTAGGGAATATCCTTTTCCCATTTGATCTCCTCCATGATTTCCTCTACGGATTCTCCAGTTGACATGGACCTTTTATTCTTGTTCCTCTGACCAGAAATTTGAATTTCTCTCATAGTCTTAGCCTTTCATGCTGTTACATAGCTTTGCACTGTTGGGGCTGCCTGTTGGGGTGAAGTGAAGGAGAGAGTGAAAAAAACAACAACAGGGATTACCCCCATACTATTCTTATATGAGCCTCTTTTTCTGGTTCCTCTGACCAGAGAGAGAGGTCTTCTCATGAATGAGGCTTGCCTTGGAGCAGGAATGGCAGTCAAAAAAGGGAAAAAAAGTGGGAAAGAAAGAAAAATTAGGGTTATCCTTATGCTCACCAGCTCAAAAGTGTGTCTTTTTCTGGTCCTCTGTTTAGAAAGTGGGATTTCTCTTGGAAATTTTGTTCATACAGGCGTTCCATGACTCAGTCTCTCCTTGGGTCAAAATCAAGAGATAAAGGTGAAAAATAAACCCAAGAAACTCACCAGAGTACTAGTTACTATTCAAATTTTGATTTCCCTTCCTAATCTGCTTGCTATTATTTAGTTTTCAGAGTCCTCAGGTAGTTGCTTTTTGTGTTTTGTCCAAAGTTTTTAGTTAATAATCAGAGGAGAGATAGTCTTATTCCATCTTGGCTGTCACCAGAAGCTCTATTTAATTTACTTTTTTCTTCTCTCTTTCTTTTTTAATATTTTTAAAATTTTCTGTGGATTCATAAATAGACAGTGGTAAAATTTATTTTTTAGACCATCTTGCTGTTGCTTAATTTTCAAACATCTTAGATCAGTGGTTGGCAGACTTTTTCTGTAAAGGGCCAAATAGTAAATGTTTTAGGCTTTACAGGCATAGGTTCTCTGTCAACTGTTCAACTCTGCTGTTGAAGTGAGAAAGCAGCCATAGATAATATGGAAACAAATGGATGTGTCTGTGTTCCAGTAAAATATTATTTATAAAAACAGCGGGCCAGATTTGGCCCATGGGCTACAGCTTGCAGACCCTTGATCTAAGTTCTCTACACTTACTCCTTCCTGAAGTATTGCTTGAAGAGTATTATTACCCACTAAGCTTTGTATTTTGAAATAATTTTGTTTCCATGGCCATTTATATTTTTCTCCTATAGTTTATTATTTCTTCTGTAGAGTAACTCAAATTTTAATTGAACTGATCGAAAGGAAAGGAATTCACAACAGTGCAATTATATGAAACTCTTCCCATCCTAATTTGCTTTGAATATATCCTCACAATAAATTTCCTCTGTGGTATTTTTCCTGTCTCATAAATATTTGGTTCGGGACAGTCCTAGTGAATGTATACATGTCATATGTTTAGTGTATGTTCATTCACCATAGCAAAGCTCTAAACAATATGAAATGAAATACACAGCTCTGAAATTCAAGGATTTTCAAAGACAATCTGGAAATCATATTAATAATGTTCCTTTTTTAAGTACCTTCTATGTGTCCTTTGTCCTTTTGTGTTTCAGTAAGTGTGGATCTTGTTAAATTGTGAAGGGCAGTGCCTAGGGTTATATTTTTCTTAGTTACTACTCTCGTTCTATTACTCTTGAACTTCAGTTTTTGAACAATATTTTTCAGGTGAATGGTCTTAAAATGGTTGATGAGCCAATGGAAGAGGGAGAAGCAGATTCTTGCCAAGTAAGTACTCATGTTAACTTATTAAGCTACATTTTTAGACTATAAGGAAAGAGAATAATATGAAAGGAGAAAATCTTCTGTCAATTAAATAAATGTATTTAGGTAAGTTAATAAGCAAATCCAATTATTAATAAAACGGCAACAGTTCAAAATATAGGCCAGATTTTCTTGCCAGAAATTCTTATCCATAAAGTTTTTTTTTTAACAACTTTATTGGGGCATAATTTGCATGCCATGAAATTTACCCATTTTAAGTGTAATGGATGAAGTTTTTATTACCAGTATATGAGTAACTGGATTATTTAAATATAGAATCCTCTGAATTAAATAAGACTGGCTTCAACTTTAGGGTAGAAAGGAGATCTAACGAGAAAATATTTAACTAAAAGGATAAATTGAGGTCATTTAAAATCTATTTCCTGGCTTTCAAAAAGGACTGCATGTAAATTATTTCAGAAATTTCTAACTGGTTTAAAAGACTGCTTAGCTGTTAGGCAGGCCATTCTATGCAAGGCCTGTAATCCTAGTCTCCCGTTTTACAAGGTCTAGTTATACAGAAGAGAGTTCTTAAGATTTTAGGGAGGGTCTGACTAAAGTAGACATCCCCATCGATGTTGTTATTTTGATTATCATTTCTATAGATATTTTCATAGAATTGTAGATTTTGTTTAAACCTGGAAGGAGCCTCAGAGATAGTATTCTATAATACTTTCATTGTATATATAAGTCTACTGAGACCTGTAGAGGTTATTATGATTTATACTAGGCCATAAAACTAACAAGTAGCAGAATCAAGGCTTAATGACCCGGTGTGCCTCATGTTAGGTCAGTTGTGTATTGTGTAGATGCAAAGAAGTGGAAAATAAGGAAAGCACTGTTCTTTTCTTATTTAGCTGTGGATAAAATCATCCTTCATGTCTTTATTTTCCCCCTGAAACCTGTTAAAGTGAATTTTTCTCAGATAGGAACCAGCAGAGAGATTAAAATTGGGTTTGTCCAATACTCTCCCTTGAAATGTCCTATGTAAAAATCAACTTTCTCTGCAGATACTGACGTTGTAACAGTAATCTCAGTTCTGATTAACAAGATGGGATGTAAAATGTTGTCATTTTAGCTTTTTTAATTTACATTAATAGCTTTTATGTTAATTTTGAATGTAATTAAATGTAAACTTCTATGAAAATCATCTAGAGCTTTATCTGCAGATCATATGTGCTAAGGCATAGTAATATTTATGTTGCTAGTTTATAAACGATAGAGTGTAAGGAAATACAAAGGCAATGGGGAAGTGTGTATTTCAGTATTAATAAATTAACAGGGAAATACCATGCCCCACAGCACAGGAGGAAAAAAAAATGTGTGTGTGTATGTATGTATGTGTACATGTGTAGCCAATGTAAACACATAGACATATACATAGGGTTATTGTTAAATATTTACTTTTCTAACTTTAATAAAAAAAATGATGGTACAAATGAACTTATTTACAAAACAGAGTCACAGATGTAGAAAACAAACTTATGGTTACCAAAGGGGAAGGGGGGAGGGATAAATTGGGAGATTGGGATTGACATATACACACTACTATATATAAAATAGATAACTAATAAGAACCTACTGTATAGCACAGGGAACTCTACTCAATGCTCTGTAATGACCTATATGGGAAAAGAATCTAAAAAGTAGTAGATGTATGTATATGTATAAGTGATTCAGTTTGCTGTACAGCAGAAACTAACACAGCATTGCAAATCAACTATACTCCAATAAAAATTAATCTTAAAAAATGAGCCAAGAAGTACAGTTTTAATGGAAAGACAGTAAAAATATAGTGCTCGATGTTAATGTGATTTACATTAGGCAGTCAACTTCAGTGGCTAGAAAGGGGAATCTAAAGTTTTGCAGAATAAGGAACCTAGAATCACTTCCAAGGATTTGATTTAATTTGTGGCCTGAGTTATTGGGACTTAAAGCATTATGTATTTCTGCTGTGTGAGAGTTCAGATATTCATTTTGTGTCAGTTAAATGATCTGGGTGATAAGAAACACTAACCATATAAATTTTATTTTATTTTTTAACTTTTTTGCCTTGCCTTGCCTGGCTCCTGAGTCTAGCCCACAACTGATCACAGGGCCATGGGAATACTTGGTGCTGCGTGGATTGGATTTGACCAAAATCCTGGGTAGAGAACAGGGGAAAAGTGGGTTCCCAAAGGAAATTCTGGGAGCTGTTTTACCAGATGAGAGATGCTCCCTACTCTCTCTGAGTGAGGCAAGACAGAGAAAGCACTGGACTGAGAGGAGGCCTGGGTTCCCATTCTGGTTCTGCTGTGGACTCACTGTGTGACCTTGAACAAGTTACTTATTAACTTCTCTGGGCCTGGCTGTAAAATGAGGGGGTGAGGTGGGATGCTGTCTAAGGGACCTTCCAGCATCAACAACCTTACCACTCGGGGGCCTTTCCCATCTGTTTAGTCCATCTGTTTTCTTGTGCCTCTAGATTCTAGTAGTAAGAATCCTTAGAAAACCCGGTGGGATTTTTGTAGGGATAGTTTCGGAGAGTAGGGCTAAGTTTGGGATCTGTAGCAGGG
Source organism: Eschrichtius robustus (assembly GCF_028021215.1). Classification (NCBI taxonomy): domain Eukaryota; kingdom Metazoa; phylum Chordata; class Mammalia; order Artiodactyla; family Eschrichtiidae; genus Eschrichtius; species Eschrichtius robustus. Next base: position 72,921,013 of record NC_090845.1, on the reverse strand, counting down.
CTAGAGAGGCTTAATTTTCCACATGAAGGACTGGGTTCATGGGAGAATTTGAGGCCTGAGCAAATGGCCAGGGACTACTAAGATTTAGGGCTTGTCTGCCACTGGGGTTAAACCTCACCCTGTGCCTGGTGTCAGGGCTTAGTGTGTGGCCAGAGTTGGGGTCATTGTGAGCATTGGGGTCATTTATTTTTTTTTAATTTTCGAATTTTATTTTATTTATTTTTTTATACAGCAGGTCCTTATTACTCATCAATTTTATACACATCAGTGTATACATGTCAATCCCAATCGCCCAATTCATCACACCCCCACCCCCACCCCCCTGCTGCTTTCCCCCTTTGGTGTCCATACGTTTGTTCTCAACATCTGTGTCTCAATTTCTGCCCTGCAAAGTGGTTCATCTGTACCATTTTTCTAGGTTCCACATATATGTGTTAATATATGATATTTGTTTTTCTCTTTCTGACTTGCTTCACTCTGTATGACAGTCTCTAGATCCATCCACGTCTCAACAAATCACCCAATTTCGTTCTTTTTTATGGCTGAGTAATATTCCATTGTATATATGTACCACATCTTCTTTATCCATTTGTCTGTCGATGGGCATTTAGGTTGCTTCCATGACTTGGCTATCGTAAATAGTGCTGCAATGAACATTGGGGTGCATGTGTCTTTTTGAATTATGGTTTTCTCTAGGTATATGCCCAGTAGTGGGATTGCTGGATCATATGGTAATTCTATTTTTAGTTTATTAAGGAACCTCCATACTGTTCTCCGTAGTGGCTGTATCAATTTACATTCCCACCAACAGTGCAAGAGGGTTCCCTTTTCTCCACACCCTCTCCAGCATTTACTGTTTGTAGATTTTGATGATGGCCATTCTGACCAGTGTGAGGTGATACCTCATTGTAGTTTTGATTTGCATTTCTCTAATAATTAGTGATGTTGAGCATCTTTTCATGTGCTTCTTGGCCATCTGTATGTCTTCTTTGGAGAAATATCTATTTACATTTCTGCCCGTTTTTGGATTGAGTTTTTGATTTTTTACTATTGAGCTGCATGAGCTGTTTATATATTTTGGAGATTAATCCTTTGTCCGTTCATTCGTTTGCAAATATTTTCTCCCATTCTGAGGGTTGTCTTTTCATCTTGTTTATGGTTTCCTTTGCTGTGCAAAAGCTTTGAAGTTCCATTAGATCCCATTTGTTTATTTTTGTTTTTATTTCCATTACTGTAGGAGGTGGATCAAAAAAGATCTTGCTGTGATTTATGTCAGAGAGTGTTCTTCCTATGTTTTCCTCTAAGAGTTTTATATTGTCTGGTCTTATATTTAGGTCTCTAATCCATTTTGAGTTTATTTTTGTGTATGGTGTTAGGGAGTGTTCTAATTTCATACTTTTACATGTACCTGTCCAGTTTTCCCAGCACCACTTATTGAAGAGACTGTCTTTTCTCCATTGTATATCCTTGCCTCCTTTGTCATAGATTAGTTGACCATAGGTGTGTGGGTTTACCTCTGGCCTTTCTAAATTGTTCCATTGATCTATATTTCTGTTTTTGTGCCAGTACCATATTGTCTTGATTACTGTAGCTTTGTAGTATAGTCTGAAGTCAGGGAGTCTGATTCCTCCAGCTGCATTTTTTTCCCTCAAGACTGTTTTGGCTATTCGGGGTCTTCTGTGTCTCCATACAAATTTTAAGATTTTTTGTTCTAGTTCCGTAAAAAATGCCTTTGGTAATTTGATAGGAATTGCATTGAATCTGTAGATTTCTTTGGGTAGTATAGTCATTTTCACAATATTGATTCTTCCAATCCAAGAACATGGTATATCTCTCCGCCTGTTGGTATCATCTTTAATTTCTTTCATCAGTGTCTTATAGTTTTCTGCATACAGGTCTTTTGTCTCCCTAGGTAGGTTTACTCCTAGGTATTTTATTCTTTTTGTTGCTATGGTAAATGGGAGTGTTTCCTTAATTTCTCTTTCAGATTTTTCATCATTGGTGTATAGGAATGCAAGAGATTTCTGTGCATTAATTTTGTATCCTGCAACTTTACCAAATTCATTGATTAGCTCTAGTAGTTTTCTGGTGGCAGTTTTAGGATTCTCTATGTATAGTATCATGTCATCTGCAAACAGTGACAGTTTTACTTCTTCTTTTCCGATTTGGATTCCTTTTATTTCTTTTTCTTCTCTGATTGCTGTGGCTAGAACTTCCAAAACTATGTTGAATAATAGTGGCGAGAGTGGACATCCTTGTCTTCTTCCTGATCTTAGAGGAAATGCTTTCAGTTTTTCACCATTGAGAATGATGTTTGCTGTGGGTTTTTCCTATATGGCCTTTAATATGTTGAGTTAGGTTCCCTCTATGCCACTTTCTGTAGAGTTTTTATCATAAACGTGTGTTGAATTTTGTCAAAAGCTTTTTCTGCATCTATTGAAATGATCATATGGTTTTTATTCAATTTGTTAATATGGTTTATCACATTGATTGATTTACATATACTGAGGAATCCTTGCATCCCTGGGATAAATCCCACTTGATCATGGTGTATGATCCTTTTAATGTGTTGTTGGAATCTGTCTGCTAGTATTTTGTTGAGGATTTTTGCATCTATATTCATCAGTGATATTGGTCTGTAATATTCTTTTTTTGTAGTATCTTTGTCTGGTTTGGTATCAGGGTGATGATGGCCTCATAGAATGAGTATGGGAGTGTTCCTTCCTCTGCAGTTTTTTGGAAGAGTTTGAGAAGGATGGGTGTTAGCTCTTGTCTAATTGTTTGATAGAATTCACCTGTGAAGCCATCTGGTCCTGGACTTCTGTTTGTTGGAAGACTTTTAATCACGGTTTCAATTTCATTACTTGTGATTGGTCTGTTCATATTTTCTATTTCTTCCTGGTTCAGTCTTGGAAGGTTGCATCTTTCTAAGAATTTGTCTATTTCTTCCAGGTTGTCCATTTTATTGGCATAGAGTTGCTTGTAGTAGTCTCTTAGGATGCTTTGTATTTCTGCGGTGTCTGTTGTAACTTCTCCTTTTTCATTTTTAATTTTATTGATTTGAGTCCTCTCCCTCTTTTTCTTGATGAGTCTGGCTAATGGTTTATCAATTTGGTTTATCTTCTCAAAGAACAAGCTTTTAGGTTTATTGATCTTTGCTATTGTTTTCTTTGTTTCCATTTCATTTATTTCTGCTGTGATCTCTATGATTTCTTTCTTTCTGCTAACTTTGGGTTTTGTTTGTTCTTCTTTCTCTAGTTCCTTTAGGTGTAAGGTTAGATTGTTTGAGATTTTTCTTGTTTCCTGGGGTAGGCTTGTATAGCTATAAACTTCCCTCTTAGAACTGCTTTTGCTGCATCCCATAGGTTTTGGATCGTCGTGTTTTCATTGTCATTTGTCTCTAGGTATCTTTTGATTTCCTCTTTGATTTCTTCAGTGATCTCTTGGTTATTTAGTAACGTACTGTTTAGCCTCCATATGTTTGTGTTTGTTACGATTTTTTCCCTGTAATTGATTTCAAATCTCATGGCGTTGTGGTCAGATATGACCATATGTGCTTGATATGATTTCAATTTTTTTAAGTTTACTGAGGCTTGATTTGTGACCCAAGATGTGATGTATCTTGGAGAATGTTCCGTGCGCACTTGAGAAGAAAGTGTAACCTGCTGTTTTTGGATGCAATGTCCTACAGATATCAATTAAATCTATCTCGTCTATTGTGTCACTTAAAACTTCTGTTTCCTTATTTATTTTCATTTTGGATTATCTGTCCATTGGTGTAAGTGAGTTGTTAAAGTCCCCCACTATTATTGTGTTACTTTCGATTTCCTCCTTTATAGCTGTTAGCAGTTGCCTTATGTATTGAGGTGCTCCTATGTTGGGTGCATATGTATTTATAATTGTTACATCCTCTTCTTGGATTGATCCCTTGATCATTATGTAGTGTCCTTCCTTGTCTCTGGTAACATTCTTTATTTTAAAGTCTATTTTATCTTATATGAGTATAGCTACTCCAGCTTTCTTTTGATTTCCATTTGCATGGAATATCTTTTTCCATCCCCTCCCTTTTAGTCTGTATGTGTCCCTACATCTGAAGTGCGTCTCTTGTAGACAGCATATAGATGGGTCTTGTTTTTCTATCCATTCAGCAAGCCTGTGTCTTTTGGTTGGAGCATTTAATCCATTCACGTTTAAGGTAATTATTGATATTTATGTTCCTTTGACGATTTTCTTAATTGTTGTGGGTTTGTTTTTGTAGGTCCTTTTCTTCTCTTGTGTTCCCCACTTAGAGAAGTTCCTTTAGCGTTTGTTGTAGAGCTGGTTTGGTAGTGCTGAATTCTCTTAGCTTTTGCTTGTCTGTAAAGCTTTTGATTTCTCCATCAAATCTGAATGAGATCCTTGCCAGGTAGAGTAATCTTAGTTGTAGGTTCTTCCCTTTCATCACTTGAAGTATATCATTCCACTTCCCTCTGGCTTGTAGAGTTTGTGCTGAAAAATCAGCTGTTAACCTTATGGGAGTTACCTTGTATGTTATTTGTTGTTTTTCCCTTGCTGCTTTCAATAATTTTTCTTTGTCTTTAATTTTTGCCAATTTGATTACTATGTGTCTCGGTGTGTTTCTCCTTGAGTTTATCCTGTATGGGACTCTCTGCGCTTCCTGGACTTGGGTGGCTATTTCCTTTCCCATGTTAGGGAAGTTTTCTACTAAAGTCTCTTCAAATATTTTCTTGGGTCCTTTCTCTCTCTCTTCTCCTTCTGGGACCTGTATAATGCGAATGTTGTTGTGTTTAATGTTGTCCCAGAAGTCTCTTTGACTGTCTTCTTCTCTTTTCATTCTTTTTTCTTTATTCTGTTCCGCAGCAGTGAATTCCACCATTCTGTCTTCCAGGTCACTTATCCGTTCTTCTGCCTCAGTAATTCTGCTATTGATTCCTTCTAGTGTAGTTTTCATTTCAGTTATTGTATTGTTCATCTCTGTTTGTTTGTTCTTTAATTCTTCTAGGTCTTTGTTAAACATTTCTTGCATCTTCTCGATCTTTGCCTCCATTGTTTTTCCGAGGTCCTGGATCATCTTCACTATCATTATTCTGAATTCTTTTTCTGGAAGGTTGCCTATCTCCACTTCCTTTAGTTGTTTTTCTGGGGTTTTATCTTGTTCCTTCATCTGGTACATAGCCCTCTGCATTTTCATCTTGTCTATCTTTCCGTGAATGTGGTTTTTGTTCCACAGGCTGCAGGATTGTAGTTCTTCTTGTTTCTGCTGTCTGCCCTCTGGTGGATGAGGCTATCTAAGAGGCTTGTGCAAGTTTCCTGATGGGCGGGACTGGTGGTGGGTAGAGCTGACTGTTGCTCTGGTTGGCAGAGCTCAGTAAAACTTTAATCCACTTGACTGCTGGTTGGTGGGTCTGGGTTCCCTCCCTGTTGGTTGTTTGGCCTGAGGCAACCCAACACTGGAGCCTCCCTGGGCTCTTTGGTGGGGCTAATGGCTGACTCTGGGAGGGCTCACGCCAAGGGGTACTTCCCAGTGCTTCTGCTGCCAGTGTCCTTGTCCCCACGGTGAGCCACAACCACCCCCTGCCTCTGCAGGAGACCCTCCAACACTAGCAGGTTGGTGTGTTTCAGTGTCCCCTGGGGTCACTGCTCCTTCCCCTGGGTCCCGATGCGCACACTACTTTGTGTGTGCCCTCCAAGAGTGGAGTCTCTGTTTCTCCCAGTCCTGTCGAAGTCCTTCAATCAAATCCCATTAGCCTTCAAAGTCTGATTTTCTAGGAATTCCTCCTCCTGTTGCTGGACCCCCAGGTTGGGAAGCCTGACGTGGGGCTCAGATCCTTCAGTCCAGTGGGTGGACTTTTGTGGTATAAGTGTTCTCCAGTCTGTGAGTCACCCACCCACCAGTTATGGGATTTGATTTTACTGTGATTGCGCCCCTCCTACCATCTCATTGTGGCTTCTCCTTTGTCTTCGGATGTGGGGTATCTTTTTTGGTGAGTTCCAGTGTCTTCGTGTCGATGATTGTCCAACAGCTAGTTGTGATTCTGGTGTTCTCACATGAGGGAGTGAGAGCACGTTCTTTTACTCCGCCATCTTGGTTCCTAATCCCAAGAGTTTCTCAACCATATAAATTTGTCTTCCCCCTTTTTAGTATTTTCATATATAGGATTTGTTTTTATTTATTTATTTTTCTGGTTGTGGTTGCCTATTCCAATGTGATGCTGGCAGCTGTGTGTTGTTTTGTGGGTGGCTTTGTTTTTATTTTATTTTTTATGTAATGGTGGATTGTAGAGACTGCTCTATGATGCATAGATTCTTTAAAGCAGTATTCTTTAAATTTGAAATTTACGTATTGCCTATCCTGGCCTGATGCTGCTTTGTGATTGACTGTTTTAGATAACCAGTCTGCTCCATCGAAATTATTGTCACTTTAGACTTTCATGGCCATTTGATTTCTTCAATTAAAATAAGCAAAATTAAATAAAATGCTTCCCACTCTCCATATATATAGCGTATGATTAGCAAAGCTGAATTATAGTTAATATGATTTTAATATGTCTAGATTTGTTATGAGGAATTTTTCCATCTCCCAAGACAGCCTTCACATTTGGTAAGCATTCAGTAATAGGTCACTGATAAAAGATACCTGATATCATATTTCACCACTTGGTCCCATACTTCTCTGAACACTGTCCAGGTAAAAAAAATATGTTATGATTCTTCTTTAGTAGATGACTGAAATGAGTTAATTTTTTACATTGTCAAAATAAGCATAGGTATCTTATATTTGGTAGCTTATGACCCATTTATATTTACTTTTGTGTGTGTGTGTTTGTTGCAGAGAGTGGCTATATCTTTTTTTTAACAACTTTATTGCAGTATAATTGCTTTACAATGGTGTGTTAGTTTCTGCTTTATAACAAACTGAATCAGCTGTACATATACATAGATCCCCATATCTCCTCCCTCTTGCATCTCCTTCCCACCCTCCCTATCCCACCCTTCTAGGTGGTCACAAAGCACTGAGCTGATCTCCCTGTGCTATGTAGCTGCTTCCCACTAGCTATCTAGTTTACATTTGATAGTATATATTTGTCCATGCCACTCTCTCACTTCATCCCAGCTTACCCTTCCCCCTCCCCATGTCCTCAAGTACATTCACTTCGTCTGTGTCTTTATTCCTGTCCTGCCTCTAAGTTTTTCAGAAGCATTTTTTTTTAGATTCCATATATATGTGTAAACATAAGGTATTTGTTTTTCTCTTTCTGACTTCACTTTTCATGACAGACTCTAGGTCCATCCACCTTACTACAGATAACTCAATTTCATTTCTTTTTATGGCTGAGTAATATTCTATTGTATATATGTGCCACATCTTCTTTATCCATTCATCTGTTGATGGACACTTAGGTTGCTTCCATGTCCTGGCTATTGTAAATAGAGCTGCAATGAACACTGTGATACATGACCCTTTTTGAGTTATGATTTTCTCAGGGTATATGCCCAGTAGTGGGATTGCTGGGTCGTATGGTAGTTCTATTTTTAGTTTTTTAAGGAACCTCCATACTGTTCTCCATAGTGGCTGTATCAATTTACATTCCCACCAACTGTGCAAGATGGTTCCCTTTTCTCCACATCCTCTCCAGCATTTATTATTTGTAGATTTTTTTTTTTTTCTAGACTTTTTGATGATGGCCATTCTGACTGGTGTGAGGTGATACCTCATTGTAGTTTTGATTTGCATTTCTCTACTGATCAGTGATGTTGAGCATCCGTTCATGTGTTTGTTGACAATCTGTATATCTTCTTTGGAGAAATGTCTATTTAGGTCTCCAGTCCATTTTTGGATTGGGTTGTTTGTTTTTTTTGATATTGAGCTACATGAGCTGATGGTAAATTTTGGAGATTAATCCTTTGTCAGTTGCTTCATTTGAAAATATTTTCTCCCATTCTAAGGGTTGACTTTTTGTCTTGTTTATGTTTTCCTTTGCTGTTCAAAAGCTTTTAAGTTTCATTAAGTCCCATTTGTTTTCTTTTGTTTTTATTTCCATTTCTCTAGGAGGTGGGTCAAAAAGGATCTTGCTGTGATTTATGTCAGACAGTGTTCCGCCTATGTTTTCCTCTAAGAGTTTTATAGTGTCTGGTGTTACATTTAGGTCTTTAATGCATTTTGAGTTTATTTTTGTGTATGGTTTTAGGGAGTGTTCTAATTTCATTCTTTTATATGTAGCTGTCCAGTTTTCCCAGCACCACTTATTGAAGAGGCTGTCTATTCTTCATTGGATATTCTTGCCTCCTTTTTCAAAAATAAGGTGACCATATGTGCGTGGGTTTATCTCTGGGCTTTCTATCCTGTTCCATTGATGTATATTTCTGTTTTTGTGCCAGTATCATACTGTCTTGATTACTGTAGCTTTGTAGTATAGTCTAAAGTCTGGGAGCCTGATTCCTGCAGCTCCGTTTTTCTTTCTCAAGATTGCTTTGGCTATTTGGGGTTTGTTGTGTTTCCATACAAATTGTGGAATTTTTTGTTCTACTTCTGTGAAAAATGCCATTGGTAGTTTGATAGGGATTGCATTGAATTTGTAGATTGCTTTGGGTAGTACAGTCATTTTCACAATGTTTATTCTCCTAATCCAAGAACATGGTATATCTCTCCACCTGTTTGTATCATCTTTACGTTCTTTCATCAGTGTCTTATTGTTTTCTAAATAGAGGTCTTTTGTCTCCTTACGTAGGTTTATTCCTAGGTATTTTATTATTTTTGTTGCAGTGGTATATGGGAGTGTTTCCTTAATTTCTCTTTCAGATTTTTCATCATGAATGTATAGGAATGCAAGAGATTTCTGTGCATTAATTTTGTATCCTGCTACTTTACCAAATTCATTGATTAGGTCTAGTAGGTTTCTGAAGCACCTTTAGGATTCTCTATGTATAGTATCATGTCATCTGCAAACAGTGACAGTTTTACTTCTGCTTTTCCAATTTGGATTCTTTTTCTTTCTTTTTCTTGTCTGATCGCTGTGGCTAAAACTTCCAAAACTATGTTGATTAATAGTGGTGAGAGTGTACAACCTTGTCTTTTTCCTGATCTTAGAGGACACAGTTTCAGTTTTTCACCATTGAGAATGATGTTGGCTGTGGGTTTGTCATATATGGCCTTTATTATGTTGAGGTAAGTTCCCTCTATGCCTACTTTTGGAGGGTTCTTATCATAAATGGATGTTGAATTTTGTCAAAAGCTTTTTTTGCATCTATTGAGATGATCATATGGTTTTTCTCCTTGAATTTGTTAATATGTTGTATCACATTGATTGATTTGCATATATTGTAGAATGCTTGGATTCCTGGGATACACCCCACTTGATCATGGTGTATGATCCTCTTAATGTGCTGTGGGATTCTGTTTGCTAGTATTTTGTTGAGATTTTTTGCACCTATGTTCATCAGTGTTATTTGCCTGTGGTTTTCTTCTTTGTGACATCTTTGTCTGTTTTTGTTATCAGGGTGGTGGCCTCCTAGAATGAGTTTGGGAGTGTTCCTCCTTCTGGTTTATTTTGGAAGATTTTGAGAAGGATAGGTGTTAACTCTTCTCTAAATGTTTGATAGAATTTGCCTGTGAAGCCATCTGGTCCTGGGCTTTTGTTTGTTGGAAGGTTTTTAATCACAGTCTCAATTTCAGTGCTTGTGATTGGTCTGTTTATGTTTTCTATTCCGCGTTCAGTCTCAGATGGTTGTGCTTTTCTAAGAATTTGTCCATTTCTTCCAGGTTGTCCACTTTATTGGCATGGAGTTGCTTGTAGTAATCTCTCATGATCCTTTGTATTTCTGCCATGTCAGTTGTTACTTCTCCTTTTTCATTTCTAATTCTATTGATTTGAGTCTTCTCCCTGTTTTTCTTCATGAGTCTGGCTAATGGTTTGTCAATTTTGTTTATCTTCTCAAAGAAGCAGCATTTAATTTTATTTATCTTTGCTATTGTTTTCTTCATTTCTTTTTCATTTATTTCTGACCTGATCTTTATGATTTCTTTCCTTCTGCTAACTTTGGGTTTTTTTTTTTTGTTCTTCTTTCTCTAGTTGCTTTAGTTGTAAGGTTTGGTTGTTTATTTGAGATGTTTCTTGTTTCTTGAGGTAGGATTGTGTTGCTATAGAGTTCCCTCTTAGAACTGCTTTTGGTGAATCCCATAGGTTTTGGGTCGTCATGTTTTCATTGTCAATTGTTTCTAGGTATTTTTTGTTTTCCTCTTTGATTTCTTCAGTGATCTCTTGTTTATTTAGTAGTGGATTGTTTAGCCTCCATGTGTTTGTATTTTTTACAGTTTTTTTTTCCTGCAATTGGTACCTAGTCTCATAGTGTTATGGTCGGAAAAAATACTTGATACAAATTCAATTTTATTAAATTTACCAAGGCTTGATTTGTGACCCAAGATATGATCTATCTTGGAGAATGTTCCATAAGTACTTGAGAAGAAAGTGTATTCTGTTGTTTTTGGATGGAATGTTTTATAAATATCAATTAAGTTCATCTTGTATAACGTATCATTTAAAGCTTGTGTTTCCTTATTCTTTTCATTTTGGATGATCTGTCCATTGGTGAAAGTGGGGTGTTAAAGTCCCCTACTATGCTTGTGTTATTGTCAATTTCCCCTTTTAAGGCTCTTAGCATTTTTCTTATGTATTGGGGTGCTCCTATGTTGGGTGCGTAAATATTTACAATTCTTATATCTTCTCCTTCGATTGATCCCTTGATGATTAGGTAGTAGTGTCCTTGTTTGTCTCTTGTAATAGTCTTTATTTTAAAGTCCAGTTTGTCTGATATGAGAAAGCTGCTACTCCAGCTTTCTTTTGGTTTCCGTTTGCATGGAATAACTTTTTCCATCCCCTCACTTTTAGTCTGTATGTGTCCCTAGATCTGAAGTGGGTCTCTTGTAGACAGCATACATACGGGTCTTTTTTTTTATCCTTTTGTCCAGTTTATGTCTTTTGGTGGAGCATTTAATCCATTTACATTTAAGGTAGTTATCGATATGTATGTTCCTCCTACCATTTTCTTAATTGTTTTGGGTTTGTTATTGTCGGTCTTTTCCTTCTGTTGTGTTTCCTGCCTAGAGAAGTTCCTTTAGCATTTGTTGTAAAGCTGGTTTGGTGCTGCTGAATTCTCTTAGCTTTTTCTTGTTTGTCAAGGTTTTAATTTTTCCGTTGAATCTGAATGAGATCCTTGCTGGGTAATCTTGGTTGTATGTTTTTCCCTTTCATCACTTTAAATATGTCCCGCCATTCCCGTCTGCCTTGCAGAGTTTCTGCTGAAAGGTCAGCTGTTAACCTTATGGGGATTCCCTTGTATGTTACTTTTTGTTTTTCCTTGCTGCTTTTAATATTTTTTTCTTTGTATTTAATTTTTGATAGTTTGTTTAATATGTGTCTTGGAGTGTTTCTCCTTAGGTATATCCTGTATGGGACTCTCTGCACTTCCTGGACTTGACTGACTATTTCCTTTCACATATTAGGGAAGTTTTCAACTATAATCTCTTCAAATATTTTCTCAGTCCCTTTCTTTTTCTCTTCTTCTTGTGGGACCCCTATAATTTGAATGTTGGTGTGTTTAATGTTGTCCCAGAGGTCTCTGAGACTGTCCTCAATTATTTTTATTCTTTTTTTCCTTTTTCTGCTCTGCAGTAGTTATTTCCACTGTTTTATCTTCCAGGTCACTTATCCGTTCTTCTGCCTCAGTTACTCTGCTATCGATTTCTTCTAGAGAATTTTAAATTTCATTTATTGTGTTGCTCATCATTGTTTGTTTGCTCTTTAGTTCTTCTAGGTCCTTTTTAAACGTTTCTTGTAGCTTCTCCATTCTGTTTCTAAGATTTTGGATCATCTTTACTATCATTACTCTCATTTCTTTTTCAAGTAGACTGTCTATTTCCTCTTCATTTGTTTGGTCTGGTGGGTTTTTTACCTTGCTCCTTCATCTGCTGTGTATTTCTCTGTCTTCTCATTTTGCTTACCTTACTGTGTTTGGGGTCTCCTTTTTGCAGGCTGCAGGTTCATAGTTCCCTTTGTTTTTGGTGTCTGCTCCTAGTGGCTAAGGTTGGTTCAGTGGGTTGTGTAGGCTTCCTGGTGGAGGGGACTGGTTCCTGTGTTCTGCTGCATGAGGCTGGATCTTGTCTTTCTGGTGGGCAGGACCACGTGCGGTGGTTTTTTTTGGGGGTGTCTGTAACCATTTTATGATCTTAGGCAGCCTCTCTCCTAATGGGTGGGGTTTTGTTCCTGTTTTGCTAGTTGTTTGGCATAGGGTGTCCGGCACTGTAGCTTGCTGGTCGTTGAGTAGAACTGGGTCTTAGCGTTGAGATGGTGATCTCTGGGAGAGCTTTTGCCATTTGATATTACATAGACCTGGGAGGTTTCTGGTGGTCTAATGTTCTGCACTGGGCTCTCCACCTCAGACTCACAGGCCTGACACCCGGCTGGAGAACGAAGACCCTGTCAGCCACACGGCTCAGAAGAAAATGGAGAAAAAAAGAAAGAAAGAAAGAAAAATATACAATACAATACAATAAAATAAAGTTATTAAAATAAAAATTTTAAAAAGTTATTAAAATTAAAAAAAAAATTAAAACGTAATAAAAAAAATGGACAGACAGAACCCTTGGTCAAATGGTTAAAGCAAAGGTATACAGAGAAAATCACACAAAGAAGCATACACATACACCATCACAAAAAGGGAAAAAGGAAAAAAAAATATATTTATCTATATATAAAAAATTTTAAAAAGGAAGAGAGCAACCAAATCAATAACCAAATCTACCATTGATAATAAGCTCTAAATACTAAACTAAGATAAACATATAATCAGAAACAAATTAGATGCAGAAAGCAAACCCCAAGTCTACAGTTGCTCCCGAAGTCCACTGCCTCAATTTTAGGATGATTCGTTGTCTATTCAGGTATCCCAGAGATGCAGGGTACATCAAGTTGATTGTGGAGATTTAATCTGCTGCTTGTGAGGCTGCTGGGATAAATTTCCCTTTCTCTTCTTTGTTCACACAGCTCCTGGGGTTCAGCTTTGGATTTCGCCCTGCCTCTGTGTGTAGGTCCCCTGAGGGCGTCTGTTCTTCTCTCAGACAGGACGGGGTTAAAGTACCAGCTGATTAGGGGCTCTGGCTCACACAGGTCGGGGGGAGGGAGTGGTGCGGAATGCGGGGTGAGCCTGTGGTGGCAGAGGCTGGAGTAACGTTGCAACAGCCTGAGGTGCGCCGTGTGTTCTCCCGGGGAAGTTGTCCCTGGATCACTGGATCCTGGCAGTGATGGGCTGCACATGCTCCTGGGAGGTGAGGTGTGGATAGTGACCTGTGCTCGCACACAGGCTTCTTGGTGGCTGCAGCAGCAGCCTTAGGGTCTCATGCCTGTCTCTGGTGTCTGCGCTGATAGCCGCGGCTCACGCCCATCTCTGGAGATCGTTTAGGCGGTACTCTGAATCCCCTCTTCTCGCGCACCCCGAAACAATGGTCTCTTGCCTCTTAGGCAGTTACAGACTTTTTCCTGGTCTCCCTCCTGGCCAGCTGTGGCACACTAGCCCCTTCAGGCTGTGTTCATGCAGCCAACCACAGTTGTCTCCCTGGGATCTGACCTCGGAAGCTGGAGCCTCAGCTCCCAGCCCCCACCCGTCCTGGCAGGTGAGCAGACAAGCCTCTCAGGCTGGTGAGTGCTGGTCGGCACTGATCCTCTGTGCAGGAATCTCTCCGCTTTGCCCTCTGCACCCCTGTTGCTGCGCTCTCCACCATGGCTCTGAAGCTTCCCCCCGCCCCCGTCACCCCCTGTCTCTGCCAGTGAAGGGGCTTCCTATTGTGTGGAAACGTTTCCTCCTTCACAGCTCCCTCCCAGAGGTGCAGGTCCTATCCCTATTCTTTTGTTTCTGTTTTTTCTTTTTTCTTTTGCCCTTCCCAGGTATGTGGGGAGTTTCTTGCCTTTTGGGAAGTCTGAGGTCTTCTGCCAGCATTCAGTACGTATTCTGTAGGAGTTGTTCCACATGTAGATGTATTTCTGATGTATTTGTGGGGAGGAAGGTGATCTCCACGTTTTACTCCTCCGCCATCTTGAAGGTCTCCCCTATATTTACTTTTAAAGTTTGTATGGAATGGTTATTATTCCCTGAAATAAAATACATATTTTTAATGCTACCAGTGTTTTAGGAATTTTAAAAGAAGATTTTGTAGATTTTATTAGCACAAGGTCAGCAATATTTTTAGTCTCTAAATTGATTTATGTTTTTATTACCCAGAAATGTACATGTTACTTTTAACTGAAAATATGTATTCAAAAAATAAAACTGATTTCCTGACATTTTTAAGCCATGAGTTTCGAATTTTAGAAACCATTCTTGACGTGTATCTCTCATAAGAATCTTTTAAAAAATACTGTCTCACAAGGGTGTTTTACTTAAACTTTTGTGTAGCCATAAGTTGGGAGTATTTTAAGTTGGAGGGTCTGCTTCCTATATGGTGTGTTTTTCCTTCCTCTATTTGTCTTTCCATTTTGATGGACATTTAGGCTTTCTCTGCTTCAGTATTTTTCTTCCCTTTCAAAGTTGATGCTTGCTTCTGCTTTTTATTCACTCACCCTGTTTAGAAAATAATTGGGGTACTTCCCTGGTGGCACAGTGGTTAAGAATATGCCTGCCAATGCAGGGGACACGGGTTCGATCCCTGGTCTGGGAAGATCCCACATGCCACGGAGCATCTAAGCCCGTGTGCCACAACTATTGAGTCTGCGCTCTCGAGCCTGTGAGCCACAACTACTCAGCCCGTGTGCCACAACTACTGAAGCCCACGCACCTAGAGCCCATGCTCCTCAACAAGAGAAGCCACCACAATGAGAAGCCTGTGCACCGCAACAAAGAGTTGCCCCTGCTCACCAGAACTAGAGAAAGCCCGCGTGCCACAATGAAGACCCAATGCAACCAAAAATAAATAAATAAATAAATAAATAATTGATTCTTAAAAAATAATAATAATTGGAACCCTTCTACTACAGATTCGCAAAACAATTATTGTTCAATTAAATGTTGGTGGAGAGCCACTATAAGGTGGAGTTGTATGCTGCACCACAAGGGATGCAAAGGTTAATAGTACAAATAAGTTTAATAGCTTTAATTTTTATAGATGTTTTGTGGTTTTCAGAATTCTCAGTTGACTCTTATAACCGAGATCTGAAATGGATTCTGTAGGTTTTATTCCCATTTTATATATGAAGGAACTAAAGAGCTGACTCTAGTAAGTATTGAATAGAATAAACCAACCTCAGTGGGAACTAGTTTGTCACCCTTTTTTGTTTTTCAGACATCACTACAAATTGATACAATTTTGCAAACCTAAGTATCCTGCAATTACGTTCCAGTGTGTACATCATTTGATGTGTTTAGTTCACTCTAGTGGCGTTTTGACATGTAAATTATTATTACTGTTAGCCTTCTTTCAAAGTATGCTGACACTTGGCTTGGTTTTCAATGACCCTGGATTATTCACTGCATGAAAATGGTATGTCAAGATGCTTTTCCAGAACTCTGCATGTATCTTCTAACAAATCTGTAGTTTAAATGCTTCTTGGAATTTCAGAGTGATGAAACTGGCCTATCTACCCACAAATAAAGCATATGTTTGAACAGGTAGGTGGATGTTGCATTATTACATAAAAACCAAAAATTTAGGCTTTAAAAATCCCTCTTCTTTTGTTTTGTTGTGTTTTCTGTGGGTATCTATGCTGAGTTCCACAGTCCTATGAAACTGTTGTAATAGAGTTATATAGTATGGCTTCCGAATAGATTGTCATCACAGTATGTTTCTCCAGTGTTATAGCATTGTTGGCTCCCTGAATAAAAAAGATGATCGCAGATTTTAGAGGTCAGAGCACATTATTTTGGTTGTGGTTAAGCCTTCATAGTTTTTCTGTTTATCAACAATTACTATGAAGTTCAAAAAAACCCATCTAACTCATAATAATCCTTGCCTCAAATTTGTCATGATGTTGGAAAGAATAGTAGTCCCTATTTCAAAGTCATTAAATCTTAATTTTATAGTACCAACTTTTTTTACACAGATAACTATGATTAGGTATACTGAGTATAAGTTTTCTAGGGCTGTCATAACTAAGTACCACATACTAGGTGACTTAAATAACAAATTTGTTTTCTCACAATTCTAGAGGCTAAAAGTTCGAGATCAAGGTGTTGTCAGGGTTTGTTTCTTCTGAGGCTTCTCTGCTTTGCTTGTAGATGGTTGTCTTCTCCCTATGCCTTCACATGCTTTCTCCTCTGTGTGTGTCTGTGCCTAATCTCTTCTTATAAGAACACCAGTCATATTGGATGAGGGCCCACCCTATTGACCTAATTTTACCTTAATTACCTCTTTAAAGGCCCTATCTCCAAATACAGTCACATTCTGAGGTACTATGGGTTAGGACTTCAGCATATGCATTTGAGGGGACATGTTTCATCCCATAACGTATTGTATACCTTTTTGTTTTATTAAGGGACATGATATTTCTGACAACATTTGCTCTCCTCAAGTCCACATTTTATCTCTGTATCCCCAGTGTGTAGTATAGTGCCTAATACATAGCATGTGCTTCATGAATGCTGTTGATTTTTTGAGTGAGTGAATATAGAGAAAAGAGTGTATTATGAGAAGAGAAGGTGATATATCACAACTTTATTATACCAGGATAGGAAGATTTTTTTGGAAGATGATTCACTCTGAGGAAAAACAAATGGATCACTGATAAGTACATTACTACCTTATTTTGAGCTAGACTGCTGCCACTCTTAAGCTTTCAGAATGGTGCAGAACCAGAAGAAAGCAAGGTGGAGGAAGGAAGGAGGATTGCAGATGAGAAAAAAAAAGAATATTTTAATAGTAAGCATCAATAAATATAACCTCGGGAAAGCTGAGAAATTTTAGGCCATAGACAAGAATGGGGCAGGGAGCAGATGAAATAAGAAAGACCAATATTGGAAGTGATGGAACAGGAGGGTACCAGATAATTTGGCACTACAAAAGAGCTAGTGGCATACAAATACAACAGCACTTCTGTAATAAGTAGCCATTTGTGTGTGTGTGTGTATATGTGTGTATATATTTGTGTGCACATCTATCAATCTAACTATATATCTTAGAAGCACCTAAATAGTGTTCCCTAATTCTGACCATTTATTATAATCATCTGGGGACATTTTTAAAAATACATATGCCTGAGCCCCATCCTAGTTCCTTTTTTTTGGTTTTTTTTTGGAGTATAGCTTCTTTACGCTGCTGTGTCAGTTGCTGCTGTACAGCAAAGTGAATCAGCCATACGTATACATAATATATCTCCTCTTTTTTGGATTTCCTTCCCATTTAGGTCACCACAGAGCACCAAGTAGAGTTCCCTGTGGTATACAGTAGGTTCTCATTAGTTATCTATTTTATACATAGCAGTGTATATATGTCAATCCCAATCTCCCAGTTCATCCCACCCCCACCCTTTCCGCCTTGGTATGCATACTTTTCTCTAAGTCTGTGTCTCTATTTCTGCTTTGCAAGTAAGATCATCTATACCATTTTTCTAGATTCCACATATACGTGTTAATATACGATATTTGTTTTTCTCTTTCTGACTTACTTCACTCTGTATGACAGTCTCTAGGTCCATCCACGTCTCTACAAATGACCCAATTTCGGTCCTTTTTATGGCTGAGTAATATTCTATTGTATACATGTACCATGTCTTATTTACCCATTCCTCTGTTGATAGACATATAGGCTACTTCCATGTCCTGGCTATTGTAAATAGTGCTGCAGTGAACAATTGGGGTGCATGTATCTTTTTGAATTATGGTTTTCTCTGGGTATATACCCAGTAGTGGGATCGCTGGGTCATATGGTAGTTCTATTTTTAGGTTTTTTTTGTTTTTTTTTTATTTTTATTTTTTTATTTTTAGTTTTTTAAGGAACCTCCATACTGTTCTCCATGGTGGCTGTATCAATTTACATTCCCACCAGCAGTGCAAGAGGGTTCCCTTTTCTCCATACGCTCTACAGCATTTATTGTTTGTAGATTTTTTGATGATGGCCATTCTGACCAGTGTGAGGTGATACCTCATTATAGATTTGATATGCATTTCTCTAATAATTAGTGATGTTGAGTGTCTTTTCATGTGTTTTTTGGCCATCTGTATGTCTTCTTTGGAGAAATGTCTATTTAGGTCTTCCGCCCATTTTTTGATTGGATTGTTTTTTTTTGATATTGAGTTGCATGAGCTGTTTGTATATTTTGGAGATTAATCCTTGTCAGTTGCTTCATTGGTAAATATTTTCCCCCATTCTGAGGGTTATCTTTTCATCTTGTTTATGGTTTCCTTTACTGTGCAAAAGCTTTTAAGTTTATTTATGTCCCATTTGTTTATTTTTGTTTTTATTCTCATTACTCTAGAAGGTGGGTTAAAAAAAGATCTTCCTGCGATTTATGTCAAAGAGTGTTCTGCTATGTTTCCTCTAAGAGTTTGATAGTGTCTGGCCTTACATTTAGGTCTTTAATCCATTTTGATTTTATTTTTGTGTTTGTTGTTAGGGGGTATTCTAATTTCATTCTTTTACATGTAGCTGTCCAGTTTTCCCAGTACCACTTATTAAAGAGGCTGTCTTTTCTCCATTGTATATTCTTGCACCCTTTGTCATAGATTAGGTTACTGTAGGTGCGTGGGTTTATATCTGGGCTTTCTGTCCTTTTCCATTGATCTATATTTCTCTTTTTGTGCCAGTACCATACTGCCTTGATTACTGTAGCTTTATAGTATAGCCTGAAGTCAGGGAGCCTGATGCTTCCAGCTCAGTTTTCCTTTCTCAAGATTGCTTTGGCTATTCGGGATCTTTTGTGTTTCCATACAAATTGTAAAGTTTTTGTTCTAATTCTGTGAAAAATGCCATTGGTAATTTGATAGGGATTGCATTGAATCTGTAGATTTCTTTGGGTAGTGTAGTCATTTTCACAATATTGACTCTTCCAACCAAGAACATGGTATATCTCTCCATCTGTTTGTGTCATCTTTGATTTCTTTCATCAGTATCTTACAGTTTTGTGCTTACAGGTCTTTTGCTTCCTTAGGTAGGTTTATTCCTAGGTATTTTATTCTTTTTGTTGCAGTGGTAAATGGGATTGTTTCCTTAATTTCTCTTTCTGATCTTTTGTTCTTAGTGTATAGGAATGCAGGAGATACGTGTGTATTAATATTGTATCCTGCAACTTTACTAAATTCATTGATTAGCTCTAGTAGGTTTCTGGTGGCATCTTAAGGATTTTCTATGTATAGTATCATGTCATCTGTAAACAGTGACAGTTTTACTTCTTCTTTTCCAATTTGGATTCCTTTTATTTATTTTTCTTCTCTGATAGCCGTGGCTAGGACTTCCAAAGCTATGTTGAGTAATAGTGGCGAGATTGGACATCCTCGTCTTGTTCCTGATATTAGAGGAAATGCTTTCAGATTTTCACCATTGAGAATGATTTTTGCTGTGGGTTTGTCATATATGGCTTTTATTATGTTGAGGTAGGTTCCCTCTATGACCACTTTCTTTAGAGTTTTTATCATAAGTGGGTATTGAATTCTGTCAAAAGCTTTTTCTGCATCTATTGAGATGGTCATATAGTTTTTATTCTTCAATTTGTTAATATGGTGTATCACATTGATTAATTTGCATATGTTGAAGAATCCTTGCATCCCTGGGATAAATCCCACTTGATCATGGTGTATGATCCTTTTAATGTGTTGTTGGATTTGGTTTGCTAGTATTTTATTGAGGATTTTTTCATATATGTTCATCAGTGATACTGGCCTGTAATTTTCTTTTTTTGTGATATCTTTTTCTGGTTTCGGTATCAGGGTGATTGTGGCCTCGTAGAATGAGCTTGGGAGTGTTCCTCCCTCTGCAATTTTTTGGAAGAGTTTGAGAAAGATAGGTGTTAGCTCTTCTCTAAATGTTTGATAGAATTTGCCTGTGAAGCCATCTGGTCCTGGATTTTTGTTTGTTGGAAGATTTTTAATCACAGTTTCAATTTCATTACTTGTGATTGGTCTGTTCATATTTTCTCTTTCTTCCTGGTTCAGTCTTGGAAGGTTATACCTTTCTAAGAATTTGTCCATTTCTTCCAGGTTGTCCATTTTATTGGCATATACTCGCTTGTACTAGTCTCTTATGATCCTTTGTATTTCTCCAGTGTCAAGTATAACTTCTCCTTTTTCATTTCTAATTTTATTGATGTGAGTTCTCTCCCTTTTTTTCTTAATGAGTTGGCTAAAGGCTTATTAATTTTGTTTATGTTCTCAAAGAACCAACTTTTAGTTTTATTGATCTTTGCTATTGTTTTCTTCATTTCTATTTCATTTATTTTTGCTCTGATTTTTATGATTTCTTTCCTTCTACTAGCTTTGGGTGTTGTTTGTTCTTCTTTCTGTAGTTGTTTTAGGTGTAAAGTTAGGTTGTTTATTTCACATTTTTCTTGTTTCTTGAGGTAGGATTGTATGCTATAAACTTCCCTGTTAGAACTGCTTTTGCTGCATCCCATAGGGTTTTGGTTGTTGTGTTTTCCTTATCATTTGTTTCTTGGTATTTTTTGATGTCCTCTTTGATTTCTTCAGTGATCTCTTGTTTGTTTAGTAACGTATTTAACCTGCATGTGCTTTTGTTTTTTACAGTTTTATTCTTGTAATTGATTTCTAATCTCATACCGTTGTGGTTGGAAAAGATGCTTGATATGATATCAGTTTTCTGAAATTTACTGAGGCTTGGTTGTTGACCCAAGATGTGATCTGTCCTGGAGAATGTTCCATGAGCACTTGAGAAGAAAGTGTATTCTGTTTTTTTTGGATGGAATGTCCTATAAATATCAATTAAGTCCATCTTGTTTAATGTATCATTTAAAGCTTGTGTTTCCTTAGTTATTTTCACTTTGGATGATCTGTCCATTGGTGAAAGTGGGGTGTTAAAGTCCCCTACTATGATTGTGTTACTGTCGATTTCCCCTCTTATGGCTGGTAGCATTTGCCTTATGTATTGAGGTGCTCCTATGTTGGGTGCATAAATATTTACAATTGTTATATCTTCTTCTTGGATGGATCCCTTGGTCATTATGTAGTGTCCTTCCTTGTCTCTTGTAATAGTCTTTATTTTAAAGTCTATTTTGTCTGATAAGAGAATTGCTACTCCAGCTTTCTTTTGATTTCCATTTGCATGGCATATCTTTTTCCATCCCGTCACTTTCAGTCTTTATGTGTCCCTAGGTCTGAGGTGGGTCTCTTGTAGACAGCATATATACAGGTCTTGTTTTTGTATCCATTCGGCCAGTCTGTGTCTTTGGTTGGAGCATTTAATCCATTTACATTTAAGGTAATTATCGATATGTATGTTCCTATTATCATTTTCTCAATTGCTTTAGGTTTGTTTTTGTAGGTTGTTTTCTTCTCTTGTACTTCCCGCCTAGAGAAGTTCCTTTAGCATTTGTTGTAAAGCTGGATTGGTTGTGTTGAATTCTCCTAGCTTGTGCTTCTCTGTAAAGCTTTTGATTTCTCCATCGAATGTGAATGAGATCCTTCCTGGTAGAGTAATCTCGGTTATAGGTTTTTCCCTTTTATCACGTTAAATATATCCTGCCACTCATTTCTGGCCTGCATAGTTTTTGCTGAAAAATCATCTGATATCCTTATGGGGATTCCCATGTATGTTATTTGTTGCTTTTCCCTTGCTGCTTTTAATATATTTTCTTTGTAATATATTTAATTTTGTTAGTTTGATTAATATGTGTCTCGGCATGTTTTTCCTTGGTTTTATCCTGTATGGGAATCTCTGTGCTTCCTGGGTCTGGGTGACTATTTCCTTTCCCATTTCAGGGAAGTTTTTGACCATAATCTCTTCAAATATTTTCTCAGACCCTTTCTCTTTCTCTTCTTCTTCTGGGACCCCTATAATTCAGATGTTGGTGCGTTCAGTGTTGTCTCTGAGACGTTCCTCATTTTTTTTCTTTCTTTTTTCTTTATTCTGCTCCATGGCAGTTATTTCCACCATTCTGTCTTCCAGAGCACTTATCTGTTCTTCTGCCTTAGTTATTCTGCTGTTTATTCCTTCTAGTGTATTTTTCATTTCATTTATTGTGTTGATCACTGATTGTTTGTTCTTACTCCTCTAGGTCCTTGTTAAACATTTCTTGTATCTTCTCGATCCATACCTCCGTTTTATTTTCACGATCTTGGATCATCTTTACTATCATTACTCTGAATTCTTTGTCAAGTAGATTGCCTATTTCCTCTTCATTATTTGGTCTTGTGGGATTTTACCTTACTTCTTTGTCTGCAACATATTTCTCTGTCTTTTTGTCTAACTTACTGTGTTCATGGTCTGCTTTCCACAGGCTCCAGGGTTGTAGTTCCTTTTGCTTCTGTTATCTGCCCCCTGGTGGGTGAGGTTGTGCAGGGGCTTGTGTAGGCTTCCTGGTGGGAGGGACTGGTGCCTGCGCTTTGGTGGGTGTAGCTGAGTCTTTTCCCTCTGATAGGCAGGGCCCCGTCAGTTAGTGTGTTTTGGGGTGTCTGTGAGCTTAGAACGACTTTAGGAGCCTGTCTGCTGATGGGTTTGGCTGTGTTCCTGTGTTGCTGGTTGTTTGGCGTGAGGTGTCAAGCAGTGAAGCCTGCAGGCAGTTGGCCGGAGCCAGGGCTTGGTGTTGAGATGGATACCTCCAGGAGAGCACACACCTATTAATATTCCCTGGGCCTGGGAATCCTCTGGTGATCTAGCATCCTGGACTCAGCACTCCCACCCAGGAGGCCCAGCCCTGACCCTTGGCCAGGGAATGAAGAGGCCGCAAGCAGTGCAGTGTGGCCAGAGAAAAAAGAAAAAAGGGAAAAGAAAACCAACAGACAGACAAAACCCAATGCAAATAGCAGAAACAAAACCCAACAAACTGCAACAACAACAACAAAACAGGAAAAGAAAGAAAACAAACATACAAACCAAACCCAAGACAAATGATAAAAACAAAACCAAACAAACAGAAACAAAGAAACACACAAAAATCCCCAAGAAAACAAAAAAACAAGAGAACAAACAAAAGAACTCAAAAATGAAAGCAGTCAATAAAGACTAAACTAAGAAAAACAAAAAATGAAAAACAGAACAAGAATGGAAAGCAAACAACAAAAAAAGCAAAGAAACATAAAACAAACACATAAAAACGATCAAAAAAAGGAAAAAAGGACCAAATACAAGAAAAAAACACAAAACAACAAAAAATCAAAGTAAAAATAGAAAAAATATATTTTAAAAATTAAAAAAAAATAATAAAAACAACAACAAGAACTTCACCTTCCTGCCAGGGTCACTGGTCCCTTTTATGAGTCCTCTTTTCTTTTTTTCTTTCTTTCATCATACCCCATTGCGAGGGGATTTTTCTTGTCCTTTTAGGTGTCTGAAGTCTTCCACTAATGTTCATCCAGTGCTTTATGAGAATTGTTCTATTTGTGGATGTATTCTTGATGTACTTGTCAGGAGAGATGAATTCTGTCTCCTCCTATTCTGCCATCTTGACTCCTTCCCCCCGCCCCACCCTAGTTCTAATGAACCATAATCTCTGAGGGTGGGAACCAAACATGCATATTGAATAAATATTTTATAAGTGATTTTTTGGAAACTAGAACATTGTAAACTACTGTCTACTTAAAGGCAAACTATCTATAATTTAGTAATATACATATAGTTGTTTGTCTAGGAACATATATCTATAACAGGCAGATGACCAATCAGTAAGTTAATATCAGCATTTTTTTAAAAGTGCAGATTCTGGGGTCATTATACCCTTCATTTGTGTTGAGTACAACACAGTGTAATAAAAATACTGATCATGAGGAATTCCCTGGTGGTCCAGTGGTTAGGAGTCTGTGCTTCCACTGCAGGGAGTAGGGGTTCGATCCCTGGTTGGGCAACTAAGATCCCGCATGCCATGTGGCGTGGCCAAATCATGAATTATCTGGAAAAATGTTTATTTATATTCCTCATATCTAAGGAAAAATGCTTATATTATTAAATTTAGATATATTGTCATCACAAAGTCAGTTCTATTCAAAATTGACATAATTCCATTATTCAGAATGAATCTCCTGTTTCCCTATTACCTTTATATGTTTAAAAAATAAATTCTTCATACATATTTTTCTGTTTTTTAAAAAGGTACTTAAAAATAATTTTGAAGTTTCTTATTGATTAATTTTCCTTTTATAAATCTTTCTTTTAAAAAATGTTTCTCTTCATTCCCTTTTTATGAAATTGGTTGGATTTTTTGGGCTGTCTGCTCCCATAAGGTCAAACAAATATTGTGCTAAGCATTATGAATGCAGACATGAATGTGATATTACCTGGATACAGGTTGCTTACCTGTCTAGTGGGAGAGAAAGACAAGGTAATAATTTGTTAGGACACAGTGTAACAATATTCTTTGCTGGCTGTCTGCTGGGAAAAGTTGTCTTTTCTTGTCTAATAGCATTTTTATGTTTGAAATTTTATAGTGTAATGCTGCTGAAAATCGAAAGAGATATTGCATTTTTAAAGGATGGGCATATGTGGATTTTAATTAGAAGAGGCATTGGGCAGACATTTCCATTTGAAGACTTGCTTAGGTTTGGTGAAACTAAGTAGGATAGAGTACAGTTGTTTCCTAGCTCTGAACATTTTTAAAAAACTGATGTCATGACCCATGTTTATAATGATGATCTTAAATGTGGCAGAAACTGAAGTGCCTTCTTAAACATAAAAATATTATATTGTGTTCAATATAATATCACAGACTTGAAGGGGACTTTAAAGAGCAGTCTAACATAATCTGTTTGTCATGTGAGAACACTGAAGTAGAGTGGTTTGTGATTTGGCCAAGGCTGCTTAGCTTATGCATGGGAGAACTAAGAGGAAAACTTAGGCTGTGACTCTTCCGTCAGTGTTCTATACACTGGAGAAAACTTCCAGTAAGTATGTTTTTGTTATATTCCATTCTTTGAAGACTATTACTACGTTCATAATATGTGGTATAAAATCAGTTAACATAATATTAATGAGTATACAATTTGATGTTGCTTTTGGTGTACATGTATTGCAAAAGTGCATAAAGATATGCCATACTTTAATATAATTCCAAAATGTCAGCTACAGAACATACGTATTTGCATTAATAAAGGTCCTTGACTTTTTACAAAAAAGACCCCTTGAAAAGGGGAAACTCACTCTCATAGCTACTTAAAAGAGTCCAGTGAAATACTATTTTGATGTATAAGAAACATCCATGGACATATTTTCAGAACAGATACTTCATTTCTGACTGATTAGTGGTTCTTAATACCTAAAGCTAAAACTCCTCTGCTGGATACCCTTCTTTGAGAGTAAATGTCTGACTACTTATGTAACATGACAGTTATTTTAGCTGCCATGAAGCCAGCTTACTTGGGACCATGCTCTTGCCCAGTTTGACCACAGTCACCATTGATTAATCAGTTAATTAAAGGGTGAATGGATTGGGAACATTCTTGCCATCCAGACCAGAATTGATATGATATAATGGAAAGCTACCAAGATTTCTAGACATCACGATTAACTAGTCACGTGAACTTAAACTCTGTGGGTCTCAGTTTTCTCCCCTATACAGTCAGAAGGTTGGATAATATATCCCAGCTTTTGTTATTTTGTGATATATAATATATTTGAGGGTTTTTTTTTCATCCTAGCTACTGTGCTAGGGACTAGAGTTACAGTTCACCTGAGTGTAGTCTTGATATAGAGTCCTGTATGAAGGAGCAGAAACACTTCCAAGTGACTTCCTTCTGCCTGACCCAGGTGGTAGGAAATCTGGCATATCATTTATATATAAAGTTTCAATAAAAGTAGGCTCATGGCTTGGAAACATATGTTTGGGCTTTGCAGATTTTGTTTTTCTGTGCTAGTTTCTTTTTCATTGATATGGCTAGCTGGACATTTAAATATTCATATATTACTGACTACTTAAAATGGTATAGTGAAATACTATTTAAAAGAACTCTTGAGGTTCACATTTTTTGTCATGTCCCACAATTTACAAGGTTTTATCTATCTCTTGACTTTTTCTGCATCTACCTCATAAGCCATACTCCACTGAGGGTCTTAAGACTCTTTTAGTTGTTGATGTTTTTCTTCTGTCTCTACCTAGTTGGAACAGAAGCTGAAGCATAGATTTTACATGCTTCTGTTTACATGAAATTATATAATAGGGGTGGTGGTGGTGATGGTCTATCTCTATGTGTTAGAAAACCCAGGAAATGGGGATGCTAGTAGCCCATAAAACTCTGTGCTAGATTGAAGGAGTTAGGTATTAAATTATTTCTGTTGTGATTTCTGGTTCTAAATGGAGCTAATCATAAGATGTTGTAAGTATATTTGAGTATTGCTTGGATTTCTTTTTTCAGGATGAAGGAGTTGTTAAAGAAATCCCTATTACTCATCACGTTAAGGAAGGATATGAGAAAGCAGATCCTGCACAATTTGAGTTGCTCAAAGTTCTTGGTCAGGGATCCTTTGGAAAGGTAATGAATGCCTTTTTCCCCATTTGTTTTTCTTCTAAACATTTAGCAAAAAAGTGTACACATAGGTAGAAATCTGATAAATGTGCTGTTTCCAAATTGTCAAAGGATATACACAAAGGCAGCTCTAATTTTACTCCTTTTTATTTCTGTTGTATTTTTAGTTCAATTTCTTTATACTTCTCTGTAATAATAAAGGTTTTCTAATCCCCTGGGATCACTGATATCTCTAGGACAAAGTATAGCATGCTATTTATTAGCTGCCTAAATCAAGAAAGTTTGAATTTTGTAAAAGAGATCTTGTTTCTCTGTTCACATGCTGGCATGACCTTAGCTTTCTTTCTTGGTGATTTCATCTGTATTCCTTAGCTCTATCACAGAAGTCAGAATGTATGTATCAATTCATGTATTAAATGCATGAATTAATCTGTCATCTTTTAAAGCAAGTATGTGTGTAAAATACAGCTATGGTAAGTACTGGGTGATATATGGATATGTGAAACTCCTGCCTTCAAAGGGCTTAAATTTCAAGGGAAAAAACAAAATTGAGGAAGATAAACTCTGATACTCATTATTAAAATTGGTTATTAAGTGCTTAATGGTATATGATTCTTGGAAAAGAAGTATGTAGGTCTGATTCCTGACTTTTGTATACCTAACATCTAAGACATGAAAAGTATTGCATACACATATTAAGTAACAGCCTTTAGGGAACAGCAACAACAGCAATTTAAGGGGAGGAAGTTAATGAGAAACTACTAATTTCAGGGTGGCTGAGATTTAGTTTCAAAGGGGAAAGTAAGGAAGTTGAGCATTGCTTATTTATTATGCTCTGAAACATTTTAAAAGAAAGACATTTATTGAACGCCTGGTTTGTGTATAACACTTTAAAAAACAGCATTGGTTAATATAAAGTAGGCATAATTGTCTTAAAGTAATCTGATACCTGTGTGGTATAGAATACAACATGTAAAATATAGAGAAACATTTTCAGGACACAAAAAGTACAAACTAAGGTGGATTATGGTTTGGCGGTGAATTGGTACAGGAGGTATATGATGACAAGGAGATAGAATTTGAATAGTTGTGCTAGGGAGAGTAAAACTAGAAGGAGCTTTCAATAGATTGTATGTGTGGGGGGTGTATTTATAGAACTGACCTGTAGAGTAGGCATGTGCATTTCGAACACCTTTATTTTTTAAAGTTACTAAAAGTACAGTATTTTAAAAAAATATTTTACATTATATTTTATGATGTTAATTTTAGAACAGAGATGAAGTTCTTTTACATCCCCAATATATAAATGCTTACATAGCGACTTAAATAAAATATCACCAGGCAATCATTTCAAGACATTAAAAGTATTTGTTGTGTCATTTGATATATATAAATTTATTCATATGTGTATTTATTTATATCCAGCTTTGTTCCAGAAAGGATTTAAGGCTTTCATAGATGAATACTAAATAAAATAAAATTTAAAATAAGTGGGGAAGATGATGGAAGCAGAAAAATTAGAGCAGGAAAGATGAGATGAAGCCAGGAATAAACTCTGTTGTTCACAGATGCATGGTATAAGGGCCTAGAAATGGGGCAAAAGTGAAGACAAATATTTTGGCAGCCATTATAAAGAGGCTGAAACATTTAATTGTATGATTATTGACAGTATCTTTAAGAAACAGATCAAACAGACCAGAGAAATTTTTCTTATGGGGCTTCATGAAGAAAATACAGTATAACATAATAAAATGTCTTCAGTAACATCTTCACATTAATTATAGCAACACGCTGACAAGATGTCAATGCAGTCCTTAAAAAATTCAGGGAACACTCAGCTTTGTACAGGAACTTTGGTTTAACAAGGATATCATAGAAGCCTTTTAAAAATTCCTAATACTAAAATACAGAATAGTGATCCTTGTGCAGTTCATCAACCAAAGAAATATTAAGGAGGTGGCTTATTTTTTTCTTCCTAGGATGTGAACATACTTGCTTGTCAGTATTACGTCATTTGCGTAGGCATTGTGTGGGTGGGACTTGTTATATGCTGAACCTATTCAGGAATTTGGCCAAGGCTGTGAATCAGATAAGTGTAGGAGCAATTCCAAGAAACTTTGGGCTGCAGTCTTATTTATAAGTTTTTCTGTGAAAGACCCATTGTTAAAATGCAATAAATGGAATTTTAACCTATATAATGCTTTGTGACATTGAACGTCTATATAGTCTATTTAATCGGGAAAAAATCCTACGAAAATCAGTTGTAAAATTGTACTTTAAGGAAGCATGCATTATCATAAAAGATGCATATAAAATTCTGTACTAAGCACATCAAGTAATGTGTGAATTGAAATGAAGTATACCAAACAACTTACATTACTTATTTTAAAACACAATAAAATAAAACACTTGAAAACATGTTTGACATTGTCAGACTAGCCTTTCATATATTTCACATGTCAAATCATAATTACACAAAGCATACATACATTTTAACATTCATGCTTCATATTTTTTTTGCTTTTGTGATAGTAAAGCCTTTAAATATAGGACTTAAAAATGGATTTTTGAAAATATCAAACCCTTGCCCTCCTTAGTAATTGATTAGCTATCAAGAGATAGTTTTAAAAATATATGTTTACAACTTAAAATTTCTTGCAAATGGTCCTTTCTCTTCAATCAGTGTTAAAGCTGTGCAGTTCTGCAGTTCACTTCAGCAAACACTTCTTAACGGAAAATATAAAAGTCCATATGACAGAGAGAAAAGTATATTGGAGTAATTCACTCATTCATTTCTCTTCTGAACAATTTCTGAGAATTGGATTAGGGTGACTGAAAAGAAACCTCTCTGATCAGGAGAGAGATGTTTTTAGAAACAGTAGTTTGAAGTCATGCAGCTTCTTCTGTAGTTGATCATGGGAAGAGAGCAGAGTGAGATGATGTTTTCTTATGCTAGGAAAGTTCACTCATTAGACCTGAAAAGAACAAATCAGGTAATGAACAAATAAACAGTTACATCTCTAGACTGTGAATGATGGCTTCTATTAGATGCCATATTGAGATACTAGTGAGTGTTTTAAGAGATAGGGGGAAAGTGGCTGCTTTGTGTGTCTTTTTTAAAGCCTAGACTTTTTCTTTCTTCTTTAATTGCCTCTTTTTACCCTCTGTATTCCATTCATTTCAACTCCACTAAAGGCTGTGTTCTAGAACAGTGGTTCTCAAAGTGGGTCTTACTACCCCTGGATATCCACAGGACACTTTCAGGGGGTTCTCAAGGTCAAGACTGTTTTATAATACTAAGATATTATTTGTAAAACTTTTGGCACTTTGGCACAGTCAAGGAAGTGATTTTAAACTACATCAGTAATCATATTCTTCACTGTCACCCACTTACAGTTAAAAAAAAATGTGTTTTACTTAAGAATGTCCTCGATGAGGTTTTAACAGTGATTAAATTTATCAAGTATCAGCCCTTGAGTACACATCTTTTTAATATTGTGGAATGAAATTGAGAAGTACACAAAGTACTTTAGCTGCATACCAAAAGAGTATGATTGTCTCAAGACAGAGCACTTTTGCAATTTTTTGAGTTGTGAGCTAAATTAGACACTTTTTTCATGGAAAAGCATTTTTACTTGAAAGAATGATCGACAAACTATGGTTACTTAAACTTGGGTATTTGGTAGATGTTTTCTCAAAAATGAATGGAGCGAACCTGTTATTTCATGGAAAACAACTGATAATATTTTTGTTAATGATAAAATTTGAGCTTTGAAGCAAAAAATTAGAATTTTGGAAAATTTTTATTTGCCACTGTGGGCTCAACTCTTCTCAATACTCAAAAGACTTTCCTGATGAGATTGCTACTGTCAACATTTGGAAGAGCTGCATAACTCAGTGAACCAATGTTTTTGAGTTGACCAACACATGATGTTATCAAATCAGACATCAGTACAAAATCCATTCAAAGTGTCAGGTAGACCATGGATTATTATGTAAAAGAATATGGACAGTTAATTGATTTGGTTTCAGATTTTTCATTGCAACTAATCTTTAAGAAACTGCCACTTGTCAAATTCTTGTGTCGTATCAAAGAAGAATAACCACAATAATATGGAAAGGCTATTAAAATAGTACTCCCTTTTCCAAATACATATCTGCATGAGGCCTGATTTTCTTCTTATAATTTAAGCAAAACAACTTAATTGCAACAGATTGAATGTAGAAGCAGATATGAGAATCCAACTGTCTTCTGTTAAGCCAGATATTAGAGACTTGCAAAAATGTAGATCAGTGTCAATCTTCTCATTGATTTTTTTGTTTTGGAAAAAATATAGTTATCTTTATAAAAATATTTATATTCACATATAACAGGTATTTATTATTTTTAATGAATCAATACATAGTTAATTTTTTCTGTTTTAATTTCTAATATAGTAAATATCAATAGATATAACCCACAAAAACAAAAGTACTTTGGAGTCATCAGTAATTTTTAGGATTGTAAAAGAATTTTTTTTTTATTATGTTTATCATCTTTAAGGTTTTTATTTTATTTTTTTAATATTTATTGGAGTATAGCTGCTTTACAATGTTATGTTAGTTTCTACTGTACAGCACAGTAAAAGAATTCTTGAGACCAAAAATATTGAGAATTGCTTTCTTGGAAGAGACTGAGAAAGATAGTTCTCCTACTTGTGGTGTAGTCAACACTCATGAAATGACTTCTTTGTTGTCAACATCTTGGTCACATGCTATTGATTAGGAAAGAGGAAACTGTTTATCTACCTTTATTTGCCCATGTCAGTAAAATTGAATGAAAACTTTAAGTCTGGTGCTTAGGGTTAATGACATTTGCTTAGCTTTGAAGCTTTTGTGTGTGTGTGTGTGTGTGTGTGTGTGTGTGTGTGTGTGCGTGTGTTATGGCAATTAATTTAGTCTGCTGTTTAAAAAACTGATATAGACTGAAATCAGCTATACAAATACATACAAGTCCACTTGTTTGCCAACAGCAGAAAACTTGAAAAACACAGATAAGAAAATGTGCATCTGGGGTCATAGCTTCTTTAGCTTACTCAATAAGTTTTATATGACATTTAGAACCCCATGGTAATCTAGTTTGTGTGTGTATTCTCTCTAACCCAGATTGAATATATTCTTCTGTGATTAAAAAGCCTGATTTAAAACTGTTCATTTATAAAATACTAATTTTATTTTCTAGTGAATCTTCTTTATAAAGGAGACCGAGGGTAGGCTATAGGTGTGTTAAATTTGACATTCTGTTCCATTGCTTACTATTTTCATCAGTGAAAAACCATGGATTTTTAGGACTATCCTCTCCAAGTTTAAATGCACTAAAAATAACTCCATGGAATGAAGCTACTGAAATCTTCCATGGCAATGCACACTTCCTTGGGGTTCTACATTGTTTGGGGAGATCTTGTTGGAGTTCGGAGTAGATATTAGACAAGAAAGTAACATAGGGTAGTAGTTTTGTTCTTTCAGTACAGAAATGTTTATGGTGATATGCAAAATTTACAATTTGGTTCAAGCCCTGAAATTTTCTTTTCTCCAAAGATAGTTTTATGTTGCAAAACCCAGCCATCTGTTAATATGTGAATTCTCTTGATTAGTCTACTCCAAGTGTGGTATGAACTGTTACTGGCTTACTGTAAGACATGTTCAAAAACTGAGAGTAAGCATTTAGCAACTTTTACAGAAATTTGACAAAGTAATTTTATGTGTAGAATCTATTAGTATAAAAAGGGATTGTATTTTATGACATTTAAATTTCAATTTTCTAAATAATTCATTTTGATTATATTTTATAGAAGTATGGTCTGCAATGGACTTGGAGAAAAGGGGGAAAAAAAGACTGGTTGGTCTACACAGAAAGTGTGAGAAGCACTACACTAGATGAGTATGAAAACTGTAAACCTGAAATGGTCCTTGAGTTTAGGTCTGATATAAAGAATAGGAGAAGCAGAGGTTAAATGAAGTAAGGATTCCACCCCCTCACCTTCCCAGTTGGCTGATACATAATTATCACATAAAATATTTGGATTAAAGGGTTTTAAGCTCTACCTTAGGAAAGAGGCAAGACAAAAAATTAATTAAAAGCTCTCCCATCTGCAGTTTTGTGTGAACAAGTTAGTTACTTGACCACATTTTAAAGTTAAGCAACACTTGAATAGAACTTGTTAGAGTTGAGGATGGCAGGTAAGGCAGTGAACACGTTTTACTAAATAATTAAACAAATTGAAACAACCCTTTACTAATAAATAACTCATAAAACTGTAATATACTCATATTTATCTTCATAACTGAGGCTTTTTAAAACTTAGCTTTTAATGAGTCATAATCCTGGTTTGAAAATATGAGATATTATTACTTAAGCTTACTTGGTAGCTTTAAATAATTTAACTTCCATTTCTTTATTGAAATATTTGCCATCTTTATTCTTTTTCTTGGCAGACAGATAAGAATTGCCTCTGATTTCTTATTAGAAAATAAAATACCTGGTAACTTCTAAAATGGACCAATAGGGAAGTAGAAATGAAGGTATCAAATTAATGGTCATCACATTTGTTTGCTCCTTATTAAGGTAACAAAAAGGAGCTTGGGTCTTATAAGGAGCTCCCTTAGCTCAAATTGTCTTTCGTTATATTATTTATCTCTTACATCAGAAACTTCTCAAATGTTCTTTAAAATTTTCTTTTCCACAGTAGGATGTATGGGAGTGTGATTCACTAAGTGAATGAAAATGAGAAAATATTAACCAAGTATAATTTATAGGGAAAGGTATATCTATAAAATTAGAGAAAATGCAAGGCCATATGTATGTGCTAATGTATATGTTTAGCAGCAATGGCTTGGTATGTGAATTTCACTGTTTTAATTTTAATTCTCCTATTAGGTTTTTCTTGTTAGAAAGAAGACTGGTCCTGATGCTGGACAGCTCTATGCAATGAAGGTGTTAAAAAAAGCTTCTTTAAAAGGTAGAAAATTAGAAAGCTTATTAAAATAGATTTGGTAAAGCGTTTTTTAAGAAATATGCTGTGTACTGCTTATATAAGATGAGTAGATTTAGTTTCCTTTTAACATTAGTAATTGTTACAGATTTCTAGTGGTAAGTGATATTTCTAGGTTTGATATTGGCACATACCCTAATTTAGTGAGAGTGTACCCTGGTAAAAATTTAATGGGATAAAAAGTGACATGTTTTATTTAAAGTGAACTTATTTTATTAAACTATATTCTTTTATTTCAAGATTCTTATTTTTTTCTGTCTATCTGTGTTGGTATTGCATATTGAGAGAGCACAGCCACCTGCATACACTTATATACACTGTCTTCCAGGCTGTGATAACAATAACACTGTGCTCAGTTTTAATCAATAAACTCATTTGAACAATTGGAGACTAATATATAATAAATGCTTATTCACCAAATAACTTTGTGTCTCTTTAACCCATCTCTAGATCTAAACTGAATTTGTTAGCTTTCTGAGAATATGGTAATTACTGTCTAGGAATATAGACTGCAAATTTGGGCACTTATAAAGTTACGTTTTATATTTCCATATTTTTGTTTGGTGAATTACTGATGGGATCCCTACTGAAATTATATACGAGAGCAATATATTCTACCCTTCTGTAATTTTTAGTTCGAGACAGAGTTCGGACAAAGATGGAGAGGGATATACTGGTGGAAGTAAATCATCCATTTATTGTCAAATTGCACTATGGTATGTAATCTTTTTTTAAGAAAATTATGGAATTAGAGAACTAAGATTTCATTTCAGACAGTAATATAACAGGAGATAAATACTTCAAACAGGAAATGAATATGGAATGATTTAATACATTCAACTATGTAAAATGTGTTTATCTGAAATAAGAATTAATATCTAGCTTTTAGTTGTATTTCCTGTATTTGTTGGTTAACTTGTCTAAGGTAACAAGACAGTGTCTTCTGATTACTTGTCTAGTAGTATTTCTGTACTAGGGTATACCTCCAGGGATCTTAGGCTATAAACTACTGTGATAATTTCTTCAAAACATTTTTGTGTTTGGAAGGGCTCCTCTTACATGTTCATAATGAGCATATTAATCTTACTTCCTCATTCTGTTGAAGAGGACCATATGGTATATTAGTCTATTTGAGTTATTTTTTCTTATGTTTGGCAGGAGAGGAATACCAGTGAGAAGCAATAGGTACAATGGAAAGAACATGAATTTGGAGTCAGACAGTTCTGAGGTTTCTTTTTTTTTAATTGCTATATAGTTGACTTACAGTATTATATAAGTTTCAGGTGTACAATATAGTGATTCACAATTTTAAGGTTATATCACATTTATATTTACTATAAAATATTGGCTATAATCCTTGTGTTGTACTATATATCCTTGTAGCTTATTTATTTTATACATAGTAGTTTGTACCTCTTAATCCCCTACCCCTATCTTGCCCCTTCCCCCTCCCTCTCCCCATTGGTAACCACTAGTTTGTTCTCTATATCTATGAGTCTGTTTCTTTTTTGTTATATTCACTAGTTTGTTTTATTTTTTAGATTCCATATAGAAGTGATATCATACAATATTTGTCTTTGATTTTCACTAAGCATAATATTCTCTATGTCCATCCATGTTGTTGAAAATGGCAATATTTCATTCTTTTTTATGGCTGAGTAATATTCTTCTGTGTGTGTGTGTGTGTGTGTACACCACATCTTTTTTATCCATTCACCTGTTGATAGAAACTTAGGTTGCTTCCTTATCTTGGCTATTGTAAAAAATGCTGCTGTGAACATTGGGGTGCATATATTTTTTGTGGTAATATTTTCATTTTCTTCAGATATATCCCAGGAGTGGAATCGCTGGATCGTATGATAGTTATATTTTTATTTTTTTGATGAACCTCCATACTGTTTTCCACAGTGGCTGCACCAACTTACATTCCTTCTGACAGTCTATGAGAGTTCCCTTTTCTCTACATCTTCTCCAACATTTGTTATTTGTTATTTGTAGACTTTTTGATGATAGCCATTCTGACAGGTGTGAGGTGATACGTCATCGTTGTTTTGATATGGGGTATTGATACTCTGATGATTAGTGATGTTGAGCATCTTTTCATGTGCCAGTTGGCTATCTGTATATCTTCTTTGGAAAAATGTCTATTCAGGTGTTCTGCCCACTTTTTAATTGGGTTGTTTGTTTTTCTGATGATGAGATATATGAGCTATTGATATATTTTGGATATTAATTCCTTATTGGTCATATCATTTGCAAATATTTTCTCCCATTCAGTAGGTTTGTTCATTTCATTGATGGTTTCCTTTGCTGTGAAAAAGCTTTTAATTTTAATTAGGTCCCATTTGCTTATTTTTGCTTTTGTTTCCATTGCCTGAGGAGACAGATCCAAAAAAAACATTGCTACGATTTATGTCAAAGAGTATTCTGCCTGTGTTCTCTTCTAGGAGTTTTATGGTTTAGGTCTTTAATACATTTTGAGTTTATTTTTTTATGTGGTGTTAGAGAATGTTCTAATTTCATTCTTTTACATGCACCTGTCCAGTTTTCCCAGCACCACTTATTGAAGAGACTGTCTTTTCTCCATTGTATATTCTTGCCTCCTTTGTCATAGATTAATTGACCATAAGTGCATGGGTTTATTTCTGTGCTCTCTATTCTGTTCCATTGATCTATATGGCTCTTTTTGTGTCAGTACCATACTGTTTTGATTTTTGTAGATTTTAGCATGGTCTAAAAGTCAGGGAGTGTGATGCCTCTAGCTTTGTTCTTCTTTTCCATTATTGTTTTGGCTATTTGGGGTCTTTTGTGTTTCCATACAAATTTTAAAATTATTTGTGCTATTTCTGTGAAAAATGCCATTGGTATTTTGATAGTGATTGCATTGAATCTGTAGATTGCTTTGGGTCACCAATATTAATTCTTCCAATCCATGCAGTTCTGAGTTTTAATCATGGCTCCATTGCTAGTTTAATGTATGCATGAGATTGTGACATTTGGCTTCCCTGGAGAATTCAAAGGCATATACATTATTAAATCACTGATCCAATCTACTATGTCACTCTCAATTTTTGAAATTTAAAAATACAGCAGCTATTGATTTTATTCTTAGGTAATTTTGACAAATAATGCATTATAGTATGTACCCAACTCTCTCTGTAAAAATCCTTCTAGAATTTTCCACCCATTATTGTTTTATTCCCCATTACCCTAATGGAATGAGAGTAGTAGTAGTATCTAAAGATCTCCTTCCTTGAACCTCTAGGATATCATTAGATTAATCACTAAACACCAGTTGTGTTCAAAACATTCTATTCAATTCAGTGGGTTCTAGAGGTGAAATAATCTCTGATCTCAAGAAATTTATAATCTATAGGGAACACAGAAATGTAAGACCAATTAATTGTATAAATCAACATGGATTAAGTACCATAAGAGAGACATAAATAAAGTGCAATGAGATCTCAAAAGTAGTAACAAGTAATTCTGATGGGGGAGAGGTTAAGGATGCTATAGGGAAATGTGAAAAGAGGGAAATCCTTAATAGAAGAAAGCTAAATAGAGGGGGTGACATTTTTGTTGAGCTTGACAGAATTAGTAGATTTTCAGTAGGTGGGGAAGTAGAGTTCAGGCAATTGCAGTAGAACATGGTGCTCCATAAATCAGGAAAACGATGGTGGTACAAGTTTCTGTATAAAGCTACATCCAAGGTTGATTATGTTCTGGGAAGGGGTTTATAGCTTTTTCAACACTAGTTTTAATTTTGAGATAATGTTATCCAATCATGGACCATGTGAGTAAATGCTTAATTGCTTTATAGTGTTCAATAATAAAATTCTAAACATATATGTTAATTAAAAACTATGCTAAGCTTTGTAAGCCTTAAAAATTATTATTACTACATTCTGATTTCTAATTAGCCTTTCAGACTGAAGGGAAGCTGTATTTAATACTGGATTTTCTCAGGGGAGGAGATGTCTTCACAAGATTATCCAAAGAGGTGAGTATTTGTAAATTTTTGCTATATTTTATTGAAACAAAACTAAGAATAATTGTTTTTGTTCTTTTGCTAATTACTTTTTTTTCTACGGAAATTTTAAATAATTATTCTTTTTTTGTTACATAGTATTTAGTGAATGTGCCAGTTAATGGCATTTTCTGTCTGCCTGTCATTTAGGTCATCTCAATGAGTTACTCATTTTTCTCTTAGGCACAAGATCAGTATAAATAACTGGATGAAGCAGATAGGGGCTACCTAGGACTTTGGCTACTCAAGCTACCAAAATGCCTCTGGGAGTAGTGTTTAATTTATTCATGTTTAAAACAGCTTTATGGAGGTACAGTTGACGTACACTAAACTGCACATATTAAAGTACATGCTTTGATAAATTTTGACATTTGTATAAACTTGTGAAACCATCAGCACAATCAAAATAATTAGTTTATTCATCATCCCCAACAGTTTTCTTATGCCCTTTTTTTTTAAATGTAGTAGCTTAAGACACAACAATTTATTATTTCTAATGAGTCTACAGGTCAGCTGAGTGGTTTTTTTTTTTTTAGAAAGCTATGGGTGGAATCTGGCAATTTTAATTTATTTTTATTTATTTATTTTTGGCTGTGTTGGGTCTTCGTTTCTGTGCAAGGGCTTTCTCTAGTTGCGGCGAGCGGGGGCCACTCTTCATCGCGGTGCGCGGGCCTCTCACTATCGTGGCCTCTCTTGTTGCAGAGCACAGGCTCCAGACGCGCAGGCTCAGTAGTTTTGGCTCACGGGCCCAGCTGCTCCGCGGCACGCGGGATCCTCCCAGACCAGGGCTCGAACCCGTGTCCCCTGCATTAGCAGGCAGATTCTCAACCACTGCGCCACCAGGGAAGCCCCCTTATGCCCTTTTTTAATGCTTCCCTCCTGCCCGACCCCTACTGAATCTGCTTTCTGTCACTGTTTGGTTTGTATGTTCTAGGACTTTATATAAATGGAATCATATAGTATGTATTCTTTTTTTGGTCTGGCTTTTAAACTCAGCATAATTATTTTGAGATCCATCCAAGTTGTTGCATGTATCAGTAGTTCATTTTTATTGCTGAGTGGTATTCCACTGTATGGATACACAATGATTTGTCTATTCATTCACTTGTTGATGGATATGTGTGTTTTTTGCAATTTTTGGATATTACTAATAAAGCTGCTACAAACATTCATGTACAAGTGATTGTATGGACATGTGTTGGTTCTTCATGGTTAAATACCTAAGAATATAATGACTGGGTTATATAGTCTGTCTATATTTTAACATTCTAAAGACACTGTCAAACTGTTTTCCAAAGAAAACTGTTATATAATTTGTTATATAATTTTTTACATTCCCACCAGCAGTATATGAGAGTTTCAGTTGCTCCATATCCTTACCAACATTTGGTATGGTCAGTCTTGTTTTAATTTTGAACATCTGGTAAGTGTGTAGTGATACCATATTGTGGTTTTGAATTGCATTACCCTAATGACTAATGATGTTAAACATCTCTTCATGTGCTTATTTGACATATATCTATCTTTTTTGATAAAATGTCTGTTTAAATCTTT
The DNA here is from genome assembly GCF_028021215.1 of Eschrichtius robustus. Classification (NCBI taxonomy): domain Eukaryota; kingdom Metazoa; phylum Chordata; class Mammalia; order Artiodactyla; family Eschrichtiidae; genus Eschrichtius; species Eschrichtius robustus. The sequence goes on along the minus strand of NC_090845.1, from coordinate 72,881,803 downwards.
GGCCCATTTTTTATTGGGTAATTTTCTTACTGAATTTTGAGTCTTTATATATTTTGGATGGTAAGTCCTTTATCATGTATGTTTGAAAGTATTTTCTTCTGGTCTATGACTTGTCTTTTCATACTCTTTACAGTGTCTTTCAAAAAGCAGAAGTTCTTAATCTTGATGAAGTCTGATTTATAATTTTTTTTTCCTTTTATGAATTGTGTTTTTTGGTGTCCTGTTTAAGGAATATTTGCCTAATCCTAGGTCACAAAGATTTTCTCTTATGTTTTCTAGAAGTTTTGTAGTTTTTGGTTTTACATTTATGTTTATAATCAATTTTGAGTTCATTTTCATATATGGTGATAAATATGTGTTGAAGTCCTTTTTTTTGTATATAGATATCTCATTGTTTTAGCATCATCATTGGAGAAGACTGTGCTTTCTCCACTCAATTACCTTGCATTTTTTTTTTTTACCTTGCATTTTTTGTTGAAAATCGATTGACCGTATATGTGAAGATCTATTTGTAGACACTGTTCTGTTCCGTTGATCTGTTTGTCTGTCTTTATGCCAATACAACACTTTCTTGATTACTGTACTTTTATAATATGTCTTAAAGTCAGATAGTGCAAATCCTTGAGCTTTGCTCTTCTTTTTCAAAGTTGTTTTGCCTCTTCTAGGTCCTTTGCATTTCCATATCAATTTAAAAATCAGCTTTTCACTTTCTACAGAAAAGCCTGCTGGGATTTTGATTGGGATTGTATTGAATCTGTAGTTCAATTTGCAGATAATTGACATTTTCACAATATTGAGTCTTCCAATCCATGAACATAGTATCTCTCTCCATTTATTTAAGTCTTCTGTAATTTCTCTCTGCAAGGTCTTGTCATTTTTAGTGTACAGGTCTTGCATGTCTTTTGTCAGATTTATCTCTAAGTATTTTCTTTTTAAAAAAATGCCATTGTAACTGGAATTACTTTCTTAATTTTATTTTCAAATTGGATGGAAATATGATTACTATTTTTGTATATTGGACTTTGTATCCCACAGTATAACTAAACTTACTGATTTTATCTAGCAGCTTTTTGGTAGACTACAAATAGAACTTTCTATTGGTAATCTGCACATAAGGAGTTTTACTTCTTCTTTTCCATTATGGACATCATTTATTTGTCTTTGTTACACTGGCTTGATCCTCCAGATCAGTGTTGAAAAGTATTGGTAAGAGCAGACATTCTTGCCTTATTTCTGATTTTAGGGGGGAAAGCATATTTTCACCATAAATTACAAAGTTAAGTATAGGTCTTTTTTGCATGTTCTTTATCAGGTTGAGAAAGTTCCCTTCTATTACTAGTTTGTTGAGTTTTTATCAGGAATGTATGTTAGATTTTGTCAAACTTTTTTTTTTTGCAGTTATTGAGATGATGATCATGTTTTTTTTCTTCTTTAATCTTTTAATATGGTGAATTACATTGATTGATTGTCAAATGTTGAAGCAGCCTTGCATCTGTGGATGAACCCCATGTAGTCATGATGTATTATCCTTTTTGCATATTATTGGACGTTATTTACTAAAAGTTTGTTAAGAATTTTTGCATCTATTTTCATGAGAGATATTTGACTGTAGTTTTCTTTATTGTTTATATCTAATTTTTGGTGTCTGAGCAATTCTGGTTTCATAGAATGAGTTGGGTAGAATTTTCTCCTCTTCAATTTTCTGGAAAAGTTCAATGTTAAATTGTCATTAAATGATTGGTAGTATTCACTAGTGAAGCCATATGGGCCTGAAGTGTTTTTTTAATGGTACGGTGTTTAACTATAAATTCAATTTATTTAATATACTTGGGACTATTCAGTTCATCTTTCTTTTTGAATGAGCTTTAGTATCTTGTGTCTTTTAAGGAATTTGTCCATTTCATCAAAGTTATCAAATTCATTGGCATAAAGTTTTCATAATATCCCCTTGTTACGACTTTTATAGGTGTAGAATCGTTAATGATGTTGATATCATCATTCCTGATGTTGATATTTTGTGTCTTCTTTTTTCATCTCACTTAGCCTTGCTAGAGGTTTATCAATTTTATTCTTCTTAGAGAACCAACCAGCTTTTGGTTTCACTGATTTTCTCTATTGTATTTCTGTTTTCTGTTTCATTGTTTTCCACTTTAATCATTATGACTTCATTTTTCTCTGCTTAATTATGTGTTTCACTGTCTTTTCTGGTTTTTAAGATGGAAGCAGAAGTTATTGATTTGATACCTTTTCTTCTTTTCTAATATAAGCATATAGTGTTACAAGTTTCCCTCTAAATACTGCTTTAGCATCATCTCACAAATTTTGATATGTGATGTTTTTATTTTCTTTTAGTTCACCATGTTTTATAATTTCCTTTTATTTCTTCTTTGTCTCATGGGTTATTTAGAAGTATGCTAATTAATTTTAAAATATTTAGGCAGTTTCCAGATAAATTTCTATTATTGAGTTCTAATTTAATTTTATTGTAGTCATAAAGCACACTTTGTATGACTTGAATTCTCTTAAATTCACTTAAATTATTTTATGCTTCAGAATATGGTATATCTTGGTAAATGTTCCATGTGTACTTGAGAAGAATGTGTATTCTGCTTTTGGGTAGTAGAAGGTTCTGTAAATGTCGATTAGATTAAGTTGGTTGATAGTGGAATTAAGTCTACTATATTCTTCCTAATTTTTTCTCTACATGTTCTAACATTTTTTGAGAGACAGGGATTGAAACCTTTTACTATAATTATGGATTTATCTATTTCTTCTTGAATTTCTGTCAGATTTTGCTTCATGTATTTCAAAGTTCTGTTATTAAGTGCATAAACCTTTAGGGTTATCATTCCCTCTTGGTGAATTGACCCTTTATCATTATGAGATGACTTATTTTATCCCTGCTAATGGTCTTTGTTTTGAAATCTATGTTGATATTAATACAGTCACTTCAGGTTTTTACAAAATTAGTGTTAGTTTAGTATATTGTTTTCCATATTTTTATTTAATCTATTTGTCTTTATATTTAATGTGCAGTACTTAAGGCAGCATATAATTGTCCTTGTTTTTTTTTTTTTTAATTTATTTATTATTTATTTTTTATATTTATTTTTGGCTGTGTTGGGTCTTCGTTTCTGTGCGAGGGCTTTCTCTAGTTGCGGCAAGCGGGGGCCACTCTTCATCGCGGTGCGCAGGCCTCTCACTATTGTGGCCTCTCTTGTTGCAGAGTGCAGGCTCCAGACGCGCAGGTTCAGTTGCTCCGCGGCATGTGGGATCTTCCCAGACCAGGGCTCGAACCCGTGTCCCCTGCATTAGCAGGCAGATTCTCAACCACTGTGCCACCAGGGAAGCCCCTTGTCCTTGTTTTTTATACAGTCTGAAAATCTATGCTTTTTAATGGATGTGTCAGACCTGTTACATTTAATCTGACTATTGATATGGTTGGGTTTGAATCTCCATCTTTCTATTCGTGGGGTTTTTTTTGTCCCTTCTGTTCTTTGTTCTTTTATTCCTCTTTTGCTGCCTTATTTTTAATTAATTATTTTTCATGATTTTATATTTATACCTTTGGTTGGCTTTTTATCAAAATAACATTTTGTCATTGTGTTATTTTAGTAGTTGCTTTAGGGTTTGTAGTATAAATTTTTAATTCAGGAGTCAGGAATCTATAGTCTCAGGCCAAATATGGCCTGTTGATTTTTTTTGTAAATTAAGTTTTATTGGAACACAACCACACCCATTTGTTTAAGTATTGTCTATGGTTGCTTTTGTGCTTCAGTGGCAGCATAATTGTATGGCCATTTTTTATTGGATGGCAGGTGTTATGAATTTAATTTTCTTGTACTCTAGATACTTGTGTTTTCTTATAAGTAGTATTTAGCTTTGTTCTGGGATGCAGTTAACCTGTTGAGTCTTGCTTTTAACCTTTGTTATGTGGTACCAAAGCAGAATTTAGGATTAATTTTTCCCAATACTGAAACATGACCCTTCTTAGTACTCTAACCAGCCTATCAATTACGAGATTTTTCACTCTCACTGTTTGGTGCAGGACTTATCCTGGTCCTTTGTGAGCTCTGTGAATTCTTTTTTAAAAATCTTTTAAGGTTGTTCTTTTCCTGGGTTCAAGTAGTTTCCTTAGATCCATGATTGGGAATTCTTCATTGGATGGCAGACATCCTGAAATTCACATTGTTAGGTGATGGATATTTTTGTAGTCCTATAAATATTATTGAACTTTGTTCTGGAATTTGTGTGGAACTAGTTTATTTCAGTTTGTTAAACTGGACCAAAGCAGTGTCTAATCGGGATGATTTTACACCACTGTGAAGCATCTATTACTCTGTCCAATGCCCTGTGAATTATGAGGTTTTCTGCTCTGTGTGGCGGTAACAGGAACTATTCCTGTCCCTGTGTGAGTTCCATGGATTAGTCCCTCTAATACTTCCATTGGTTATTTTTCTGGCTCAGGTTTCCTCACTCACATGTGCTGAGCATTTCTCTGCTGAATACTTGAGAGAGACCATCTACATAACTCTACAGTTTTCTCTCTGTAATTCTCCCTTCTGTACTCTATCTTGTGAATTCTGTCCTGCTTGTCTCCCCACTCTCTCAGCTCCATCTCATCAACTCAGGAGCCTTCCAGGCTCTCGCCTGACTTTGCCCTCCCTGCATTGCTGCTTAAGAACTCTTTCCAGGTAGTGAGCTAGGACAGTTGTAGGGTTGTTTCCATCTCTCAATATTCACTGTCCTTTGTTTCCTGATGTCCAGTGTCTTGAATAGTGTCATTTCATATATTTTGTCCTGTGTTTTAGTTGTTTCAGATGGGAGATTAAGTCCTGTCTTTGTCTACCTCATTTTGTCTTGAAGTGGTAGTCTGGGAGTAGAATTTTAATTGGGTGATAGTGGTTCAACATCTCACTTCCAGAATTAAAATATGGGAAAGCTACTCTTGATTCTCAGAGCTCTAGAACTTGCTGTGAGAAAGGAACAGTGTGATTCTGGGATGCTAGCTAGTGCTTAAGTGGCTAAGACCTCTGGTTTATATCTGTCTACCTCCAGTATAGAACATTCCATGCATGAACATAGACTGTGACCTTGGTATATTGTTTACTCTAGAACAGAGTTCAGTATGTGATAGGGTCTGTCTAGGACCCCCTTCCCAGAGGGTCTTTAAAGGACCCTATTAAAAGCTGGTTCCAAGACACAGAGGGACAATAGTATAACAAGTATTCATGATTTCTTGTGTTAGATTGTAGAAGTGTGAAGAATATGTTTGAGAAATTCTTACTTGTAGTCATTTCTAATTTTCTTTTAAACTCTTCAGACCTCCATTCTTGATGTGGGACTATCTAAACCCATACTAGCACAGAGATGCAGTCAGTAAGTTTTGATTCCTAAGTCTGGAATATTAGGTAAGAACAAGCATTTTAAACGCATTTCCCAAAAGACAATAAATTAGTATATTCGTTGAATAGGCTGCTAAGAAATGATTTAATAGTTACTTCTATAGACAGCTTATTAATAAGTTTTTATTGGTTATACTTCATGTGTATGTACAAAAAACTGCTATATCATCAAAAATGAGAACTTACTCTTTATGCCTTAGAAAAAGACTTTTAAAAATACATTTTTGTATTTGTTAAAGAAATTTATAATGTATGTCATATATATTTTAAAGGGAACGGCACCTCCCCATATTTCTCTCCTCACAAACACACACACACACACCTCTTAGATCATACCATATTTTGCTAATGTCAAGAAAATACAATGAGATGAATGGCTGAGAATTATAAAGCTGCCAGTTCTTCCAGAATTAATTTGTAGACTTAACAAAATTTCAAACAAAATCCCAATAGGAATTCTTGTTTGAAATTGACAGATGATTTTATCAGCGTGCTTGGAAAAGTAAACAAATGAAAAGAACTAAGACATTTTGAAAATAAAGAACACCATTTCCTTGCCCTACCTCTTGTTTAAAACTTTATAAAGCTACTGCTATAAGCAAATCATCACAGTATCAACACAAGATTAGAAACATACTGTATAGTCCAGGAATATTCTGGTATATATGACTTACCATATATTATTATAATAGAGGAAGAATCACAAGTTAATGGCAAAGAGATTGATTGTTCAATAAACCATATATGAGAAATTGGTTAGAAATTTCAGAAAGAAAAAAGCATTTTAAATTGTTATCACTACCACATACAAAGATAAATCTTACTTACATTAAAGAGCTAAATCTGGAAAACTTCTCATCCTAAAAGAAAATGCAACTGAATGTGTAGTTGACTATTGAATGGAGGTCTCCTAAATCATTAAAGTAATGAAGTAAAATCTTATAGAAATTATATATAAATTTGACTACATAAAATTAAGAATTACTGAACATCAAAAACCAGCACAAAGTGGGGAGAATATTTACAAATAACATGATGGAGGACTGACATTTTTAATATTTAAAGGGCTTGTACCAATTGAAAAAACAGTAAGTAAATAATGGAAGATAGGCAAAAACATTGCTGATAATTCACTAAAAAAATAGAAAGGCCACTAGACATGGAAAATTATATAGCCTAAGAATCAGAACAATTGATTCCATTTTTGTATATCAAATTAGAAAAGATATTTTAAAAGGGTATATTCAATGCTATCATGGATGTGGTAAGACAAATGCTTTCATAAGCTGCTGATGGGAGTGTAAGTTATTGTAACCCTTTGACAAATAATTTTGTTGTGTATGTCGAGAGTCTGGGACTATTTATTCTCCTTGACTGCCTAGTATTTGCTTTTTTATTTCTCAGAAATCCATTTTGGGGAAATAACCATAAATATCAAAAATATATATGCATATTACAGAGTTATTTATAATAGTGAAAAACTGGAAATAACCTAAATGAACATTAGGTAAATTATAGTAAATTAGTATGTTGAGATTGTACAGCTATTGAAAACTCTATTAATAAGTTAAAGATATAGAAGAATGCCTATAATATAATATTAAGTGGGGAAAAAGGAGGCCACTAAATAGTTTATGTAGTGTGATCTCAAATATGTTGAAACACACACCCTCATACATACGTACGTGAACAACTTGAAGAGCAGACAGAAAGACTAGCAGTCCTTACCTCAGGGTGCTGGGGTTTTAGATGAGTTTTATTTAGGGGGAGACTCAGGATAATTAGTGAATAGAAAAGCATTATTGGTAGTGAACCTGAAACTTAAAAAGTTGTAACATAACATATGGCAGAAGTGGCTTCTGGGGAAGAGGTAGTTCTTAGGGACAATTATTTCTGAGTTCAAATCCTGCCTTCTTCTTACTGTGTTTTTCTAGGCAAGTTACTTTATCACTCTGAGTCTCCATGTAAGGTGGTGATAATACCTACCTCATAGGGTTGTTTAGAAGATTGTAATAACATCATGAAAAGTGGCTGGCATGTGATAGTTACTTAATAAGTTTCTTATTTGTGTCCATCATGAAGCTTTCCTCAGAGACAATTTCATGACAAGATAATATGCTTGTCATAAACTGTAAACTAGGCAGTTTTCTTCTTTTAGCGTTTGAAAGATTTTTGTTTAGGGTTTTCTTATGTGTTAAATTTCCATGAACGTTTTGATTAGCCTTCCTCAGAAGTGAAATAGGTAACATCTGTTTTTCTTCTTAATAAAATACCAAGTGAAAATGACGTTCTTATACTTTTACCATTATAGTATTCAAATGAATTCTCCTGAAACTTAGATAATGAACAATCGTTGTTTTTCTATAGATCATTTTAAAAAGTGGGTGGAATATCAAAATTTATCTTTCATTGTTCATTCCCAGAAATTTTACTAGTACCTGAGTCTGCATAATGTAATTCAGTGGCCATAATTCTAAGTGGGCAAGCCAGTTATAAGATTTTATGATATTTCATTAAAATTTTGAGTTTTCCTAATAATCTAGATATTTCTTTAATGAAAATAACCAATTTCTAGACAAGTTATTTGTTTTACCAATTGGAAGCCCTTGATAAATCTTAACAATTACATCTAATGGTTGAGTTATGCCCAATTTTGTGTGTAAATTAACACTCACTTTTGAATGAATATAGACATAAACCTATAACAATAATACCTCATGGTTACACACATAGGATTTTACAATTTACAAAGATTTTTTTCCCACATAAACTAAGCTGACTCTTAAAACAACCTTGTTAAGTAGATGTAGCAGATACTATTATCCTTATTTTACAGATTTGGAAACTGAAGCCCCAAGGGCTAAGTGAAATGTCAAACATTACACTGCTAATTCTAATTCCAAGTCCAGTGCACTTTTCACTTCATCATAGCAGCTCTGTTCCTAGGCAGAAAAAGATTGAGGAATTCAGTGCCTTTAAGCTCATGTATTCTACTAGCAAAAGAGTCCTGGAGCTACCCCTTAGGTCAGAGATTGGGTTTAGAACTGTGTTTAATATGAGTTACTAATTCGACAACTTATGTTGGTATAATTGAAGCTTTAGGTTAGTAGAGCTGCTAAAAGCAAAATTCCTGAGAAGTGATGGTAGACAGTGAAAGAGAAAATAGTGGAAATAGTGGAATTACCAATGCTAAAACAAAATATCTAATATACTGCAAAGATCCTGAGAGCATCCCTATATAGTAGTGTACTAAATATAATAACCGAATTATGACACTAAGTCATTTTTAAAAAGGTAAATCCTGTGCAGTACATTCAGGGTAAAAAGATATGCAAGCTACATAATATGTTTTAGGAAGATCTACATTAAAATGGTTAATGTTGACGAGAAGGATTTTTAAAAAAAATTTTCAGTATATTTTATTTATTTATTTATTTATTTTAATTTATTTATTTACTTTTATTTTTGGCTGCGTTGGGTCTTCGTTGCTGCATGCGGGCTTTCTCTAGTTGCAGCGAGCGAGGGCTACTCTTCGTTGCGGTGCGCAGGCTTCTCATTACGGTGGCTTCTCTTGTTGCAGAGCATGGGCTCTAGGCAGGTGGGCTTCAGTAGCTGCAGCACATGGGCTCAGTAGTTGTGGCTTGCGGGCTCTAGAGCTCAGGCTCAGTAGTTGTGGCGCACGGGCTTAGTTTCCCCGTGGCATGTGGAATCTTCCCGGACCAGGACTCCAACCTGTTTCCCCTGCATTGGCAGGCGGGTTCTTAACCACTGCGCCACCAGGGAAGTCTGAGAAGGATTCTTAAATAGTTTAGTTCCATCTATATACTTCTTTTATTTTCTTGTTTGCCTAGATTTGTCTGTTTACTGGCTTTTATATAAGAAAATTTAAATAAATTCAACATTGAAAAAAAAAGATCAAATGGTAAATTATTATTTTATTCTAGGTTCTGTTTACAGAGGAAGATGTGAAATTCTACCTCGCAGAACTGGCCCTTGCTTTGGATCATCTGCACCGATTAGGAATTGTATATAGAGACCTGAAGCCAGAAAAGTAAAGCTATATTCTCTTTATGTATCCCTGTTACCAGTATTTCTATAACTACTTTTTTCTCCATTAAGTCTTTTAAAGATTATATGAAAATATGCGTGAATTATACAGTTATATGAAACTTACTTTAAAAAGTAATCTTTATAAGATACCAATTGATTTTAAATTAGTCATTTCAAAGTTTTCCAGTATATCAAATAGATATTGACCTCTTTTATGATGATTTTTATGTAAATGTTTTATGTAAAAATATTTTATCCCACGTTGTTGAATGTGAATTTTGATTTACAGCATTTTGCTTGATGAAATAGGACATATCAAGTTAACAGGTATGCAAATTTTCTCATTCTACCCTAAGCCTGTTTTATATTTTTTGTTATTTTAATATATATATTTGTCTAAGCCTGTTTTTTTCCCTCTTTCTTGTTTTAATTTGCATTTTGTTTATTTATTTGGTGAACTAAAATTCATTTAAAGGGTGAATAAGATAACTCTCAATATGCTCTAGTTGTAATACCAAAAAATTATACGGTAGAGTCACTGTCCTCATTAAGAAATGACATTTGGTTTTCTAGGTAAAATCACATCATTTTTGTTTCAGTCTAGGCTGAAAGATTTATCATAAGTAGTTATCACATTTGAAATATAGTGAATTATAAACTTCTGAACCAAGTGTTTCATAAGAGGTTCATTTTATTCTTTCTTTTGTAAAAACACATTTTATTTTACTTTATTTTGAATGTTGAGTGTTTACTGTATGTGAAACACTGCTAATTTTCACAGGACTCTTAGGCATAAAGTATCCTTATTATACCATTAAAAAAAACCCTTTAATTTTCAAATAATTATAGACTCACAATAAGTTGCAAAAATAGTACCAAGAGGTCCTGTGTACCGTCACCCAGCTTCCCCCAATGGTGACATTTTACAAAATTACAGTGCATTATCAAACCCAGGAAATTGATAGGTACAGTTACAACTAACTTGACTATATACTTTACTTGGATTTCACCAGTTTTTGCATGTATTCATTTTTTTGTTTGTCTTTGTGTATATTTCCATGACATTTTATTCACACATGTAGAGTCAAATACCATCACCACAATCAATAAGCCAAACTGATCTGCAACCACAAAAGAACTCTCCTGTGCTGCCCATTTATAGTCATACCCTTCCCACCTTCCCTAAATCCTGGAAACCACTTATCTGTTCTATATCTCTAAGTTTGTTATTTTAAGTTTGTTATTTTGTTTCTATTTTAAATAGAACTGTACAGTAGTCACACACCTCGACAATTATCCTAGAGAAATAAATACTTACATGAACACAAAAAACCTAAACATGAATTTTCATAGCAGCTCTGTTTGTAATAGCCCAAGGCTGGAAATGTCCCAAATGTCCTTCAGAGAGTGAATGGATAAACAAACTGTGATACATCTATGCAATGGAATACTACCCAGCAATAAAAAGGAAATAACTCTTGATATATGCAGCAACTTGGATGGACTCAAGGGCATTGTGCTGAGTGAGCCAATCTCAAAAGGTTACTTATGTTTTAAATAGATAGTAAATTCTGTATTTAATTATCAGAATGTTAAAACAGAGATAAAATGAAGATGTGGTCTTTACAGAGAATTTTGGACCAGTACACTTTAAAGGTAAGTTGCTTTAAATTCCTAAGTATACTACTTCAATGTAAAAATAAAGTATGAAGTTGTTAACTTGAAAGCTCAAGTAAATGTGACAAAGTTCAAGTAAAGCTTAGTAAATCTTTTTTTGATTCGTAGCCTGATTCTCTTTCTAATATATGAAAGAAGCAAAGCAGATTTAAAGAGATTCAAAGAGGACAAGGAAGAGAAATATGAAGAGAGAACAGTAGAGTTTTGAAATTTTATATAATACATAATTTTTATTTTACAACAATCAATCTTTAGTTGCAAAGCTAATTAGAATTTAATTCTTTTCATTTTTCTTAATAAGTTATGCCTGTTTTGTCATGGGTGAAGAAGGAAGGTGGGGAAAGAGTAGAATAAATTCTACCTATATCTCTCTTCTACATTAAGGTTAATTGAGTGAATAATGATGCCAATTTGTTTTATATTTAGTCTTATAATATGAATTCTGCTTTTACACCTTTTGGACTTAAACTGGCCGAGGAGTAAAGAGTAGTTAGAATCAATGTTAATTTATAAGCAAGGGACACAAGGCATGTGACAGGAAGAAACTGTGCTTTATATATATTTTTAAACAATTTAATCTATTTTCCTTTAAAGTGACACCAATATTTCTTTAAAGAAAGTACATAATGATAAATATTAGATAATTTACAGTTTCATGACTATAACAGAATTCAAAGTCTTGTAATGAATAATAAATTTATGGATTTAACCTCACAACATTCCAGTAAGGTTGGTTAAAGTGTGACCATTCATAGCAAGTGTTTTAAGACATTTCATTTTTTTTCATTCTTTCCTTTAATTTCTTTTTCTTTTTATTCTTCCTTTCTTTTTCTTTCTTTTCTTTTTCTTCCTTTCTTGCTTTCTTACCTGCTGTGCCTTTTTCCTCCTTCCTTCCCTTCCTTTTTTCCCTCCTTCTCTTCCTATCTCCTTCCTTCCATTTTGAATACTATCATCGAGTACTATTTGCTCGATGAACTATGGTTATTCATTTGGTTTATTTGGTGAACTATGTTATTCATTTCTATCACAGCCTGTGGAATTTGTAGAGGAAGCACAGGTCACGTTGGCATCTTCTTAGAAGCAGACAGAAAGGTTCCATAGCTGTCTCCTCCTGAGTTCAGTTTTCCTTGTTCAGGTTTGCATGCTTTGGCCAGTCTGGTAAATGTGCTGAGTCACGTGTAGTACTTTCAGTGAGCCCTTCGCGTTCTCATTTTAGGCAAAGGATCTAATTTCTCTGAGACATCAACTCGATTAACAACACAGTCCTGTAAATGAAAAGGCAGGAGGGGCCAGAACTGGGAATCTAGTGTGAGGAGAGGGTGCTATGGATGTGGAGGGTCAGGGCATGTGGACAGGGATGGGTGTAAAAGTATCACAAACCTGGGTGGGAAAGGGAATCTGGAGTCGCCAGAATCACTTCTGAGGGACGTAATTCAGAAGTAGTTTTTATAAAGAGAAGGAAGATAAAATATACAGTGTCAGAAATTAAATCACACAGTACTTGAGCTGAATATTTAACAAAAAATATATACATAAGAAAATAGTTTTAAGTAATTTTTATGGCTATCTGAAAATTAGTCACTGAAATTACTTTTACATATAGTAGGTACTCATAAAAGTGTTGTGTTTTGGACATGCTTTTAAAATTTAAAGTCTTTAAAAGAGTCATTTAAGGAAACAAAGGTATATCTCACCCCCCCTCCCCCACCAAAAACCGTTTATATAGCTGATTTCTACATTTTCTTTTCAAATTAGTGGTTTGGAAAAACCACTGATTAACATATGTCTTATTTAATCTTGTAGCTAACTCTTATTATTGTAAAAATTTTTGTCAGTTGATTGCTGAGCAAATTCTAGTGTTAAATGTCAGTTCTGTCAGAAATAGTGCAGCAAAGGACCTTTATGGAGTGGTGTAAATCTCTGAAAGGTAACAGAGGATAAGAAAATTATCTCCCCGTCTTCCTTCTCTGTGGAATGGCCAAAGAAGCCAGTGTTCTTCTCTACAAGGTATGTTGTTATATTCAGCTGAACTGACCTCAGAGACTAGGTTTCATTAAATTTAATTTTGAAATGGAATTGCAGAGTTTAAAAGCCTTAAAATGTGGAGAAAGAGCATAGTACATTGAAAAGATTTTTTTAAAATTATGCTGAAAATCATAATGCATTCAGTTATTATACAAGAATAAGTAATTTTTAAATGAAAATACGGAGTGTGGTTAGAAAATCAGTTTCAAGGGGCCCTAAAATTAAGTATTAATATTGTATTTTATTTTAAAAGAGAAATATAGGGCTTATAAATTTTTCATTTATAGAATTAAGGTATAATTTACATAGAGTAAAACTCATTGTTCAGATTCTCGTGATAATGGAACTAATTTGTATCTTGACTGCATCATTGCCATTATTGTGGTTGTGATGTTGTAATATAGCTTTGTAAGATATTACCATGGGGGAGACTGGCTAAAGGGTAAACGGGATCTCTGTAGTATTTCACATAATTGCATGTGAGTCTACAGTTGCCTCAAAATACAAAAGTTTATTTTTTTAAGTTACTTTTTTGTGTATAGTTCTGCGAACTTTGACAAATGCATACAGTCAGCATCAAGATATAAAACAGTTCCCTCACCCCCCAGAATTTCCCCATTATAAGTCAGGTCTCCCTTTACCCCTTGACAACCACCAATCTGCTTTCTGGCCTTATGGTTTTGCCTTTTCCACAAAATAATATAAATAGGAAGACAGTATATAGTGTTTTGAATCTGGCTTTATTTATTTAGTATAGTGCATTTGAGATTCATCTATATTGTTGTGTGTATCAGTAATTTTTTTTTTTATTGCTGAGTAGTATTCCATTTTATGATGGTACCATGGTTTGTTTATCCAGTCCCCAATTAAGGGGCATTTGTGTTGTTTCCTGTTTTTGACAGTGACAAATAAAGCCACTAGAAATATTTTTGTACAGGTTTTATGTGAACATAAATTTTTATTTCACATCAGTAAATACCAAAGTGGTGGGATTGTTTGATCATATGGGAAGTGTGTGTTTAACTTAATGAGAAACCTCCAAACTGTTTTCCAAAGTGCTTGTACCATTTTGCATACCCATCAGCGATGTATGAGAGTTCCAGTTGCTCTGCATCCGTGCCATTACTTGGTATTGTTAGTATTTTTTATTTTAGCTCTAGTAAAAGGCATAGAGTAGTATCTCATTGTGATTTTATTTTGCATTTCCCTAACAAATTATGACATTGAGCATCTTTTCATGTATTTCTTTGGAGAAGTGTCTGTTCAGGTTTTTTGTCCATTAAAAAAATTGGATTGTTTGTTTTCTTATTACTGAATTTGAGTTTTTAAAAATATACTCTGAATACAAGTCCTTTATCTGATATGTGATTTTCAAACATTTTCTCCCAGTCTGTAGCTTCTTTTTAATTTTCTGAACAGTATATTTTGAAGAGCACTTTTTGACTTTGATAAATTCCAGTTATCAACTTTTTTCTTTTTCTTTTTTTAAATGAGTTGGGAAGTGCTCCCTCCTCCTCTGTTTTCTTTTTTTTTTTTAATATTTATTTATTTATTTATTTATTTATTTATTTATTTATGGCTGTGTTGGGTCTTCGTTTCTGTGCGAGGGCTTTCTCTAGTTGTGGCAAGTGGGGGCCACTCTTCATCGCGGTGCACGGACCTCTCACTGTCGCGGCCTCTCTTGTTGTGAAGCGCAAGCTCCAGATGCGCAGGCTCAGTACTTGTGGCTCACGGGCCTAGTTGCTCCGCGGCATGTGGGATCTTCCCAGACCAGGGCTCAAACCCGTGTCCCCTGCATTGGCAGGCAGATTCTCAACCACTGTACCAGCAGGGAAGCCCCAACTTTTTTCTTTTATGGATTATACTTTTTAAAAAATATATATTTATTTTATTTATTTATTTTTGGCTGCATTGGGTCTTTGTTGCTGCACGTGGGCTTTCTCTAGTTGTGGCAAGCGGGGGCTACTCTTCGTTGCGGTGCGTGGGCTTCCATTGCAATGGCTTCTCTTGTTGCAGAGCACGGGCTCTAGGTGCACGGGCTTCAGTTGTTGTAGCATGCAGGCTTCAGTAGTTGTGGCTCACGGGCTCTAGAGCACAGGCTCGGTAGTTGTGGCACACAGGCTTAGTTGCTCCGCGGCATGTGGGATCTTACCGGACCAGGGCTCGAACCCATGTCCCCTGCATTGGCAGGCGGATTCTTAACCACTGCACCACCAGGGAAGCCCTGGATTATACTTTTGATGTTGTATCTAAGAAATTTTGAATTAATGTTTGTTTATGAGGTATGGTATGAGGACGGATTTTTGTATATCAATATTCTATTATTCTGGCACCATTTGTTGGAAAGACTGACCTTTTCTCCATGGAATTGCTTTTACATCTTTGTCAGAAATCAGTTGGCTATATATAGCCAGTTCTGTTATAATGCAACACATATGATCTTAAAAATCACTGTACTATGCATAATTGCATAGTAAAAAATATGACTTATGGAGAAAATGGAGTTAGGGGTTTAACACTAAAATATAAAACCAGTGACACATTAAAGAAAGATAGGAAGCTGTTAAAAATGATGGCATTGTTTTATATGTTCTAACTGACTAAGAATAGATAAATACCACAATAAATATGATACCTTACTTTGAAAAAATCCTGAAATTTGCTTGTATAATCGGCATCAGAAAGTTTGCAGTTTGTAAGTTATTGTGAAGTAGTGGGAGGTAAATTATCTGGAATTGGGAGTTCTAATACTACAGGTGAACAGAAGTGGCTTATAACACACATGATGTGCTGAAATAGCTGGTAGATATTTGAGGTGTGTGCATGTATGTATTTCTGCTTGGCTCAGTTCAACTAGGTGCAGTTTTCTAGTGTTTCACCTATTATTTCTTGCGGGCAAAATTGCACATAAACCAAGCTGAAATTTGAAATTCATGTTATATTCGCCAAGCAAACTCTAGTGTTAAATGTCAGTTTTGTCAGAAATAGTACAGCAAAGGACGTTTGTGAAGTGGTATAAATCTCTGAAAGGTAACAGTAAGGTATCAATCGCATTGGAACAAATTTGCAGTTTTAAAACAAGTATAGCAGAGCCGACTGTATATGTCAGTCTATTCTTGGACGCTGTTTTGTTGCATTCATATATGTATGTGTGTGTGTAGCCTTTCTCCAGTACAACACTGTCTTGATTACTATAGCTTTATAGTAAGTATTGAAGTCAGGTAGTGTGAGTCCTTGAATTTTCCTTTTTTATTCAAAATTGTTTTGGCTATTCTATTTCCTTTGTCTTTTTATATAAATTTTAAATTCAGCTTGTTGATTTTTACAGAAGAAATCTTGCTGGGATTTTTATTAATGTTTCATTGACTCTGTAGATCAGTTTTGGGAGAATTGACATCTTTAACAACATTGAATCTTCCAAATCATGACCAGTATCTCTCTCCATTTACTTAGATCTACTCTGATTCTTTTCATTGATGTTTATAGTTTTCAGCATGCAAGTCTTGTATATACATACTTTGTATATTTATACCTGTGGATTTCATGAGGGTTTTTTGGTGGTGTTATAAATAGTACTTTTAAAATTTCACCTTTCAATTTTTTATTGCTAGTATATAGAAATAAGATTGATTTTTATATATCAGTACCTTTAGCTCTTTGAAGACCATAAACGAAATGGAAGTTCACCAAAGCCAAAGCAAAATTTGCCTTTCTAATATTTTAAAAAGTGCAAATTACTATCTTTTTTTGTCTTAGTCTGTTTTAAAAATTAGGTCACTATGACAGTGTTGATTTAATTGTTGTCCTTTCAAAATTGTTGAATCATATTCCTGTATAGACATGAAAACATGTATTTTGAGGATGAGGTTTAACTGAGCAATTTTAAATGCTCCAAAAGAGTATTATAAAATACAGGTTGCTTTCTATTACTGGTCTCTTAATGGTAAGGAGCTTTCTTAATGGCAATCGTAGGCCATCATGAGTAGGTTTAATTCATAGTTTAGTTTCTTTTGGTATTTTCTATTTTCTGAAGATCTTCAGATATGTTTTTGTGTAATATTGTTATTATAGATTTTGGACTCAGCAAGGAATCAGTAGATCAGGAGAAGAAGGCCTACTCATTTTGTGGTACAGTGGAGTATATGGCTCCTGAAGTAGTAAATAGAAGAGGTCATTCCCAGAGTGCTGATTGGTGGTCATATGGTGTACTTATGGTAAGTAGTTTTTTTTAAAATTATGCCAATATACAATTAGTATTGTTTCGAATTTTAATCTGAGTGTTGGAATGTGTTAGGTGAGAATAGGGTTCTCAAGTTCATGACTGTTAAAAAACTTGATTGGCTAGCTGTTATACAATAAAAATTAGGGTTTTGGTGTTCTGATTTCTTTTAGTTGCTAGATTAAAAGGTAAATGGCAGCATTCTTTTATAAATTATTCAAATTTAAAACTTAGATAAAGGCCTACCAGATTTTAGATTTCAGAATACTGTGTTTAGTAGTTACATGGTATTTTAACTAGGTATCACAGAATTTAGCACCTTATGGTATATTATCTTATTGTCACATTTTTTCAAGCATGTCCCTAGAAAGATTGTAAACCTCTTAAGGAGAGCAATCCTGTCTTCTACTACTTATAATCTCCTACAGTATCTAGCATAATGAGCATATGGACTGACTGATTTGGTATAAGATTAAGCATAGAATTTGTAGTATTAAGTAGGGTGATAAATGAATAGCTATTGAATCAGACACAATTTGCTTTAGAAGCCTGATAATCCATTTTTGCCTATTTATCACTGAATTACCGTATGATGCATCAATATATTAAGTGGCTGTTATGAGCCTGGCATTTGGTAAGGGCAGTGGGGTGGGAACAGACTAGAAGTACAATATTTGGCATTTTCCATGACCTAAGAAAGCATGCTATCTGGTTGGGGAAACAAATGGAATAGCTAAATAAACTGCCTGGAAATACCTTAGGAGTTCAGGCAAGAATTCATATAAGTTGATGTAAGAAAAGTGGAGGAGATAGAACTTAAATTAAGCCCTGAAGGATGGATAAAATTCAAATAGCTGTGTGTCAAGAAGAATAGTATTGTGATAGTATTAGGAAAGACCTGGAGAACCAGTTTGACTAGAGTAGTAGTGGAGAATGAGGGTGAAGGTGGAGGAAATGAGGCTATAAGCCTATAAGGATTTGCACACAATACTCTGGGTGGTAGGAAACTTTTGTAGGTTCTTGAACACGATGGTAATTAGAGAAAAAATGTATTTTAGGAAAATTAGCCTTGGTAGCATTATATAAATGGATTGCAAATGGAGGAAACTAAAAGTAGGGAGACCAAGAAGTTCTCCTTAGAAGACAGTTGTTAAGATTATAGAATGAAAAAAAGGAAATATTAAAGACATTTCAAGGGAAGAAGTGGACGACCTTAGTAACAGATTAAATGCCACAGATGAAACAGAGGGGAAGGGTCAAAGATAGAGATACCTGTAAAACTTCAGGGGATCAAAAGAAAAGTAGTTCAATAGAAAAGAGATAGCTGGGAAGGACAGCTGATTTTGAAAGTGGGGAAAGAATTTATTTTTAACACATTGCATAGGTTACTGTGGGTTAGTGTTTAACCCCTTGATAGTAATGAATTAGGAGAGGGCAGTGGAGAGAGCGTCAGAATCATCTGAAGACCTTAAAAAACAACAACAACAACAAAAAACTACCCTGCCAGCCAGCATATCGTTTATTTGAGGGGCAGGTGTGATTCCAATGTACTATCCTTCTCTTTTTCTTTTTGTTCTTGCCTTTCCACCTCTTACTCCTCCAATCTCCAGGAGAGAACCATTACTTTAGGTTTGGGGGCAGGGGGCTGGAGCTTGAGAGAGATGATCCCTATACACCATACTTCCCTTCGTCTTCATTACCTTTCTGTGACTCCTACCCCTATCTCTTCAGGCTCCAGTTGAGAACCATTACTTTAGATGTGGAAGGGAAAACTGGGGATTGAGAGAGATTGAAACTGGAATCAATTTGAGAGTCATCAGTCATCAGGAGAGAGTTGAATAGATAAGCTAACTAAGGCTGTAAGTTCAAATAAATGAACAGAGGACTGAGGCCAAAGCCATTATTGAATCTAAGCTTAAGATTTAAATATTAGCTTGGGGATTAACCAAGATGGTGGAGTAGAAGGACGTGCTCTCACTCCCTCTTGCGAGAGCACCAGAATCACAGCTAGCTGCTGGACAGTCATCGAAAGGAAGACACTGGACTTCACCAAGGAGGATACCCCACGTCCAAGGACAGAGGAGAAGCCACAGTGACACGGTAGGAGGGGCGCAATCAGAGTAAAATCAAATCCCATAACTGCTGGGTGGGTGACTCACAGACTGGCGAACACTTATACCACAGAAGTCCACCCACTGGAGTGAAGCTTCTGAGCCCCACGTCAGGCTTCCCAAGCTGGGGGTCCGGCAACGGGAGGAGGAATTCCTAGAGAATCAGACTTTGAAGCCTAGTGGGAATTGATTGCAGGACTTCGACAGGACTGGGGGAAACAGAGACCCCACTCTTGGAGGGCACACACAAAGTAGTGTGTGCATCGGGACCCAGGGGAAGGAACAGTGACCCTGGGGGAGACTGAACCAGACCTACCTGCTGGTGTTGGGGGGTCTCCTGCAGAGGCGGGGGGTGGCTCTGTTTCACCGTGGGGACAAGGACACTGGCAGTGGAGGTTCTGGGAAGTGCTCCCTGGCGTGAGCCCTCCCAGAGTCTGCCATTAACCCCACCAAAGAGCCCAGGTAGGCTCCAGTGTTGGGTTGCCTCAGGCAAAACAACCAACAGGGAGGGAACCCAGCCCCACCCATCAACAGTCAAGTGGATTAAAGTTTTAGGGAGCTCTGACCGCCACAGCAACAATCAGGTCTACCCACCACCAGAGCCTCCCATCAAGCCTCTTAGATAGCCTCAACCACCAGAGGGCAGACAGCAGAAGCAAGAAAAACTACAATCCTGCAGCCTGTGGACCAAAAACCACAGTTACAAAAAGATAGACAAGATGAAAAGGCAGAGGGCTATATACCAGATGAAGGAACAAGAAAAAACCCCAGAAAAACAACTAAATGAAGTGGAGATAGGCAACCTTCCAGAAAAAGAATTCAGAATAATGATAGTGAAGATGATCCAGGACCTCGGAATAAGAATGGAGGCAAAGATTGAGAAGATGCAAGAAATGATTAACAAAGACCTAGAAGAATTAAAGAACAAACAAACAGAGATGACCAATACAATAACTGATATGAAAACTACACTAGAAGGAATCAATAGCAGAATTACTGAGGCAGAAGAACGGATAAGTGACCTGGAAGACAGAATGGTGGAATTCACTGCTGCGGAACAGACTAAAGAGAAAAGAATGAAAAGAAATGAAGACAGCTTAAGAGACCTCTGGGACAACATTAAACGCAACAACATTCGCATTATAGGGGTCCCAGGAGGAGAAGAGAGAGAGAAAGGACCAGAGAAAATATTTGAAGAGATTATAGTCGAAAACTTCCCTAACATGGGAAAGGAAATAGCCACCCAAGTCCAGGAAGCACAGAGAGTCCCATACAGGATAAACCCAAGGAGAAACACGCCGAGACACATAGTAATCAAAGTGGCAAAAATTAAAGACAAAGAAAAATTATTGAAAGCAGCAAGGGAAAAACGACAAATAACATACAAGGGAACTCCCATAAGGTTAACAGCTGATTTCTCAGCAGAAACTCTGCAAGCCAGAAGGGAGTGGCATGATATACTTAAAGTGATGAAAGGGAAGAACCTACAACCAAGATTACTCTACCTGGCAAGGATCTCATTTAGATTTGATGGAGAAATCAAAAGCTTTACAGACAAGCAAAAGCTAAGAGAATTCAGCACCACCAAACCAGCTCTACAACAAATGCTAAAGGAACTTCTCTAAGTGGGAAACACAAGAGAAGAAAAGGACCTACAAAAACAAACCCAAAACAATTAAGAAAATGGTCATAGGAACATACATATCGATAATTACCTTCAACGTGAATGGATTAAATGCTCCAGCCAAAAGACACAGGCTTGCTGAATGGATACAAAAACAAGACCCATATATATGCTGTCTACAAGAGACCCACTTTAGACCTAGGGACACGTACAGACTGAAAGTGAGGGGATGGAAAAAGATATTCCATGCAAATGGAAATCAAAAGAAAGCTGGAGTAGCTATACTCATATTAGATAAAATAGGCTTTAAAATAAAGAATGTTACAAGAGACAAAGAAGGACACTACATAATGATCAAGGGATCAATCCAAGAAGAAGATATAACAATTATAAATATATATGCACCCAACAAAGGAGCACCTCAATACATAAGGCAACTGCTAACAGCTATAAAAGAGGAAATTTACAGTAACACAATAATAGTGGGGGACTTTAACACCTCACTTACACCAATGGACAGATCATCCAAAATGAAAATAAATAAGGAAACAGAAGTTTTAAATGACACAATAGACGAGATAGATTTAATTGATATCTATAGGACATTCCATCCAAAATCAGCAGATTACACGTTCTTCTCAAGTGCGCACGGAACATTCTCCAGGATAGATCACATCTTGGGTCACAAATCAAGCCTCAGTAAATTTAAGAAAATTGAAATCATATCAAGCATCTTTTCTGACCACAGTGCTATGAGATTAGAAATGAATTACAGGGAAAAGAACGTAAAAAGGACAAACACATGGAGGCTAAACAATACGTTACTAAATAACCAAGAGATCACTGAAGAAATCAAAGAGGAAATCAAAAAATACCTAGAGACAAATGACAATGAAAATACGACGACCCAAAACCTATGGGATGCAGCAAAAGCATTTCTAAGAGGGAAGTTTATAACTATACAAGCCTACCTAAAGAAACAAGAAAAATCTCAAGTAAACAATCTAACCTTACACCTAAAGAAACTAGAGAATGAAGAACAAACAAAACCCAAAGTTAGCAGAAGGAAAGAAATCATAAAGATCAGAGCGGAAATAAGTGAAATAGAAACAAAGAAAACAATAGCAAAGATCAATAAAACTAAAAGCTGGCTCTTTGAGAAGATAAACAAAATTGATAAGCCATTAGCCAGACTCATCAAGAAAAAGAGGGAGAGGACTCAAATCAATAAAATCAGAAATGAAAAAGGAGAAGTTACAACAGACACTGCAGAAATACAAAGCATCCTAAGAGACTACTACAAGCAACTTTATGCCAATAAAATGGACAACCTGGAAGAAATGGACAAGTTCTTAGAAAGGTATAACCATCCAAGACTGAACCAGGAAGAAACAGAAAATATGAACAGACCAATCACAATTAATGAAATTGAAAGTGTGATTAAAAATCTTCCAACAAACAAAAGTCCAGGACCAGACGACTTCACAGGTGAATTCTATCAAACATTTAGAGAAGAGCTAACACCTATCCTTCTCAAACTCTTCCAGAAAATTGCAGAGGAAGGAAC
Organism: Eschrichtius robustus; assembly: GCF_028021215.1. NCBI lineage: Eukaryota > Metazoa > Chordata > Mammalia > Artiodactyla > Eschrichtiidae > Eschrichtius > Eschrichtius robustus. Next base: position 72,859,125 of record NC_090845.1, on the reverse strand, counting down.
ACTCCCAAACTCATTCTATGAGGCCACCATCACCCTGATACCAAAACCAGACAAAGACACTACAAAAAAAGAAAATTACAGACCAATATCACTGATGAATATAGATGCAAAAATCCTCAACAAAATACTAGCAAACAGAATCCAACAACACATTAAAAGGATCATACACCACGATTAAGTGGGATTTATCCCAGGGATGCAAGGATTCTCCAGTATACGCAAATCAATCAATGTGATACACCATATTAACAAATTGAGGAAGAAAAACCATATGATCATCTCAATAGATGCAAAAAAAGCTTTTGACAAAGTTCAACACCCATTTATGATAAAAACTCTCCAGAAAGTGGGCATAGAGGGAACCTACCTCAACATAATAAAGGCCATATATGATAAACCCACAGCAAACTTCATTCTCAATGGTGAAAAACTGAAAGCATTTCCTCTAAGGTCAGCAAAGAGACAAGGATGTCCACTCTCACCACTATTATTCAACATAGTTCTGGAAGTCCTAGCCACGGCAATCAGAGAAGAAAAAGAAATAAAAGGAATACAAATTCGAAAAGAAGAAGTAAAACTGTCACTGCTTGCGGATGACATGATACTATACATAGAGAATCCTTAAACTGCCACGAGAAAACTGCTAGAGCTAATTAATGAATATGGTAAAGTTGCAGGATACAAAATTAATGCACAGAAATCTCTTGTATTCCTATACACTAATGATGAAAAATCTGAAAGAGAAATTAAGAAAACACTCCCATTTACCATTGCAACAAAAAGAATAAAATACCTACGAATAAACCTACCTAGGGAGACAAAAGACCTGTATGCAGAAAACTATAAGACACTGATGAAAGAAATTGAAGATGATACCAAGAGATGGAGAGATATACCATGTTCTTGGATTGGAAGAATCAACATTGTGAAAATGAGTATACTACCCAAAGCAATCTACAGATTCAATGCAATCCCTATCAAATTACCAATGGCATTTTTTACAGAACTACAACAAATCATCTTAAAATTTGTATGGAGACACAAAAGACCCCGAACAGCCAAAGCAATCTTGAGGGAAAAAAACGGAGCTGGAGGAATCAGACTCCCTGACTTCAGACTATACTACAAAGCTACAGTAATCAAGACAATATGGTACTGGCAGAAAAACAGAAATATAGATCAATGGAACAGGATAGAAAGCCCAGAGATAAACCCACGCACATATGGTCACCTTATCTTTGATAAAGGAGGCAAGCATATACAGTGGAGAAAAGACAGCCTCTTCAATAAGTGGTGCTGGGAAAACTGGACAGCTACATGTAAAAGAATGAAATTAGAATACTCCCTAACACCATACACAAAAATAAACTCAAAATGGATTCGAGATCTAAATGTAAGACTGGACACTATAAAACTCTTAGAGGAAAACATAGGAAGAACACTCTTTGACATAAATCACAGCAAGATCTTTTTTGATCCACCTCTTAGAGTAATGGAAATAAAAACAAAAATAAACAAATGGGACCTAATGAAACTTCAAAGCTTTTGCACAGCAAAGGAAACCATAAACAAGACCAAAAGACAACCCTCAGAATGGGAGAAAATATTTGCAAACGAATCAACGCACAAAGGATTAATCTCCAAAATATATAAACAGCTCATTCAGCTCAATATTAAAGAAACAAACACCCCAATCCAAAAATGGGCAGAAGACCTAAATAGACATTTCTCCAAAGAATACATACAGACGGCCACGAAGCACATGAAAAGCTGCTCAACATCACTAATTATTAGAGAAATGCAAATCAAAACTACAATGAGGTATCACCTCACTCCTGTTAGAATGGGCATCATCAGAAAATCTACAAACAACAAATGCTGGAGAGGGTGTGGAGAAAAGGGAACCCTCTTGCACTGTTGGTGGGAATGTAAATTGATACAGCCACTATGGAGAACAATATGGAGGTTCCTTAAAAAACTAAAAATAAAATTACCATATGACCGAGAAATCCACTACTGGGCATATACCCAGAGAAAACCGTAATTCAAAAAGACACATGCACCTGAATGTTCATTGCAGCACTATTTACAATAGCCAGGCCATGGAAGCAACCTAAATGCCCATCAACAGACGAATGGATAAAGAAGTTGTGGTTCATATACACAATGGAATATTACTCAGCCATAACAAGGAACGAAATTGAGTCATTTGTTGAGACGTGGATGGATCTAGAGACTGTCATACAGAGTGAAGTAAGTCAGAAAGAGAAAAACAAATATCGTATATTAACGCATGTATGTGGAACCTAGAAAAATGGTACAGATGAGCCGGTTTGCAGGGCAGAAGTTGAGACACAGATGTAGAGAACGGACATATGGACACCTAGGGGGGAAAACTGTGGTGGGGTGGGGATGGTGGTGTGCTGAATTGGGCGGTTGGGATTGACATGTATACCCTGATGTGTATAAAATTGATGCCTAATAAGAACCTGCAGTATAAAAAAACAAACAAAAAAGTAATATTTAAAGATTAGGGATATAAAAACATTTCTCTCTAGTGAGCTATAATGGTCTTCATTTTCACATCTACTTTTTCTTTTAAATATGATTATTTAATGTTCTAGTTATCCGCATTTCAATTAACTCTCTTAGGGAAAATGTTTTCATTATGCTGTGTACAACTGTCTCAAATTAAAATACATATATCAGTGTGTGTTGTGTGTATCTGTGTGTATAGCTTCTTGTTTGGTTCCTTTTTTTTTTTAAAGAGAGCAAAGGGAATGAGAATGATTATCTTTCTTGAGCATGTATGAATTTGAAATGGCTCAGTACTTATTTTTGCTTTTCTTTCATTGTTAAATGTTTGCTTTAAAAGCTTATATTTGTTTTAAAAGAAAATGCCTTGTGTCTATTTCCACATTGCTTTGGTTTGGGGAATTTAGGATTGAAAAAATGGTTGGTTACATTTGCTACAAATCACCTCTCATTTGGCCTATGTACTGTGGGGTACCAGAGGTGTATTCCCTTATGCGACCTAGTTTTCTGGTCCTGTTTTGACCTACTATCATGTAGATCCTGCATGATTTGATGATCATGTATTACAAGTCTCATTCTTATTTCTGATGAATTTCATTGTAAATTCTAAGTTGTACTAAGTTGACTCGTGGTATTTTTTGTTTGTTTTAGTTTGAAATGCTTACTGGTACTCTGCCATTTCAAGGTAAAGACAGAAATGAGACCATGAATATGATATTAAAGTAAGTGTAAACATTTTTTTCTTTTGGGAAAAATTCCTTGCTTTCAGTTTTGAGAAACTTGTTATGGTTTTCATTTGACACAAAAGAACATTTTTCACATTGTCTCATTCCCTTCCACCATATAGGGGACATTATTTGCCATTGTGAAAGCGTTCTTTAAAATTCTTTTTGGGATTTATCAATTTAGAAGTATGGCTAGATTTAAATGAAATTTTCTGAAATCCTCTTTTCCAGAGCAAAACTTGGAATGCCTCAGTTTCTTAGTGCTGAAGCACAAAGTCTTCTAAGGATGTTATTCAAAAGGAATCCAGCAAATAGATTGGGTATTGTTTATTTTCTTAGCTTTTATAACAATATACTACATGCTTTGGGAGGATAATTAGAACTTTATGTTTTCTGGCCTAAGTTCATTTACTGCTGCTATGTGTTTATACGTAGAATTCTACGTTTTATGTATGCAGAGATTCCAGTAAACTCTGTTATATCCATCATTAAAAAATGGAGTGGTCTAGTTATTCAGAACTTATGTTTAATATATATCATTATATCATATGAATGTCTCTTTTGACATAATTCACAGAATTCTCCCTTCTATAGGTATTCCTTTTAGATATTTGAAGATAATTATTTTGTCCCTTCCAATATTCTTCAGGATAAATGTTATGTTTCCATAACTGCTCATTATTTGGCTACTTTCTAGTAGCCTTTCCCTGGATCCAAATGTGATCCTATTACCCTGTTTATGTCCATGTGTTAAAATTTCAATGTCACTTTATTCATTGCATTTTTAATTTGGCCTATAGATATGAGATCATAAATTGAATTATGAAGAAAATGATAATTGCTTTAATTTTAATGTTATGTTAGATATGATTTTTATTTGATTCAGAAGGCATTTCAGTATTTCATGATGCCCTATGTGCTTCAGCATGAACATCAGCTATTTTTTAATTATATTAAATTCAGAGGACCAATTAATAAAGCATCAGATAAGAAATCGTAAACTTTTCACTTCAGGGAATCTATGAAATGTGTGTACTCCTATTTACAGGTAATAGCCTGGAAGCCAGGTAGGCAGATTACAAAAATCAGACTGGTAAAAAAATTATTTCCATTTTTATAGGTTCAGAAGGAGTCGACGAAATCAAAAGACATCTTTTTTTTGCAAATATTGACTGGAATGTAAGTTCAGTAGAAAGTTCGTGACTGAGTACCTTTAATAAAAACAAAAACTGAAGAGTAAATGGTAATATATGGACTTTGCTGATAAACTTAATCCATTTGTTTTATATTTAGTATGAGATTTTTATTTACAGGTGTAGCATTTCATGCAATTACCTTGAACCAGTAGATGTGTGGATGATATGTAGTAAATTTTTGTTGCTCATTTGTCTTACCTGTTTAATATGGTTAATATTCTCCCCTATTCTAGGTTGGGGAATGTGGGGGGAAGAAGAGAAAGGAGAAGGGGGATGAATCATAGGACAGATTCTTATAGAAAAATGAATTCTAAAGAATCTAAGATGTTATTTAATTTCAAATGGTTCTTTGTCATGTATTAGAACAAATTACATTTGTTAAGAAGTGAAAATCTTTGTATATAGGTATTTTACTAAATTTTGAGAGAACATGAAAACAGAAACATTGTGAAATTCTGCAAAGTCATGTATTAAATTTTTTTAAGTTGCAACTCCCAGACTAATGAGCTTTTCTTAGAAAAGCTCACTTTTTGTTGTTGTTTACAACACAGCTTTATGTATTTTATGTACTATTAATCATCATAGGTAAGTGTTTCTGATTATTTAATTCTGGCACTGGTATTGAAAATTTTCCCAAAAGAAAAAGTGTCTCTTTTGATTTCTAAGGCAGAGGTAGAGAGCCACTATTCACTGACCAAATTATTATTTCTTCTGGCTTGTAGAACAGGTTTCAGAAGTTAATATTTTGATTTATTTTTTATAGTTGTAAAACTGCAACACATTAATAGTAGTAATATCCTGAAAGGCCACGCAGTGAACATACTGCATGGGAGTCTGCCCTTTGTCATATCTGTGTGAATCCCTCTTTCGGTGTCCTTGCATTCCCTTGTCATTTTTTTCTAATGCTTCTCTGCTCTTCCTTTTTCTTTAACTAGAAAAACTAGAAATTATTTTTCCATTATTTTTATATCTAAACAGTTTGTTTATTCCTCTTAAATAATAAAAGAGTGGAATGTGTACTTATTTAAATAAATGAAAATTACTTTAAAGTAATCCTCTATTAATTTTCCCTCACTGTGGGACTGTGAGCTTTTAAAAAAGTAGATTTCCAAAAAACAGTTATGTTGTAAGATATTTTATATGTCTTTCAAAAACATAAATTTTAGGAAGTTAGATTGTTAGACAAGTTTAAATTTGTGAATTCTATAAAAAGAGCTCTAAACAGTGCATCTAATGCATATTTTTATGTGAAAACAAAATAGGTATAATGCATATTTCTTGGAGATAGACTAATTACTAAGTTTGATATCCTAGAATGTTATTAGTTATTTCTGCATGGTAACATTGTGATATGTTCTGTATGGTTATTTTACCAGTGAGAATTCAAGTCAGTTTTTGAAATCCAAAACTGAACAGAATTATTCCTCGTGAATGCAACCTGTGGCATTGCTGCTGTGTTTCTTGGTCTCATTTGATTCTGTACATTATCTCTCAAGTTTAGATGATACACAGAATTTGGTTAACAGGTTAGAATTTAGAATTTGGTTAACAGGTATCTGAAGCCTGTTGAAATTTCATTTATGAAATTGTGAGTATTCTGTTAAGGACTGTGAATATCATGTTCTGCTTTAATAGTTTTTCAAGTATTAATACGTTTCTGTGTTATTCTGTTATTTCTTCTAGAAATTATATAAAAGAGAAGTTCAGCCTCCTTTCAAACCGGCTTCTGGAAAACCAGATGATACTTTTTGTTTTGATCCTGAATTTACTGCAAAAACACCTAAAGGTAATGCATGTTTATGTGTAACATCAGGGCTTTTATTCAGTTAGATGGTTAAAAAAGTAAACTAGCTTCTTAGGTAAAAACTAAAAGAATTGTAAGTTTGCAGAGGGTGGTTTGTCCTGTGTGGAAGTGTGGATCCTATATACAGCATTGCTTGGACACCTTTCAAGTAGAGGCTTTACATGGGAAATATTTACTAGGGAAGCACAGACTAGAGCAAAGGGTGAACGTTTTGTTTTTTTTTTTTTTTTAAAGTTTTTTGACATGCTAATGCATTAGAGGATGGGGGTAGGAGGTAAGATATGAGATATATCACTCTGACTCTTATAGTTTAGAATTTAATGAGGTTTACTTTTATTGGCATCTGTTTCATACATTCATTCAACAAATATTGAATACCTACTATGTACTAAGCAGTGACGGTGCAGAAGTGAACAGAACAGACAAAAATTATAATCTACATGGAGCTTGCATAATAGTATGGGGAAACAGATAATATAAAATACATCAAATACCTAATATAGTATGTCTGATGATAACATTTAATGGTTTCCTTTATATTCAAAGAAATGTTGACATTTCATATCATAAAATTCTGTGTAGTTCTAATTAAATATAATTATTTGGACATTAGATTCTCCTGGTTTGCCAGCTAGCGCTAATGCTCATCAACTCTTCAAAGGATTCAGCTTTGTTGCAACTTCTATTGCAGAAGAATATAAAATCACTCCGATCACAAGTGCAAATGTATTACCAATTGTTCAGGTAAATTCCACTTAGATTATTCAGATTACGGATAATTATTTCTTTCAGTTATTGCTAATGGATTTACAGTGATTTTTAAGTGATTTTTAACTGCTTCATTTATCTCTGTATAATGAATTAAAGATGTCTCCATATGTTTTGGAAAAAAGCAGACAGTAGTAACCTTTAATTATATTTATGTATTTATGTGATCTCTTTTGGCAAGAAAATGTAATGGGTGATGTATTAGCTAGTTGATTTAATTATTGTATTGGCTTTCGGGATCTAGAAAGTCTACAATTTAGGATCAGTTCAGAATCTGTGTAAACCATTTATAAATACTGATAAAACTTCTCTAGAATTATTCTTGATTTTTAAAAGATTTAAGAAGAATGTATACTTAGGAGAGAAGATAAAAAATGTGAAACCATATCATTCTCTTTTGTATTTTACTTTTTAACAAAAACAGATAAATGGAAATGCTGCACAATTTGGTGAAGTATATGAATTGAAAGAGGATATTGGTGTTGGCTCCTATTCTGTTTGCAAACGATGCATACATACTGCTACCAACATGGAATTTGCAGTGAAGGTATTGTCTCTGAGGCTAACTTTTTTTGGTTTGTTTTATATGTGTAAGTTAAATTGCAGGTTAACTGACAGACAGTTTTTCAGTGGAGCAAGTGGAGAAAGCAAAGATAAAATGATGAGGAAAACCTCTTAAGACTTAATATTTTCATTTTGAATTTCTTTCCAAGACTTTATTTTGTTCAATAAAAAAAGACTTTATTTTGGAGGAACAGTGTGTTTCATGAATGTCTTGCTTTTGAATAATTTTATTTTAATGTAGTATTTTAAGATTGAACAATTGTGACAATTACTGTCACATTTGGATCAAATTATCAGTATAGTTTTAGTTAGGTGGAATATAATGTGTTTTTTATTGTTTCAGTTATAGGAAATTTGTAAATATTAAAATAATGTGAGATAAACATTACTCTTGAGTTTTATTATTTTCTTGAAAATATAACCAAATTGAAATTATGTCATTCATTTTTAGACAAAGAAAATATTTTTCCTCTGAGATTGTTCTTGTCTTATTTCTTAGATCATTGACAAAAGTAAAAGAGACCCCTCAGAAGAAATTGAAATTTTGATGCGCTATGGACAACACCCTAACATTATCACTTTAAAGGATGTAGGTATTTAAAATCTATGTATCAGCTAAGCTAATGAAGTTATGACTTGGCACTTTATTTTCTTATTGAAACTTTTCATGGCCATGGTATGTTTACTTCCATGCCACAAAATCTTAAGACTCTTAAATTTGCCACTTCAGTTCTTCATTTTCCCCCTGTGATTTTATACTACTACCCTTATTATAAAACGTCAGAAAGGAACTATGATGGTTGGTAAATGAGACTGTCCTGATTACTTGAATGTATTCTAGGTGTTAACTAGTTAACATTATCACCAGCAACATTTATTATTCTCTAGTACTACAAGTATAGAAGATACAGGAGATTGGGAATCTGCCAAATTCTAGGAGATTTTACTTTCTTGATTGTACAGCAGTTGGCTGTAGCGTTGTGGATTGTTGCTTGGGTGAAATAGTATTAGTCTACTTTTTTTAAAGTGAACATATAACTCATATTAATAGATGTTACTGAATGCTGACTTTTCACGTAAAGAAAATAATGCTCTTTCCTCTGTAGAAAAGGCAGACAAATAAACCATCACCTTGATCAGTTTGTTTTAGATAATATGATATGCATTTTGATTTATAATCCTTAAATAGTATTTTATGTATATGTAAATGTATGTATGTGTGTGGATAGATAGATAGATATATGTCTACACATATGTGTTTGTATGTGTAGATGTAGATATCACATGATCTGAATAGAAGGGTGTACATATTTTTAATATATTCTCCTTGATATAGTATTTGAATTCAACAAATATTGAAGACACCATGTCAGATAAGAGACTATGGGGAAGATATTAAAAAACAAATAATATATTTACTGCCAGAAGGAAGCTTACTATCATTAAGGAAGGAAAGTGCCTATAATACAGTAAAAAAATGAGACAGATGCCATTTGAGAGGCACAAAGTTTTATTTTTCCATTTATATTCTTTGATGAAGTATAACAGAAAACTTCAAAAGTTAAAACAATTATATGTTTCACATGGTCTCACAGAATGGCGTAAGAGTCCATTTAGCCAGTTTAACCTTCAGTAGAGCCTGCACTATATTAATACTAAAGGAATAATATATTTTTTAACACTAGAGGTTCATTAGAAAAGCAAAGTAAATATAATTTAAAACGTTTCAGAATTGTAATTATAAATAATATCATTTATAAAATATGTTCTTTTTTAGGTTTATGATGATGGTAGATATGTTTACCTTGTTACGGATTTGATGAAAGGAGGAGAGCTACTTGACCGTATTCTCAAACAAAAATGTTTTTCAGAACGGGAAGCTAGTGATGTACTGTTTATAATAACTAACACAGTTGACTATCTTCATTGTCAAGGAGTAAGTTGTAGTTATATTCTTCCTTTTAATTCTGGGGCTTATATCTTCACAAAATAATATATAGGATATGACACCTAAAATGAATTACTTTTTCTATCACATATTTTTATATGGAATAGCCTAATAAAATTCATAATGTAGTGAAGGTTATAGGATTAGGAAATTGGGTAATACCTTATTAATTTTCTTCACTCTACCTGTTAGCCCTAATTTAATAGCATATTAGCTTTAAAAGTGGTTTGAATTATACAAATATATCTAACCTTGACTTTTAAATTATTAAACCTAATCAAACTTAAAAGTGAAACATAAAAGAGTTATCCAAGGACATGTTGTGAATATTATTCAAATTATACTATGCCTAACATATAAAGTTCTGGCAAGACTGCATATCTTGATTGTTGCCAGCCCCTCCCCCAATACAGTAAGAAATTTGGATTCTAAACATTTGAAGTATTACTATATTGAAATTTCTAGTGGAGAGGCAGCCCTGTTATTTTGCTTCCTATCTCTTCATAAAGAAAGCAAATGAACTGAGTTATCAAAAAAGGTCACTTTTATTATATATATAGCGAAACAAGAAAACAAAGTCACAAATAATTTAAAAATGTAAGTTTGAATAGTTGTAGTAGTAGGTATGTACCCACTTATGTATAAACAATAAAACAATGAACGACTCAGAAATGACATAATGAAAATTCTACAGGGGCCAGAACTCATTTTTGAGTGTGGTTTTATAGAGTACATTTTCAGCATTTTGAAATGTAAATTGTATAATGCTAAAGGAGTAGTTCTATAATCATTCAATTCCTTGATTGTCTTTATCAGCACACTCTAAAATAAAGGATGACCAGAATTTTTGAGAAGAAGAAAATGATAAACCTCTTTTGTTTATTATTTTAGAAATTAAACAATACATCAATTAAGTAAATTAATGACAGACATGTGTTGAGCATTTCTACATGCCAGACATTGTAAAAGGTATTGCAGATTCAACCATGGGTTTAAGTCTTGATCCTTGTCTTGAAAGACCTTTTAATGTAGCAAACTGCTGATTAAAAATAGGACTAGATTAAATGAAGTGGATAGTGTATCAGAAAGAAAATCATCACATAGAGAATTTCAGAATATTTTCCATTGCTAGCATTTCATTTGGTTCTTACTGTTTCTGTTTTTCTGCCGAGTTTTCATGCATTGAAAGCATTTTGTTTTACTTCACTGAAGATAGTTATAGGAGCTACTTTACTTTTTAATTTCTCATATTTATTTAGTCTTGTGAATTTTGAACAAAGGCATTTTGATGAGCTATAATTGACATATAATATTGTGTACGTTTAAGGTATACTTGTTGATTTGAGACATTTATATACTACAGTATGATTACCACCATAGCATTACCGAGCACATCTATCATATCACAATAATAGCCACTTTAAAATGCTTGCTGTTAGGTCCAACATGGTTTATATTGGAGTTGGAATTGATTTTCTTTTTTCTTGAAACTGTGTTCCGTTTTTTGGGGGGAGGGGTTCTTTGTATATCAGATAATTTTGGATTGTGTACTGCACATTTGTGTATTAACTTATGGAGATTTATTATATTCTGTTATTTTTCTCCAGTGATTATTTTTTGTTTTGTTTTGTTTTCAGTGGGTAATTTTCTTAGCAGGGTTTGTGCTGAAAACTTTGCTTTTTGAGCAGCAGCTGTGGTCTCTGTCTATATCTTTTGTCTTTATGAACTACTTTGAACCTCCTCTACACATTTTTGATTCAAGGGTCAGTTTTGGCTCTTTCCCTTACTGTATTCCTCCACTCAGCATTCACGGTTTCCCAGCATTTCTTTTCTGGTCCTCCAGGCCCGAAAGGCAGTGGCCTTTTCTTCATGTCTTTACTACTACTGTGTGCCCTAGGGGCTGTACTAAGCTCTAGGCTAAAAGCCACTGACTGATATGGGAACCTACTCATGCAGCTCCCTCCTTCAACCAAGTATGTACTCCCCACCGGAGTCTTGTCTCCTGCTCATTCCCCAGTACCTTCAAGGTAGTTGATTTTTCTACTCAGGTTTTATATTTGTTTACTGTGGGGAGGGGGTGTTGAGTAGGGTCTTAGTCCATTATATCCACAAGTGGAACTGATAAGTGAGTTTTGAGATTGGAAGTGGTTAACAACACTGGTGGCTTGATAAAAACTGGCACATCTGTCTGACAGAGATAATTTCGTCTGTGTACTTCAGGTTGTCGGGGCCATCATGGTTGGAGAAAGTATCATTTGCAAAATTTTATGATTGAGACATTTCCTTTTCCTGGAAATATATTAACTTACAATGTTTTATTCCACAGATATTTAGTTAGCTATAGAAATGTAAAGCTTTTTTTCTAATGTTCAAGGTTGTTCATCGTGATCTTAAACCCAGTAATATTTTATACATGGATGAATCAGCCAACGCAGACTCCATTAGGATCTGTGATTTTGGGTTTGCAAAACAACTTCGAGGAGAAAATGGACTTCTCTTAACTCCATGCTACACTGCAAACTTTGTAGCACCTGAGGTATTCTTTAAAACTTCAATATTTGCCTTTCATTCTTTTCCTTTAGTTAAATGTATTTGATATCATGTATGTGTTATGGTAGGTAGGTAAAAGCTGAGTTATCTTGTCCTTTCCCAGCTATAAAGCTCTTTAAATCATTCAATTCTGATAACTCCCAATATAAATATTCAGACTAATAACTAGCATCTGAAACCAACCTGAATGTAATAATCAGATTATTCTATTCTGTTGGGTTACATAGTGGTTTCAGAATCATACCCTTTTAGAACAGGGCAGAGAGTGAAGATAACCTCACCTTAAACATATTAAATATTCTAACTGAGGAAACTGAGGCTCAAAGTACTTAATAACAGCATTCACTGAGTAACAAAGCCAGGATATTTTCAGATATTTTGGTTTGTGCTGAACATGAGGTGATTTATATTGTTTAGCATTATACATAACATGGGCAATGCCATCCCCGATTATCTTTAAGATCTTCTAATTCATGGAGAAAACAGCTTCACAGGTTTTTTTTTTTTTATAAGCAGTGGGGTTTTTCTTGGCAAATAACATTCGTATGTAGATCTTAGAGAGAAGAGACAGGGAAGGTGATGATGAGGAAGTCAAGGGGTGCACGTTTCACATTTGGCAAGCTCCAGCAGTCTGTCAGTTCTGATAATGGGGATGGGAGCTTTGACAGTAGCAACTCCCACAGCAGTGAAAGTATGGGTGATGAAAAATGAATCAGGGATGGCATTGGTCATATAGATTCTTTTTAAGTTTTCTTTGTAAAAGTCAAGAACTGTTCTTATATGTTATGAATAATGCTAAGTCATATGGATTATCGGATGTTTAACACAAATCAAAATACACAGATATCCTCAGGTTAGAAAAATTGAATTTTCCAAGTCAGAAGAAGAATAAAATAATTTGAGGATGAATTCCTATCTCATGTGCATGTTTTTTTTTTTTTTTTGCATTAAATACTAGTCCTTTATGGATAATATTGCATATCAGATATAATACAAGATACAGTATATTTCTTGAATTGAAATATCAACAAATCTGTATTTTAATGTAGCTATTAGAAAAATAATATTTCTAGTGATGAAAATAGAAACATAGAAAATAGGAAAATAACTTTCTAATAGTGAAAAGTTCCCATGTTAAAATTTATTAAATCTTCCTTTAAGATGTTAATGTTGAGGAACAAGTATAACACCTGCTTTACAGGGTTTTTATGATAAGATTTGCCCTGTAAGAAATTATGTATGTATCCAGAGAATGTGCTTTAATCTATATTCTAATTATATTCATAGAATAATGAATGTACAAATTTTTATCACATTAAAATATATGGAAACTGTATTTCCCAAAACAAAAATTGGGATGCACGCATGATCCAAGAAGGGGTTATTGTACTGCCCCCAGGTGTAAGAGATATCTTAGACATAAAAAAAATTAGCTTTTCTAGGGCATTTTAATGGTTTTATAGAATAGGAAGATAGAAATTTGAGATTAAGGCTCTTCTGTTAAATATAGGGTATACTGTATATTTCTCATTTCATTAAAATGAAAAATATACAGTATGTTTGTGTTTAGATTAATGGTTAGGTAAACATTTTTAGATTAATGGCTAGGTAAACATTTTCAAATGAGTACAAATCTGCAGAGTAGAATACAGCCCATTGATGCTTTTTATCCTACCAGACTTCCATTGTAGTAAGACACTCTCACCATTGTAATAGTGAAGGTTTTCAGGTGGGCATGTGGAGACCACTTGTCTGTAACTAATGCCTCTAGTGTCTGAACTACCTTTGGCTAGGTTAGTATTTGTATTTTCAAAATGCTTTGAAAAGTTTTATTATCAAGAGCTGAAGCCTCTGCTAGCAATCAATGCATATTTGTAAATTGTTATAAATGAAAAACAGGTTTGGGGTAAGATTTGTTTCTAAAATTTCAGACCCTTTCAAAAATTATTAGTGAAGTGTATGAAATGCATCATTTTTTTTATTAATTAATTTATTTATTTTTGGCTGTGTTGGGTCTTCGTTTCTGTGCGAGGGCTTTCTCTAGTTGCGGCGAGCGGGGGCCACTCTTCATCGCGGTGCGCGGGCCTCTCACTATCGCGGCTTCTCTTGTTGCGGAGCACAGGCTCCAGACGCGCAGGCTCAGTAGTTGTGGCTCACGGGCCCAGTTGCTCCGCGGCATGTGGGATCTTCCCAGACCAGGGCTCGAACCCGTGTCCGCTGCACTGGCAGGCAGATTCTCAACCACTGCGCCACCAGGGAAGCCCAATGCATCATCTTTTAAACTAGAATCAGAAAGATTCAAGTATCCATGCAGATATTTGAATAAATAATAGCATTTATGAGAGTATAAATTCATTATTTCATCACAGTTCATTAAGAGCCCTTATTTGCTAAAAGAGAAACTAATTAGTAGTACAATTTCAGCTGAACAATAAGGAATATTCATTCACTTTTTTGATATGCATCAATTCAGTCAACCTCTTAAGGCTTATTTACTTAATAGATGTGCTTGTACTATACCTATGTCACAAAAATTAATGTATCTCAAAAAATATTTATTCTTTTATAAAAGCAAATCTATCATATTATTCAACTGACATTTAATGTCTACTGAGGTCTAAGAATGATCCTGAACTAGAGGAATTTACAATATATTGGATGGATGCTATGCCTGCAACTCTTTTAAAAAAGTAAATGTGAAATTACCCTGCTTTGCTCTGGCTTTGGGCTGTCATATGTTTTGCTCCAAATATGAATTTATCTGAATGAGAATCTCTATGTTACATTCTGATGATTTGGGAAGCCAAATGAGAGAGAAAGTAAAGTCATTAACTACTTTAATTCTGACTTCTATCTTCTTTGTATTTAACTCGATGCAAGTAAGAAGGTATGAAACACGTTACTTTCTACACTGTACTCTTTCATTCATCCCACTACCTTGCCTTGTTTTTTTATGGCTGTATGTTCTTACTATTAATAGGACATTGAGACCTACTCTAGAACAAAAGTAGACTGCCTCTTCTTTACACATACAAAATGGGTTTAAGTGTGTGGTAAAGCTAAACCAAGTTTTTCATGGTTGACCCTAATTAGATTAAGCAATATGATTCCTCCAGTGCCTTTCTTCTCATTAACTCTGAAGGTTTTGGGAGTATGAAATACCTATAGCTGACTCACTGATTAACCCTTGCCTGCCCAACTAGTTCACTAAGCAGTCCCTCAGCCTTGGCTTTGCATTGGATCATCTGGGAACCTTTAAGACTATTGTCCTAAGGGAACCAGGGAAAACATGGTGATGCCCAGAACTACAAGAAGTGATGAGAGGGCTTCCCTGGTGGCGCAGTGGTTAAGAATCCGCCTGCCAATGCAGGGGACATGGGTTCGAGCCCTGGTCCAGGAAGATCCAACATGCCGCGGAGCAACTAAGCCTGTGCGCCACAACTACTGAGCCTGCGCTCTAGAGCCTGCGAGCCACAACTACTGAAGCCCGCGTGCCTAGAGCCCATGCTCCACAACAAGAGAAGCCACTGCAATGAGAAGCCCGTGCACCGCAACGAAGAGTAGCCCCCACTCACTGCAACTAGAGAAAGCCCGCACACAGCAACGAAGACCCAATGCAGCCAAGAATAATAAATAAATAAAATAAATAAATTTATTATAAAAAAAAAGGAAGTGATGAGAAAAGGAAAGAGATAGGGGAAAAAAGCAGGAGAGGTTTATGTTTCACTAGAGGATGCCAGGTTAGGCTTATCGTGATGTGAATTGTTTAGCTCTACCTCATTATTTATTAGGGCCTTTGTAGTCTCCACTTGTGTTATTTACATAAGCCAGTTAAATAGGTATTTTGATAGCCTATTCAGCTTCCCAAGTTTGCAGGTACGTGTGTTCTTATAAATACACTTTGACTATGAAAAAAACATTATATGTTGAATTTTAAGTTAGTTAGATACTTATTATTCAAGTCTGGCCATTGTCAAAGCTAAACATTAATATTTTTAGCCTTTTATAAATGAAATGTCCATTCTGGTGGTTATACAATCCCCAGTGTTAATGCATTAATAATGTTTCTATTTTGTTCCTATGTCTAAAGGCTTTAGCAGTGGGCTTGTTTTTCTAAATTTAAAAAAAGGTCTTATTTCACCTCAAACTAGCTATTAACTTCACAGAGAATATTCACATGAATATATAATAAATATGTTATTTGATTTTTATTAATACTAGTCTCAAAAGAAAAAAACTACCAAAATTATTATATGAAAAATTAATGAAACCATTCAGAATTTATCAAATGTGTGTTTGTGACCCAGAAATATACTAATTTTTTTTAAAGATATGAGCCTTGTATATAAAATATAAATTAATCTTGCTTTCATGAGATTATATATTATCTTACCACCTCTTGTGTAGTAAGGAGGCAATTATCATAGATATTAAAATCACAGACATTAGAGTAAGAATGCCTGCTCCACCACTCACTAGTTTTGTGATATTAGACAAATTACTTAACATTTACCTCAGTTTCCTCATCTTCAAAATGGAAGTAATATCTATCTCATAGAGTCAGTGTCAGGGTTAAAAGACAGTACTCTGTGTAGAATATATTAAGCTCTCTGTACATATTATTTTAAATTTTGATGTGTCTGGATTTCCTGAGAGGAGGAGTGAAAGCTCATTGAGGTCAGGGATCATATCTTAAAAAGGTTGTTTTTTTTGTATCACTCATGTTGCTTAATCACATTAATAGCCACTTATTGAATGCTTGTTAATTGCAGAAGACTTTGCCTTTAACATTGTGAATCTATTTTTGAAAAGATTAAAATGAGCTAAATTGTGAACATTTGTGAGATTATTAGAAACACAACTTTCTTTTAGATGAGAAAACTGAGTTTATACTGAGTAGTACCAGATGAGTATTTCTTTCTCAGGTTCTTATGCAACAAGGCTATGATGCTGCTTGTGATATTTGGAGTCTGGGAGTCCTTTTTTACACAATGTTGGCTGGGTAAGAAATTTGTATACTCAAATTAATTCACATCATTATTTGAATTTCACCTGTATATTTTCATCTAGAAAGAGGACAGATGAAAGTAACCTTAAGGTAAATGCTATCAACATTTCAAAATATTATATATTATGTACTTATAAAATTAAAAAAACATAAGGTAAGGTGTTTAAGGAGGCATTATTTAGATATATAATTAAAAGATTGTTCAATTAGAACTAAAACTTCTAAAATAAAGCATATATTTTTACTTTGATATTTTACATTTGAGTGCATTACTTTTTGAAAATGTTTACTTGAGCATAAAATAATTTCATGGTTCAGCAGGTGCTTACCCACTGAACTTGCTGATGTTAATTTTTTTTAAGTACTTGAATTTTGGTTCTCTTGGCAGTAGAGATTTAGTAAGATTGAGCTTTATAAGAAAGCTAAATAAAGTAGTAACAATACTAAACTACAGAAACACGCACAGCTGCCTTCTCTTAAAAGGATAAAGAAATACTAAAAAATGTAACCATTGGATTGTGTTAATATTGTTAATTTATAAATAATACAAGTGCTGTTTTACTGTTAATAATGAATAGCACTTTTATTTAGAAGTAAAAATGTGTAGCTGTAGATAAACGCTAGGTTTAGCAAAGTCTAATGTGTAGAATGGAATTTGAAGAATTATAATGTAATTATAATGTACTTAGGTGTGAGTTTTTAAAGAAGCCATTTAGTATAATTAAATATGCTTGACATAGCAGGAGCTTTATAAAGATAAGTTATGACAATGGTGACTCTAAATTATTTATTGGCTTGGTGATAATCACATGTCAGTATATTCCACGTACTTTTAGATGTATGCAAAATAGTTATAGACCACAGCAAGTGCTAAAGTTAAGGGTAGCTCAAGTTTGCATGCAAACAGCAATCAGCAGTATTGGTTTCAAACCATGGGATATGATTTCTAGATAGCTGCTTTCAAATATTTACTTTATGACTAAACAAAACATTTTGTGTGTGTGCATATGTATGTGTGTTTATCTCAACTTAATTGTTACATGAGGGAATTAACACATTAACATATTAAGACATCTTCCTCATACTTTTTAACCATAAGTCTTTCTGTTCCCAAATTTGAATACCATTTTTAGTTCCATTTGTTACAATGGTATAAAACTGATCACTTTTTGTCATTCTATAATTCTTTTTTAACCTATTTTAACTTCATACAGTGTATTTTTCTTCCTGTCCATGAATATTGATCCATGTAATAATTTTAATGGCTATAGAGGATTTTTCTGTTACATTGATATAAATATTTAACCAGTTTTTCATAAACATTAATTAAAACTATTGTTAACTTGTTTTCACTTATAATATTGATAAAATGCTAATGAATAAATTTGAGCCAATTCAATAAATATATTATGAATATATGAAATTAACAGTTTCTTCATAGTAGGTATATTTGGTTTGCTAACTTATGCCTGTGAGAATACAAAATTTGCATGTTTCATTCTGGTCTGATTTTCAGAATGTAGAGCTACATAAATGTATTTTATTTTACATTGATTAACTGATCAAAGGCAAAAAAAAAAAGATGATTGATGTAGGCAAGACTCTTCATTTTATTAAATAATTTATTAGGATTAAGTTTATTGTTCGAAATGTAAAATTTGATATGAACAGTAAAGGGAAATTTTAGGTGGTATTCTTAATTTGCTATAGTAAATATATGCTTGTAGTTCTATACTCATCACTTTCAATTAGATTTAATATATATGTTAGGCCCTTATGTATACTTAAATCTTTTTTATTAATAGCTATACTCCATTTGCTAATGGCCCCAATGATACTCCTGAAGAGATACTGCTGCGTATAGGCAATGGAAAGTTCTCTTTGAGTGGTGGAAACTGGGACAGTATTTCAGATGGAGCAAAGGTATAAATTATATAAATGTTTTGTTTTGTTGAATTACTGTTAATTCCTGAAATCTTTAAGTTATAGCCTAGTCTGCATTTGCAAAGTATCTGATGGTGTTTTATGTCAGTATTTGTTTTTAAATCACAGTATTTGTTTTTAAGTCAATTCACATATATGTGTGGATTGAAGAAGGCAAAGGCTGAATTTTTTTTTTTTTTTTTTTTTTTTGCCATGCTTCTGGGGCACATTTCTCTCTTATCAGTTCATATGTGATCAGGGAATATAAACCAGTTCCACTATTAACCAAAACCAAAAATGTAAATCTACTGAGGAAAAATATATAAAGCCAACTAAAGTTGATTTCTGCATTTAGTATGTTTTTACACATCATATCTTCTTTAGCACAGACATTGACTAGTGATTATGTAGGTGATTTTTATAATGTTAACTTATTCTTAGAGAATATACAAACTTTTTATCAGTTGTACCTAGATATTTACAATTGATGGCTAAGAGCTGTTCAATAGAAATGTAATTTTAAAATTTTAAAATTTCTAGTAGTCACATTAAAAACAAAAAGAAACAGGTGAAATTAATGTTAATAATATATTTTATTTAACCTGGTATACCCAAAATATTTCAACATCTAATCAATATTTTAAAAATTAGTGAGATTTTACATTCTTTTTTCATACTAATTTTTCAAATTCTGGTGTGTATTTTATACTTATAGCCCATATGAATTTGGACGTACCTACATTTTAAAAGTGCTTAATAGCCACAGGTGGCTAGTGGCTGTTGTTATTAGTGAAGTTTCAAAGTAACTGGCCTTACTTAATTTAGGGAAAAAATAATAGGTCAAGGCTTGTATACTAATTCTTACATTTATAGTCTAAACATTTTAAGTTTTAAAACAACAACCCAAAGTTGTCAGCATGTGGTTTATAGGGCCCTAAAGCTTTTAAGCTACATTTTGAAGTAGAAAACATTTTAAGACAAAAGGATTTGCTTGTATTTAATATCTGCTAATGATAAAACCTAATTGTCTCAAGGACATTAGCTAATCTGTAGGATACATTATGGAGTAAATCTTGTATCCTGATCACTGTAGAATAAGAAAATCAGAGATTTGAGTATCATTACCTTTTAAACATTAGAAAAACAGGGAGGAGATTGTGTTTGGATCTTAGCCATAACACAAGTGTGCTGTGTGGTGTAGTAAAAGGAACACCTGATTGGAAGCCAAGAGAACTGAGTGCTAGTTTTTGATCTACTAACTAGCTGCCTCAGTTTGCTCATCTGTAAAATTTGGGGATTAAGTTCTCCCTTTGGTTCCTTCCAATTCCAAAATTCCATTTCTATGCAATTTGGTTTATTTATAATTTGTCAGATTTCCCTTTATAAAGTGATTGAAACTACTAATATTATTCATTAAATATATGTATTTTCTAGTCAGCCAGGTCGTGCGTCAAAAAGTACATTTTCCCAAGGAACAATTCCAATGTTTAAAGCTATACACATGATACTCTTGTGTTCCTTAAAAAAAAAAATATCTAGCAACAGTGAATCTAATGCTGAAATAGAGATTTATATGCCACTTGTGCTTAGATTTTTGGTTTTCCATGTTCTGTGTGTTTTATGTTTGCATCTGTGTAGTGCTTAAGGAATAATAGATATCAAAATTCAGTTTTATTCTCACCTCATTTAGTCTGATATTCTGGAGAAATTAACATAGAAAAAGATATTGGGGGATGTTGAAATATTTCACAAGTTCTTTCATGTATTCCCTTTTTATGGATTAAATTACTTTAGTTCTGTCTTTGGAATTTTTCTGAAAATAGTGGCAGATTACTGAGCAAATGAGCTATATGAACTTTAAAAAAAACTGTACATTTTAACAATTTGATAATTTCTTGTCTGTTTTAAATTAGTGATGAAGGTAAACTATTGTTCAGTTACCCATAACCCCTTATACTAGTTCCCTTTAGTTGGGAGAACTGTAACATTTACTGTCACCTCATGACAATTGTTTTAATCAATTATAGTTCCTTATAAGTTGTTTTTCCCTTTTCAGTGCTTTTCTTGACATTGGTGAGTGTCACTATCAGAAGCATATAGAAGATGATTCTGTTTGCCTCCTGTCCATGCACAGTTCCTAGAATTTGTTCATTCAGTTAAATGGGGTGGGGGTGATAGTGGAAGTCATGTTAGCTTTGTGTGTCTTATTGCTACAATAGTTTCAGCATTGAGAACATTGACATTGCTGCTTCCCTTTTGTTAAACAGTGGGGACAAGGAGAAGAATCTGGTAAACAAAACAAGAGTAGAAGAGGCAAGAGAGTAATGAAGTTTTCATGGTGTCACAATATATTAAAAATAAACACAATAATACCTGATTAATTAGAAGGCATTTCTATCTAAATTTTACAATAATTTAAGTCAGTAAAATGTCACTTATTTCAGCTACATACACCCTTGACCAAAAAAAGAATTGCCCAGTAGAAGTTTTTATAGGACAGTTATTTGTGGCTTCCTCCCTTGCCTTCTTTAAAAAGAGCAACTTGTGCTTTTCCTCAACTGCGTTCCTATTACTGCATTGCATGTACTTTTATTAGAGTATTAGTACTTAATCACTTTCTCCCTGGTTATATATTCATTTGTACGCATTTTTATTTTTCCCACTCAGGGAGCTTTAAATGTCATATTCACTTTTGCATTTCCTATCATACCTAGCATAATAAATACTTAATTGAATACTCTTTTCACAAACTATTTAATCTTTTCCTCAAGTATACCTTGCATTGTTAATTTACACTATAAGCTTTTTTTTGTACAATATAGAAATATAAATATTTTCCTATTGTGAATGGCTATAAATTTGAAATAAGTAGTCAGTTTTTTTTTAATTAATCAATATAATGCCAATTTATAATAACACCAAGTTCTCATTATATGTGGGTCATTTCTTGAGCACTCTGAACTGTTACATTGACATACAGTACTTGCCCACTCCCATGCCAACATTGCACTGCTTTTATTTTAAAAGTCTTGTTATTGCATAAATAAGTCTCCACACCTTATCACTACCACATCTTCTTCTTCCTCTTCAAAATTGTCTTGGCTGTTTTGGTTCTTTTTTTTTTTTTTTTTTATACAGCAGGTTCTTATTAGTCATCAATTTTATACACATCAGTGTATACATATCAATCCCAATCGCCCAATTCATCACACCACCACCCCCAGCCCCCCACAGCTTTCCCCCTTTGGTGTCCATACGTTTGTTCTCTACATCTGTGTCTCAATTTCTGCCTGCAAACCGGTTCATCTGTACCATTTTTCTAGGTTCCACATACCTGCGTTAATATACGATATTTGTTTTTCTCTTTTGACTTACTTCACTCTGTATGACAGTCTGTAGATCCATCCACGTCTCAACAAATGACCCAATTTCATTCCTTTTTATGGCTGAGTAATATTCCATTGTATATATGTACTACTGTGAATGGCTATAAATTTGAAATAAGTGGTCAGGTTTTATGTAAATATTTCTTTTCCATTTTGGCTTGAAGTTGCTTTTAAGTGAAGTCTTTTGTTCACGTATTTATAAGTCATAGATTTCTAGAGCTAGGTGGGATCTGGTCCATCATTTTGCAGATAGATAAACCAAGGTGTGCAGAATTTACCTTGTTCATGGTCATACACTGAGTGGCATAGCTAGAATTGATTTTCAGTCCAGAACTCTCTTCAGTCTACCACATGTTAGGGAAGACTTTCTGGAGGAAGAAAGGCTTGATTAGCTTGGCTTATGTGGATGGAATGGAGAAGAAAGAGGTCTATAACCCTTTAATAATAGAAGGCTCAGAGGAAAGGTGTTATCATTCACCTACTTCTTTCCTATAATATGGAAATTAAGTATACCAAAGCTTATTACTTGTTACTTAATCTATATTGCACAGCAGCTTTACAGTTAAAACACTATATTGAAATGTAAGGCTGGACACTATAAAACTCTTAGAGGAAAACATAAGCAGAACACTCTTTGACATAAATTGCAGCAAGATCTTTTTTGATCCACCTCCTAGAGTAATGAAACTAAAAACAAAAATAAACAAGTGGGATCTAATTAAACTTAAAAGCTTTCACACAGCAAAGGAAACCGTAAACAAAACAAAAAGACAACCTTCAGAATGGGAGAAAATATTGGCAAATGGAGCAACCAACAAGGGATTAATCTCCAAAATATATGAACAGCTCATGTAGCTCAATATCAAAAAAACAAGCAACCCAATCAAAAAGTGGGTGGAAGATCTAAATAGACATTTCTCCAAAGAAGACATGCAGGTGGCAAAAAAAGCCCATGAAAAGATGCTTAACATCACAAATTATTAGAGAAGTGCAAATCAAAACTGCAATGAGGTATCTCACCTCACACCAGTCAGAATGGCCGTCATCAAAAAATCTACAAACAATAAATGCTGGAGAGGGTGTGGAGAAAAGGGAACCCTCCTACACTGTTGGTGGGAATGTAAATTGGTACAGCCACTATGGAGAATAGTATGGAGGTTCTTTAAAAAACTAGAAATAGAGCTACCATACGACCCAGCAATCCCCACTCCTGGGCATATACCCAGACAAAACCATAATTCGAAATGATAGATGCACCCCAATGTTCATTGCAGCACTATTTACAATAGCCCGGACATGGTAGCAACCTAAATGTCCATCAACAGAGGGATGGATAAAGAATATGTGGTACATATATGCAACGTAATATTAGCCATAAAAAAGAACAAAATAATGCCAACTGCAGCAACATGGATGGACCTAGAGATTATCATACTGAGTGAAGTAAGTCAGAGGAAGACAAATATGATCTCACTTATATGTGGAATCTAAAAAAAAGGGTACAAATAAACTTATTTACAAAATAGAAGTAGAGTCACAGATGTAGAAAACAAACGGTTACCAGGGGATTAGCGGGGGGTGGGGATGAATTGGGAGATTGGGATTGACATATACACACTACTATATGTAAAATAGATAACTAATAAGAACCTGCTGTATAGCACAAGGAATTCTTCTCAATACTCTGTAATGACCTATATGGGAAAAGAATGTAAAAAAAGAAAAAAGATTGGATATATGATATATGTATAACTGATTCACTTTGCTGTACACCTGAAACTAACACAACATTGTAAATCAACTGTACTCCAATAAAAACTTAAAACAAAAACAAAAACACTATATTGAAATACTTCTAGAACTTCTAGTACTATAGCTTTCAAACACCTTGTGCCAAATAATACTAGAGAAAGACTACAATGTCTAAACAAAGCTAGGGAAATGCACTAGCAAATTCAGTAATTAGAATTATATTCTTATTTAATTGTGAGGGATAATTATTTGTTGTTACCTGTAATCAGGGCAGAAAGTGTTACTTATGTATGGAACTCAGTCTTTTATACTGAGGAAGTATGAATTGTAATACATTTGACCAAATTAAAATGCTTGCAGTATAATTAGTAATAACTGAAGTGAAAATAATGGTTTATCTCAGTCACATGATTAAATTTGAAATAGAAGTGATGAATTGTTAATCAGTAGTTTCCAAACTTTAATGAATTTGCCATCTGAGTACTGTGAGAATAGGAAAATTGCTATTCTCCCGTATTAGTGTTTGTTCAAAGAATTTGGAGTTTTGCTGACTTTTACTTAAAATGGATATTAAAAAAATAGGAAATCTTTAAGTCTAAGTTAGATTAAGTTAATCATTTTAATTAGTAATGGCTTTCTTCCAACTAGATTATCTAACTAAATACCCAGGTGATTGTATATAAGTGATCATTCTTGTCGTAGCGCAGTATCTTTTATTAAAACTGGCCAACACTACTATATCTACTTTGAAAAAAGTGGAAAATTATTCATATGGAAGGGACAGATTTTTGTGTACTGTGAGTGAGCTCATTTTCCTCTTAGCTATCAAGAAAATTCAGTGAATATTACCTAAGATAATGACACATTTGCTTTTTCATCTGTCATCCATCCTCTCGTCATTCTGTCAAGGAGATTTTACTGTTTGTTTTTCAGGGAGGTTAAAAAGAAGTAAGATAGATTAAGCCCTATTAAAACTACTTCAGGTTCTTTAAAAGAAAGTAGCAAAATGTTGATACTGTGCTATGAAGCTATTTGATATTGTAAACTAATCAGCATTCTGTTCATCTTTCCAAAGAAACAATAATTATAATGTTTTATAAGCATTTAGGATATGGCCATGTTTACTGCATTTTCATTTTCATTTAAGGAGAATCCACTTTGCTTTTGGAAATCAGTCTTTGTCTCCAAATATAAATTGACAATCTCAGTCTTATATAACTTAGCTGAATTTTACCCCAGAAATAATTATATCCTTTTTGCTTTAACAGGGTTCACCATATATCACAGTTTGCTTGGAACAGTCCTGGTTTATGCCTTTGGCTCTCAACTTTCCCATTTTGGATAACAAATTGTATGGCCATCTTAGCTTTAACTGTCCTTAATTTCAGTTAAATTTTTTCAGTGAATATATAATAAAGCAATATTGTTGAACTTTGTTATGAAAAACTGATTTTTTTTTCTGAAACAGATTTTGATATTTTTCATGAATGCTTACTTAGTGCTATGAACATTGAGCACTTATTGTGTGTACATGATAGTTATTACTTTAGAAAGAAAGCAGCAATTAATTATGTAAAGTTCAGACATCAATATTGAGTTTAATAGGGAAGATTGAGAGGTAGTATAGTTTAGTACTTATGAGCCAGACTCTGACTGACTGCCTGGATGCCTATCCTTACTTACTAGTTATGTGTTACATACTTACTAGCTATGTGACCTTGGGAATGGTGCTTAACCTCTTCGTGCCTTAGTTTTCACATCTGTAAAGTGAAGAGAGTAATAGTACCTACCTCAGGGTTGTTATGAAGATAAACCAGGTTAATAAATGTAACACATAGTCATAATAAGTGTTCAGTTAGTGTTAGCTAATATCATTAAGAATGTATAAAGCACTTTGATGATCAAATGTTAATCTTTGAAATTCCCATTAGCAATAAAAACCCTCATGAGTGAAATTAAAGCCATAGTAGTATATTTCAATATTTGTATAGGCCCATCTCCTAAAATTCTTTTTCATTCTCTCACCATCACTACCTGTACCTTTCAGTAAACCCTCAGAATCCACAGGAAAGTACAAAAGCTCAAATAAGGTTTAATGAGGAGCAGAGTAGTGTTAAATTTTAGTATGTATAGTTAATTTATATGTTGAAACATACTTTGGTGAGTGGGAGTAGAGGAACCTATTCTTTTGGGCTAGACCATTGATTTTTTTAAACAACTTTACTGAGGTGTGCTACACAACAAAATGAGTATATAATTTAATGTTATGACATATTTACACACCAATGAAACCATCACCAAATCAAGATAATAAACATATGCATCACCCCTGAAAGTTTCCTCGTGTTCCTTTATAATCCTTCCCTCCTGCCTCACATCCTGAACTCACAATCCCCCGCCCCTCATTCCCTGGCAACCAGGGACCTACTATCTGATGCTACGGGTTAGTTTACATTTTCTCGAAATGATTATAAATGGAATCATATAGTATATACTCTTTTTTTGTCTCTTTCTCTCATAATTATTTTGAGATTCATCCATGTTATTGGAGTGTATCAATAGTTTGTTACTTTACGTCACTGAATAATATCCGTTGTATGGATACACAACAGTTTGTCCATTTACCTGTTGATGGACATTTGGGTTGTTGGCAGTTTTGTGATATTCCAGTAAAGCTGCAGTGAGTATCCATGTGAAAGTGTTTACATGGATGCATGCCTTTCATTTTTGTCTAAATACTCAGGAGTAGAATGATTGGATCATATATTTAACTTTTTAAGAAACCACCAAACTGTTTTTCAGTTCCTGTACCATTTTACATTCCCACCAGCAGTGTATGAGAGTTTTAGTTCTTCCATATCATTGCCAATACTTGATTTGTTTGTTTTTTGTTGTTGTTGTTGTTTTTTTCTTCTTCTTTGGCCATGCGACATGTGGGATCTTAGTTCCCCAACCATGGTTTGAACCTGCGCCCCCTGCATTGGAAGTGCGGATTCTTAACCACTGGACCGCCAGGGAAGTCCCCACCAACACTTGATAATGATCATTCTTTTTTAATTTTAGCTATTTTAAAATGTATGTAACGGTATCTCATATTATTTTAATTTGCACTTCTCTAGTAACTAACGATGTTGAGCATTTTTCATGTGCTTACTTGCCATCCATTTATCTTCTTTGAATTGCCCATTGACATCTTTTACCCCCTTTTTTTATTTTGGTCACTTTTTTATTATTGAGTTTTGACAGTTCCTAATATAGTCGAGATGCAAGTCCTTTATCAGAGCTATGCCTTGCAAATATTTTGTCTCAGTCTATAAATTGTCATTTAATTCTCTTAATTGTTTCTAATGTTGATAAAGACAGTGTTTCATTTTTATTTTTTCTCTGTAGCATGTTTTTGGTGTTATAGCTAAGAAATCTTTGCCTTGCCCAAAATTTCAAGTGTTTTCCCCTGTGTTTTCTTTTAGAAGTTTTATAGTTTTAGGTTTTATCTTTAGATCTATGATACATTTTGATTCAGTATTTGTTTTTGGTGCAATATATGGTTCAAAACTAATTTTTCCACACAGACACCTGATTATTCCAGCACCATTTGTTGAAAATACTATCCATTCTCTGTGGAATTACATTTCTATCTTGATCAAAAATCAGCTGCCTAAATATGCATGGTTCTATTTCTATAAAGTAAGTCCCCTATATACGAACGAGTTCCATTCCGAGAGCACATTCATAAGTCCAGTTTGTTCGTAAGTCCAACAAAGTTAGCATAGGTACCCAACTATCACAATTGGCTATATAGTACTGTACTGTAATAGCTTTATAATATTTTCACACAAATGATACATAAAAAACGAACAAGCAAAAAATAAAACATTTTAAATTGTACAGTACCTTGAAAAGTACAGTAGTACAGTACAACAGCTGGCATACAGGGGCTGGCATTGAGTAAAGAGGCAAGAAGGGTTACTGACTGGAGGAGGGAGGGGGTAGGAGATGGTAGAGCTGAAGGATCATCAGCAGTAGGAGATGGAGGGCAAGCTGCAATTTCACTCACGCCTGACGTTGATGGCACAGGTTCTGGTTCCTTGCTAGATTCAATTTTATCTACCCTCTAGAAAAAATGATCCAGTGATGTCTTGGTAGTAGCTCTTTTTTTCTCGTCATAAATGACACAGCACTGGATTGCGTTTTGAACGGCTGCTGCAACCTTCGTGTACCATTCTACATTCAGATCCTGTGCCTCAGAAACTAACAGTGCCTCCTCAAATAAAGAAAATCCCCTTGCCATTTCCTGTGTCGTGAATCTTTGATTCTTCAGTTACTTCTTCTTCCTATTATCTCTCTTTGTCCTTTCTCTGGGCTTCCAATTCCTGGCGCTTCTTAGCAGTACCAGCTACATCACCACTGCTTTTACTCTTACTTCCAGACATCCTGGGCTTGAAATACAGATACTGTACTACTGTACTCTATACAGTACTGTACAGTAAAGAACACAAAAGCACAGCCACTTGTACGTGATTGGACATGCGAATGCATGTTCGCATCTTTGAAAGTTCGCAACTTAAAGGTTCGTATGTGGGGGACTTACTGTACTTTCTATTCTGTTCCATTAACCTGTTTGTCTGTCTTTACTCCATTACCACAGTGCCTTCATTACTGTTTCTTTATAATTAAGTTTTGAAATTAGATACTGCTAGTCATCCAACCGTTTTCTACTTATTCAGAGTTGTTTTGAACTGGGTCCTTTGCATTTCTTTATGAATTTTAGAGTCAGATTTTCAGTTTCCACCAAAAAAGGCTACTAGGATTTTGATTGAGATGGGGTTGGATCTATAAGTCAATTGGGGGAGAATTGACATTTTAACAACACTGAGTCTTCTGATCCATGAACATGGTATCTCTTTCCAATTCGTTAGACCTTCTTTAATTTCATCAATGTTTTATAGTTGTCAATGTACAGATCTTACACATCTTTTATTGTGTATTTTACCTGTTTCCTACTTTTCATGCTATCGTAAATGGCATTGCTTTTAATTTCATGTTCCAGAATTTTTTGCTGCTAGTATGTAGAAATAACAATTGTTTTTTTATATTGAACTTGTATACTACAACTTTGATAAAATGACATTCTTGTAGCTTTTTTGTAGATTTCATCAGTTTTTCGACGTAGACAATCATGTCATTCATGAATAAAGAGTTTTAATTCTTTCTCTTATGGATGTATTTTCTTTATTTTCAATGGCTAGAACTTGCAGTATAGTGTTATAGAAGTGAAGAGGATGGGCATTCTTGTTTTGTTCCTGGTCTTGAGGGAAATCATTCATTTTTTTTACCATTAAGTATGATGTTGGCTGTGATTTTACATAGATGCTTTTAATTAGGTTGAGGAAGTTCCATTCTGTTCCCAGTTTGATTAACATTTTTCTTAGGGATGGATGTTGGATTTTTTCAAATGCTGTTTGTATATCTGTTGAGGTAAATCACATGTTTTTTTGTTTTTTATTATAGCATTTATAATTACATTGATTTTCAATTGTTAAACTAACCTTGTATCCCCAGGATAAACACTTCATCATGATATGTTATCCTTTTTATATGTACATATAACTGAATTTGATTTGCTAAATTTTTGTTCACAAGTTTTATATTATGTTGATGAGGGATTTTGGTTTGTGGATTTCTTGTAATATCTTTCTGATTTTGGTATCAGGGTAATAATGGCCTCATTAAATGAGTTGGGAAACATTACCTCTTCTTCAGTTTTCTGGAAGAATTATTTAGAATTGGAATTGCTTTTTAAATATTTGTTATATTGACCTTAAAAAAAAAAAAAACAGAAGAGCCAGTTATTTTACCAGGAAAATGAGTTTATTTGGGGAAAAGCAGAGAATTGCAATTCAGGACAAGCAAACTAGGGCAACCTATAGGCAAGACTCCCTTTTAAATGAGGTTTCCTTTATTTATTTTACAGTTATAATTCACCAGTGAATTCATCTGGGCTTGGGGTTTTCTTTATTTCTCCTTGAGTGAGCATTGGTATTCTTTTTCTTTCAAGGAAATTGTTCATTGTTGAATATGATGTCATAAAGTTTTTCATAAAATCTCCTTACTAATCTATTAATGTTTGTAGACACTGTTGTGATGTCTACTTTCATGTTTCAGCCATAATTATGGATTGGTCTTTTTCTCTTTGCAGATATATCAGTTTTTGCTTCGTGTATTTTGAAGCTCTGTTTTTAGGTGCATAAATCATTTATAAATTTGACCTCTTGATTAGTTGTCCCCTTTATCATTATGAATTGACCTTCTTAATCCCTGGTAATTTTCTCCATTATTATTGAAAGATATATTCACTCAGTATAAAATTCTAGGTTCATTTCTTTGTGTTTTTTTAATTTCCAGTTTTTTGAGATATAATTGGCATACAGCACTGTATAAGATTAAGGTGTGCAACATAATGATTTGACTTATGTACATCATGAAATATTTGTCATAGTAAGTTTAGTGAACATACAGCATCTCATATACATACAAAATTAAAGAAATAAAACCCAATTTTTCACTTGTAATGAGAACTCTTAGAATTTACCCTAACAACTTTCATATAAAATATACAGCATTTTAATTATATTTATCATGTTGTATATTACATCCTTAGTACTTACTTATCTTGTAACTAGAAGTTTGTACTTTTTAGCTACTTCATCCAATTCTATTTCCCCCACACCCTGCCTCTGGTAACCACAAATCTGATCTCTCTTTCTATGAATTTGCTTGTTTGTTTTTGAAATATAATTGACCTACAACACTGTGTAAGTTCCTGTTACACAACATAGTGATTCAGTATTTCTATACATTTCAAATTGGTCACCATGGTAAGTCTAGTTACAATATGTCACCAAAGATTGACTATATTTCCCACACTGTACATTTCATACCCATGACTCATTTATTGCACAACTAGAAGTTTGTACCTCTTAATCTCCCTTACCTATTTCTTTCTTCACTGTACTCCCCTCCTCTCTCACAAACACCTGCTTGTTCTTTGTATCTATAACACTGTTTATGTTTTGTTATGTGTATTCGTTTATTTTGTTTTTTTAGATTCCACATATAAGTGAGATCATGTGGTATTTGTCTTTCTCTGACTTATTTCACTTTGCATAGTACCTTCTAGATCCACTCATGTTCTTGCAAATGGCAAGATTTCATTTTTAGTGGTTTATTAAAATTCCAGTGAATGTGTGTGTATATATACACACATATATATACACATATATATGCATTTGTTATTGATGGACATGTAGGTTGCTTCCATATCTTGGCTACTGTAAAAATTGCCACAATGAACATTGGACTCCATATAACTTTTTGGATTAGTGTTTTTGTTTTCTTCGGGTAAGTACCCAGATGATGTTGCTGGATCATATGGCAGTTCTATTTTTAATTTGTTGAGGAACCTCAATACTGTTTTCCTTTGTGGCTGCACCAATTTACATTCCCACCAACAACAGTGCATGAGGGTTCCCTCTTCTCCACATTCTCTCCAACACTTCTTCACATTCTCGCCAACACTTGTTGTTTGTTGTCTTTTTGATAATAGCCATTCTGACAGATGTGAGGTGGTATCTCAGTGTGGTTTTGATTTTCATTTCCTTGATAATTAGCGATGTTGAGCATCTTTTCATTAGTCTGCTGGCCATCTGTAGGCCTTTGGAAAAATGTTGATTCAGGTCCCCTGTCCATTTCTTAATCAGGTTATTCGTTCTTTTGCTGTTGAGTGTATGAGTTATTTGTGTATTTTGGATGTTAACTCCTTATCAGTAATATTATTTACAAATATCTTCTTCCATTCAGTAGGCTGCCTTTTCGTTTTCTTGATAGTTTCCTTTGCTGTGCAAAAGTTTTTTAGTTTGATGTTGTCCCATTTCTTTATTTTTGGTTTTGTTTCCTTTTCCTGAGGACACATGTTCAAAAAGTATTGCCAAGTCTGATGTCAAAGAGTGTACTGTTTATGTTTTCTTCTAGGAGTTTTATGGTTTCAGGTCTTAATTCTTTAATCCATTTTTAGTTTATTTTTGTATATGGTGTGAGAAAGTAGTCCAGTTTGACTCTTTTGCATGTAATTATTCAGTTTTCTCAACACCTTTTATTGAAGAAACTGTCTTTTTCCCACTGTATTGTTTTGCCTCCTTTGTTGGAGAGTAATTGACCATATAAAACATCAATTTGTTTCTGGGCCTTGTTCTTTTCCATTGACCTATATGTCTGTTTCTGTGCCAGTACCATAATGTTTTGATTACTGTAGGTTTGTAGTATAATTTGACATCAGGGAGCATGATATCTACAGCTTTGTTATTTTTTCTCAGGATTGCTTTGGCAATTTGGGGTCTTTTCTGGTTCCATACAAATTTTAAGATTATTTGTTCTAGTTCTCTGAGACATGTCATGGGTATTTTGATAAGGATTGCATTAAATATGTAGATTGCTTTGGGTAGTATGGACATTTTAACAATATTAATTCTTTCAATCCAAGAACAAAGGATATCTTTCATTTCTTTTTATTGTCTTCAGTTTCCTACATCAATGTTTTATACTTTTCAGAGGATAGTCTTTCACTTCCCAGGTTAAGTTTATTCCTAAGTATTTTATTCTTTTTAATGTGATTTTAAATGGGATTGTTTTCTTGCTTTCTCTTTCTGATAGGTTATTATTAGTGTATAGAAAAGCAATAGATTTCTGTATATTAATCTTGTATCTTGCAACTTTGCTAAATTTATTTGTTCTAATAGCATTTTGGTGGAGATATATGAATTTTCTCTATACAGCATCATGTCATGTGCAAATAGTGACAGTTTTACCCCTTCCCTTGCAATTTGATGTATTTTATTTTTTTTTTAATTGAAGTATAGTTGATTTGCAATGTTGTGTTAGTTTCACATGAACAGCAAAGTGATTCAGTTGTACATATACATATACATGTATATATTCTTATTCAGATTATTTTCCCATACAGGTTAGTACAAAATATTGACTATAGTTCCCTGTGCTATACAGTAGGTCCTTGTTATTTATCTATTTTATATATATTAGTGTGTATATGTTACTCCCAAACCTACAATTTTTCCCTCCCCCACCACCGTTTCCCTTTGGTAACCATAAGTTTGTTTTCTACATCTGTAAATCTGTTTCTGTTTTGTAAATAAGTTAATTTTGTATCACTTTTTTTTACATTCCACATATAAATGATATGATATTTGTCTTTCTCTATCTGGCTTACTTCACTTAGTACGATAATCTCTAGGTCCATCCATGTTGCTGCAATTGGCATTATTTCATTCTTCTTCATGGCTGAGTATTATTCCATTGTATATGTATAAAACATCTTTCTCATTTCATCTGTTGATGGACATTTAGGTTGTTTCCAAGTCTTGGCTACTGTAAATAGTGCTGCAATGAACATTGGGATGCATGTATCTTTTCGAATTATGGTTTTCTCCAGATATATGCCCAGGAGTAGGATTGCAGGATCGTATGGTAACACTATTTTTAATTTTTTTTAGGAACCTCCATACTGCTCTCCATAGTGGCTGCACCAATTTACATTTCTACCAACAATGTAGGAGGGTTTGCATTTCTCCACACCCTCTCCAGCATTTATTGTTTATAGACTTTTTGATGATGGCCATCCTGACCAGTGTGATGTGATACCTCATTGTAGTTTTGATTGGTATTTCTCTAATAATTAGCGATGTTAAACATCTTTTCATGTGCCTGTTGGCCATCTGTATGTCTTCTTTGGAGAAATGTCTATTTAGATTTTCTGCCTATTTATTGATTGGGTTGTTTGGTTTTTTGATATTGAGGTACCTGGGCTGTTTGTATATTTCAGAGATTAATCCCTCAATTAGTCCATAGGTTGTCTTTTCATTTTGTTTGTGGTTTCCTTTTCTGTACAAAAGGTTTTAAGTTTAATTAGGTCCCATTTGTTTTTGTTTTTTTTTTCATTACTCTAGGAGACAGAGCCAAAAAGATATTGATGCAATTTATGTCAAAGAATGTTCTGCCTATGTTTTCATCAAGGAGTTTTATGGTATCTGGTCTTACATTTAGGTCTTTTTTTTTTAAATTTATTTAATTTATTTTTGAATGCTTTGGGTCTTCGTTGCCACGCGCAGGCTTTCTGTAGTTGTGGGAGTGGGGGGCTACTCTTCGTTGAGGTGCACAGGCTTCTCATTGAGTTGGCTTCTCTTGTGGTGGAGCACAGGCTCTAGGCTCACGGGCTCTAGAGCGCAGGCTCAGTAGTTGTGGCGCATGGGCTTAGTTGCTGCACGGCATGTGTGATCTTCCAGGACCCGGGCTCGAACCCATGTTCGTGGATGGCAGGTGGATTCTTAACCACTGTGCCACCAGGAAAGCCCCACATTTAAGTCTTTAATCCATTTTGAGTTTATTTTTGTGTATGGTGTTAGAGAATGTTCTAATTTCATTCTTTTACATGTAGATATCCAGTTTTCCCAGCACCACTTACAAAAGAGACTGTCTTTTCTCCATTCTATACTCTTGCCTCCCTTGGTGTAGATTAATTGACCAAATATGTGTATATTTATTTCTGGGCTTTCTATCTTATTCCATTGATATATACTTCTATTTTTTTTACCAGTACAATACTGTTTTGATTACTGTGCTTTGTAGTATAATCTGAAGACACAGAGTGTGATTCCTCCAGCTGCTTTCTTCTTTCTAAAGATTGTTTGGGCTATTCAGGTTCTTTTGTGTTTCCATACAAATTTTAAAATTTTTTGTTCTAGTTCTGTGAAAAATGCCATTGGTAATTAGATAGGGTTTTCACTGAATCTGTAGATTGCCTTGGGTAGTATATTCATTTTCACAATATTGATTCTTCCAATCCAAGAACATGGTATATCTCTCCATCTGTTTGTGTCATCTTCCATTTTTTCATCATTTTCTTATAGTTTTCAGAGTACAGGTTTTTGCCTCCTTAGGTAGGTTCATTCCTATGTATTTTATTCTTTTTTTTTAACATCTTTATTGGAGTATAATTGCTTTACAGTAGTGTGTTAGTTTCTGCTTTATAACAAAGTGAATCAGTTATACATATATATATGTTCCCAAATCTCTTCCCACTTGCGTCTCCCTCCCTCCCACCCTCCCTATCCCACCCGTCTAGGTGGTCACAAAGCACCAAGCTGATCTCCCTGTGCTATGCGGCTGCTTCCCACTAGCTGTCTATTTTACGTTTGGTAGTGTATATATGTCCATGCCAATCTCTCACTTTGTCACAACTTACCCTTCCCCCTCCCCATATCCTCAAGTCCATTCTCTAGTAGGTCTGTGTCTTTATTCCTGTCTTGCCCCTAGGTTCTTTGTGACCTTTTTTTTTTCTTAGATTCCATATATATGTGTTAGCATACAGTATTTGCTTTTCTCTTTCTGACTTACTTCACTCTGTATGACAGACTCTAGGTCCATCCACCTCACTACAAATAACTCAATTTTGTTTCTTTTTATGGCTGGGTAATATTCCATTTTTTATATGTGCCACATCTTCTTTATCCATTCATCTGTTGATGGACACTTAGGGAATGTAAATTGATACAGCCACTATGGAGAACAGTATGGAGGTTCCTTAAAAAACTAAAAATAGAACTACCATACGACCCAGCAATCCCACTACTGGGCATATACCCTGAGAAAACCATAATTCAAAAAGAGTCATGTACCAAAATGTTCATTGCAGCTCTATTTACAATAGCCAAACAAAGACAATTTTATTTCTTCCTTTCTGATTTGTTACCATTTCTTTCTTTTTCTTGCCTAATTGCTCTGACTAGGACTCCTGTACTATTCTGAATAAAAGTGGTGAAAGTGAGCACTATTGTCTTAATCTTGATCTTAGAGGAAGAGCTTTCAGATTTTCACCATTGAGCATGAGGTTAGCTCTAATCTTCTATTATATTGGCCAAGATTACCTTTAAAAACAGGCAATAAAAAGCTTTAAGATTTCCATTAGAATCCAGAAACATTTGGACATCCTTTGTCAACTCCAAAGAGCAGCTTATAAAATCAATATTTTGGTAATTATTTTCTATTGTGAAAACAGTTTTCATATTTTAAAATGTAATTTTAACATATACTTTGCAGATAAGGCAGATTCCTACAAGAGCAGAAATTTTTAATAAAACAATAATTCACTAATAATTACAACTTTAATATGTTTTCATTGTATTTAATTTTTGATAGTTTGATTAATATGTGTCTTGGCATGTTTCTCCTTGGATTTATCCTGTATGAGACTATCTGTGCTTCCTGAACTTGATTAACTATTTCCTTTCCCATATTAGGGAAGTTTTCAACTATAATCTCTTCAAATATTTTCTCAGTCCCTTTCTTTTACTCTTCTTCTTCTGGGACCCCTATAATTCGAATGCTGGTGCATTTAATGTTGTCCCAGAGGTCTCTGAGACTGTCCTCAGTTCTTTTCATTCTTTTTTCTTTATTCTGCTCTGCAGTAGTTTTTTCCACTCTTTTATATTCCAGGTCACTTATCCGTTCTTCTGCCTCAGTTATCCTGCTATTGATCCCTTCTAGAGAATTTTTAATTTCATTTATTGTGTTGTTCATCATTGTTTGTTTGCTCTTTAGTTCTTCTAGGTCCTTGTTAAACGTTTCTTGTTTTTTCTCTATTCTATTTCCTAGATTTTGGATCATCTTTACTATCATTTTTCTGAATTCTTTTTCAGGTAGACTGCCTATTTCCTCTTCATTTGTTAGGTCTGGTGGGTTTTTGCCTTGCTCCTTCATCTGCTGTGTGTTTCTCTGTCTTCTCATTTTGCTTAACTTACTGTGTTTGGGGTCTCCTTTTCGCAGGCTGCAGGTTTGTACTTTCCATTGTTTTTGGTGTCTGTCCCCAGTGGCTAAAGTTGGTTCAGTGGGTTGTGTAGGCTTCCTGGTGGAGGGACTAGTGCCTGTGATCTGGTGGATGAGGCTGGATCTTGTCTTTCTGGTGGGCAGGTCCATGTCTGGTAATGTGTTTTAGGGTGTCTGTGACCTTATTATGATTTTAGGCAGCCTCTCTGCTAATGGATGGGGTTGCGTTCCTGTCTTGCTAGCTGTTTGGCATAGGGTGTCCAGCACTGTAGCTTGCTGGTCGTTGAGTGGAGCTGGGTCTTGGCGTTGAAATGGAGATCTCTGGGAGATTTTCACTATTTGATATTACATGGAGCTGGGAGGTCTCTTGTGGACCAGTGTCACTTGGCTCTCCCACCTCAGTGGCACAGCCCTGATGCCTGGCTGTAGCACTAAGAGCCTTTCCTCCACACGGCTCAGAATAAAAGGGAGAAAAAATAAAGAAGATTAAAATAAAATAAAGTAAAATAAAATAAAATTGTTATTTAAAAATACTTATTAAGAAATAGCTTTTTTAAGTAATAAAAACAAAAACGGACAGACAGAACCTTAGTACAAATGTTAGAGCAAAGCTATACAGACAAAATCACATACAGAAGCATACACATACACACTCACAAAAAGAGAAAAAGGGAAAATATATATATATATCGTTGCCCCCAAAGTCTACCTCCTCAATTTGGGATGATTCGTTGTCTATTCAGGTATTCTACAGATGCAGGGTACATCAAGTTGATTGTGGAGATTTAATCCGCTGCTCCTGAGGCTGCTGGGAGAGATTTCCCTTTCTCTTCTTTGTTCGCACAGTTGCCGGGGCTCAGCTTTGGATTTGGACCCACCTCTGCGTGTAGGTCGCCTGAGGGCATCTGTTCCCCCTCAGACAGGATGGGGTTAAAGGAGCAGCTGATTCGGCTGCTCTGGCTCACTCAGTCTGGGGGGAGGGAGGGGTACGGATACAGGGCGAGCCTGTGGCGGCAGCGGCCAGCATGACGTTGCACCAGGCTGAGGCGCGTGGTGCGTTCTCCCGGGAAAGTTGTCCCTGGATCCCAGGACCCTGGCAGTGGCGGGCTGCACAGGCTCCCGGGAGGGGAGGTGTGGATATTGACCTGTGCTCGCACACAGGCTTCTTGGTGGCGGCAGCAGCAGCCTTAGCGTCTCATGCCCGTCTCTGGTGTCCACGCTGATAGCCGCGACTCTCACCTGTCTCTGGAGCTCCTTTAAGTGGTCCTCTTAATCCCCTCTCCTCATGCACCAGGAAACAAAGAGGGAAGAAAAAGTCTCTTGCCTCTTTGACAGCTCCAGACTTATTCCCGGACTCCCTCCCGGCTAGCCATGGTGCACTAGCCCCCTTCAGGCTGTGTTCACGCAGCCAACCCCAGTCCTCTCCCTGGGATCTGACCTCTGAAGCCCGAGCCTCAGCTCCCAGCCCCCACCCGCCTTGGCGGGTGAGCAGACAAGCCTCTCGGGCTGGTGAGTGCAGGTCGGCCCCAATACTCTGTGCGGGAGTCTCTCCGCTTTGCCCTCCGCACCCCTGTTGCTGCGCTCTCCTTCGTGGCCCCGAAGCTTCACCCCTCCGCCACCCACAGTCTCTGCCCACGAAGGGGTTTCTAGTGTGTGGATACCTTTCCTCCTTCACAGCTCCCTCCCACAGGTGCAGGTCCTGTCCCTATTCTTTTGTCTCTTTTTTTACTTTTTTCTTTTGCCCTACCCAGGTACATGGGGGAGTTTCTTGCCTTTTGCGAGGTCTGAGGTCTTCTGCCAGCGTTCAGTAGGTGTTCTATAGGAGCAGTTCCACTTTGTAGATGTATTTCTGATGTATCTGTGGGGAGGAAGGTGATCTCTGCGTCTTACTCTTCCGCCATCTTGAAGCTCCTGTTCTTTTTGATACAGTGGTAAATGGGAATGTTTCCTTAATTTCTCTTTCTGATCTTTTGTTGTTAGTGTATAAGAATGCAAGAGATTTCTGTGCATTAATTTTGTATCCTGAAACTTTACCAAATTCATTGATAAGCTCTAGTAGTTTTCTGGTAGTGTCTTTAGGATTTTCTATGTATAGTATCATGTCATCTGCAGACAGTGACAGTTATACTTCTTTTCCAATTTGAATTCTTTTATTTCTTTTTCTTCTCTGATAGCCGTGGATGGGACTTCCAAAACTATGTTGAATAAAAGTAGCAAGAATGCACATCCTTGTCTTGTTCCTGATCTTAGAGGAAATGCTTTCAGCTTTTCACTGTTGGGTATGATGTTAGCTGTGGGTTTTTCACATGTGGATTTTATTATGTTGAGGTAGGTTCCCTCTTTGCCTACCTTTTGGGGAGTTTTTATCATAAATGGATGTTGAATTTTGTCAAAAGCTTTTTCTGCATCTGTTGAGATGATCATATGGTTTTCATTCTTCAACTTGTCAGTGTGGTGTATCACACTTATTGGTTTGCAGATATTGAAAAATCCTCATATTCCTGGGATGAATTCCATTTGATCATGTTGTATGATCCTTTTAATATATTGTTGGATTAGTTTGCTAGTATTTTGTTGAAAATTTTTGCATCTTTTGTTCATTGGTGGTATTGGCCTGTAATTTTCTTTTTTTGTGATATCTTTGTCTGGTTTTAGTATCAGGGTTATGGTGGCCTCACAGAATAAGTTTGGAAGTGTTCCTTCCTATGCAATTTTTTGGACTAGGTTCAGAAGGATAGGTGCTAACTGTGCTCTCAATGTTTGGTAGAATTCGCCTGTATAGCCATCTGGTCCAGGACTTTTATTTGTTGGGAGTGGTTTTTTTTGTAATTTTATTCAAGTATAGTTGATTCACAATGTTGTGTTTAATTTCTGCTGTACAGCAAAGTGACTCAGTTATACATATACATATATATGTATGTATATATATATATATATATATATATATATATATATATATATATATATATATATATATATATATATATATATATATATATATATATTCTTTTTCATATTCTCTTCCATTATGGTTTATCACAGGGTATTGAATATGGTTCCCTGTGCTATACAGTAGGACCGTGTTGTTTATCCATCCTATATATAATAGCTTGCATCTGCTAATCCCGAATTCCCAATCCTTCCCTCCCCCACCCTCCCCACCTTGGCAACCACAAGTCTCTTCTCTATATTTGTTAGTCAGTTTTTGTTTCATAGATATGTTCATTTGTACTGTATTTTAGATTCCACATAAAAGTGATATCATATGGTATTTGCCTTTCTCTTTATGACTTACTTCACTTAACATGATAATCTCCAGGTCCATCCATGTTGCTGCAAATGGCATTATTTCATTATTTTTTTATGGCTGAGTAATATTCCATTCTATGTATGTACCACAACTTCTTTATCCATTCATCTGTCGATGGACACTTAGCGATGGTTGCTTCCATGTCTTCGCTACTGTACATAGTGCTGCTATGAACATAGAGGTGAATGTATCTTTTCGAATTATGGCATTGGCTGGGTATATGCCCAGGAGTAGGATTGCTGGATCATATGGCACCTTTATTTTTAGTTTTTTGAGAACCTCTGTACTCTTTTCCATTATGGCTGCACCAATTTACATTCCCACCAACAGCATAAGAGGGTTCCCTTTTCTCCACACCCTCTCTAGCATTTATTATTTGTAGACTTTTTAATGATGGCCATTTTGCTTGGTTTGAGATGATACCTCATTGTAATGTTAATTTGCATTTCTCTAATAACTAGTGATGATGAGCATCTTTTCCTGTGCCTTTTGGCCATCTGTATGTCTTCTTTGGAGAAACGTCTATTTAGGTGTTCTGCCCATTTTTCATTTGAGTTATTTGGGTTTTTTTGTTATTGAATTGTAGGAGCTATTTGTATATTTTGGAAATTAAACCCTTGTTGGTTACATCATTTGCAAATATTTTCTTCCAGTCCGTAGGTTGTCTTTTCGTTTTGTTTATGGTTTCCTTTACTGTGCAAAAGCTTATATGTTTGATTAGGTCCTATTTATTTTTGCTTTTATTTCTGTTGCCGTGGGAGACTGACCTAATAAAACATTAGTAGAATGTATGTCAGAGAATGTTTTGCCTGTGTTCTTGTTACCGAATCCATGCTCGCTCTGCTTGCCGCATGACTGGCCAATAAATTGGGAGATGATGTGTTGAGGTATGGAATATGACTTTATTCGGGAAGCTGGCAGACTGAGAAGATGGCAGATTAATGTCTCCAAAAAACCATCTTATCGGGGTCTGGATGCCAGTTTGTTTTATAGAATAGAGAGGGGGAGGAGGTGAGGAAGTAAAATAAAAAGGCTATGTCTTGTAACTACCTCCTGGAATGGCCAGCCTTGGGGAGGGGATGTGTTAATTTCTTCTTTCTTGCAGCTATTCACAGGTGGACAGGGTCAGGATGTTTCCCTGAACAAAGGCACTTTGGTTTAACTTTCACACAGAGGGGCAGGGTTACCCAAGGCAGGCCATTATGTATAGACAGTATCCTGTCAGTGAACAAAAGCAACAGGAAGCAAAGGTTAAAGTAAAGAAACAGATCCAACATGGAGTCAGGGTTGGCTCTTCCCTGTTACACTCTCTTCTAGGAGTTTTATAGTATCTTGTGTTATATTTAAGTCTTTAAGCCATTTTGAGTTTACTTTTGTGTGTGGTGTGGCAGGGTGTGTTCTAGCTTCATTGATTTACATGTGACTGTCCAGCTTTCCCAGCATCATTTGCTGTAGAGGCTGTCTTTTCCCCATTGTATATTCTTGCCTCTTTTGTCAATGATTAATTGCACATAGGTGTGTGGGTTTATTTCTGGGCTCTCTACTCTGTTCCATTGATCTGTCTGTCTCCTTTTGTGCCAGTACCACGCTGTTTTGATTACTGTAGCTTCATAGTATTGTCTGAAGTCTGGGAGGGTTGATTATGCCTCCTGCTTTGTTCTTTTTCCTCAGGATTGCTTGGGCAATTCTGGGTCTTTTATGGTTCCATATAAATTTTAGGATTATTTGTTCTAGTTCTTTGAATAATGTCATAGGTATTTTGTTTAGAGCTTTAAATTACAGATTCAATTTCAGTACATGTAATTGGTCTATTCATATTTTCTATTTCTTCCTGATTAAGTCTTGAGAGATTGTACCTTTCTAAGAGTTTGTCCATTTCTTCTAGGTTGTCCATTTTATTGGCATATAGTTGCTTGTAGTAATCTCTCATGATCCTTTGTATTTCTGTGGTGTTCGTTGTAACTTCTCCTTTTTCATTTTTAATTTTCTTAATTTGGGCCCTTTCCCTTGTTTTCTTGATGAGTCTGGCTAAAGGTTTATCAATTTTGTTTATCTTTTCAAAGAACCAGCTTTTAGTTTCATTAATCTTTTCTATTGTTTTCTTAGTGTCTATTTAATTTATTTCTGCTCTGATCTTTATGTTTCCTTCTACTACCTTTGGGTTTTGTTTGTTCTTCTCTCTCCAATTCCTTTAGGTGTAAGGTTATCTTCCTTATTTTAGATTTGTCTTGTTTCCTGAGGTAAGCTTGTATTGCTATAAACTTCCATCTTAGAACTGCTTTTGCTGCATCCCATATCTTTTGGATCTTCATGTTTTCATTTTCATTTGTCTCTAGGTATTTTTTTTTAATTTCTTCTTTGATTTCTTCAGTGATCCATTGGTTGATTAGGAGCATATTGTTTAGCCTACATGTGCTTGTGTTTTTTTGCAGTTTCTTTCTTGTAGTTGATTTCTAATCTCATAGCATCATGGTTAGAAAAGATGCTAGATATGATTTCAATTTTCTTAAATTTACCAAGGCTTGCTTTGTTGCCTAGCATGTGATCTATCCTGGAGACTGTTCCATGTGCACTTGAAAAGAGTGTGTATTCTGCTCCTTTTGGATGGAACACTCTATAGATATCAGTTAAGTCCATCTGGTCTAATGTGTCATTTAAGGACTGAGTTCCTTATTGATTTTATTTCTTTTCCTTGTCTGATTCCTTTGGTGAGGACCTCCAGTACTATGTTAAATATAAGTGGTGAGAGTGGACGTCTTTATCTTGTTCCTGATTTTAGAGGAAAAGCTTTTAGACTTCATCATTGATTATGATGTTAGCTGTGGGTTTATCATATATGGCCTTTATTATGTTGAGGTATATTACCTCTAGACCAACTTTGTTTAGAGTTTTTATCATAAATGGATGTTTAATTTTGTCAAATGCATTTGCAGCATCTATTGAGATAATCATATGATTTTTCTTCTTCAATTTGTTAATGTGGTGTATCACATTGATTGATTTGCAGATACTGAAGCATCCTTTACATCTCTGTGATAAATCCCACTTTATCATTTTGTGTTTCTCTTAATAGGTTGTTCAATTTAGTTTGCTAATATTTTATTGAGGGTTTTTGTATCAATGTTCATCAGTGATATTAGCTTGTAATTTTCATTTTTTTGGTGGTATCTTTGGTTTTGTTATCAGGGTTATGCTTGCCTAATAAAATGAGTTCAAAAGTATTCTTTTTTTGTTTAATTTTCTAGGAATTCTTTGAGAAGGATGGGTGTTAACTCTTATTTAAATGTTTTTAGAATTCATCAGTGAAGCCATTTGTCCTGGACTTTTGTTTGTTGGGAATTGTTTTTATTACTGATTCAGTTTTATTACTGGTAATTGGTCTGTTCACATTTTCTAGTTCTTCCTGGTTCAGTCTTGGAAGATTGTATGTTTCTAGGAATTTATCCATTTTTTTTCTAGATTGTCCATTTTTTGGAGTATAACTGTAGTAATCTCTTGTGATCCTTTTTATTTCTGTGCTATTAGTTATTTCTCCTCTTTCCCTTCTGATTTTATTGATTTGAGCCCTTTCTCTTTTTTTCTTGATGACTCTGGCTAGAGGTTTTTAATCTCTATTTCATTTGTTTCTGCTCTGATCTTTACTATTTCTTTCCTTCTACTAACTTTGAGTTTTGTTTTTTTCTTCTTTTTCTAGTTCCTTTAAGTGTAAGGTTAGATTGTTTGGCATTTTTCTTGCTTCCTGATATAGGCGTGGGTCACTATCCACTTCCCTCTAATAACTGCTTTTGCTGTGGCCCATAGATTGTAGATCATTGTGTTTTTGCTTTCATTTGTCTCTAAGTATTTTTTGATTTCCTCTTTGATTTCTACAGTGATCCATTGGTTGTTTAGTGCATGTTGTTTAGACTCCACATGTGTCGGGGGTTTTTTTTGAAGTTTTTTTTTGTTGTTCTTGTACTTGATTTCTAGTCTCATACCATTGTTGGAAAATATGCTTGATGTGATTTCAGCCTTCTTAAATTTATTGAGGCTTGTTTTGCAGCCCAGCATGTGAACTGTCTTTGGAGCATGTTCCATGTGCCCTTGAAAAAAATGTGTGTTTTGTTGTTTTTGGATCAAAAGTTCTGTATATTTGTATTATTTCCATCTAGTCTAACGTGTCATTTAAGACCAGTGTTTCCTTATTGATTTTCTGTCTGGATGATCTCTCCATTGATGTAAGTGTGATATTGACGTCGACTACTATTATTGTGTTACTGTCAATTTGTCCTTTAATGTCAGT
The DNA here is from genome assembly GCF_028021215.1 of Eschrichtius robustus. Classification (NCBI taxonomy): domain Eukaryota; kingdom Metazoa; phylum Chordata; class Mammalia; order Artiodactyla; family Eschrichtiidae; genus Eschrichtius; species Eschrichtius robustus. The sequence goes on along the minus strand of NC_090845.1, from coordinate 72,814,483 downwards.
ATTTGCATTACATATTTAGGTATTCCAACTTTGGTTTCATATATATTTACAATTGATATACATCTTGCTGGATTGACCCCTTCGTCATTATGTAATGTCCTTGTCTCTTGTTACAGTCTTTGTTTTAAAGTCTATTCATCTAATATAAGTATTGCTACCCCAGCTTTCTTTTCATTTCCATTTGGATGGAATACCTTTTTTATCCTGTCACATTCAGTTTTTGTGTGTGTTTACATCTGAAGTGAGTCTCTTATAGGTAGCATATAGATGGTCTTGGTTTTTTTTTTAGTCATTCAGCCACTTTCTATGTCTTTTGATTGGAACATTTAATTTATTTGCATTTTAAATAATTATCAATAGGTATGTATCAATACTTATTGCCATTTTGTTAATTTTTTTCTGGTTGTTTTTGTCTTTTTTTATCTTTCTTCATCTTTTGTTCTCTTCCCTTGTGATTTGATGATTATCATTAGTATTATGTTTGGATTCCTTTCTCTCTCTCTCTCTCTCGTGTGTGTGTGTGTGTGTGTGTGTGTGTGTGTGTGTATGTGTGTCTGTTACAGGTTTTTGCTTTGTGGTTACCATGATGTTCGTATTTCACAATATATATGATTATTTTCAGTTGATGATCTCTTAAGTTTGAACTCATCTAAAAACCCTGCATTTTTATACCCCTCTTATGTTTAATGTTTTTAACATCATATTTTGCATGTTTTTTGTGTGTATTTCTTAACTACTTTATGTGTATATGTAGGTGATTTTACCACTCTTGTCTTTTAACCTTCCTAGTAGTTTTATAAGTGGTTGATGTTTACTGTGCCTTTGCCTTTACCAGTGAGATTTTGCCTTTTGTAATTTTTATATTTCTAGTTTTGGTCTTGTCTTTGCTACTTAGAGAAGTCCCTTTAGCATTTCTTAGAGAGCCGTTGGTTTAGTGGTACCTAACTTTTTTAGTGCTTGCTTCTCTGTAAAACATTCTCTCTCCTTCAAATCTGAAGATAGCCTTGCTGGGTAGAGTAGTCTTGGTTGTATGTTTTGTCCTTTCATCACTTTGAATACATCACTTTGGCACTCCCTTCTGGCTTGCAGGTTCTGCTGAAAAGTCAACTGAAAGTCTTATGGGAATTCCTTTGTATGTAACTAGTTGCTTTTCTCTTGCCGCTTTTAAGATTTTCTATCTATAATTTTTGCCGTTTTAGTTATAGTGTGCCTTGGTGTGGATCTCTTTTCATTCAGCTTGTTTTGGACTCAGTTGCTTCCTGGACCTGGATGTCCATTTCCTTTCCCAGGTAGGGGAAGTTTCCAGTTATTATTTCTTCAAATAAATTGTGTCCCTTTCTCTTTTCTCCTTTGGGACCCCTATAATGTGAATATTAGTACTCTTGGTATTTTTTCCAGAAATCTTTTAAAAGCTATCCTCATTTCTTAAATTCTTTTTTTTCCTTTTTCTGTTCAGCTTGGGTGATTTACATTATTCTGTCTTTCAGTTCACTGATCTGTTTCTCTGTATCATGTCACGTACTCTTGATTCCTTCTTAGTGTTTTTTGTTTTTTTTGTTTTTTAAATTTCAACTATTTTATTCTTCAGCTCTGTTTTGTGGTTCTTTATACTTTGTAACTCTTTGTTAGACTTCTCACTGTGTTCATCCATTATTCTCCCAAGTTCATTGAGCATTTTTTATGATCATTACTTTGAAGTCTTTATTGGGTAGGTTGCTCTCTTCCACTTTGTTTAGTTCTTCTGAGATTTTGTCTTGTTCCTTTGTTTGGAACATATTCCTCTGTCTCCTCATTTTGTCCAGTTCTCTGTGTTTATTTCTATTTATTAAGTAGGTCAGTCATGTTTCCTGATCTTGGAGAAGTGGCATTATGTAGGAGATATTCTATGGGGCCAATCAGCATACTCCACTCTGATCACCAGAGCTATATGTCCTAGGGGTGCCCCATGTGTGTGCTGCGTGGGTTCTTCTGTTGTGGTGGGGCCACTACTCTGGGTGCACTGGCAGGCAGGGCTGGCTCCAGCCCAGTTGGTTGCCAGGCCCTGTGTTGTGGTGGCTGCCAGCCCACTGTTGGGCATGGCTGGGTCCTGGCATGACTGGCTGTTCAGACCCAGTGGTCCCAGGGCTGGTGCTGGCTTGCTAGTGGGTGGGACCAGGGGCCTAGGTGACTGTCTGCAGGGTCTGGGGGGACCTAGGGCTGGTACCTCACCACTGGTGGGTGGGGTTGTCCCAGGGCAGCTTAATGTATGTGCCTGTGGGGCTTTTATTTTTATCTTTGTTTCATCATATGTAACTTGTCTTTTTTCTTTTGTCAGTTACTTTTAAAGTTTTCTCTGTCTTGGGTTTTGAGCAATTTGGTTTGATGTCCCTTGGTGTAATTTTCTTTATTTCTTTTACTTGGGGTTCACTGACCTTCTTAGATATGTGGGTTCATAGTTTCCATAAAATCTGGAAATTTTAGAGGCATTATTTCTTCAAATATTGTTTTCTTCCCTCTTACTTTCTGGGACTCCAATTGCAGTTGTGTGCTTTGTCAGTTGAAGTTGTCCCATAGCTCATTGATGCTCTGCTGTTTTGCTTGTTTGTTTTGCACTTCTTTTTCTTTTTTATAGTGTCTATTGCCATGTCTTCACCAGTCTTTTTACCTGCCATCTTAAATTTGCCATTAATCCTATTTGGTTCTTTTTATTTTTTTTTTGTCTCACATTTTAGTTTTCACCTCTGTTTTATTTGTTTCTTTTTATATCTTCTATGTCTCTCTACTTAACTTTTGAACATATATTTCAGTTTTGGGTCAATTTTGATTGATTGAGTTTTTTTCTTTTCATTTTGCATTGTATTTTCCTTCTCTTTTGTATGCCTTGTAATTTTGGACAAGAAGCTTGACATAGTGAATTTTACCTTGGTGAGTGCTGGATGCTTTTGTATTCCCATTCTTGAGCTACTTTCTGAGTTAAGTTAGGGAAAACAATTGATACTTTTGTGCATTCCTTTTAAGATATTTTTAGGCAGGACCAGAGCAGTGTTTAATCTAGGGATACTCACTACTCAGGCAGGTTTCTTTCAATTTCTCTACCAAATACTCCATGAATATGAGATTTTCCAGTCTGACTGGTGGGAACAAGCAATATTCTTCACCCTGCATGAACTCCCATTTCCCTCTAATCCTTTCATATGGTTCTTCCCATGACCTGTGTTATTTTTTTCACCACATATGGGTTTGTGGTGAAGACACTTGAAAGAGACACCCTACAGGGTTCTCTCTCTGCTCCTCTTACCTCTTAATTAATCTTTCTTGCTCTCTCTGCCCTGGTCTTCCCTGACTCTCAGTTCTGCCTTGTCACCACAGGGAATCTTCCAGGCTCTGCCTGAGTTTTCCTTACCTACCCAGCATCCTGAAAACTCTTTCAAGGTTCTAAGCTAGAGCAATCATAGGGCTTACTTGATTTGTTTCCCATCTTTTAAGGGTTACTTTCCTTCATTGCCTAATATCTGATCTCTTGAATACTGTTGCTTCCTATATTTTATGGGTATTTTTTTTTTGGAGGGACTGGGTTTCAACCAGGTGAGTGAATCCAGTTCCTGGTTTTACATCTTGGCCAGAGGCACAGAAGTCCTTGGAACTTTAATCATTTTTATGATTATCATTTATATCTGTTTTATTGATGTAATTCACTGTTATGTTCTTTTAAATATTATTTTTTCATTTATTTCTGCACATATGTTCTTTTTTCAAAAGATTTTTTTGATTGGTTGTTCTACTCCTCTACATAGTTTCAACCAATTACATTATTCTTCAAATTCTGACATTACAGTGTAGTCTTTGGTTTCTCACTGCTTCTGCTAGTGATAAAAAGTTCACAAATGCTTTTGTTTCTATATTAGAAGATGCTTGTTAAGGAGAGTTTAATTCTCCTTTCTATAAAAGATGCTTGGTAGAGATAGTTTATTTTAAATTGTTACATCATTTAATAGATTTAAAATTATGTTTTATTATGAGGTTATGTTACATTTATAAGTTTTTATTACAACATAGAGAAAATAAGCATATTCACATTTACTCTGATGAAAAATGTATGATATTCTGACCACTACAATGCTAGCAGTCAGCTGCTAACCTTGGATTTATGTTTTGCTTTCTTTAGTATTTTATACAGTGAACCACCAGTTACTGAGCATATTAACAACAGGGGACCCTCCCTTCTAAGATGTTGTATCTATATACAGATACCCTTATACCTTGGGGCCCAGATTACCAGCAAAGATCAATAGTTCCTTTCTCCTCCTGACCATTTAGCACATTCCACCATAGCTCCTGCTACTTTACATTTTTCTCCTCCCTCACTAACCACATTCCAGTTCCACAGAATTGGTATCCCCTGATTTTAGAATGGTAGATAGGGATATACTGTATTTTGAAAAATCTGTTTTAAGATTCTCTTTTGACAGTTAACTATGCAGTATATGGGTTTTGTTTTCCCTAATGATAGGTCAAATAAAACAGATTGCAAAGCTATTAATGCTTTCATACTTTGAGAAAATGTGAAATGATATATTTTACTAAAACCTTTAATGATATGTAGTTTCATGTATGTATATATATATTTTTCATTTTAATTTAGGATTTGCTTTCCCATATGCTGCATATGGACCCACAGCAGCGGTACACTACAGAACAAGTATTAAAACACTCGTGGATAACCCACAGAGATCAGTTGCCAAATGATCAGCCAAATAGGAATGATACATCACATGTTGTTAAGGTAAAACAAACATACTTTTAAGCACCTTCTAAATGCTTGATACCTAATAATGCCATTGCATGCCATCCACTGATGACACATATAATTACTTTAAAGTATCTTTATTTTTTAAAGGTATATTTATAGATTTTTTGTTTTGGTTTGCTTTTTTAAGTAACAAACTTCTTTACCTACTGACTTACTGATGATAAATAAAAATTTCTTGATTGTATTTGACTTGCTCTTAAGAGACACTGGGGCTAGGAGCAGACTAAATTCAAGTTTTGTATGGAAACAAAAGATGGCTAGTGGTTCCTAAATTAATAACCATTGGTTTCCATATTTATAGACATTGGACCTAGATTTTAAAGTTTAGTATTTTATCCATTTATCTGTTGATGGACACTAAGGTGTTTCCATATCTTGGCCATTGTGATATTGCTGGAATGAACATGGGAGTGCAGATAATCTCTGAGGGTAGAGAAATTGTGATGTATGTGTGTATGGAATATATTATATATAATAGAATATTATTCAGCTTTTTAAAAGGAGATCTTGCCATTTGCAACAACATAGGTGAACCCATAAGACATTATTGCTAAGTGAAATAATGTAGACACAGAAAGAAAAATAGTACATGATCTCTCTTATATGTGGAATCTAAAAAAGTCAAATATGTAGAAACAGAGAGTAGAACAGTGGTTACCAGGGGCATGGAGGTGGTGGAAATGGGGAGATATTGGTTAAGGCATACAAAGTTACAGTTATGTAGGATGAATAAGTCTAGAGATCTAATGTGAAGCCTGATGACTATAGTTAATAATACTATATTGAGTACTGGAATTATTATACTGGAGTATTTTCTAAGATTTCAGGTGCTCTCATCACACAAAAAATGATAACTGTGTGAAGAGAAAATATGTTGATTAGCTTGACTGTAGTAATCATTTTACTGTATATATATCAAAATAACATGTTATATGCCTTAAATATATACAATTCCTATTAAAAATAAGATTAAAAAGATATTTAAAAGCAAATTCGATGAGTTTTGAAAGACTGATAAAAATAATATATTTTAGTGTTTTAAAAATTTGTAAGAAGCATAGTTATTGAAGTAAAAAATATACAAGTAATCAAGTGTTAATTAATCAAGGGAGCATCAATGCACAGATTAAGGATTCTCAATTATTTTCCTGGGGGGAAAAAGTTGTATTCTAGTTAAATTTCTCATGATATAATGTGGAAGTTTTCTTACTTCCAGAGATTGTTATTCATTTTGTGATATTTCTCATTATTTTAGGGAGCAGTGGTTGCCACATATTCTGCCCTGACTCACAAGACCTTTCAACCAGTCCTAGAGCCTGTTGCTGCTTCAAGCTTAGCTCAACGACGGAGCATGAAAAAGCGAACATCAACTGGCCTGTAAGATTTTTAGTGTTCCTCAGCCAAACTGGATGAATAAAAATTTAAATGTGTGGCTTTTTGTCTAATCTTATATCAAAGGCATTGTTTTCTACTACATTACTTGAATATTCTGTTTAAGCTTCCTTTTTTTAAGGGGGAGTGAGATAAAAAACATATACAGGTCCACAATATTCATACTGCATTGTTTTTCAGTAGTGTCCAAGTGTTTATTTAAGTATAAAATTGGTGTCTACAAGGTCCTACCAACTTCTCTGCACACTAACTTCTAAAGTTCCTTTCAAATAAAGTTACTTTAATAGTTTTTCTGGTTATGTAAAATAATGGTTTGGGGAATCATTACCAACAGTTAAGATGGCAGTATAATAGTATAATGCCAAGCAATGTCAGTATTTTTTAACATTAGATCCTGAAAGGATAGGCTTCTTTTTTTTTAAGAAAATCAAACAAAAAATGTATTGTAGAAGCTTATTGTGTGTAACCAAAGGACTCCATTCATTTGACTCTCTGTAGTTACTAAAATGTAAACATAGTAGTTTAGTGCCAGATGAAAAAATCATTTGTGCTAATATGTGAACTCCTAATATGGTTGATGCCAAATTTTACAGAAGAATTAAATCACAGATAATGTGTGCCGACATACCTGTATATTATCCATAAGTGGCCTCATCTAGAAATAAAGGTTTTCATAAGGCTTCTGTAAATTTTACATCTAATGGAATTGTAATACAAGTGAAGACATTTTTAGCCGAAGGCTTTATATTGGTGTTGTAATCTACTAAATAGGTCATAGTTAAGCCTTTGAAAATAAAGTACATGGTGTTGGCACTACCTTGGTGTTATGTAAGCTGACTTTCAAGTTAACCAATTGGATTTAATTATCATCTGTCCCTTTATAATGAACTACACTGTTGTTTCTTAGACTTCCATGTGCTTTGAATTACAGTGTAGCATATTAATCTATCTTTAATCCTGTGGTCATATAGTTGAAACTTTACTGTAGTGGACTTGTGAGCTTAGCACACATGATATAGTTATAATGCATTTCAGTAAACTTTAGATAATGCTACATAATAGTTGACTTCAAGAAGATAAACAGTCTTTTTAAATAGGAATTAATGTTAATGATCTGCATAAAATTTGAACACATTTTAAAATCATATTTATAATAAAAAGGTCTGGCCAAATTTGTCCTATTATTAAATTTTATGATTCAGAACCACTACATAGTATGTATTGTTTTCTCTAAATGATGGATTTTGAAAGAATCTTTTTGTGTTGTTGAAGAAAATACCATTACTACTACTTTAAATACCATTACTACTGCTACTACTGCTGCTACTGCTACTGCTACTGACAGAAGGAACTCATGAATGTAAACTGGAGGATATTACACTTTTCTTTAGTGAATATAAGTGATCTACTTGTGCGTGCTTGGTATACTGTTTGCTGTGTATTTTATTTTGCTTAGTTCAGAGAGAGGTGATTACTGAGTGCTGAAGTATACAATTTAGTCTAGGAGACTTGTAACTTCAGTATTTAATAAAAGAAACTATACATAATTTTCTGTATAATGTAAGTGATGTATATTCCATTCACAAAGATCTATTTCTTGTGTGTGATATATAAAACTATGTATCCTTATTTTGAGGTGTCTTTTTGCAATAATGGAAAGACATTAAGGAACATCTAGTGTTACATGGAAAACATTACTTAGAAACATACTGGGACCATATCTTGTAGATTTTTATGTCCCAGTTTGGCTTTTTCTTTCCTCATTTTGTTTTATTACTAGAAGTACTTGTGTGTGACAATTTGTGTTCTTATATTCTGGCTTATTTTCCTCTTGTCATTATCTTGTTTGTGATGTTATATCTTCTTATCAGAATTGATATGACAAGCTCAGAGGTATGATTTTGGTGTTCAGCTTTTCAGGACAGAGACACTATTTCCGTGTATGCTTTTGTAGTAGTAGAATTAGGGTAAGTAAAGTTGGAAAATGAAAAATGACCACAAAATAACTTTCAGTCTTTCCATAATCAGTAGTTTTTCAAAGTAGATGATCTTAATTTTTCAATGAGTTTGCTCAGAAAGGTCATGTCATACAGTCCCTTCGTGAAAGGAACGTGATCAGAAATAAGCAATGAACAGCATGATTCCTTATCACTCAGTGAGGATTGACAGTGTATAAAAGACGCAGATGAAAAAAAAAAAAAGACGCAGATGTGCTAGTGGATTTTCCCAATAATTGTGAGAGCTTTCTTCTGGAAAATTCGAACATGGTAGCTTAACAACAGTAGTAGGGGGCAACCTTATTATAAGGGAAAACTTCAAATTACACCCTCATTCTGTAGAAGGAACCCAGGTAGGGATGCCTAATCATGTCTATTTTGGCTAGAACTCTAGAGCAACAAAAGCAGATATGAATGGGACATTTTTTGATGGGATTTCTACAAATACTTAACCAGTATAAACAAATCCTTTCTTTGAGACTTCAGAATACTTTGGTTTCTAATGGATTTGTGAACACTATTTTGCATTGCTTTTCTTTCTAGTTGATGGTTCTTGGTAGTATTTAATGATAGCACAGTTTGGGGTTTTTATTGTTGTTCTGGAAAGGAGAGGATATTGTATTGTTTTCCTCAAAGGGAAAAAACAGATTTGCCCAGATAGACTTTACCGTCTATTGTCCTAAAGCACATATTATTATGAATAAACTCAGGAAACCATTTGTATGAAAATTAAAATGTAGTGCTGGTATTGGTGATTTTGTGGAAAAAAACAATGGTTTTAGTTCTTTCATGAAAATCAAACTTTAGCCTATTTTCTTAGATCCGTGAATGCCTAAACCTTGATTTTTGTCATTTATTGCCATTGGTAATTAAACATAGTAAAGCATTTTGATAGCACCTCTGATTAGCCCAAAAGGATTTTATACGTATCGGCAACTTGAAACCTTAAGAATAGATGCTTGGTGTTTATAACAGGGGTCCCTAACCCACCGGGCCGCAGACCCATACCGGTCTGCGGCCTGTTAGGAACCAGGCCACAAAGCAGGAGGTGAGCGGTGGGCGGGCGAGCGAGCGAAGCTTCATCTGCCAATCCCCATCACTTGCATTACCGCCTGAACCACCGACCCCCCCCCACCCCGATCCATGGAAAAATTGTCTTCCATGAAACCAGTCCCTGGTGCTAAAAAGGTGGGGACTGCTGGTTTATAATGTCTCCTCTTTGAAACATCATGTTAAAATTGTACTTCCCACAGAAACTTATTCATACTGATTGAGTAGCATTTTCCTGACAGTAAGAGGCCCTTCATATATGAAGAAGGAAAAGAACCACTTACCTTGGCTTTAAGATCAACTAAAAAACTTAGGCTTTAAACTAGGCAAAGTATGTCTTTGGCATTCTCTACATTCTCTTCCTCCTGACTTTCCAGCTCCTGCATGCTATCCTACTTGAGTACCTCACAGAGGACTCCAGTGATTAAAGCTTACTCCAGAAGGATTCTGTGCTCCAAAAGGACCTCTACCCTTCCCCTTCCTTGAGTCAGAACTTCCATTCTCACAGAGCAGCTATTTTCAGCTAAAAAGGTGAAAGGAAAGCTATTTTATTAAATTAATTCACATTTTTCTGTCAGTGGCTAATAGATAATTTGACATTTTTCAAGGAAGATGTCCATTAATCAAATGAGTTTCTAGTTGCTGGATTTTCAGGCAGTCTAGCCAGATGAGAATAATTTTAAAATCAGTTATTATCAGGGAAGATATTTTGGGGCAAGGAACTTACACAACGTGCCCCTAGTATCACATTGTCCAAAAAAAGTGTCTTTTTTTGTGGGTTTTGTTTTTGTTTTTGTTTTTCTGCACAGCTCCTTCCTTACTACTTCTCAATCTACATTTTCTCTTAAAAACTTCCAAGCTCTTTTATCACATTGAACTTCACAATGAACTTCTATGACAGAATGGTGTGGAGGGAGGCAGTTGTTGTTAAGCCCATATTTATCTGTATTCTTGTTTCTCATATTACATAGTCCATATAACATAAGTAGTCTCCCCCCTAGCCCCAGACTCTATTCCTATTTTATTGATAGAGAAACAAGAGCACAGAAAGATTGAATGCAAACTGTCAGTGCAGTCAAAGTCTCCAGATCTTTTGACTAAATTTCAGGACACAGAGAACCTATTTATCACAATGTTATTCCTCAAAAAGAATGCAAGCCATATTAAGTATAGATTGGTCAACTACACTTAAACTCCTTTAGAACAGTTTCTTACATTTCAAAGCTTATTCAAGTATTTTTGGCATGTATCTCAAAATGAATGATTGCTGAAATTAACAGAATAATTCAGTAGTGTGCTATCTGCCTTCCTATGCAAGAGTGTAGTGTCATTGATAGTGATTATTATCAAATACATTATTATCAATACATTATGCTCATGGATGCACTGTTCCTGGTTTTAGTCGTACAATATAGTGAAGTCCATCATATAATTTGAATGAAATTTTAAAGCTTGATCATCTAAAATTCAGTTTGATTGCTAATACTTGAAGGTATAATAAGCCCTAAATTATAGGCATAAGGTTCTTTGAAATACAAAGAAAAACACAAAGGAAAATAATTTTTTAGAATATAGAAATTCAAGATTGCTTAGTTAGATAATATTCCACAAATTATGTACCTTTTAGTTTATTGACCAGCAAGAAATCTTAGCTGAATGCTTAGGAATATAGACATATATATGTATATATACATATATATATGATGGACACATTAGAATTTGTTTTATATTCACATTTCTAAACCGTGTACAATAGAACTTCTTTGGATGACTGTTTTGCTTTCATTCTGTTTGTGTAATAACATGAACTAATTTACTCATCAAAAAATGTCTTATTAAGCATCTAATTTTATGTGGGACAGTTCTAGAGAATGTACAAAGTGCATTAGTTTCTTAATAAATTGTCAGAATGTGACCAATTAGATTTATTTGCTTTTTTTCTTTCCTATCAACTAATATTTCTCAGGTCACATTTGAGTTCTCTTTTCAAATTCTCTCCCTCTGAAATTGATACCACTTATAGCAAAAATGTTGTTTGTTTTTTAATATGATAAAATCATTCTTAACATCACGGAAGCAGTCTAGCAAGAAACAACCATTTTAAAAGTTATACAAGGGGACTTCCCTGGTGGCGCAGTGGTTAAGAATCTGCCTGCCAATGCAGGGGACACGGGTTCGAGCCCTGGTCCAGGAAGATCCCACACGCCGTGGAGCAACTAAGCCCGTGCGCCATAACTACTGAGCCTGTGCTCTAGAGCCCGCGAGCCACAACTACTGAGCCCACATGCTGTAACTACTGAAGCCCATGTGCCTAAAGCCCATGCTCCACAACAAGAGAAGCCACTGCAATGAGAAGCCCACACGCTCCAATGAAGAGTAGCCCCTGCTCGCTGCAGCTAGAGAAAGCCCGCTCACAGCAACGAAGACCCAACACAGCCAAAAATAAATAAATAAATATTTTAAAAATAAATAAATAAAAGTTATACAAGAAACTTTGATTAAATATCCAAATGCAAGCATGGTTTGGAAATGAGAATTTATTTTGCATTAAATTCCATAGTACAAGAAAAGGAGAAAGTGGTTTTCCTGTGTTTGATTTTTTTTTTAACAGTAAATAGTGTTGGTAGTTGTGAGTTACATAGGATTTATGCAGAAAGAGCGTAGTTTGCTATAGCCACAGTGGGAAAAAAAAAAATTGTCCTATCAACACTTCCCAAGCACTTTGGGATTCATCGGCTTATTTTCTGATGTAGAAAATACGATATTTACTGACTTTTTTTGCACTTCTCAAGACAGAAATGGCATTAAGTAGAAGTTTTGTGTATATTTGATTCACGTATACTTAAAAACTTAAAAGCTGAAATTGAAAGAAAAGGTCCTCAGTAGTCAGATTTTTAGTATTTTCTTTCTCTGCCTGCATTATGGAGTTTATACCATAATTTATTTTATAAATGTTTTCTTTAAAATACTGTTCCTTTTGACATTAAAGTTTTCATTGTACTACATTTTTTATGTAAGACCAAATCCAGTACTGCATTTTACAGTGTTTTTCCCCCTCATAGTGCTGCTAAAGAAATGGCTATCATTTTGACTTTACAGTATGCCAAACATGACATAGAAATTTTATTTATTTTTATTCTTGTTAAAACTCTGTGAGCAACATTTATCAAGATATCATGTTAAATTACTGGCATTCTCTGGGTACTAAATAAAAAGGCTGCAACTTTCTAACATTTTACATTAGACCTTGCTTGATCATTTATGGATATAAAATTGTGTCAGCTTTTATACACACGTATATCTTCTTGCATATTTCATTGAAAATTGCTATACATTGTTCAGGAGCCAGTTGTAAAAAAGGCATATCAAGATATCATTTGTTTATGCATATAACCTTGATATTTGAACTGTAATATTTTCCCACTTTAGGGTTACTCTTCTGTAAGTTAAGGTGACAACTTAATCTTTTCTGCAGTAAGGGCAAATGAAAATCTTAGTCTTTAAGTATTGGAAAATTTATTTTAAGCTTGAAATCAAGTAGAATAACAGAAATTTTATCCCCTAACATTTGTAGGCCATGTTAGGTTATAGCAGCTATGCATACACATATAGAAACTTAATTTCATATGAGGTTCAAAAATGCATCTAGAGCCTGGCAATCAGAATCTCCATGTACCTCTTCTGTTTTTCTCAACTTCCTAAAAGTAAATAGATAGACCCTAGTGCAACTTTGGGAAGTCTTCAAAAATTGCTTTCTCATTGGCCACATCTTTTTCATCACTCTTTTGCTTTTGCTTCTTTCATGCCTCCCATCTCCCCCATCCCTTAATAAAATATCTGATCACTGCTTATACATCATAATACTTTAAGCAACTTCTTCCCACTAAAGTATACTTCATTCTGCATTTGTCTTTTAAACATTAGCTACCAGGATAAATAATGTATTTTTGTTGACTGGTGCCCTGAAATAATTTAGTCCTACCAGGCTCAACCTGATTTAATCTTCTTAGGTTGACTTGGAGGGTAGGGTGAGGGGTAGAAGAAGCAGACCACAATTTGTTTCTCCCATGGTTCCCCCAGTGCCCTCCTATTTACTTGGAGAGATAGATTGAAAATGTTGGGGACCTATTTGTGAAGGTAGAGTTTATGTTCTTTTACCACTGGGTTTTTCTAGAATTAGAACCTGCTCTATTCAAGCCTACAACAGCCTCTGTTTCTTTATCTCTTTCCCTCATCCCCATGCCCCATCCCCCTACCTAAGCACAGGTTAGGAGCCAAGCCTTGCCTTTCTCTCTCCTTTTGCCTCAAGACTCTCAGATACATTTGTTATATTTTCTGAACACAGGTATTTTAGATTTTCCTTTAGTATTGTAAAGTAAGGCACTGTATTTTACTTCCTCTGATTATTCAGATTCTGACAAAAATACATTCTCTTTGTTAATAGATGCAATTTTTACTTAACAGATGTATATTGTGTTTTTGTGCCAGACACTATTACTGATTTTATTCTTCGTTCTTCTAAAGGAGATTCAAGGTTATTTATAGTAATAAATATGTATGCAATAAGGCTGTTAAAATTGAAACACAAAAACAAAACTGTGAAAAACGATAAGAAAAGTGTGCTGAGAGCCAGGGCTAACAGGTAATTTAATTGAACATTAAATTGAGCTCTGAGCTTCCTGACAGGGAAGGCAAGAAGAGAAACTCAGCAGATTATATAACAATTACATGACAAGAAGCATGCCAGTTCTGCAAGAGATGCTTTTTGCTGATGCTGAAGTTTTAAAAGTATTTAACATAGGATAACTTTATATAAGGGGCACTGAACTAAATAATGTCTTTAACCATGGTTTTGTAGCAAATCCATTAGGATCTTTTTAGTTGCAAGTGCTAACATCTAACTCAAACTGACTTAACCAAGCAAAGGGGGTTTGTTGACTGGATTCATGTCTTAGGCAGTATCATGAGGACATTTTTTCTCCATCCTTCAGATCTATTTTCAATGCTGACCCATTCTCAGGCTCTACATGATGGCAAGATGGCAGTAACAGGTCCAAACCTTACCTCCTCTCTCATGTTTAGCTCTTGGGGCTAGAGTCAACTCCATAAAAAACACTTGAATAGAAAATGGGAAGAGGAGTGATCCTTCAGATGGAAATTGATGTAGCCATAATAAGGGCAAATTGATGCAGCATAACAAATCATGTCCGCTATTCTCCTATTGGCTACCCAGTATCCTTCCCATATATACACATTTTTAAATGCCTATGTCTACATAAAATTCACATACCACTCTTCCCCAAACAGAATACCTAAATTCTCTTCCACTTAAACAATGCGCTTTCAGGACCATGAACTCTAGGTGACATGCAGTTTCCTCAGTCAGGTAAGGATGCTGGGTGACTTATGACTAGGTTTGTTGTTGTTTCTCTTTAGTGTGGTTATGTTTTTCATTTGATGTTCATTTGGGTTTATTTAATTTCATTTGAATTTTAGCCCCCCCCCCTTTCTATTCTTATTGGTTTAATTTCATTTAATTTGAGATATAATTGACATATAACCTTGTATTAGTTTTAGGTGTACAATGTAATGGTTTGATATATGTATATATTGCAAAATGATTACCAGAATAAGTTTAGTTTAATATCCATCACCACACAAGTTATAATTTATTTTATTGTGATGAGAACTTTTAAGATCTAGTTTCTTAACAACTTTCAAATATACAATACAGTACTAACTATGGTCACCATGCTATATATTACATCCTCATGACTTATTTATCTTATAGCTAGATGTTTGTACCTTTTGATGATCTTCACTTATTGTATTAATTTTATTTTTAAGAATACGTAGACTTTCAGTGTTTTCAAAAGTCAAAACTGTACAGAAAGGTATGCTCAGAGAACTATCACTCCCTTCAGTATCCTCTCTACCCCATTTTCCCACACCCCTTATAGGTAGCTAACTTCATTGTTTTCTGGTTCATCCTTTCAGTGTTTCTTTATGTAAAGATAAACAGATACATGCATGCTTTATTATTTTCCCTTCTTTTCTTGCATAAAAGATCGAATACTCTGTGTTCTCTTTAACTTTGCTTTTACACTTAATATATTTTGGAAATTCATATAGGTTTACAGATATCCTCCATATTCCTTTTTACAGTTATTTATGGCAGCCTAGTTTGTTATTGTAAAATATTGGAAACTACATAAATGTGAAAGCATAGGAGTATATAAGTTTTCTTATTTTTGAAGTTGTGTGGTCAGAGTAAATTTCTAAAAGTGAGATTGCTCGATTGAAGGGTAAGTAAATATGTAGTTTTATTACATACTGCCAACATTCCCTGAAAAGACATAAAGCTATTTTGCATTCTCCCCAGCATGTATGAGATAACCTGTTGTTCCTAGCCTCATCGGCCGAGTGTATTGAAGGGCTTTGGTACTATTTTAAAATTTTTATTTTGTATTGGAGTATAGTTAATTAACAATGTTGTGTTAGTTTCAGGCATACAGCAAAGTGATTCAGTTGTACATATACATGTATCTATTCTTTTTCAAGTTCTTTTCCAATTTAGGTTATTACAGATTTTTTTTACAGTGTTGTATTAATTTTTTTTTAATTTTCGTTTTATATTGGAACATACTTGATTAACAGTGTTGTGTTAGTTTCAGGTATACCGCAAAGTGATTTAATTATACATATACATGTATCTATTATTTTAAAAATTCTTTTCCCATTGAGGTTATTACAGAATATTGAGTAGAGTTCCCTGTGCTATACAGTAGGTCCTTGTTGGTTATCTATTTTAAATAGAGTTGTGTGTATATGGCAATCCCGAACTCCCACTCTATTCCTCCTCCCACCCTTCCCCCCAAGTTCGTTCTCTAAGTCTGAGTCTGCTTCTGTTTTGTAAATAAGTTCATTTGTATTATTATTCTTTTTAATTCTGCATGTAAGCAATATCATATGATATTGTCTTTCTTTGTGTGACTTACTACACTTAGTATGATAATCTCCAGGTCCATACATATAGCTGCAAATGGCATTATTTCATTCTTTTTAATGAATGAGTTATATTCCATTGTATATATGTACCACATCTTCTTTATCCATTCATCTGACGATGGACATTTAGGTTGCTTCCATCTTGGCTACTGTAAACAGAGCTGCAATGATCATTGAGGTGCATGTATTCTTTCGAGCCATGGTTTTCTTCGGATATATGCCCAGGAGTGGGATGGTGGCATCATATGGTAGATCTGTTTTTAGATATTTAAGGAACCTCCATACTGTTCTCCACAGTGGCTGTACCAATTTCCATTCCCACTAACAGTGTAGGAGGATTCCCTTTTCTCCACACCCTCTCCAACATTTATTGTTTGTAGTCTTTTTGATGATGGTCATTCTGACTAGTGTGAGGTGATACCTCATTGTAGTTTTGATTTGCATTTCTCTAATAATTAGTGATGATTAGCATCTTTTCATGTGCCTGTTGGACATCTGTATATCTTCTTTGGAGAAATGTCTGTTTTGGTCTTCTGCCCATTTTTCTGATTAGGTTGTTTGTTTTTTTGATATTGAGCTGTATGAACTTTTTGTAAATTTTGGAGATTAATCCCTTGTCAGTCGCACTGTTTGCATATATTTTCTCCCATTCTGTGGGTTTTCCTTTTCTTTTGTTTATGGTTTCCTTTGCTGTGCAGAAGCTTTTGAGTTTAATTAGGTCCCATTTGTTTATTTTTGTTTTTATTTCCATTACTCTAAGAGACAGATCCAAAAAGATCTTGCTGTAATTTATGGCAAAGAGTGTTCTGCCTGTTTTTCTCTAAGAGTTTTAGAGTATCAGCCTTTATATTTAGGTCTCTAATACATTTTGAGTTTATTTTTGTGTATGGTGTTAAAGAATGTTCTAATTCCATTTTTTACATGTAGATGTCCAGTTTTCCCAGCACCACTTATTGAAGAGACTGTCTTTTCTCCATCATGTAGTCTTGCCTCCTTTGTTGTAGATTCATTAACCATAGGTGCATGGGTTTATTTCTGGGCTTTCTAACCTATTACATTGATCTATATTTCTGTTTTTCTGCCAGTGCCATACTGTTTTGATTATTGTAGCTTTGTAGTATAGTCTGAATTCAGAGAGCCTGACTCCTCCAGCTCCATTTTTCTTTCTCAAGATTTCTTTGGCTATTTGGGGTCTTTTCTCTTTCCCTACAAATTTTAAAATGTTTTGTTCTATTTCTGTGAAAAGTGCTATTGGTAATTTGATAAGGATTGCCTTGAATCTGTAGATTGCTTTGGATTGTATAGTCATTTTGAAAATATTGATTCTTCCACTCCCAGAACATGGTCTATCTTTCCATCTGTTTGTGTCATCTTCCATTTCTTTCATCAGCATCTTACACTTTTTGAAGTACAGGTCTTTTGCCTCCTTAGGTAGGTTTATCCTTAGGTATTTTATTCTTTTTGAGGCTATGGTAAATGGGAATTTTTTCTTTAATTTCTCTTTCCGATTTTTCATTCTTAGTGTATAGGAATGCAACAGATTTCTGTGTATTAATTTTGTATCCTGCAAATTTACCAAATTCATTGATGAGCTGTGGTAGTTTTCTGGTAGCATCTTTAGAATTTTCTATGTATAGTATCATTTCATCTGCAACCAGTGACAGTTTTACTTCTTCTTTTCCAATTTGGATTCCTTTTATTTCTTTTTCTTCTCTGATTGCCATGGCTATGACTTCCAAAACTATGTTGAATAATAGTGGCAAGAGTGGACATCCTTGTCTTGTTCCTGATCTTAAAAGAAATGCTTTCAGCTTTTCACTGATGTGTATGATGTTAGCTGTGGGTTGTCATATATGGCCTTTATTATATTGAGGTATGTTCCCTCTATGCTCACTTTCTGGAGAGTTTTTAATCATAAATAGGTATTGAATTTTGTCAAAAGCTTTTTCTGTATCTATTGAGATGATCATATGGTTTTTATTCTTCAATTTGTTGATGCAGTGTATCATGTTGATTGATTTGCAGATATTGAAAAATACTTGCATCCCTGGGATAAATCCCACTTAATGATGGCATATGATCCTTTTAATTTATTGTTGGATTTGGTTTGCTAGTATTTTGTTGAGGACTTTTGCTTCTATGTTAATCAGTGATATTGGCCTGTAATTTTGTTTCTTTATGGTATCTTTGTCTGTTTTTGGTATCAGGGTGATGGTGGCCTCATAGAATGAGATTGGGTGCCTTACTTGCCCTTCAATTTCTTGGAATAGTTTCAGAAGGGTAGGTGTTAATTCTTCTCTAAATGTTTGTTAGAATTCGCCTATGAAGCCATCTGGTCCTGGACTTTTGTTTGTTGGGAGTTTTTAATCACAGTTTCAATTTTAGTACTTGTGATTGGTCTGTTCATATTTTCTATTTCTTCTTGGTTCAGTCTTGGGAAATTGTACCTTTCTAAGAATTTGTCCATTTCTTCTAGGTTGTCCATTTTATTGGTGTATAGTTGCTTGTAGTATTGTCTTATGATCCTTTGTATTTCTGTGGTAACTTCCCCTTTTTCATTTCTAATTTTACCAATTTGAGCCCTCTCCCTTTTTTTCTTGATGAGTCTAAGCTAAAGATTTATCTATTTTGTTTATCTTTTCAAAGAACCAGATTTTAGTTTCATTGATCTTTTCTAATGTTTTCTTTGTCTCTATTTCATTTATTTCTTCTGTGATCTTTATAATTTCTTTCCTTCTATCAACTTTGGGTTTTGCTTGTTCTTCTTGCTCTAGTTGTTTTAGGTATAAGGTTAGGTTGTTTATTTGGTATTTTTCTTGTTTCCTGATGTAAGATAATATTGCTATTAACTTCCCTGTTAGGACTGCTTTTGCTGCATCCTATAGGTTTTAGATCATCATGTTTTCTTTTTCCATTGTCTCTAGATATTTTTTGATTTCCTCTTTGATTTCTTCAGTGATCCACTGGTTGCTTAGTAGCATATTGTTTAGCCTCCACGTGTTTGTGCTTTTTACATTTTTTTTTCATGTAGTTGATTTCTAGTCTCATTGTATTTTTGTCATAAAAGATGCTTGCTATGATTTCAATTTCCTTAAATTTACCGAGGCTCACTTTGTGACCCAGCATGTGATCAATCCTGGAGAATGTTCCATGTGCACTTGAGAAGAATGTGTATTCTGCTGCTTTTGGATGGAATGCTCTATAAATATCAATTAAGTCCATCTGGTCTAATGTGTCATTTAAGACCTTTGTTACCTTATTGATTTTCTGTCTGGATAATCTGTCCACTGATGTAAGTGGAGTGTTAAAGTGTCCCACTATTACTGTGTTACTGTTGATTTCTCCTTTAATGACTGTTAGTATTTGCCTTATATATTCAGGTCTTCCTATGTTGGGTGCATATATGCTTACAGTTGTTATATCTTCTTCTTGGATTGATTCCTTGATCATTATGTAGTATCCTTTTTTCTCTCTTGTAACAGTCTTTATTTTAAAGTCTATTTTGTTTTATATGAGTATTGCTACTCCAGGTTTCTTTTGATTTCCATTTGCATGGAGTACCTTTTTCCTTCCCCTCATTTTCATTCTTTTTGTGTCCCTAAATCAGAAATGGGTCTCTTTTAGACAGCATATATATGATTCTTGTTTTTATATCCATTCAGCCAGTCTCTGTCTTTTGGTTGGAGCATTTAGTCCATTTACATTTAAGGTAATTACCTATATTTATGTTCTTATTGCTACTTTCTTGTTTTTGATTTGTTTCTGTAGGTGTTTTTTCTTCCCTCACTCTTTTGTTCTCTTCTCTTGTGGTTTGATGACTTACTTTAGTGCTGTGTTTGGATTCCTTTTTCTTTTTTCTGTGTGCAACTATTGTAGATTTTCAGCTTGCAATTACCATGAGGTTTTGCTATAGCAGTCTCTCTCTATGTGTGTGTGTGTGTGTGTGTGTGTGTGTGTATGATTGTTTTAATTTGCTGGGCTTTTAATTTTAGATGCAATTTCTATATCCTTAATTTGTACTCTCCTCACAGTTGCTGGTTTTGAAATCATTGTTGTGTGTGGATGATTTCCTACCTTTACTGTATGTTTGCCTTTACTGGTGAACTTTGCCATTCGTAATTCTCTTGTTTCTAGTTGTGGCCTTTTGTTTTCAGCCCAGGGAAGTTACTTTAGCATTTGTTTCAAATGTGGTGTGGTGGTGCTGAATTCTCTTATCTTTTGCTTGTCTGTAAAGCTTTTGATTTCTCCATTGAATCTGAATGAGACCCTTGCTGGATAGAGCATTCTTGGCTGTACGTTCTTCCTTTCATCACTTTAATATATCATGGCACTCTCTTTTGGAATGCAGAGTTTCTGCTGAAGTATTAGCTGTTAACCTTATGGGAATTCCCTTGTATATTATTTGTTGCTTTTCCCTTTCTTGCTTTTAATACTTTTTCTTTGTCTTTAATTTTGTCAATTTTTTTTACTGTGTCTTTTTTCATGTTCCTCCTTGTGTTTGTCCTCCCTGGGACTCTCTATGCTTCCTGGACTTGGGTATTTCCTTTCCCATGTTTGGTATGTTTTCAGCTATTATCTCTTCAAATATTTTCTCAGGTCCTTTCTCTCTCTCTTCTCCTTCTGAGACTCCTGTAATGTGAATGTTTGTTCATTTAATGCTGTCCCCGAGATATCTTAGACTGTCCTCATTTCTTTTCATTCTTTTTTCTTTATTCTGTTCCATGTCAGTGATTTCCACCATTCTGTCTTCCAACTCACTTATTCATTCTTCTGCCTCAGTTATTCTGCTATTGATTCCTTCTAGTGTATTTTTCATTTCAGTTATTGTATTGTTCATCTCTGTTTGTTTGTTCTTTAGTTCTTCTAGGTCTTTGTTAAACATTTCTTGTATCTTCGCAATCTGTGCCTCCATTCTTTTTCAGAGATCTTGGATCATCATTACTATCATTATAGATATGCTTGTCTCTACTTCACTTAGTTGTTCTTCTGGGGTTTTATCTTGTTCCTTCATATGGGACATATTTCTCTGCCATCTCATTTTACCTAACTTTCTGTAATTGCAGTTTCTGTTCCACAGGCTGCAAGGTTGTAGTTCTTCTTGCTTCTGCTCTGTGCCCTCTGGGGGGTGAGGTGTCTAAGAGGCTTGTGCAGGCTTTCTGATGGGAGGGATTGTTTCCTGCCCACTGGTGGGTGGAGCTTGGTCTTGTAACTCTGGTGGGCCAGACCATGTAAAGGGGTGTGTTTAGGAGGCAGATCTAAGCTCAGGAAGACTTTAAGCAACCTGTCTGCTGATGAGTGGGGGTGTGTTCCCACCCTCTTGGCTGTTTGGCTTGATGCATCCCAGCACTGGTGCCTATAGGCTGTACGGTGGGTCCAGGTTTTGGTGAGAAAATGGCGGCCTCCAAGAGGGCTCACACCAATGAGTACTCCAGAAAAGAACCTCCGCCAGTGTCTTTGTCCCTGCAATGAGGCACAGCCGACCCCCAACTCGGGAGGAGACACTCCAATACTGGCAGGTAGTTCTGTCCCTGTCTCCTATGAAGTCACTGCTTTTTCCCTGGGTCTTGGTGCATACAAGTCCTTGTGTGCACCATCCAAGAGTGGAGTTTCTGTTTCCCCAATCCTGTAGAATTCCTGCAATCAAACCCTGCTTGCCATCAAAGCCAGATTCTCTGGGGGCTTCTCCACCCATTGCCAGACCCCCAGGCTGGGGAGCCTGACGTGGGGCTTGGAACTTTCATTCCTATAGTAGAACTTCATTAGTATAAGTATTTTTCAGTTTATAGGTCACCCACCCAGCAGGTATGGGATTTGATTTTATCACAATTGCACCCCTACTACCCTCTTGTTATGGCTTCTTCTTTGGCTTTTGATGTAGGATATCTTTTTTGGTAGTTTCCAGCGTTTTTTCGTCAATGATGGTTCAGCAGCTAATTGTTATTTTGGTGTTTTCCTAAGAAGAGGTGAGCTCACGTCCTGGTACTCTACCATCTTGTCTCCATCTCCCTATATCTTTTTCTCTGAATACCTCTGGTTCTGAGCATCTGATGACCTCATGAGTCAGAGATTATAGTTCAGGGCTTTGGTATTTTTGCCAAGCTGAGGAGTGAGAAATGATACCTCAGTAGAGTTTAAGTTTGCATTTCTCTCAATATGAGTGAAGTCAAATATATTTTCATAAGTTTGAGTCTATAGGATTTTGGTCTTTATTCCTCAGCTTTTAAAAGTTTTTAAATGTAATTTAGGGCTGTTAACCCTTTATCTATGATCTATTATTGCAAATATTTTTTCCTACTATGTCATATTTTATAACATCTTTATTGTAGTGTAATTGCTTTAAAATGTTGTGTTAGTTTCTGCTGTATAACAAAGTGAATCAGCTATATGTATATATATATATCCCCATACCCCTCCCTCTTGCAAATCCCTCCCACACTCCCTATCCCACCCTTCTAGGATCTGATCTCCCTGTGCTATGCAGCTGCTTCCCACTAGCTAACTATTTTACATTTGATAGTGTATATATGAAAATGCTACTCTATCACTTCATCCCAGCATACCCTTCCCCCACCCCATGTCCGCAAGTCCATTCTCTACATCTGAGACTTAGTCCTCTCCTGCCCTTAGGTTCATCAGAACGATTTTTTTTTATATTCAATATATATGTGTTAACATACAGTATTTGTTTGTCTCTTTCTGACTTACTTCACTCTGTATAACAGACTCTAGGCCCATCCACCTCACTATAAATAAACCAGTTTTGATTCTTTGTATGGCTGAGTAATATTCCATTCTATATATGTGCCACATCTTCCTTATCCATTCATCTGTTGATGAACACTTAGGTTGCATCCATGTCCTGGCTATTGTAAATAGTGCTGCAGTGAACATTGTGCTACATGACCCCTTTTGAATTATAGTATTCTCAGGGTATATGCCCAGTAGTAGGATTGCTGGGTCATATAGTAGTTCTATTTTTAGATTTTTAAGGAACCTCCATACTGTTCTCCATAGTGGCTGTATCAACTTACATTCCCACCAACAGTGCAAGAGGGTTCCCTTTTCTCCACACCCTCTCCAGCATTTATTGTTTGTAGATATTTTGATGATGGCCATTCTGACTGGTATGAGGTGATACCTCACTGTGGTTTTGATTTGGATTCCTCTAATGATTAGTGATGTTGAGCATCCTTTCATGTGTTTGCTGGCAATCTGTATATCTTTGGAGAAATGTCTATTTAGGTCTTCTACCCATTTTTGGATTCGGTTGTTCATTTTTTGGATATTGAGCTGCATGAGCTGCTTGTATATAAGGAGATTAATACTGTGTCACTTGCTTCATTAGCAAATATTTTTTTTCCCATTCTGAAGGTTGTCTTTTTGTCTTGTTTATGGTTTCCTTTGCTGTGCAAAAGCTTTCAACTTTCATTAGGTCCCATTTGTTTATTTTTGTTTTTATTTCCATTTCTCTAGGAGGTGGGTCAAAAAGGATCTTGCTGTGATTTATGTCATAGAGTGTTCTGCCTATGTTTTCCTCTAAGAGTTCTAGAGTGTCTGGCCTTACATTTAGGTCTTTAATCCATTTTGAGTTTATTTTTGTGTACGGTGTTAGGAAGTGTTCAAATTTCATTCTTTTACATGTAGCTGTCCAGTTTTCCCAGCACAACTTATTGAAGAGACTGTCTTCATTGTATATTCTTGCCATGATTGTCAAAGATAAGATGACCATATGTGGGTGGGTTTATCTCTGGGCATTCTATCCTGTTCCATTGATCTATATTTCTGTTTTTGTGCCAGTACCATGCTGTCTTGATTACTGTAGCTTTGTAGTATAGTCTGAAGTCAGGGAGCCTGATTCCTCCAGCTCCGTTTTTCTTTCTCAAGATTGCTTTGACTATTTGGGGCCTTTTGTGTTTCCATACAAATTCTGAAATCTTTTGTTCTAGTTCTATAAAAATTACCACTGGTAATTTGATAGGGATTGCATTGAATCTGTAGATTTCTTTGGGTAGTGTTGTCATTTTTCACAATACTGATTCTTCCAACCGAGAACATGGTATATCTCTCCATCTGTTTGTGTCATCTTTAATTTCCTTCATCAGTGTCTTATAGTTTTCTGCATACAGACCTTTGTCTTCTTAGGTAGGATTTTTTTTTGATAGCAGCTTTATTGAGATATAGCTCACACAACATGTAATTCATCAATTTAAAGTGTACAATTCATGATTTTTAGTACATTCACAGAGCTGTGCAGCCATCACCACAATCAATTTTAGAAAATTTTCACCACCCCCCAAAAAACTCTGTACCACATATCCCCAATCCTTCTATTGCCCCCCTTTCCAGCTCTAAGGCAAGTAGGCAGCTTTAGTCTACTCTCTGCCTCTGTAGATTTATCTGTTATGGACATTTCCTGTAAATGGAATCATATAATTTGTGAAATTTAATTTTCACGATATAATTTTCTGCATACCGGTCTTTTGTCTCCTTAGGTAGGATTATCCCTAGGTTTTTTATTCTTTTTGTTGCAGTGGTAAATGGGAGTGTTTCCTTAATTTCTCTTTCAGAGTTTTTGTCATTAATGTATAGGAATGCAAGAGATTTCTGTGCATTCATTTTGTATCCTGTTACTTTACCAAATTCATTGATTAGCTCTAGTAGTTTTCTGGTAGCATGTTTAGGATTCTCTATGTATAGTATCATGTCATCTGTAAATAGTAACAGTTTTACATGTTTTCTAATTTGGATTCATTTTATTTCTTTTTCTTCTTTGATTGCTGTGGCTAAAACTTCCAAAACTATGTTGAGTTATAGTGGTGAGAGTGGGCAACCTTGTCTTGTTCCTGATCTTAGTGGAAATGGTTTCAGTTATTCACCATTGAAAACGATGCTGGCTGTGGATTTGTCATACATGGCCTGTATTATGTTGAGGTAAGTTCCCTCTACGCCTACTTTTTGGAGATTTTGATCATAAATGGGTGTTAAATTTTGTCAAAAGCTTTTACTGCATCTATTGAGATTATCATATGGTTTTTATCCTTCAATTTGTTAATATGGTGTATCAATTGATTGATTTGTGTATATTAAAGAAACCTTGCATTCCTGGGATAACCCCACTTGATCATGGTGTATGATCCTTTTAATGTGCTGTTGAATTTTTTTTGCCAGTATTTTGTTGAGGATTTTTTCATCTATGTTCATCAGTGATATTGGCCTGTAGTTTTCTTTTTTTGTGACATCTTTTTCTGGTTTTGATATCAGGGGGATGGTGGCCTCATAGAATGAGTTTGGGAGGGTTCCCCTTTCTGCTATATTTTGGAAGAGTTTGAGAAGAATAGGTGTTAGCTCTTCTGTAAATGTTTGACAGACTTTGCCTGTGAAGCCATCTGGTCCTGGGCTTTTGTTTTTTGGAAGATTTTTAGTCACAGTTTCAATTTGGGTGTTTGTGTTTGGTCTGTTTATATTTTCTATTTCTTCCTGGTTCAGTCTTGGAAGGTTCTGCTTTTCTAAGAATTTGTCCATTTCTTCCAGGTTGTCCATTTATTGGCATAGAGTTGCTTGTAGTAATCCCTCATGATCGTTTATATTACTGCAGTGTCAGTTGTTACTTCTCCGTTTTCATTTCTAATTCTGTTGATTTGAGTCTTCTCCCTTTTTTTCTTGGTGAGTCTGGCTAATGGTTTATCAATTTTGTTTATCTTCTCAAAGAACCAGCTTTTAGTTTTATTGATCTTTTTTCAATTGTTTCCTTCATTTCTTTTTCATTTATTTCTGATCTAACCTTTATGATTTCTTTCCTTCAGCTAACTTGGGGTTGTTTTTTTTTGTTGTTGTTCTTCTTTCTCTAATTGCTTTAGGTGTAAGGTTAGGTTGTTTATTTGAGATGTTTCTTTTTTCTTGAGGAGAGTTGTATTGCTATAAACTTCTCTCTTAGAACTGCTTTTTCTGCATCCCATAGGTTTTGGATCATCGTGTTTTCACTGTCATTTGTCTCTAGGTATTTTTTGATTTCCTCTTTGATTACTTAAGTGATCTCTTGGTTCTTTACTAACGTATTGTTTAGCCTCCATGTGTTTGTGTTTTTTACGTTTTTTCCCTGTAATTCATTTCTAATCTCATAGCATTGTGGTCAGAAAAGATGCTTGATATGATTTCAATTTTCTTAAATTTACTGAGGCTTGATTTGTGACCCAAGATGTGATCTATCCTGGAGAATGGTCCGTGCACACTTGAGAAGAAAGTGTAGTCTTCTGTTTTTGGATGGAATGTCCTATAAATATCAATTAAATCTATCTGGTCTATTGTGTCATTTAAAACTTCTGTTTCCTTATTTATTTTCATTTTGGATGATTTGTCCATTGGTGTAAGTGAGGTGTTAAAGTCCCCCACTATGATTGTGTTACTGTCAATTTCCTCTTTTATAGCTGTTAGCAGTTGCCTTATGTATTGAGGTGCTCCTGTGTTGGGTGCATATATATTTATAATTGTTATATCTTCTTCTTGGATTGATCCCTTGATCATTATGTAGTGTCCTTCCTTGTCTCTTGTAACATTCTTTATTTTAAAGTCTATTTTATCTGATATTAGTATTGCTACTGCAGCTTTCTTTTGATTTCCATTTGCATGGAATATCTTTTTCCATCCCCTCCCTTTCAGTCTGTATGTGTCCCTAGGTCTGAACTGGGTCTCTTGTAGAGAGCATATATATGGGTCTTGTTTTTGTATCCATTCAGCCAGTCTATGTCTTTTGTTTGGAGCATTTAATCCATTTACATTTAAGGTAATTATTGTTATGTATGTTCCTATTACCATTTTCTTAACTGTTTTGGGTTTGTTTTTGGAGGTCTTTTCCTTCTGTTGTGTTTCCTACCTAGAGAAGTTCCTTTAGCATTTTTTGTAAAGCTAGTTTAGTGGTGCTGAATTCTCTTAGCTTTTGCTTGTCTGTAAAGTTTTTAATTTCTCTGTCAAATCTGAATTAGATCCTTGCTGGGTAGAGTAATCTTGGTTGTAGTTTTTTCCCTTTCATCACTTTCAATATGTCCTGCCACTCCCTTCTGGCTTGCAGAGTTTCTGCTGAAAGATCAGCTGTTAACCTTATGGGGATTCCATGGTATGATATTTGTTGCTTTTCCCTTGCTGCTTTTAATTTTTTTTCTTTATACTTAATTTTTGCTACGTTGATTAATATATGTCTTTGCATGTTTCTCCTTGAATTTTACCTGTATGGGACTTTCTGGTCTTCCTGGACTTGATTGACTATTTCCCATGTTAGGGAAGTTTTCAACTCTAATCTCTTCAAATGTTTTCTCAGACCATTTGTTTCTCTCTTCTTCTTCTGGGACCCCTATAATTCGAATGTTGGTTCGTTTAATGTTGTCCCAGAAGTCTCTGAGACTGTCCTCAATTCTTTTCATATTTTTTTGTTTATTCTGCTCTGTGGTAGTTATTTCCACTATTTTATCTTCCAGATCACTTATCTGTTCTTCTGCCTCAGTTATTCTGCTATTCATTCCTTCTAGAGAATTTTAAATTTCATTTATTGTGTTATTCATCATTGCTCATTTGCTCTTTAGTTCTTCTAAGTCCTTGTTAAATGTTTCTTGTATTTTCTCCATTCTATTTCCAAGATTTTGTATCATCTTTACTATCATTACTCTGAATTCTTTTTCAGGTAGACTGCCTATTTCCTCTTCATTAGTTTGTTCTGGTGGGTTTTTACCTTACTCCTTTGTCTACTGCATATTTCTCTGTCTTCTCATTTTGTTTACCTTACTCTGTTTGGGTTCTCCTTTTTGCAAGCTGCAGGTTCATAGTTCCCGTTATTTTTCTTGTCTGCCCCCAGTAGGTAAGGTTGGTTTAGTGGTTTTTGTAGGCTTCCTGATAGATGGGACTGGTGCCTTGTTTCTGGTGGGTGGGGCTGGATTTTGTCTTTCTGTTGGGCAGGGCTATGTCTGGTGGTGTGTTTTGGGGTGTCTGTGAACTAAGTATGATATTAGGCAGCCTGTCTGCTAATGGATGGGGTGTTTTTCCTGTCTTGCTAGTTGTTAGGCATGGGGCGTCCAGCACTGGAGCTTGCTGGCCGTTGGTTGGAGCTGCATCTTAGCATTGAGACAGAGGACTCTGGGAGTGCTCTCACCTGATTGATATTACATGTGGCCGGGAGGTCTCTGTTGGTCCAATGTTCTGAACTTGGCTCTCCCACCTCCGAGGCTCAGGTCTGACATCTGACCGGAGCACCAAGACACTGTAGGCCACACGGCTCAGAAGAAAAGGGGGAAAAAACGAAAGCAAAAATATATAAAAATAAATAATAAATTTTAAAACATTTTTTAAATTATTAAAATAAAAAGTAAAAAATTAATATTAAAAAAAGAAGAGAGCAACCAAACCAATAAACAAATCTACCAATAATAGCAAGCCGTAAAGACTAAACTAAGATAAAGGTAAAAATCAGAAACAAATCAGTTGCAGACAGCAAACCCCAAGCCTACAGTTGCTTCCAAAATCCACCACCTCAATTTTGGTATGATTTTTTGTCTATTCATGTATTCCACAGATGCAGGGTACATCAAGTTGATTGTGGGGATTTAATCTGCTGCTCCTGTGGCTGCACAGAGAAATTTCCCTTTCTCTTCTTTGTTCGCACAGCTCCTATGTTTCAGCTTTGGTTTTGTCCCCGCCTTTGCGTGTAGGTCGCCCTCAGGCATCTTTTCCTTTCCCAGACAGGAGGGGGTTAAATCAGCTCCTCATTAGGGAGCTCTTACTCAGGCCGGGGGGAGGGAGGGATATGGTATTCATAATTGGAATGCGTGGCGAGCCTGCCATGGCAGAGATCGGCGTGATGTTGCAACAGCCTGAGGTGTGCCATGTGTTCTCCCTGGGAAGTTGTCCCTGGATCATGGGACCCTGGCAGTGGCGGGCTGCACAGGTTCCCGGGGTGGGGAGCAGTGTGGAAAGTGACCTGTGCTTACACACAGGATTCTTGGTGGCTGCAGCAACAGTATTAGCATTTCATGCCCATCTCTGGGGTCTGAGCTGATAGCCATGGCTCACGCCCTTCTCCACAGCTCGTTTTGGCAGTGCTCTATCTTCTCTGGGCAGACGGCGAAGGAATCCCCTCTCTTCGTGCATCCTGAAACAATGGCCTCTTGCCTCTTAGGCATATCCAGAGTTTTTCCCACACTCTCTCCTGGCTAGCTGTGGCACAGTAACCCCCTCAGGCTGTCTTCGCACAGCCAACCCCTGTCCTCTCCCTGGGATCTGTCCTCCGAAGCCTGAGCCTCAGCTCCCAGCCCCCACCCACCCCAACGGGTGAGCATTCAAGCCTCTCAGGCTGGTGAGTGCTGGTTGGCACCATCCTCTGTGCGGGAATCTCTCTGCTTTGCCCTCTGCACTCCTGTTGCTTCATTCTCCTCCGTGGCTCCAAAGCTTCCCCCTCCACCCCCAGTCCCTGCCAGTGAAGGGGCTTCCTAGTATGTGGAAACTTTTCCTCCTTCACAGCTCCCTCCCAGAGGTACAGGTCCCATCCCTATTCTTTTGTCTCTGTTTTTTCTGTTTTTCTTTTCCCCTACCCAGGTACATGGGGATTTCCTTGCCTTTTGGGAAGTCTGATGTCTTCTGCCAGCATTTAGTAGGTGTTCTATAGGAGTTGTTCCACATGTAGATGTATTTTTCATGTATTTGTAGGGAGGAAGGTGATCTCCACATCTTACTCCTCTGTCATCTTGAAGGACCCCTGTCATTTGTTTTTGACTTTGCATATGTTATTTTTTCCATGCAAAGTTTTAAAAACATTTTAAATATTAAATCAAATTTGTTCTATTTTTCTTCTATTGTATCAGGATTTTTAATCATATTTAGCAAGGCTTTCCCAATACCCATGTCATCTTCTAGTACTTGTATAATTTTATATTTTACATTTATTTGTGTGATCCTTTTGGATTTTATTTTTGTGTGTGATATTAAGAATATATCTAATTTTATCCTTTTCCAAATGGCTATCTAGTTTTCCTAACACCAGTTATAAAAACTCTAACTTTGCCAAAGTGAGTTGAGTTATACTACCTTTATCATATACTATACTTTTTATGTAGTTAGGTCTTTTTTTTGGGGGGGGGGGACTTTTTTCTAACCCATTGTTTTATCTATTCAATGCTCCATTGCTACACTATTTTACTTATGGAAGCTTCATGGTAGAATGTTTAAATATTTCATGGGGCTAGTTCTCCCCTGCCTTAAGCTCTTCCTTTTCAGTGTTTTCCTAGCCTTTCTTGTGTGTTTATTTTTCTATATGAACTTTAAGATCAACTTGTCTATGATTCATTTAAAAAAGCAGCTAAATTTGAACTACCACAGCCTACAGTGGTAGAAGTAGAACAGTACCATTTCAATAAAAATTCTCATTTGGATGATGAGAGAATAGGAAATAATACTGTGGCCTCAGTCCATAGAACATAACACACTTCTGGACTGGAATAAGGATTTCCTGCCCTAGCACTGGAGTGAGGCCTTCAGTCACCTGATCTTTGAGCACCTGATTTTTCTCCCTTGAGTATGTTCATTATCCTCCATAGCCACATCTGTAATAGGCATTTAGATGACCTTAATGAAGATGATGTCATTTGCAGCCTACTTTCTCTCAGTGCCTCTAGGCACTGGAGATTCACTTAGGCCAGTGATTCTCAAAATGTAGCCTCTGAACCAGCAGCATCAGTATCATCTAGGAACTTGTTTCAATGCAGATCCTTGGTCTTACCTCAGACTTACTGAATCAGAAACTCTGGAGCTGCGACCCCACTATTGGTAGTTTAACAAGATAATCCTTTAGGCAATTTTGATAGATGCTCAAGTTTGAGAACTACTGGTTTAGGGTTGCATAAGCACAGGATCTTATTTATCAGGCCTGGGGACTCTGATTTTATGGCACCTTTAAAAGTTTACCATACTTTCAGTTATTTTCTTTTGCCGAACACCATGAATTAGTAACCAAACCCAGATATTTTGTTGAGTCATAATCTTTGAACATAGAATATATCCTGGGAATGTCTATTTCTCAACAGAAACCTGTTCATCCCTCCAGCTCTCAATTCAGTAACCTCCACTTTGACCTCTGACCATTCAAGATAGTAACCTCAGTAGGGAGGCATAATAGGGACAATCATTGCCTTTTTCAGAAAGGGAGCTCAAGAGCTCAGGAATAGGAAATGTTTTAGAGAGGCCTAGGGATTTTATTTCTCTAATATCCCAATTTTATCTTCCATTTTGTTTCCAACACCCAGCCCTTTTGATCACTAATTTAACCTGAGGCAGGGGATTTGGCTCTCCCAGCCTTACCAGAATTTAATATTACCTGATACTCAGCCATTCCAATTTCTGGTTAAAGGGAGAAAGGTCTTTTAGCAAGATTGCATTTTCTTCCCTCTCTACTTTCAAATGATCCCGTTTCATCCTTCTCTTTCTTATAGGACCTTATCTAGAGTGACATGAAGTAACCAGCATGCTCCAAAATCCTAAACTTTTCATATATAGTCCCTTAATAGGTTAATAGCCTTGATAGGTTTATCTTCTGAGTCTTAAGCTAAAACAGGTGACATTTTAACCATCTCTTTTGCTACCACATAAGAAAGATTGCCAGTCAGCAGACATTTGGTCCTGTCCAAAACATCCATAAGACGTTTGGTCCATAAGACATTTGGTCTACACCAAAAGGTCCTTGAAATTTGGTTCTGTACAAAGTGTGCATGAATATATTTGGTCCATGCCAAATCATTTTGCACAGGGCCAAATATCAAGGACCTTTTGGCATGGACTAAATAACTTATGGATGTTTTAGATAGGACCAAGTGTCCTGAAGCAGATTGCCAACTTTCCAGCTCAGGATAGAGATATTCTTAGCCCTACACCTTTGCTCAAGTCAACCAATTCTATATTTCAGGGTTCTCTCACTTGCAAACTCTACATTCTAGTAGCAATTTTGATTGCAAGTGACAGAAAACTCACCTATAACTGGCTTAAATAAACAAAAGGTGTGTATTACGTCAAATAACTAGAAAGTCCAGAGATAGACCAGTTTCAGGGATTGCTGGATATAAAGTTCAAACAATATCATAACTCGTTTTTTCTCCATCTCTTGACTCTGCTTTCTTCTGTGGGGGCTAATTCTCAGTTCCCACATGAGGGCAAATTGTCTACAGAATCTCCAAGCCTCTTTTGTTAACATCCAATAGGAGAGAGCAGCAGTGCTAGAAGTCCTAGCAGAAGTTGGGTCACAAGGTTAAATACAGGATGCCTAATTAAATTTGAATTTCAGATAAACAATGAATATTTCTGTATATGTCCCAAATATTATAGGAGACACTCTCATAATAAAAATTAACTGGGTACCCAGTATTTTATTTGCTAAATCTGGCAAGCCTAGACAGAAATCTCATTTTCTATCATTGGTTCTAATTAGGTTACTTGCTCAACTCCAAATTAGTATTGTGGCCTAGTGAATATAATGATCTGAATGAGCTGGGCTGATTCTTATAACCACCCCTGCAGATAGGAGGGAACTCCACCAGGAATACTTAGACAGGAATTGGAAAAAGCATGGTCTAGAGGCAGATCAAAATCAAGGAATGTTTACCAGAAGAAAGGTGAATGGTATTAGGCAGCAAATAACAATTAATTTTATTAATAGGAGTGTTTCTTTTACAGTATTTCCCCCTTATCTGCAGTTTCACTTTCTGTGGTTTCAGTTACCTGTGGTCAACCACCATCTGAAAATATTAAATGGAAAATTCCAGAAATAAACAATTCATAAATTTTAAATTGTGCTCTGTTCTGAGTGGAATGATGAAATCTTGCACCATCCTGTTCCATCCTTCCTAGGTAGTGAATCATCCCTTTGTCTAGCTTATCCACACTGTATATACGACCTACCCATGAGTTACTTTGTAACCACCTTGGTTATCAGATTGACTATCATGGTATCACAATGTTTGTGTGCGAGTAACCCTTATTTTACCTAATAATGGCCCCAAAGGGCAAGAATAGTGATGCTGGCAATTAAGATATTCTCTTACCTAATTTATAAATTAAACTTTATTGTAATATGTATGTATAAGGTATATATATACAAAGTATATATAGGGTTTGGTACTATTTGTGGTTTCATGCATCCACTGGGGGTCTTGGAACATATCCCCTGCAGATAAAGGGGGAGTACTCTATCAATCAGTAAAAAACAAAATTACAAAATATAACCCATAACAATGAACTTCAGTGAAGTAATTCTGGGGGGACTAACCTAATATATAGTCCAGGTTTAAAATGTTCTAGTATCAAAACAGGATGTATGGCATGTCCTTTATCATATATTCCTTAAATATTGTTTCTCTTAGCCAAGCTATAGATAGGAACTAGACATCAGATAATTCAAGGATATACTCTCAGAAGAAATTGTGGAGTTCTGATATTCTTTGTTGCTAACTGTGGAGAGTTAATACTCAGCCAATTGTATCTCAATAGTTGCAAAATTGGAAAATATGCCAGCTATTTAAAACTTTACCAAATATCGATTAAGCAAATCTAAGGCTAAAGTGCACAGAAAATTCACCTTTATCTTTTTTTTCCTAGCCTTCCTTGGGTTGATTGTTTGCTCTTTTCAATGATTAGCACCAGCAGGAAGTCCCTTAATCTCTCACTCAAATTCTTGTTTTGTCCTTCCACTAGTCACTAAGCTCTGCTCTTATCCCATAATTCTATCATCAACTAACTCTGCCTTAGCTAAGGTGTGAGCCTTTCTGTGCACACTTTGTATCCCATACCTTATGTAAATAATGATAGGTGGCAGTGACTCACAACTTATCTGCCTCAAATGATGGTATATTTCATTTTCAGACAGCTTTAGTCATAGAAAGTTTTAATTATATTGAGTCAAATAATGCTTCCTTATAACTATTCTACATGTTATTCTTCTGGGTAAAATTAAGATCAACAGATAATAAATATGCTTTTTCTTCCAAATTACAATCCTTTCAAGTATTTAAAAGCAATGTTTTCATTGTTATCCTCCCCCGCCTTAGGTCTTTACTACTTCCCTGGCTAAATATTACAATTCTTTAGAGTTGTTCCTTATAGGACAGGGTTTTGTTTTTGTCTTTTCTGATTCTTCACCAGCCCAATCACTATTCCTTGATTTTTTAAAGCATCAATTTCAGGAGTAAGTACTCCAGATGTGGTCCACTACTAATTTCGTCTAGATTCTGTACTTTTAATGCAGACTAGAATCACATTAGAATTTTTACTGCCCAGGTCAGATTTTTAGCTTATAATTTGCCGTGGTAGGGTTGTTTTTCCTCTCAAAAACTACTTTCTAGCCAGGTTTCCTTTTCATCCTCCTTAGTCTGTACTTATACAAATGATAAGTCCATAACTTTTCTTTGCGCTATAGTTCTAGACTTTCTGCAGGTTCAAATTAACACTTCAATGTTTTTAACTAGTTGTAGAACTACATAATACAACTATGATTTACCCATAATTCTACATTTTTCCACTAAGTGGTAGAGACTTTGTCAAATGCTATGCTGAAATCAAGATTCACTATTTCTACAACTCTGAACTTTCTACTCTAAAAACCCTATTAAAAGTAAATTGGCATTACTTGTTCTTAGTGAAGTATGACCCATACTTTCCCAAAGACCCGTACTTTCTTTTTTTTTTAGTTTTTATTGCAGTATAGTTGATTTACAATGTTGTGTTAGTTTCTGCTGTACAGTAAAATGAATCAGTTATACACATATCCACTCATTATTAGATTATTTTCCCATATAGGTCATTACAGAGTATTGAGTAGAGTGCTCTGCTATACAGTAGGTCCTTATTAGGTATCTTTTTTATATATAGTAGTGTGTGTATGTCAATCCCAATCTCCCAGTTTATCCCTCCCCTCCCCTCTCCCCCTTGGTAACCAAAAGTTTGTTTTCTACATCTGTGACTATATTTCTGTTTTGTAAGTTCATTTGTATCACTTTGTTTTAGATTCCATATATAAGTGATAGTATATGGTACTTGTCTTTCTCTGTTTGACTTACTTCACTTAGTATGATAATCTCTAGGTCCATCCATGTTGCTATAAATGGCATTATTTCATTCTTTTTTATGGCTGAGTAATATTCCATTGTATATATGTACCACATCTTCATTAAACATTCATCCGTCAATGGACATTTAGGTTGCTTCCATGTCTTGTCTATTGTAAATAGTGATGCTATGAATATTGGGGTGTATGTATTTTTTCAAATTAGAGTTATCTCCAGACATATGCCCAAGAGTGGGATTGCTGGATCATATGGCAACACTATTTTTAGATTTTTAAGGAACCTCCATACTGTTCTCCATAATGGTTGTGCCAATGTACATTCCCACTAACAGTAGAGAAGGTTCCCTTTTCTCCACACCCTCTCCAACATTTATTGCTTGTAGACTTTTGATGATGGCCATTCTGACTGGTGTGAGGTGATACCTCATTATAGTTTTGATATGCATTTCTCTGATGATTAGTGATTTTGAACATCTTTTCATGTGCTTTTTGGCCATCTGTCTGTCTTTGGAGAAATGTCTATTTAGATCTTCTGCTCATTTTTTTATTTGGTTGTTTGTCTTTTTGACATAGAGCCACATGAGCTGTTTGTATATTTTGGAGATTAATCCCTTGTCAGTCGCTTCATTTGCAAATATTTTCTCGCATTCTGTGAGTTGTCTTTTCGTTTTGTTTATGGCTTTCTTTACTGTGCAGAAGCTTTTAAGTTTCATTAGGTCCCATTTGTTTATTGTTTTTATTTCCATTACTCTAGCAGGTGGATCAAAAATATTGCTGCGATTTATGACAAAGAGTGTTCTGCCTATGTTTTCCTCTAAGAATTTTAGAGTGTATGGCCTTACATTTAGGTCTTTGATGCATTTTGAATTTATTTTTGTGTATAGTGTTAGAGAGAGTTCTAATTTCATTTTTCTACATGTAGCTGTCCAGTTTTCCCAGCAACAGTTATTGAAGAGACTGTCTTTTCTCCACTGTGTAGTCTTTACTCCTTTGTCATAGATTAGTTGACCGTTAAGTGTGTGGGTTTACCTCTGGGCTTTCTATACTGTTCCATTGATCTATATTTCTGTTTTTGTGCCAATACCATACTGTTTTGATGACTGTAGCTTTGTAGTATAGTCTGAAGCTGGGGACCCTGATTCCTCTAGACCCATTTGTCTTTCTCAGGATTTCTTTGGCTATTCAGGGTCTTTTGTGTTTCCATATAAATTTAGAATTTTTTGTTCCACTTCTGTGAAAAATGCCATTGGTATTTGATAGAGATTGCATTTAATCTCTAGATTCCCTTGGGTAGTATATTCATTTGGACAATATTGATTCTTCCAATCCAAGAACATGGTATATCCTTCCATCTCTTTGTCCCATCTTTTAATTTCTCTTTCTGATCTTTCATTGTTAGTGTATAGTAATGCAAGAAGTTTCTGTGTTTTGACTTTGTACCCTACAACTTTATTGAGTTCATTGATGAGCTCTAGTAGTCTTCTAGTAGTCTCTTTAGGATTTTCTATGTATAGCATTGTGTCATTTGCAGTGACAGTTTTACTTCTTCTTTTCCAATTTGGATTCCTTTTATTTCTTTTTCTTCCTTGATTGCCATGGCTAGGACTTCCAAAACTATGTTGAATAAAATTAGTGACAATGGACATCTTTGCTTTGTTCCTGATCTTAGAGGAAATGCTTTCTGCTTTTTACCATTGAGAATGATGTTAGCTGTGGGTTTGTCATATATGACCTTTATTATGTTGAGGTAAGTTCACTCTATGCCCACTTTCTGGAGAGTTTTCATCATAAATCAGTGTTGAATTTTGTCAAAACTTCTTTTGCATCTATTGAGATGATCATATGGTTTTTATTCTTCAGTTTGTTAATGTGGTGTATCACAATGATTGATTTGTGGATATTGAAGAATGGGATAATGCCATTTTTCAAGGATGGGATATCCCATCCCTGGGATAAATCCCACTTGATCATGGTGGATGATCCTTTCAATGTATTGCTGGATTTTGTTTGCTAGTATTTTATTGAAGATTCTTGCATCTCTGTTCATCAGTGATATTGGCCTGTGATTTTCTTTCTGTGTGATATCTTTGGTTTTGGTATCAGGATGATGGTGGCCTCATAGAATGAGCTTGGGAGTGTTCCTTATTCTGCAATTTTTTTGGAAAATTTTCAGAAGTATAGGTGTTAACTCTTCTTTAAATAATTATCTAATTCACCTGTGAAGCCATCTGGTCCTGGACTTTTGTTTGTTGGAAGTTTTTTAATCACAGTTTCAATTTTAGTACTTGCGAATATTCTGTTCATATTTTCTATTTCTTCCTGCTTCAGTCTTGGAAGGTTATACCTTTCTAAGAATTTTCCATTTCTTTTAGGTTGTCCATTTTATTGGCATGTAGTTGTTTGTAGTAGTCTCTTATGATCCTTTGTATTTCTGTGGTGTCCGTTTTAACTTCTCCTTTTTTGTTTCTAATTTTATTGATTTGAGCCCCCTCCCTTTTTTTTCGTGTTTATATTTTCAAAGAACCAGCTTTTGCTTTCATTGATGTTTTCAACTGTTTTCTTCATCTTTATTTCTGCTCTCATCTTTATGATTTCTTTCCTTCTACTAACTTTGGGTTTTTTTGGTTCCTCTTTGTCTAGTTACTTTAGGTGTAAGGTTTGATTTTTTATTTGAGATTTTTCTTGTATCCTGAGGTAAGATTGTATTGCTATAAACTTCCCTCTTAGAACCTCTTTTGCTGTGTCTCAAAGGTTTTGGAACTTCGTGTTTTTGTTGTCATTTTTCTCTAGGTATTTTTTGATTTCCTCTTTGATTTCTTCAGTGATCCATTGGTTGTTTAGTAGCATATTGTTTATCCTCCACGTGTTTGTGTTTTTTACATTTCTTTTCATGTAGTTGATTTCTAATCTCATTGCATTGTGGGTGGAAAAGATGCTTGATATGATTTCAGTTTCCTTAAATTTAATGAGGCTTGATTTCTGGCCTAAGATGTGTGCTATCCTGGAGAATGGTCTGTGTGCACTTGAGAAGAAAGTGTTTTCAGCTACTTTCGAATGGAATGTTCTATAAATAACAATTAATCCATCTGGTCTAGTGTGTCGTTTAAGGCCTGTGTTTCTAGTTTTTGGGTCATCCACCTGGCAGATACAGGATTTGATTATGTCATGAAAATGCCCCTCCTGCTGTTTCTTTGTTGCTTCTTCTTTTCTTTGAATGTAAAATATCTTTCTTGGTAGGTTCCAGTGTTTTTTATTGATGGTTGTTCAGCAATTAGCTGTGATTTTGCTGTTTTCTTGAGAGGAGTTGAGCTCAAGTCCTTCTACTCCACACTCTTTTCCAGAATTGAGGGGCTGCTTGTAGTTTGCATGCTTGCTGTCTATTTCCTCAGTGTGTGTGCTGGCTGTTATCCCCTTGTTATTGGGCATACAGGTACAGTGGCCCTTGCATGCTCCCAGGACAGTGGGGGCAGGGCCCACCACCTGCTCACAGATTTCCTATGGGCTGGCACTCTCCACACCATCTCAGGACAGCCGGGACAGGGCCTACTGCCTGCTCCTGGGTCTTGTAGTGGTGGCCAATACCCACCTCTGGAGCCCATGATGGCAGCAGCCACTCGTGCCTGCACCCAGGGCTCCTGTAGGTGGTGTCCTATTGTCTGGGAGAGCTCACAGGGAAAGAAGCTCTTATGAAGGTACCACCCGTCTCCTCATGCACTCCCGAATAATGGCACCTTGCCTCTTTGGCGGGCCCAGGCTTCTTCTGAGTACACCACCACCTGCCACAACCCAGCCTCTTCAGGCTATTTCCACACAGCTAACCCCAGTCCTCTCTCTGGGTCTGACCTCTGAAGCCTGAGCGTAAGCACTCAGCCCACACCCATGCCAACCCATGAGTGTCTCAGGCTGGGGAGCTCAGGATGGCAGTGCCAACCTTCTGTGCAGGTTACTTTCTGTTTGCCTTCCACAAACCGGTTGCTGCACTCTCTTCCTAGGCTCTGAAGCTCCCCCTCCATCCAGTCTGATCTCCCCACCAGTGACGGGGCTTCCCCAGGTGCAGAAACCTTTCCTCCTTCACACCTCCCTCCCTAGGGCACATGTCCCATCCCAATTCCTTCTTTTTCTTTTTCTTTTTGTCCTACCCAGTCACATGGAGGTTTTCTTGTCTTTTCAGAAGTCTGAGTTCTCCTATCAGTGTTCAGTAGCTGTTGTGTTTGAATTGTTCCACTTGCAGATGTATTTTTAATGTTTTTGTGGGAGAAGGTGAGTTCCACATCCTACTCCTCCACCATCTTGATCCCTCTCCCATACTTTCTTATTAACTG
Source organism: Eschrichtius robustus (assembly GCF_028021215.1). Lineage (NCBI taxonomy): Eukaryota > Metazoa > Chordata > Mammalia > Artiodactyla > Eschrichtiidae > Eschrichtius > Eschrichtius robustus. The sequence goes on along the minus strand of NC_090845.1, from coordinate 72,774,841 downwards.
TGTTATATCTTTTGTTAAATTATTATTGAACATTGATAGGGATTTACAGTTTACTACTAGCTTATAGGTTCTGGAATCCACTTCTTCCCACCTTTTTTTAATACTCACACTATATTGACAACTGTTAGCTTCTGTTAGTTCTTCATTTTCCATAAATTCTCACGGATTACTGATGATGATTTTTGTCCTCACATCTGGAAGTTATTTTATACCAAGGAATGTAAATCACTAGGCACTTGAGGCTTACATTCATTTAGGTACTTTTACTTGTTATCTTTTATTTTTGTTTTCATATCTCCATAACAATGTTTAACTTCACCTTTCCAATGTGAAGCTTATTCTCTTTGGTGGAGAAAATGGGAGAAAGATGTGAGTTAAGCAATTTGTTTTCTCACCATCATTTCTTAAAATCACATAATCTTCCTTTAACAATGTGTCTATCTTTTCTACATTTTTCTTTTAATTTTAAAACAAACCAAAATAAAAGACCCCCACCTTTGTCATTAGTGTTTTTGTAAACTTTGTTTCATTGTCATATTTAGCCTGGCTAAACTGTAACTCAACAGATTTGTACCACTCAAAGTGTTAATCATTGATTATTTTCTTTAATCTTTGGATATGTCATTTTGTTTATATTTAAGCTCATCAGCAATCACTCTCTCAGCAATCATATCCTTTTTAAATTTTGGATTATTTTAGATGGCTCTCTTCTATGTTATTTATTGCATTATATGTATTATAGTCATTTCCTTTTATACTCTTTGGATTACACCTATATAACTTATGATTTTTTCATATTGACACTTCTTAAGTCTGGGATGTTTTTGACTATCCCTGTCATTCTCTTCATACATTATCACAGATTTCAACATAATATGGATCTTCTTCTCAAGGTTCCTATCACTTTCATAACGCCGAGCTGTTTTTAACTATTGATCAATGTTTAACATAGAGTTGCAGTTTTCTTGTGTTTTTCTTTCTTCTTGAAAGATAAAACTTTCAACAGGGCAAGTAAAGAATTTTTAGAAGCACTGTTCTTATCAAAATGAGATTTAATATTTGAAGTCTTCATGGGAGGTGAGATTCTCTGTCAAGATTATATTTTTCCTTTGTGTCTGTTTAATCTATTTTAAGGATATTAGGAAACCAGTACCAGTGCCTTTGATAAATATGGCTATTCTCTAGTATATTACTAAAACTTCATTTGGGATTCCCTCTCCTTTGATCATCACCCACATAGGTTTTCTCACAACTGCCCTTGTTTTTTGGTTTTTGCTATTTTTACCTTAGAGCTGTAAAAATATATATATACAACAGATAATTCTCCTGAGATTAGTTGTCTGTTACTAGAGGTATTCAAATGAAAGTAGAGGACCACTTGTCTTCCAAGTTTTAAAGAGATGGTCAAGCTTTGGATAGGGATTTAGAATGATGCTTAAAGTCTTTTCCAAAACTAAGTATAGGGTGTTGAGCTTAAATGTAGTACTAGTATCACCACTTCTTCCAGCTAAGCCTATTCTTTTTTTTTTCTTTTTTTTTTTTAAACATCTTTATTGAAGTATAATTGCCTTACAATGGTGTGTTAGCTTCTGCTTTATAACAAAGTGAATCAGTTATACATATACAATATGTTCCCATTTCTCTTCCCTCTTGCATCTCCCTCCCTCCCACCCTCCCCATCCCACCCCTCTAGGTGGTCACAAAACACCGAGCTGATCTCCCTGTGCTATGCGGCTGCTTCCCACTAGCTATCTATTTTACATTTGGTAGTCTATATATGTCCATGACACTCTCTTACCCTGTCACATCTCACCCCAACCCCTCCCCATATCCTCAAGTCCATTCTCTAGTAGGTCTGTGTCTTTATTCCCGTCTTGCCACTAGGTTCTTCATGGCCTATTTTTTTTTTTTCCTTAGATTCCGTATATATGTGTTAGCATACTGTATTTGTTTTTCTCTTTCTGACTTACTTCACTCTGTATGACAGACTCTAACTCCATCCACCTCATTACAAATACCTCCATTTCATTTCTTTTTATGGCTGAGTAATATTCCATTGTATATATGTGCCACATCTTCTTTATCCATTCATCTGTCGATGGACATTTAGGTTGCTTCCATGTCCTGGCTATTGTAAATAGAGCTGCAATGAACATTTTGGTACATGACTCTTTTTGACCTATGGTTTTCTCAGGGTATATGCCCAGTAGTGGGATTGCTGGGTCGTATGGTAGTTCTATTTGTAGTTTTTTAAGGAACCTCCATACTGTTCTCCATAGTGGCTGTATCAATTTACATTCCCACCAACAGTGCAAGAGTGTTCCCTTTCCTCCACACCCTCTCCAACATTTATTGTTTCTAGATTTTTTGATGATGGCCATTCTGACCGGTGTGAGATGATATCTCATTGTAGTTTTGATTTGCATTTCTCTAATGATTAATGATGTTGAGCATTCTTTCATGTGTCTGTAGGCAATCTGTATATCTTCTTTGGAGAAATGTCTGTTTAGGTCTTCTGCCCATTTTTGGATTGGGTTGTTGGTTTTTTTGTTATTGAGCTGCATGAGCTGCTTGTAAATCTTGGAGATTAATCCTTTGTCAGTTGCTTCATTTGCAAATATTTTCTCCCATTCTGAGGGTTGTCTTTTGGTCTTGTTTATGGTTTCCTTTGCTGTACAAAAGCTTTTAAGTTTCATTAGGTCCCATTTGTTTATTTGTGTTCTTATTTCCATTTCTCTGGGAGCTGGGTCAAAAAGAATCTTGCTGTGATGTATGTCATAGAGTGTTCTGCCTATGTTTTCCTCTAAGAGTTTGATAGTGTCTGCCCTTACACTTAGGTCTTTAATCCATTTTGAGTTTATTTTTGTGCATGGTGTCAGGGAGTGTTCTAATTTCATACTTTTACATGTACCTGTCCAATTTTCCCAGCACCACTTATTGAAGAGGCTGTCTTTTCTCCACTGTATATTCTTGCCTCCTTTATCAAAGATAAGGTGACCATATGTGTGTGGGTTTATCTCTGGGTTTTCTATCCTGTTCCATTGATCTATATTTCTGTTTTTGTGCCAGTACCAAACTGTCTTGATTACTGAAGCTTTGTAATATAGCCTGAAATCAGGGAGCCTGATTCCCCCAGCTCCATTTTTCGTTCTCAAGATTGCTTTGGCTATTCGGGGTCTTTTGTGTTTCCATACAAATTGTGAAATTTTTTGTTCTAGTTCTGTGAAAAATGCCAGTGGTAGTTTGATAGGGATTGCATTGAATCTGTAGATTGCTTTGGGTAGTAGAGTCATTGTCACAATGTTGATTCTTCCAATCCAGGAACATGGTATATCTCTCCATCTGTTTGTATCATCTTTAATTTCTTTCATCAGTGTCTTCTAATTTTCTGCATACAGGTCTTTTGTCTCCTTAGGTAGGTTTATTCCTAGATATTTTATTCTTTTTGTTGCAATGGTAAATGGGAGTGTTTTCTTAATTTCACTTTCAGATTTTTCGTCATTAGTGTATAGAAATGCAAGAGATTTCTGTGCATTTATTTTGTATCCTGCTACTTTACCAAATTCATTGATTAGCTCTAGGAGTTTTCTGGTAGCATCTTTAGGATTCTCTATATATAGTATCATGTCATCTGCAAATAGTGACAGCTTTACTTCTTCTTTTCCGATTTGGATTCCTTTTATTTCTTTGTCTTCTCTGATTGCTGTGGCTAACACTTCCAAAACTATGTTGAATAATAGTGGTGAGAGTGGGCAACCTTGTCTTGTTCCTGATCTTAGTGGAAATGGTTTCAGTTTTTCACCATTGAGGACAATGTTGGCTGTGTGTTTGTCATATATGGCCTTTATTATGTTGAGGAAAGTATCCTCTATGCCTACTTTCTGCAGGGCTTTTATCATAAATGGGTGTTGAATTTTGTCGAAAGCTTTCTCTGCATCTATTGAGATGATCATATGGTTTTTCTCCTTCAATTTGTTAATATGGTGTATCAGGTTGATTGATTTGCGTGTATTGAAGACTCCTTGCATTCCTGGGATAAACCCCAGTTGATCATGGTGTATGATCCTTTTAATGTGCTGTTGGATTCTGTTTGCTAGTATTTTGTTGAGGATTTTTGCATCTATGTTCATCAGTGATATTGGCCTGTAGTTTTCTTTCTTTGTGACATCTTTGTCTGGTTTTGGTATCAGGGTGATGGTGGCCTCGTAGAATGAGTTTGGGAGTGTTCCTCCCTCTGCAATATTTTGGAAGAGTTTGAGAAGGATAGGTGTTAGCTCGTCTCTAAATGTTTGATAGAATTCACCTGTGAAGCCATCTGGTTATGGGCTTTTGTTTGTTGGAAGGTTTTTAATCACAGTTTCAATTTCAGTGCTTGTGATTGGTCTGTTCATATTTTCTATTTCTTCCTGGTTCAGTCTTGGCAGTTTGTGCATTTCTAAGAATCTGTCCATTTCTTCCAGGTTGTCCATTTTATTGGCATAGAGTTGCTTGTAGTAATCTCTCGTGGTCGTTTGTATTTCTGCAGTGTCAGTGGTTACTTCATTTTCATTTCTAATTCTATTGATCTGAGTCTTCTCCCTTTTTCTCTTGATGAGTCTGGCTAATGGTTTATCAATTTTGTTTATCTTCTCAAAGAACCAGCTTTTAGTTTCATTGATTTTTGGTATTGTTTCCTTCATTTCTTTTTCATTTATTTCTGACCTGATCTTTATAATTTCTTTCCTTCTGCTGGCTTTGGGGTTTTTTTTTCTTCTTTCTCTAATTGCTTCAGGTGCAATGTTAGGTTGTTTATTCGAGATGTTTCCTGTTTCTTGAGGTAGGCTTGTATTGCTATAAACTTCCCTCTTAGCACTGCTTTTGCTGCGTCCCATAGGTTTTGGGTCGTCGTATCTCCATTGTCATTTGTTTCTGGGTATTTTTTGATGTCCCCTTTGATTTCTTCAGTAATCACTTTGTTATTAAGTAGTGTATTGTGTAGCCTCCATGTGTTTGTATTTTTTACAGATCTTTTCCTGTAATTGATATCTAGTCTCATAGCGTTGTGGTCGGAAAAGATACTTGATACGATTTCAATTTTCTTAAATTTACCAAGGCTTGATTTATGACCCAAGATATGATTTATCCTGGAGAATGTTCCATGAGCACCTGAGAAAAATGTGTATTCTGTTGTTTTTGGGTAGAATGTCCTATAAATATCAATTAAGGCCATCTTGTTTAATGTATCATTTAAAGCTTGTGTTTCCTTATTTATTTTCATTTTGGATGATCTTTCCATTGGTGAAAGTGGGGTGTTAAAGTCCCCTACTATGATTGTGTTGCTGTCGATTTCCCCTTTTATGCCTGTTAGTATTTGCCTTATGTATTGAGGTGCTCCTATGTTGGGTGCATAAATATTTACAATTGTTATAGCTTCCTCTTGGATCGATCCCTTGATCATTATATAGTGTCCTTCTTTGTCTCTTGTAATAGTCTTTATTTTAAAGTCTATTTTGTCTGATATGAGAATTGCTACTCCAGCTTTCTTTTGATTTCCATTTGCATGGAATATCTTTTTCCATCCCCTCACTTTCAGTCTGTATGTGTCTCTAGGTCTGAAGTGGGTCTCTTGTAGACAGCATATATATGGGTCTTGTTTTTGTATCCATTCAGCCAGCCTGTGTCTTTTGGTGGGAGCATTTAATCCATTTACATTCAAGGTAATTATCAATATGTATGTTCCTATTCCCATTTTCTTAAATGTTTTGGGTTTGTTATTGTAGGTGTTTTCCTTCTCTTGTGTTTCTTGCCTAGAGAAGTTCCTTTAGCATTTGTTGTAAAGCTGGTTTGGTGGTGCTGAACTCTCTCAGCTTTTGCTTTTCTGTAAAGGTTTTAATTTCTCCATCGAATCTGAATGAGATCCTTGCTGGGTAGAGTAATCTTGGTTGTAGGTTTTTCTCCTTCATCACTTTAAGTATATCCTGCCACTCCCTTCTGGCTTGCAGAGTTTCTGCTGAAAGATCAGATGTTAACCTTATGGGGATTCCCTTGTGTGTTATTTGTTTTTTTTCCCTTGCTGCCTTTAATATGTTTTCCTTATATTTAATTTTTGACAGTTTGATTAATATGTGTCTTGGCGTGTTTCTCCTTGGGTTTATCCTGTATGGGACTCTCTGTGCTTCCAGGACTTGATTAACTATTTCCTTTCCCATATTAGGGAAGTTTTCAACTATAATCTCTTCAAATATTTTCTCAGTCCCTTTCTTTTTCTCTTCTTCTTCTGGAACCCCTATAATTCGAATGTTAGTGTGTTTAATGTTGTCCCAGAGGTCTCTGAGACTGTCCTCAGTTCTTTTCATTCTTTTTTCTTTATCCTGCTCTGTAGTAGTTATTTCCACCATTTTATCTTCCAGGTCACTTATCCTTTCTTCTGCCTCAGTTATTCTGCTATTGATCCCATCTAGAGTATTTTTAATTTCATTTATTGTGTTTTTCATCATTGCTTGGTTCCTCTTTAGTTCTTCTACGTCCTTGTTAAATGTTTCTTGCATTTTGTCTATTCTATTGCCAAGATTTTGGATCATCCTTACTATCATTATTCTGAATTCTTTTTCAGGTAGACTACCTATTTCCTCTTCATTTGTTAAGTCTGGTGTGCTTTGACCCTGCTCCTTCATCTGCTGTGTGTTTTTCTGTCTTCTCATTTTGCTTATCTTACTGTGTTTGGGGTCTCCTTTTCACAGCCTGCAGGTTTGTAGTTCCCGTTGTTTTTGGTATCTGTCCCCAGTGGCTAAGGTTGGTTCAGTGGGTTGTGTAGGCTTCCTGGTGTAGGGAACTAGTGCCTGAGCTCTGGTGGATGAGGCTGGATCTTGTCTTTCTGGTGGGCACATCCAAGTCTGGTGGTGTATTTTGGGGTGTCTGTGGCCTTATTATGATTTTAGGCAGCCTCTCTGCTAATGGATGGGGCTGTGTTCCTGTCTTGCTAGTTGTTTGGCATAGGGTGTTCAGCACTGTAGCTTGCTGGTCATTGAGTGATGCTGGGTCTTGATGTTGAGATGGAGATCTCTGAGAGATTTTCGCCGTTTGGTATTACGTGGAGCTGGGAGGTCTCTTGTGGACCAGTGTCCTGAAGTTGGCTCTCCCACCTCAGAGGCACGACCCTGATGCCTGGCTGGAGCACCAAGAGCCTTTCGTCCACACGGCTCAGAGTAAAAGGGAGAAAAAATAGAAAGAAAGTAAGAAAGAAAGAAAGAGGCTATAATATAGTGAAGTAAAATAAAGCTATTGTAAAGCAAAGCTATACAGACAAAATCTCACCCAGAAGCATATACATATACACTCACAAAAAAAAAGGAACAGGGGAAAAATTAATATATCCTGCTCCCAAAGTCCACCTCCTGAATTTGGGATGATTTGTTGTCTATTCAGGTATTCAACAGATGCAAGCACATCAAGTTGTTTGTGGAGTTTTAATCCGCTGCTTCTGAGGCTGCTGGGAGAGATTTCCCCTTCTCTTCCCTGTTCGCACAGCTCCTGGGGTTCAGCTTTGGATTTGGACCCGCCTCTGCTTGTAGGTCGCCTGAGGGCGTCTATTCCCCGCCCAGACAGAAAGGGGTTAAAGGAGCAGCTGCTTCGGGGGCGCTGGCTCACTCAGGCCGCGGGGAGGGAGGGGTACGGAGGAGGCGGGGCGAGCCTGCGGCAGCAGAGGCCGGGGTGACGTTGCACCAGCCTTAGGCGCTCAGTGCGTTCTCCCGGGGAATTTGTCCGGGGATCACGGGACCCTGGCAGTGGCGGGCTGCACCGGCTCCCGGGAGGGGCGGTGTGGAGAGTGACCTGTGCTCACACACAGGCTTTTTGGAGGCAGCAGCAGCAGCCCCAGCGTCTCACACCCGTCTCTGGGGTCCGCGCTGATCGCCGCGGCTCGCACCCTTCTCTGGAGTTCGTTTAGGCGGCGCTCTGAATCCCCTCTCCTTGTGCGCAGCGAAACAAAGAGGCAAGAAAAAGTCTCTTGCCTCTTCGGCAGCTGCAGACCTTTTCCCGGTCTCCCTCCCAGCCAGCTGTGGTGCGCTAACCCCTTCAGGCTGTGTTCACGCTGCCAGCCCCAGTCCTCTCCCTGCGATCCGACCGAAGCCGAGCCTCAGCTCCCAGCCCCGCCCGCCCCGGCAGGTGAGCAGACAATCCTCTTGGGCTGGTGAGCGCTGCTCGGCGCCGAGCCTCTGTGTGGGAGTCTCTCCTTTTTTTCCTCTGCGCCCCTGTTGCTGTGGGATCTGCGCTGATAGCCGTGGCTCGCGCCCGTCTCTGGAGCTCGTTTAGTCGGCGCTCTGAATCCCCTCTCCTTGCGCGCCACGAAACAAAGAGGGAAGAAAAAGTCTCTTGCCTCTTCGGCAGCTGCAGACTTTTTCCCGGACTCCCTCCAGGCTAGCTGTGGTGCGCTAACCCCTTCAGGCTGTGTTCATGCCACCAATCCCAGTCCTCTTCCTGCGATCCGACCGAAGCCTGAGCCTCAGCTCCCAGCCCCCGCCCGCCCCGGCGGGGGAGCAGACAAGCCTCTCGGGCTGGTGAGTGCTGGTCGGCACCGCTCCTCCGTGCGGGAGCCTCTCCGCTTTGCCCTCTGCACCCCTGTGGTTGCGCTCTCCTCCGTGTCTCCGAAGCTTCCCCCCTCTGCCACCCGCAGTCTCTGCCCGCGAAGGGGCTTCCTAGTGCGTGGAAATCTTTCCTCCTTCACAGCTCCCTCCCACTGGTGCAGGTGCCGTCCCTATTCTTTTGTCTCTGTTATTTCTTTTTTATTTTGCCCTACCCAAGTACGGGGGGAGTTTCTTGCCTTTTTGGAGGTCGGACGTTTTCTGCCAGCGTTCAGTGGGTGTTCTGTAGGAGCAGTTCCACGTGTAGATGTATTTCTACTGTATCTGTGGGAAGGAAGGTGATCTCCGCGTCTTACTCTTCCGCCATCTTCTCTCCTCCCTCAAGCCTATTCTTGATATGATATAATCTTATATTTTGTGTGGGGTCCCAATTCCTTTGTTACATAAATTTTTAAGTTTACATGATTCATTTCCCATATTATATAGAATGAGAAACATATCTATATTTAATTCCAAACTATATAACCTTATCCTAAAAATTACTTGGAATTCATTTGCAATATCTTCTATGTTATTCAGTTTTAATTTGGACATCTTCTCTTTCTCTCTTCTTCCTCAAATTTCAGTTTAAAGGAATTATGACCAGAGTTGTAAGTCTCCTACTAAATGTACTCTTCCTAGGATGCATTCAGTCCCTGGTCCATCTGTTTGTCATTGTAGATTATGATCCAATATCTGGAATTCTGTTTATTGATACCCTTGATGTAAGCAGTTGATGCTGTCCCAAATCTGCTTTCTGTTCCAATGTTACAATCTTTAACTGGAAGAATAAATAAAATATAAAATCCTACTCCCCCCCTCTAAGCCACTCATTTTATTTACTCGGCCCTTAAAAGTAAAATAAAAGAGTTGGAAAAAATCAGAATATATTTTATACCAGCTATTGAAAATACAAATTTCAGAATCTGCACTGGTAGTTGATTTTTTCATTAACATCAGAGTGTTGATAGAGGATTAATATCTTCCATGGTACTATAGAAGAGTTAAAGCACTTTCTGGAAATAATGTCATACAATAGAAATCTGAAAATTAATCAACATTTTCCCTCATCCAGGTTTCTAAAGAAAGCATGATTATACCACACACACTCACCCTTTAAGAAAAATGGCACCACAGTCTTCAGTCAAACTAAATGTGAAAGGTATTTTCAAAAGAGATGTCCACTTCTTGGAAGGTGGAATAGATGTACTTTTCCCTATTCCTCCCACTGAGTACAACTAAAAATACTGGACATTATATGTAATACAAACATAATATGGCTCTGCAAGGTGGAGAAAAGACAAATCATCTAGGGTCCTTGGGACCTGAAGAAAAACACTGTAGTGAGTTCCCTGGATTTTCTTTTTGCCTCATGTATCCCAGACTGAGTGCCAAAGAAGCTAGCAACCACAGATGCCCAGGGTTGCAGGGGGAAAAGTCCCAACAAAAAGCCTGATCTCTATAGCCAAAATACCACAAAAGGGGCAGCTTAGCAAGACAGAAACATTTTAGACACTAAGTGCTCTGCACCAGCCAAATACCACAGCAATAACTGCAGACCCATCCTTACCCCTGCCAACAAAAAGCCACGTGGAGAATTTAGACTTCCATCCTCTCCAGGCTGTAATGAGATACCCCAAAGTCCCTGCCAAGATGGTTTCAAAGAATGTAGGGTAGAGAGATAAGACTTTCATCTTTGCTGAGTAGTAATGAATATCTCCCACTTCCAGTGTCAGTGGAGACCACAACAGGTGACAAAGAAGCTGGACTACCACTCACATCTGGTTGTAAAGAGACATCCTTCACCCTCCACGCTAGAGTAATGTCAGATGAGACATAGTGGAATGTCAGGACTTTCACCATCATCTGGCAGTGATGAGGCAACCTCACCTCCCTTTTGGTGTCAGTGAAGGCCATGTGGGGAACAGTAATGAGACACTCCTACCCCAGCCAGCAAGGGAGGTATGAGAGAAGGCCTAGTGGAGGAGCTGTAATATCCCCAACCAGTAGTAATAAGGATTACCCTCCTTTGGGTGCCAACAGACAGGCTTTTTGTATCTGTAGATTCGAAAAGCTGAGCAAATCCCACACAGAATAAGCTCAAATTCACATCAAGACACATCATTAGCTTGTGAAAACTAAAGACAAAAAGATCTTGAAAGCAGCCAGAAGAAAATGCCATCCTTGCCTATAGGGGGAAAATAATTCAAAGGACAAGAATATCTCATCAGAATCCATGAGTTCCAGAAGAAAGTAACAAATTATTCAAGTTCTAAAAGAAAAGAACTGTCAGATCAAAGTCGTACCCAGTGAAATATCCTTCAAAAATAAAGGGGAAATCAAGATATTCTCAGATGAAGGAAAACTAAGAGAGTTTGTTACCAGCAGACTTACCTTAAAAGTCTTTAGATAAGGCTGTTTTCCCTTAGTAGGAAAGAAAAGATGTAAGAAGGAAACTTAGAACACCAGGAAGAAAAAGAACACACCAAAAATATAGATAAATACAATAGACATTCCTTTTCCTTTTGAGTTTTCTAAGTTATGTTTGATGGTTGAAGCAAAAAGGATAACACTGCTGGATGTGGTTGTAAATAGGCAGAGGAAATACTTAAGACAATTATAAATGGGGGAGGATAAATGGATGTAGGAGCTTGGTTTTCTATACTTAATGAGAACTGCTAAAATGATAACACCAGTAGAATGTCATAAATTTTGTATATACAATGTAATACCTAGAGCAGTCACTAAAACCATACAAAGAGTTACACTCAACCTCACTATAAATTAAAATGGATTTATAAAAGATATACAGGTAGTCCCAGTAATGCGGGGAAAATAAAACAGAGAAATACAAGATAGAATAAAGAGAAAATGAAAAATAAAATAGCATTCTTAAGCCCTAACATATCACTAATTACATTAAATAAAAATGGTCTAAATACAGCAATTATAAAACGGATGGGCAAAGTAGATTTTAAAAATGACCCAACCACATGCTATCTACAAGAAACTCCCTTCAAATATAATAATATATGTGGTTGAAAGTAAAAGGATGGAAAAAGATATATCACATAAACATTAGTCAGAGGAAAGCAGGAATGGCTATATTAATATCAGAAAAACTATCCTTTAGAGCAAAGAAATAGAGAGGGAATTATACTATGATAAAAGGAGCAATACACCAAGAAGACATAGCAATCCTAAATGTGTATACCCTAAACAACAAAGCTGGAAAGTATGTGATATAAATTAAAGGAGAAATAGAAAAATCCACAATTATAGTTGGAGACTCCAAAATATCTCTGTCAACAGTTAATAGAAAAACTAAAGAAAAACATAGCAAGGATGTAGAAAACTCAACAACACCATCAACCAATAGCATCTAATTTACATTTGTACACCACTCCATCCAACAACTGCAGAATTCACATTTAAGTTTCCATAGAACATATACCAAAATATGCCATGTCTTGAAATAAATCTCAACACATTTAAAGGAACTGAAATCATACAAAGTATGTTCTCTGACCACAGTAAAATCAAATTACAAGTCAATAAGAGAAAGATAACAGGAAGATCTGCAAACACAAACAATGAATTTTTACACAATTCATGAGTCAAAGAATTATTGTATGGAAATGAAAATTCATTGAACTGAATGGAAATGAAAATACAACATGCCACAATGTGTGGGATACAGCTAAATAAATGCTCAGAGGGAAATGCAGAGCACTAAATGTATACATTAGAAAAGAGGAAAAGTCTCAAATTGATAATCAAAACTCCCACTCCAATAATCTGGAGAAAGAATACCATAAATCCAAATTAAACAGAAAGAAGAAAATAATAAATACAAGATAAGAAATGCACAATATTAGAACAGAGAAACAATGGAGAAAATCAATGAAACGAATAGAAATTTCTTTGAAAATATATCAATAAAATCAACATATGTCTAGCAAGAATGTCAAAGAAAAAAGAGAGAAGACATAAATAAAAAATATGATATTTTACTGAGCTCTGAACACCACAGAAACAGTCAGCTCTACCCACCACCAAAGCCTCCCATCAAGTCTCTTAGATAGCCTCAACCACCAGAAGGCAGACAGCAGAAGCAAGAAAAACTATAACCCTGCAGCCTGTGAAACAAAAACCACGTTCACAGAAAGATAGACAAGATGAAAAGACAGATGGCTATATACCAGATGAAGGAACAAGATAAAACCCCAGAAAAACAACTAAAGGAAGTGGAGATAGGCAAACTTCCAGAAAAAGAATTCAGAATAATGATAGTGAAGATGATCCAGGACCTCAGAATAAGAATGGAGGCAACGATTGAGAAGATGCAAGAAATGTTTAACAAAGACCTAGAAGAATTAAAGAACAAACAAAAAGAGATGAACAATACAATAACTGAAATAAAAACTACACTAGAAGGAATCAACAGCAGAATAACTGAGGCAGAAGAACGGATAAGTGACCTGGAAGACAGAATGGTGGAATTCACTGCTGCGGAACAGACTAAAGAGAAAAGAATGAAAAGAAATGAAGACAGCTTAAGAGACCTCTGGGACAACATTAAACACAACAACATTCGCATTATAGGGGTCCCAGGAGGAGGAGAGAGAGAGAAAGGACCAGAGAAAATATTTGAAGAGATTATAATTGAAAACTTCCCTAACATGGGAAAGGAAATAGTCACCCAAGTCCAGGAAGCACAGCAAGTCCCATACAGGATAAACCTAAGGAGAAACACGCCGAGACACATAGTAATCAAAGTGGCAAAAATTAAAGACAAAGAAAAATTATTGAAAGAAGCAAGGGAAAAATGACAAATAATATACAAGGGAACTCCCATAAGGTTAACAGCTGATTTCTCAGCAGAAACTCTACAAGCCAGAAGGGAGTGGCATGATATACTTAAAGTGATGAAAGGGAAGAACTTACAACCAAGATTACTCTAGCTAGCAAGGATCTCATTCAGATTTGATGGGGAAATCAAAAGCTTTACAGACAAGCAAAAGCTAAGAGAATTCAGCACCACCAAACCAGCTCTACAACAAATGCTAAAGGAACTTCTCTAAGTGGGGAGCACAAGAGAAGAAAAGGACCTAAAAAAACAAACCCACAACAATTAAGAAAATAGTCATAGGAACATACATATCGATAACTACCTTAAACGTGAATGGATTAAATGCTCCAACCAAAAGACACAGGCTTGCTGAATGGATAAAAAGACAAGACCCATATAAGACAAGACCCATATAAGACAAGACCCATATAAGACAAGACCCATGGATAAAAAGACAAGACCCATATAAGACAAGACCCATGCTGTCTACAAGAGACCCACGTCAGACCTAGGGACACATACAGACTGAAAGTGAGGAGATGGAAAAAGATAGTCCATGCAAATGGAAATCAAAAGAAAGCTGGAGTAGCTATACTCATATCAGATAAAATAGACTTTAAAATAAAGAATGTTACAAGAGACAAGGAAGGACACTACATAATGATCAAGGTTTCAATCCAAGAAGAAGATATAACAATTATAAATATATATGCACCCAACATAGGAGCACCTCAATACATGAGGCAACTGTTATCAGCTATAAAAGAGGAAATTGACAGTAACACAATAATAGTGGGGGAATTTAACACCTCACTTACACCAATGGACAGATCATCCAAAATGAAAATAAATAAGGAAACAGAAGCTATAAATGATACAATAGACCAGATAGATTTAATTGATATTTATAGGACATTCCATCCAAAAACAGCAGATTACACTTTCTTCTCAAGTGCGCATGGAACATTCTCCAGGATACATCACATCTGGGGTCACAAATCAAGCCTCAGTAAATTTAAGAAAATTGAAATCATATCAAGCATCTTTTCTGACCACAACGCTATGAGATTAGAAATGAATTACAGGGAAAAAACGTAAAAAACACAAACACATGGAGGATAAACAATACGTTACTAAATAACCAAGAGGTCACTGAGGAAATCAAAGAGGAAATCAAAAAATACCTAGAGACAAATGACAATGAACACACGACGATTCAAAACCTATGGGATGCAGCAAAAGCAGTTCTAAGAGGGAAGTTTATAGCTATACAAGCCTACCTAAAGAAACAAGAAAAATCTCAAGTAAACAATCTAACCTTACACCTAAAGGAACTAGAGAAAGAAGAACAAACAAAACCCAAAGTTAGCAGAAGGAAAGAAATCATAAAGATCAGAGCAGAAATAAATGGAATAGAAACAAAGAAAACAATAGCAAAGATCAATAAAACTAAAAACTGGTTATTTCAGAAGATAAACAGAATTGATAAAACATTAGCCAGACTCATCAAGAAAAAGAGGGAGAGGACTCAAACCAATAAAATTAGAAACGAAAACGGAGAAGTTACAACAGACACCGCAGAAATACAAAGCATCCTAAGAGACTACTACAAACAACTCTATGCCTATAAAATGGACAACCTGGAAAAATGGACAAATTCTTAGAAAGGTATAACCTTCCAAGGCTGAACCAGGAAGAAACAGAAAATATGAACAGACCAATCACAAGTAATGAAATTGAAACTGTGATTAAAAATCTTCCAAAAAACAAAAGTCCAGGACCAGATGGCTTCACAGGTGAATTCTATCAAACATTTAGAGAAGAGATAACACCCATCCTTCTCAAACTCTTCCAAAAAATTGCAGAGGAAGGAACACTACAAAACTCATTCTATGAGGCTACCATCACCCTGGTACCAAAACCAGACAAAGATACTACAAAAAAAGAAAATTACAGACCAATATCACTGATGAATATAGATGCAAAAATTCTCAACAAAATACTAGCAAATAGAATCCAACAACACATTAAAAGGATCATACACCACGATCAAATGGGATTTATCCCAAGGATGCAAGGATTCTTCAATATACGCAAATCAATCAATGTGATACACCATATTAACAAATTGAAGAATAAAAAACATATGACCATCTCAATAGATGCAGAAAAAGCTTCTGACAAAATTCAACACCCATTTATGATAAAAACTCTCCAGAAAGTGGGCATAGAGGGAAGCTACCTCAACATAATAAAGGCCATATATGACAAACTCACAGCAAACATCATTCTCAACGGTGCAAAACTGGAAGCATTTCCTCTAAGATCAGGAACGAGACAAGGATGTCCACTCTCACCACTATTATTCAACATAGTTTTGGAAGTCCTAGCCACGGCAATCAGAGAAGAAAAAGAAATAAAAGGAATACAAATTGGAAAAGAAGAAGTAAAACTGTCACTAGTTGCAGATGACATGATACTATACATAGAGAATCCTAAAAATGTCACCAGAAAACTACTAGAACTAATCAATGAATTTGGTAAAGTAGCAATATACAAAATTAATGCACAGAAATCTCCTGCATTCCTATACACCAATGATGAAAAATTTGAAAGAGAAATTATGGAAACACTCCCATTTACCATGGCAACAAAAAGAATAAACTATCTAGGAATAAACCTACCTAGGGAGACAAAAGACCTGTATGCAGAAAACTATAAGACACTGATGAAAGAAATTAAAGATGATACCAACAGGTGGAGAGATATACTATGTTCTTGGATTGGAAGAATCAATATGGTGAAAATGACTATACTACCCAAAGCAATCTACAGATTCAATGCAATCCCTGTCAAATTACCAATGGCCTTTTTTACGGAACTAGAACAAATCATCTTAAAATTTGTATGGAGACACAAAAGACCCCGAATAGCCAAAGCAGTCTTGAGGGAAAAATATGGAGCTGGAGGAATCAGACTCCCTGACTTCAGACTATACTACAAAGCTACAGTAATCAAGACAATATGGTACTGGCACAAAAACAGAAACATAGATCAGTGGAACAAGATAGAAAGCCCAGAGATAAACCCACGCACCTATTGTCAACTAATCTATGACAAAGGAGGCAAAGATGTACAATGGAGAAAAGACAGTCTCTTCAATAAGTGGTGCTGGGAAAACTGGACAGCTACATGTAAAAGAATGAAATTAGAACACTCCCTAACACCATACACAAAAATAAAGTCAAAATGGATTCGAGACCTAAATGTAAGACCAGACACTATAAAACTCTTAGTGGAAAACATAGGAAGAACACTCTTTGACATAAATCACAACAAGATCTTTTTGGATCCACCTCCTAGAGTAATGGAAATAAAAACAAAAATAAACAAGTGGGACCTAATGAAACTTCAAAGCTTTTGCAAAGCAAAGGAAACCATAAACAAGACGAAAAGACAAACCTCAGAATGGGAGAAAATATTTGCAAACGATTCAACGGACAAAGAATTAATCTCCAATATATATAAACAGCTCATTCTGCTCAATATTAAAGAAAGAAACAACCCAATCCCAAAATGGGCAGAAGACCTAAATAGACATTTCTCCAAAGAAGACATACACATGGTCAAGAAGCACATGAAAAGATGCTCAACATCACTAATTATTAGAGAAATGCAAATCAAAACTACAATGAGGTATCACCTCACACCAGTTAGAACGGCATCATCAGAAAATCTACAAACAACAAATGCTGGAGAGGGTGTGGAGAAAAGGGAACCCTCTTGCACTGTTGGTGGGAATGTAAATTGATACAGCCACTATGGAGAACAGTATGGAGGTTCCTTAAAAACTAAAAATATATTTACCATATGATCCAGCAATCCCACTACTGGGCATATACCCAGAGAAAACCATAATTCAAAAAGACACATGCACTCCAATGTTCATTGCAGCACTATTTACAATAGCCAGGCCATGGAAGCAACCTAAATGCCCATCGACAGATGAATGGTTAAAGAAGTCGTGGTACATATATAAAATGGAATATTACTCAGTCATAAAAAGGAACGAAATTGGGCTTCCCTGGTGGCGCAGTGGTTAAGAATCTGCCTGCCAATGCAGGGGACACGGGTTCGAGCCCTGGTCTGGGAAGATCCCACATGCCGCGGAGCAGCTGGGCCTGTGAGCCACAATTACTGAGCCTGTGTGTCTGGAGCCTGTGCTCCGCAACGAGAGAGGCCGCGATAGTGAGAGGCCCGCACACTGCGATGAAGAGTGGCCCCCACTTGCCACAACTGGAGAAAGCCCTCGCACAGAAATGAAGACCCAACACAGCCATAAATGAATAAATAAATAAAATTAAAAAAAAAAAACTTAGGTTTAAAAAAAAAAAAAGGAACGAAATTGAGTCATTTGTTGAGACGTGGATGGATCTAGAGACTGTCATACAGAGTGAAGTAAGTCAGAAAGAGAAAAACAAATATCGTATATTAACACATGTATGTGGAACCTAGAAAAATGGTACAGATGAGCCGGTTTGCAGGGCAGAAGTTGAGACACAGATGTAGAGAACACACATATGGACACCAAGGGGGGAAAACTGTGGTGGGGTGGAAATGGTGGTGTGCTGAATTGGGCGATTGGGATTGATACGTATGCACTGATGTGTATAAAATTGATGACTAATAAGAACCTGCAGTATATAAAAGCAAACAAAACAACTAATACTAAACTTTCATTGTGTTATTTGTATGGAAATATGTTAATATAAATGTTTCAGACATTACGTGAAATTTGTAAAAATCTTTTATGTTCTGGTATAATGTTATAAGTCATAATTCTAGTTATTACTTTAAAATGTATATCTCAGAAATAACAAAAAAAATAAGAATCAGAGAAATATATTAAATGTCTCTTAACAAGGAGAATTGAACTTTTTTACTTGTAATAACCATTATTATCATTATAGAATTATTATATTATTCTTAATATTTTATTATTACATAAATAATTATTATCTGCAGGGAAGGCAGATTGTCATCAAAAAAATATGATATTAAAGAGAGAATACAAATACAGACCATGCACAAGTCAAAAAGAAAATAAAGGAATACTACAAACAACTCTACACACATACATTTGACAACTTACATGAAATGGACAAATTTTTTGAAAAACACAAACTACCACATCTTACCCAATATGAAATAAAGAGTTTGAATAGTCCTATATCTATTAATATTCAATGAATTAAATTTGTAATTTAAAAAACTTCTCAATTCATTTTATTAAGCTAGAATTACTATGATACCAAAAGCATAGGATGGAAAAAAGGAAACCCTACATACCAAAATCCCTCATTAATATTGATGCAAAAATCCTTTACAAAATATTAGCAGATAAAATTCAGAGACATATAAAGAGAATTACACACCATGTCCAAGTGGAGTTTATTTTAGGGATGCAAACCTGGTTCAGTATCTGAAAATCAATCATTATGATTCACCATATTAACAGGCTAAAGAAGAAAAATTATATGATTATATAAATTAATGCAGAAAAAAAGATTTGGCAAGATTCAACACCTGAGACTCATACTAAAAATTCTCAGAAAAATAAGAATACAGGGGAACTTTCTCACCCTGATATAGAGTATCTATGAAAGCCCTAACATACTTAATGACACTAAATCTATGCTTTCCCCTTAAGATTGAGAACTGGACTCGAACGTCCAGTTTCACTGTCCTTATTCAACATAATGAGGGAAGTTCTAATCAGTGGAATAAATCAAAGAAAAAAATAAAACTTTGTTTGAAGATGACATGATTGCCTACATAGTAAATCACAAGAAATATACCAAAAAAAAAACCTCTTAGAACTAATAAGTGTATTCAGAACTATGGCAGGATACAAGATCAACATACAAAAATACATCATAATTTATATATAATGGAAATGAGCATGTGAACACCAAAATTACAAATAACACTACAATTTACAATGACTCAAAAAATGAAATATTTAGGTGAAAATCTAACAACATGTATAGGACTTGTATGTTGAAAACTATAAAAAGCTAACGAAGGGAATAAAAAAGATTTAAAGAAACAGAAATACAGTGTTCATTAATTGGAAGACTCAACATAGTAAAGTATCAATTCTCCCCAAGTTGATATACAGATTAGATGAAACTCCTGTCAAAATCCCAGTAAGATCTTTATAAGTACATACGAAATTATTCTGAAATTTATATGAAAAAGCAAAGCAACTAGAACAGCTAAAACAATTTTGAAAAAGAAGAATAAAGTGAGAAGGACCCATCTACCTGATTTCAAGACTTACAATATAGCTACAGTAATCAAGACTGTGTGGTATTGGTGGAGGAATAGACACACAGATCAATGGAATAAAATAGAGAATTCAGAAATAGAAGCACACAAATATGTTCAGTAGATATTTTTACAAAGGTGCAAAAGCAGTTAAATGGGGGAATTAAACCTTTTCAACAAATGCTGCTGAAATAATTGAACTTCCTTAGGTGGGGGGGGGGAGGAAGGACAGAAGAAAAGTCCTTCACCTAAACCTCACACATTAAATTAAATTAATTCAAAATGGATCATGGACTTAAGAATAAAACATAAAATTATAAAACTTTTTGTAAAAAACAGAAAATCTTCAGATTTTAGGGCTAGGATAAGGATTCTTAGGCCTTTAACCAAAAGCATGATTTTTTAAACATTGTCTCTTAAAATGTTGGAACTGTAGATTTTTTGTTTTGGTTTTTGATTTTTTCAAGTGATGTATAGTTGATGTACAATATTATATAAGTTTCAGGTGTACAACATAGTGATTCACAATTTTTCAGGTTATATTCCATTTATCATTGTTTTAAAACATTGGCTATATTCCATGTGTTGTGCTATATATCCTTGTAGCTTGTTTATTTTATACATGGTAGTTTGTACCTCTTAATCCCCTAACCCTATCTTGGCCCTCTCCTCTTCCCTCTCCCCACTAGTTTGTTCTCTATATCTGTGAATCTGTTTCTTTTCTGTTATATTCACTAGTTTGTGGTATTTTTTTAGATTCCTCATGTAAGTGATATTATATGATATTTGTCTTTGTCTGGCTTATTTCACTTAGCATAATACCCTTCAAGTCCATACATGTTGTTGCTAATGGCAAGAATTTCATTCTTTTTTATGGATGAGTAATATATCATTGTATGTATGTATACATATACCACATCATTTATATCCGTTCATCTGTTGATGGACACTTAGTTTGCTGCTTCCATATTTTGGCTATTGTAAGTAATGCTGCTATGACCATTCGGGTGCATGTATCTTTTGGAATTAGTGTTTTCCGTTTTTTTCTTTTTTTCAGATAAATACCCAGGATTGGAATTGCTGAATCATATGGTAGTTCTATTTTTAGATTTTTGAGAAACCTCCATACTGTTTTCCTTTCTGGCTGCACCAATTTACGTTCCCACCAACAGTGTAGGAGGGTTCTGTTTTCTCCACATCCTCACCAACATTCGTTATTTGTGGTCTTTTTGATGATAACCATTCTGACATGTGTTAGGTGATATCTCATTGTGATTTTGATTTGTAATTCCCTGATAATTAGTGATGTTGAGCATCTTTTCATGTTCCTGTTGGCCATCTGCATGTCCTCTTTGGAAAAATGTCTATTCAGGTCTTCTGCCCATTTTTAAATCAGGTTGTTTGATTTTCTGATGTTGAGATATGTGAACAGTTTATATATTTTTGATATTAACCCCTTATCAGTTATATCTTTTGGAAATATTTTCTCCCATTCAGTAGATTGTCTTTTCATTTTGTTGATGGTTTCCTTTGCTGTGGAAAAGCTTTTAAGTTTATGTCACACTTATTTATTTTTGCTTTTATTTCCTTTGCTTTAGGAAACAGATCTAGTCTTACATTTAGGTCTTTAATCCATTTTGAGTTTATTTTTGTATATGGTATTAGAAAATGTTTTAATTTCATTCTTTTACATGTGGCAGTTTGGTTTCTTCAGCACCACTTATTAAAGAGACTGTTCTTTCTCCATTGTATATTCTTGTCCCCTTTGTGGTAGATTAATTGATCTTAAGTATGTGGCCTTTATTATTTTGAGATATGTTGTCTCTATACCCATTTTCTGGAGAGTTTTTAATGATAAATAGATGTTGAATTTTGTCAAAAGCTTTTTCTGCATCTATTGACATGATCATATGGCTTTTATTCTTCAGTTTGTTAATGTGGTGTATCACACTGATTGATTTGCAGATACTGAAAAATCCTTGCATCTCTGGGGTACATTACACTTGATCATGGTGTATGATCCTTTTAATGTATTGTTGGATTTGGTTTGCTAGTATTTTGTTGAGGATTTTTGCACCTATGTTCATCAGTGATATTGGTCTGTAATTTTCTTTTTTGTGTGTTATCTTTTTCCGGTTTTGGTATCACGGTGATGCTGGCCTCATAAAATTAGTTTGGAAGTGTTCCTTACTCTGCGATTTTTTGGAATAGCTTCAGGAAGATAGGTGGTAACTCTTCTCTAAATGTTTGATAGAATTCACCTGTGAAGCCACCTGGTCCTGGCCTTTTGTTTGTTGGGAGTTTTTTATATTATTATTATTAATGATTCAATTTCATTACAGGTAATTGGTCTGTTCATATTTTCTATTTCTTCCTGCTTCAGTTTTGGGAGATTGTACATTTCTATGAATTTGTCCATTTCTTCTAAGTTGTCCATTTTATTGGCATATAGTTGTTTGTAGTAGTCTCGTGATCCTTTGTATTTCTTTGGTGTTTGTTGTAACTTCTTTTTCATTTCTGATTTTATTGATTTGGGCCCTCTACCTCTTTTTCTTGGTGAGTCGGGATAAAGGTTTATCAATTTTATTTATCTTTTTGAAGAACTAGCTCATAGTTTCACTGATCTTTTCTATTGCTTTTTTTTGGTCTCTAATTCATTTACTTCTCCACTGATCCTCATAATTTCTTTCCTTCTACTAACTTTCGATTTTGTTTATTCTTCTTTTTCTAGCTTCTTTATGTGTAAGAAAAGCATAATCCTTAAAAGGAAATATCTATAAATTGGACTTCCTCAGAATTAAAAACTTCTGCTCTGCAAAAACTCTGTTAAGAGGAAGAGAAAACAAGCTATGGAGTGGGAACAAATATGTGTAAACCACATATCCAACAAAGGTTGAGTATAGAGAATATGTAAAGAACTCTCAAAACTCAACCAAAATAACCCAGAGAATGGGTAAAATACATGAATAAACAGTTCAATGAAGAGGATATACAGACAGCAGATAAACACCTGAACAGTTATTCAACATCATTAACAATCAGGGAAATTTAAATTAAAACTATGACATATCACTATGCACACCCATGAGAACAGAAAAAATAAAAAAGTGTCATGTGCAGAAACTGGATCTCACATACATTGTTGGTGGGTATATAAAAAGGTACAGACACTTTTAAAATAGATTGGCAGTCTCTTTAAAAATGTGCAAACACGGAGATTAGCAAGGGTTGTGGAAGAGTAAGACACGGAGATCACCTTCCTCCCCACAGATACATTAGAAATACATCTACACGTGGAACTGCTCCTAAAGAACACCCATTGAATGCTGGCAGAAGACGTCAGACCTCCCAAAAGGCAAGAAACTCCCCACGTACCTGGGGAGGGCAAAAGAAAAAAGAAATAACAGAGACAAAATAATAGGGATGGGACCTGCACCAGTGGGAGGGTGCCGTGAAGGAGGAAAGGTTTCCACACACTAGGAAGCCCTTTAATGGGCAGAGACTGTGGGTGGCAGAGGGGGGAAGCTTCGGAGCCACGGAGGAGAGCACAGCCACAGGGGTGTGCAGGGCAAAGCGGAGAGATTCCCGCACGGAGGATCGGTGCCAAGTAGCACTCACCAGCCCGAGAGGCTTGTCTGATCACCTGCCGGGGCGGGCGGGGCTGGGAGCTGAGGCTCGGGCTTCGGTTGGATCCCAGGGAGAGGACTGGGGTTGGCTGCGAGAACACAGCCTGAAGGGGCTAGCGCACCACAGCTAGCCTGGAGGGAGTCCGGAAAAAAGTCTGCAGCTGCCGAAGAGGCAAGAGACTTTTTCTTGCCTCTTTGTTTCGTGGCACGCAAGGAGAGGGGATTCAGAGCACCGCCTAAATGAACTCCAGAGGCGGGCGCGAGCCGCGGCTATCAGAGCGGACCCCAGAGACGGGCATGAGACGCTAAGGCTGCTGCTGCCACCACCAAGAAGCCTGTGTGGGAACACAGGTCACTATCCAAACCACCCCTCCCGGGAGCCTGTGCAACCCGCCACTGCCAGGTTCCCGTGATCCAGGGACAACTTCCCCGGGAGAACACACGGCGTGCCTCAGGCTGCTGCAACGACATGCCGGCCTCTGCCACCACAGGCTTGCCCCACATCCGTACCCTTCCCTCCTCCCCACCTGAGTGAGCCAGAGCCCCCGAGTCAGCTGCTCCTTTAACCCCATCCTGTCTGGGTGGGGAACAGATGCCCTCAGGCGACCTACATGCAGAGGCGGGTCCAAATCCAAAGCTGAAACCCGGGAGCTGTTCGAACAAAGAAGAGAAAGGGAAATCTCTCCCAGCAGCCTCAGAAGCAGTGGATTAAAGTTCCACAAACAACTTGATGTGCCTGAATCTGTTGAATACCTGAATAGACAACGAATCATCCCAAATTCAGGAGGTGGACTTTGGGAGCAGGATATATTAATTTTTCCCCTTTTCCTTTTTTTTGAGTATATATGTGTATGCTTCTGGGTGAGATTTTGACCGTATAGCTTTGCTTTCACCATTTGTCCTAGGCTTCGGTCTGTCGGTTTTGTTTTTTTTTTTTAACTTAAAAAATTTTTTTCTTAACAAATGTATTCTTAATTTTTTCCTTATTTTCTATTTTTAAGAATTAAAAAAAATTTTCTTAATACGTTTTTTCATATTTTTTATTTTAAAAATTAAAAAAATTTTTCTTAATAATTTTTTTCTTAATTTTTTTCTTATTTTTTATTATAATAGCTTTATTTTATTTTATTTTATTTTATCCTCTTTCTTTCTTTCTTTCTATTTTTTCTCCCTTTTATTCTGAGCCGTGTGGATGAAAGGCTCTTGGTGCTCCAGCCAGGCATCAGGGCTGTGCCTCTGAGGTGGGAGAGCCAATTTCAGGACACTGGTCAACAAGAGACTTCCAGGTCCACATAATACCAAATGGCGAAAATCCCTCAGAGATCTACATCTCAACATCAAGACCCAGCTTCACTCAACGACCAGCAAGCTACAGTGTTGGACACCCTATGCCAAACAACTAGCAAGACAGGAACAGAGCCCCATCCATTAGCAGAGAGGCTGCCTAAAATCATAATAAGGCCACAGACACCACAAAACACACCACCTGACATGGACGTGCCCACCAGAAAGACAAGATCCAGCCTCATCCACCAGAACATAGGCACTAGTCCCCTCCAACAGGAAGCCTACACAACCCACTGAACCAATCTTAGCCACTGGGGACAGATACCAAAAACAACAGGAACTACGAACCTGCAGCCCGTGAAAAGGAGACCCCAAACACAGTAAGATAAGCAAAATGAGAAGACAGAAAAACACACAGCAGATGAAGGAGCAGGGTAGAAACACACCAGACCTAACAAATGAAGAGGAAATAGGTAGTCTACCTGAAAAAGAATTCAGAATAATGATAGTAAAGATGATCCAAAATCTTGGAAATAGAATAGGCAAAATGCAAGAAACATTTAACAAGGACGTAGAAGAACTAAAGAGGAACCAAGCAACGATGAAAAACACAATAAATGAAATTAAAAATACTCTAGAAGGGATCAATAGCAGAATAACTGAGGCAGAAGAACGGATAAATGACCTGGAAGATAAAATGGTGGAAATAACTACTGCAGAGCAGGATAAAGAAAAAAGAATGAAAAGAACTGAGGACAGTCTCAGAGACCTCTGGGACAATATTAAACGCACCAACATTTGAATTATAGGGGTCCCAGAAGAAGAAGAGAAAAAGAAAGGGACTGAGAAAATATTTGAAGAGATTATAGTTGAAAACTTCCCTAATATAGGAAAGGAAATAGTTAATCAAGTCCTGGAAGCACAGAGAGTCCCATACAGGATAAACCCAAGGAGAAACACGCCAAGACACATATTAATCAAAGTACCAAAAATTAAATATAAAGAAAACATATTAAAAGCAGCAAGGGGAAAACAACAAATAACACACAAGGGAAACCCTGTAAGGTTAACAGCTGATCTTTCAGCAGAAACTCTGCAAGCCAGAAGGGAGTGACAGGATATACTTAAAGTGATGAAGGAGAAAAACCTACAACCAAGATTACTCTACCCAGCAAGGATCTCATTCAGATTTGATGGAGAAATTAAAAGCTTTACAGACAAGCAAAAGCTGAGAGAGTTCAGCACCACCAAACCAGCTTTGCAACAAATGCTAAAGGGACTTCTCTAGGCAAGAAATACAAGAGAAGGAAAACACCTACAATAACAAACCTAAAACATTTAAGAAAATGGGAATAGGAACATACATATCGATAATTACCTTAAATGTAAATGGATTAAATGCTCCCACCAAAAGACACAGACTGGCTGAATGGATACAAAAACAAGACCCATATATATGCTGTCTACAAGAGACCCACTTCAGACCTAGAGACACATACAGACTGAAAGTGAGGGGATGGAAAAAGATATTCCATGCAAATGGAAATCAAAAGAAAGCTGCAGTAGCAAATCTCATATCAGACAAAATAGACTTTAAAATAAAGACTATTACAAGAGACAAAGAAGGACACTATATAATGATCAAGGGATCGATCCAAGAGGAAGGTATAACAATTGTAAATATTTATGCACCCAACATAGGAGCACCTCAATACATACGGCAAATAGTAACAGCCATAAAAGGGGAAATCGACAGTAACAAAATCATAGTAGGGGACTTTAACACCCCACTTTCACCAATGGACAGATCATCTAAAATGAAAATAAATAAGGAAACACAAGCTTTAAATGATACATTAAACAAGATGGACGTAATTGATATTAATAGGACATTCCACCCAAAAACAACAGAATACACGTTTTTCTCAAGTGCTCATGGAACATTCTCCAGGATAGATCATATCTTTGGTCACAAATCAAGCCTTGGCAAATTTAAGAAAATTGAAATCGTATCCAGTATCTTTTCCGACCACAACGCTATGAGACTAGATATCAATTACAGGAAAAGATCTGTAAAAAATACAAACACATGGAGGCTACACAATACACTACTTAATAACGAAGTGATCACAGAAGAAATCAAAGGAGAAATCAAAAAATACCTACAAACAAATGACAATGGAGACACGACGACCCAAAACCTATGGGATGCAGCAAAAGCAGTTCTAAGAGGGAAGTTTATAGCAATACAAGCCTACATCAAGAGGCAGGAAACATCATGAATAAACCACCTAAACTTGCACCTAAAGAAATTAGAGAAAGAAGAACAAGAAAACCCCAAAGCTAGCGGAAGGAAAGAAATCATAAAGATCAGATCAGAAATAAATGAAAAAGAAATGAAGGAGACAATAGCAAAAATCAATAAAACTAAAAGCTGGTTCTTTGAGAAGATAAACAAAATTGATAAACCATTAGCCAGACTCAACAAGACAAAAAGGGAGAAGACTCAAATCAATAGAATTAGAAATGAAAAAGAAGTAACCACTGACACTGCAGAAATACAAACGATCATGAGAGATTACTACAAGCAACTCTACGCCAATAAAATGGACAACCTGGAAGAAATGGACAGATTCTTAGAAATGCACAACCTTCCGAGACTCAAACAGGAAGAAATAGAAAATACGAACAGACCAATCACAAGCACGGAAATTGAAACTGTGATTAAAAATCTCCAACAAGCAAAAGCCCAGGACCAGATGGCTTCACAGGCGAATTCTGTCAAACATTTAGAGAAGAGCTAACACCCATACTTCTCAGACTCTTCCAAAATATTGCAGAGGGAGGAACACTCCCAAACTCATTCTATGAGGCCACCATCACCCTGATACCAAACCAGACAAAGATGTCACAAAGAAAGAAATTTACAGGCCAATATCACTGATGAACATAGATGAAAAAAACTTCAACAAAATACTAGCAAACAGAATCCAACAGCACATTAAAAGGATCATACACCATGATCAAGTGGGGTTTATTCCAGGAATGCAAGGATTCATCAATATACGCAAATCAATCAACGTGATACATCACATTAACAAATTGAAGGAGAAAAACCATATGATCATCTCAATAGATGCAATGAAAGCTTTCGACAAAATTCAACACCCATTTATGATAAAAGCCCTGAAGAAAGTAGGCATAGAGGGAACTTTCCTCAGTGTAATAAAGGCCATATATGACAAACCCACAGCCAACATTGTCCTCAATGGTGAAAAACTGAAACCATTTCCACTAAAATCAGGAACAAGACAAGGTTGCCCACTGTCACCACTATTATTCAACATAGTTTTGGAAGTGTTAGCCATAGCAATCAGAGAAGAAAAAGAAATAAAAGTAATCCAAATCAGAAAAGAAGAAGTAAAGCTGTCACTGTTTGCAGATGACATGATATACATAGAGAATCCTAAAGATGCTACCAGAAAACTACTAGAGCTAATCAATGAATTTGGTAAAGTAGCAGGATACAAAACTAATGCACAGAATTCTCTTGCATTCCTGTGCACTAATGATGAAAAATCTGAAAGTGAAATTAAGAAAACACTCCTGTTTACCATTGCAACAAAAAGAATAAAATATCTAGGAATAAACCTACCTAAGGAGACAAAAGACCTGTATGCAGAAAATTATAAGACACTGATGAAAGAAATTAAAGATGATACAAACAGATGGAGAGATATACCATGTTCTTGGATTGGAAGAATCAACATTGTGAAAATGACTCTACTACCCAAAGCAATCTACAGATTCAATGCAATCCCTATCAAACTACCACTGGCATTTTTCACGGAACTAGAACAAAAAATTTCACAATTTGTACGGAAACACAAAAGACCCCGAATAGCCAAAGCAACCTTGAGAACGAAAAATGGAGCTGGAGGAATCAGGCTCCCTGACTTCAGACTATATTACAAAGCTACAGTAACCAAGACAGTTTGGTACTGGCACAAAAACAGAAATATAGATCAATAGAACAGGATAGAAAGCCCAGAGATAAACCCATGCACATATGGTCACCTTATCTTTGATAAAGGAGGCAAGCATATACAGTGGAGAAAAGACAGCCTCTTCAATATGTGGTGCTGGGAAAATTGGACAGGTACATGTAAATGTATGAAATTAGAACATTCCCTGACACCATACACAAAAATAAACTCAAAATGGATTAAAGACCTAAGTGTAAGGCCAGACACTATCAAACTCTTAGAGGAAAACATAGCCAGAACACTCTATGACATAAATCACAGGAAGATCCTTTTTGAACCAGCTCTGAGAGAAATGGAAATAGAAACAAAAATAAACAAATGGGACCTAATGGAACTTAAAAGCTTTTGCACAGCAAAGGAAACCATAAACAAGACCAAAAGACAACCCTCAGAATGGGAGAAAATATTTGCAAATGAAGCAACTGACAAAGGATTAATGTCCAAGATTTACAAGCAGCTCATGCAGCTCAATAACAAAAAAACAAACAACCCAATCCAAAAATGGGCAGAAGACCTAAATAGACATTTCTCCAAAGAAGATATACAGATTGCCAACAGACACATGAAAGAATGCTCAAGATCATTAATCATTAGAGAAATGCAAATCAAAACTACAATGAGATATCATCTCACACCGGTCAGAATGGCCATCATCAAAAAATCTAGAAGCAATAAATGCTGGAGAGGGTGTGGAGAAAAGGGAACCCTCTTGCACTGTTGGTGGGAATGTAAATTGATACAGCCACTATGGAGAACAGTATGGAGGTTCCTTAAAAAACTAAAAATAGAACTACCATACGACCCAGCAATCCCACTACTGGGCATATACCCTGAGAAAACCATAATTCAAAAAAAGTCATGTACCAAAGTGTTCATTGCAGCTCTATTTACAAGAGCCAGGACATGGAGGCAACCTAATTGTCCATCATCGGATGAATGGATAAAGAAGATGTTGCACATATATACAATGGAATATTGCTCAGCCATAAAAAGAAATGAAATGGAGGTATTTTTAGTGAGGTGGGTGGAGTTAGATTCTGTCATACAGCGTGAAGTAAGTCAGAAAGAGAACAACAAATACAGTATGCTAACACATATATATGGAATCTAAGGGAAAAAAAAGGTTATGAAGAACCTAGTGGCAAGACGGAAATAAAGACACAGTCCTTCTAGAGAATGGGCTTGAGGATATGGGGAGGCGGTGGGGTAAGATGTGACAGGGTAAAAGAGTGGCATGGACATATATACACTACCAAATGTAAAATAGATAGCTAGTGGGAAGCAGCCGCATAGCACAGGGAGATCAGCTTGGTGTTTTGTGACCACCTAGAGGGGTGGGATAGGGAGGGTGGAGGGAGGGAGATGCAAGAGGGAAGAGATATGGGAACATATGTATATGTATAACTGATTTACTTCGTTATAAAGCAGAAACTAACACATCATTGTAAAGCAATTATACTCCAATAAAGATGTTTAAAAAAAATGTGCAAATACTATGTAACCTAGCAATTTCACTCCTAGGGATTAATCTCAAAGCAATGAAAACTTATATTCACAGAAAAATCTGTACACAAATGTTTATAGCACCTTTATTCATAATAGCCAAAATTTGGAAACACCCCAGATGTATTTCTGTGGGTGAATGGTTAAACAAACTAGTGCATCCATAATGTAAACTACAACTCATCAATAAAAAGGAATGATTGAATAGATACAACAACCTGGATGAATGTCCAGAGAATTATGCTGAGTAAATTATGCCAATTTCAAAAGGTAACTATCTGATTCCATTTATATAACATTCTTGAAATGACAAAATGATAGAGATGGGGAATGGATTAGAGGTTACCAGCTTTTATAGATGGGGGTGAGGAGGGAAGTAGGTGTGGATACAAAAGAGCAACATGAGGGATCCTGTGGTCATGGAAGTGTGCAGTGTCTTGATTTTATCAATCTGAGGATCCTGCTTCTGATATTGTACTATAATTTTGCAACACGTTACCATTCAGGGAAAGTGGTGAGTGGTACATGGAATCTCTCTGCACTATTCCTGACAAATGCATGTGAATCTATAATTTTATTTAATTATTTTTAATTTTTATTTTATATTGGAGTAGAGTTGACTAACAATGTTGTGTTACTTTCAAGTGTACAACAAAGTGATTCAGTTATACACATACATGAATCTACTCTTTTTCAAATTCTTTTCCCATTTAGGTTATTACAGACTATTGAACAGTGTTCCCTGTGCTATATAGTAGGTCCTTGTTGGTTATCTATTTTATTTTATTTTATTTTTTTATATTAACATATTTCCATACAAATAACCCAATGAAAGTTTAGTATTAGTTGTTTTGTTTGTTTGTTTGTTTTTATACTGCAGGTTCTTGTTAGTCATCAATTTTATACACATCAGTGTATACATGTCAATCCCAATCGCCCAATTGAGCACACCACCATCCCCACCCCACCGCAGTTTTCCCCCCTTGGTGTCCATATGTCTGTTCTCTACATCTGTGTCTCAACTTCTGCCTTGCAAACCGGCTCATCTGTACCATTTTTCTAGGTTCCACATACATGCGTTAATATACGATAT
The DNA here is from genome assembly GCF_028021215.1 of Eschrichtius robustus. Taxonomy (NCBI): domain Eukaryota; kingdom Metazoa; phylum Chordata; class Mammalia; order Artiodactyla; family Eschrichtiidae; genus Eschrichtius; species Eschrichtius robustus. The sequence continues at coordinate 72,743,507 of NC_090845.1, read as the reverse complement.
TTGTTTTTCTCTTTCTGACTTACTTCACTCTGTATGACAGTCTCTAGATCTATCCACGTCTCAGCAAATGACTCAATTTCGATCTTTTTTATGGCTGAGTAATATTCCATTGTATATATGTACCACATCTTCTTTAACCATTCGTCTGTTGATGGGCATTTAGGTTGCTTCCATGGCCTGGCTATTGCAAATAGTGCTGCAATGAATATTGGGGTGTATGTGTCTTTTTGAAATATGGTTTTCTCTGGGTATACGCACAGTAGTGGGATTGTTGGATCATATGGTAAATCTATTTTTAGTTTTTTAAGGAACCTCCATACTGTTCTCCATAGTGGCTGTATCAATTTACATTCCCACCAACAGTGCAAGAGGGCTCCCTTTTCTCCACACCCTCTCCAGCATTTGTTGTTTGTAGATTCTCTGATGATGCCCATTCTAACTGGTGTGAGGTGATACCTCATTGTATTTTTGATTTGCATTTCTCTAATAATTAGTGATGTTGAGCATCTTTTCATGTGCTTCTTGACCATGTGTATGTCTCCTTTGGAGAAATGTCTATTTAGGTCTTCTGCCCATTTTGGGATTGGGTTGTTTGTTTCTTTAATATTGAGCTGAATGAGCTGTTTATATATTTTGGAGATTAATCCTTTGTATGATGATTCATTTGCAAATATTTTCTCCCGTTCTGAGGGTTGTATTTTCGTCTTGTTTATGGTTTCCTTTGCTTTGCAAAAGCTTTGAAGTTTCATTAGGTCCCATTTGTTTATTTTTGTTTTTATTTCCATTACTCTAGGAGGTGGATCAATAAAGATCTTGCTGTGATTTATGTCAAAGAGTGTTCTTCCTATGTTTTCCACTAAGAGTTTTATAGTGTCCGGTCTTACATTTAGGTCTCTAATCCATTTTGAGTTTATTTTTGTGTATGGTGTTAGGGAGTGTTCTAATTTCATTCTTGTACATGTAGCGGTCCAGTTTTCCCAGCACCACTTATTGAAGAGACTATCTTTTCTCCATTGTATATCTTTGCCTCCTTTGTCATAGATTAGTTGACCATAGGTGCGTGGGTTTATCTCTGGGCTTTCTATCCTGTTCCACTGATCTATGTTTCTGTTTTTGTGCCAGTACCATATTGTCTTGATTACTGTAGCTTTGTAGTATACTCTGAAGTCAGGGAGTCTGATTCCTCCAGCTCGGTATTTTCCCTCATGACTGCTGTGGCTATTCGGGGTCTTTTGTGTCTCCATACAAATTTTAAGATGATTTGTTCTAGTTCCGTAAAAAAGGCCATTGGTAATTTGACAGGGATTGCATTGAATCTGTAGATTGCTTTGGGTAGTATAGTCATTTTCACCATATTGATTCTTCCAATCCAAGAACATAGTATATCTCTCCACCTGTTGGTATCATCTTTAATTTCTTTCATCAGTGTCTTATAGTTTTCTGCATACAGGTCTTTTGTCTCCCTGGGTAGGTTTATTCCTAGATAGTTTATTCTTTTTGTTGCCATGGTAAATGGGAGTGTTTCCATAATTTCTCTTTCAGATTTTTCATCATTGGTGTATAGGAATGCAGGAGATTTCTGTGTATTAATTTTGTATCCTGCTACTTTACCAAATTCATTGATTAGTTCTAGTAGTTTTCTGGTGACATTTTTAGGATTCTCTATGTATAGTATCATGCCATCTGCAAACAGTGACAGTTTTACTTCTTCTTTTCCAATTTGTATTCCTTTTATTTCTTTTTCTTCTCTGACTGCCGTGGCTAGGACTTACAAAACTATGTTGAATAATAGTGGTGAGAGTGGACATCTTTGTCTCGTTCCTGATCTTAGAGGAAATGCTTCCAGTTTTTCACCATTGAGAATGATGTTTGCTGTGGGTTTGTCGTATATGGCCTTTATTATGTTGAGGTAGGTTCCCTCTATGCCCACTTTCTGGAGAGTTTTTATCATAAATGTGTGTTGAATTTTGTCAGAAGATTTTTCTGCATCTATTGAGATGATCATATGGTTTTTATTTTTCAATTTGTTAATATGGTGTATCACATTGATTGATTTGCGTATATTGAAGAATCCTTGCATCCCTGGGATAAATCCCACTTGATCGTGGTGTATGATCCTTTTAATGTGTTGTTGGATTCTGTTTGCCAGTATTTTGTTGAGGATTTTTGCATCTATATTTATCAGTGATATTGGTCTGTAATTTTCTTTCTTTGTAATATCTTTGTCTGGTTTTGGTATCAGGGTGATGGTGGCCTCATAGAATGAGTTTGGGAGTGTTCCTTCCTCTGCAGTATTTTGGAAGAGTTTGAGAAGGATGGGTGTTAGCTCTCCTCTAAATGTTTGATAGAATTCACCTGTGAAGCCATCAGGTCCTGGGCTTTTGCTTGTTGGAGATTTTTAATCACAGTTTCAATTTCAGTGCTTCTGATTGGTCTGTTCATATTTCCTATTTCTTCCTGGTTGAGTCTCGGAAGGTTGTGCATTTCTAAGAATCTGTCCATTTCTTCCAGGTTGTCCATTTTATTGGCATAGTGTTGCTTGTAGTAGTCTTTTAGAATGTTTTGTATTTCTGCGGTGTCTGTTGTAACTTCTCCTTTTTCATTTCTAATTTTATTGATTTTAGTCCTCTCCCTCTTTTTCTTGATGAGTCTGGCTAATGGCTTATCAATTTTGTTTATCTTCTCAAAGAGCCAGCTTTTAGTTTTATTGATCTTTGCTATTGTTTTCTTTGTTTCTATTTCATTTATTTCCACTCTGATCTTTATGATTTCTTTCCTTCTGCTATCTTTGGGTTTTGTTTGTTCTTCTTTCTCCAGTTCCTTTAGGTATAAGTTTAGATTGTTTACCTGAGATTTTTCTTGTTTCTTTAGGTAGGCTTGTATAGCTATAAACTTCCCTCTTAGAACTGCTTTTGCTGCATCCCATAGGTTTTGAATCGTCGTGTGTTCATTGTCATTTGTCTCTAGGTATTTTTTGATTTCCTCTTTGATTTCTTCAGTGACCTCTTGGTTATTTAGTAACGTATTGTTTATCCTCCATGTGTTTGTGTTTTTTACGTTTTTTCCCCTGTAATTCATTTCTGATCTCATAGCGTTGTGGTCAGAAAAGATGCTTGATATGATTTCAATTTTCTTAAATTTACTGAGGCTTGATTTGTGACCCCAGATATGATCTATCCTTGAGAATGTTCCGTGTGCACTTGAGAAGAAAGTGTAATCTGCTATTTTGGGATTGAATGTCCTATAAATATCTATTAAATCTATCTGGTCTATTGTGTTATTTAAAGCTTCTCTTTCCTTATATATTTTCATTTTGGATGATCTGTCCATTGGTGTAACTGAGGTGTTAAATTCCCGCACTATTATTGTGTTACTGTCAATTTCCTCTTTTATAGCTGTTAGCAGTTGCCTTATTTATTGAGGTGCTCCTATGTTGGGTGCATATATATTTATAATTGTTATATCTTCTTCTTGGATTGATCCCTTGATTATTATGTAGTGTCCTTCCTTGTCTCTTGTAACATTCTTTATTTTAACGTCTATTTTATCTGATATGAGTATAGCTACTCCAGCTTTCTGTTGATTTCCATTTGCATGGAATCTTTTTCCATCCCCTTCCTTTCAGTCTGTATGTGTCCCTAGGTCTGAAGTGGATCTCTTGCAGACAGCATATATATGGGTCTTGTCTTTGTATCCATTCAGCAAGCCTGTGTCTTTTGGTTGGAGCATTTAATCCATTCACGTTTAAGGTAATTATCGATATGTATGTTCCTATGACCATTTTGTTAATTGTTTTGGGTTTGTTTTTGTAGGTCCTTTTCTTCTCTTGTGTTTCCCACTTAGGGAAGTTCCTTTAGCATTTGCTGTACAGCTGGTTTGGTGGTGCTGAATTCTCTTAGCTTTTGTTTGTCTGTAAAACCTTTGATTTCTCCATCAAATCTGAATGAGATCCTTGCCGGCTAGAGTAATCTTGGTTGTAGGTTCTTCCCTTTCATCACTTTAAGTATATCATGCCACTCCCTTCTGGCTTGTAGCGTTTCTGCTGAGAAATCAGCTGTTAACCTTATGGGAGTTCCCTTGTATATTATTTGTCGTTTTTCCCTTGCTGCTTTCAATAATTTTTCTTTGTCTTTTATTTTTGCCAATCTGATTACTATGTGTCTCAGCATGTTTCTCCTTGGGTTTATCCTGTTTGGGACTCGCTGCGCTTCCTGGACTTGGGTGGCTATTTCCTTTCCCATGTTAGGGAAGTTTTTGACTATAATCTCTTCAAATATTTTCTCTGGTCCTTTCTCTCTCTCTTCTCCTTCTGGGACACCTATAATGCAAATGTTGTTGCATTTAATGTTGTCCTAGAGGTCTCTTAAGCTGTCTTCATTTCTTTTCATTCTTTTTTCTTAAGTCTGTTCCTCAGCAGTGAATCCCACCATTCTGTCTTCCAGGTCAGTTATCCGTTCTTCAGCCTCAGTTATTCTGCTATTGATTCCTTCTAGTGTAGTTTTCATTTCAGTTATTGTATTGTTCATCTCTGTTTGTTTGTTCTTTAATTCTTCTAGGTCTTTGTTAAACATTTCTTGCTTCTTCTCGATCGTTGCCTCCATTCTTATTCCGAGGTCCTGTATCATCTTCACCATCATTATTCTAAATTCTTTTTCTGGAAGGTTGCCTATCTCCACCTCCTTTAGTTGTTTTTCTGGGGTTTTATCTTGTTTCTTCATCTGGTATATAGCCATCTGCCTTTTCATCTTGTCTGTCTTTCTGTGAATGTTGTTTTTGTTCCACAGGCTGCAGGATTGTAGTTTTTCTTGATTCTGCTGTCTGCCCTCTGGTGGTTGAGGCTATCTAAGAGGCTTGATGGGAGGGACTGGTGGTGGGTAGAGCTGACTTTTGCTGTGGTGTTCAGAGCTCAGTAAAACTTCAATCCACTTGACTGTTGATGGGTGGGGCTGGGTTCCCTCCCTGTTGGTTGTTTTGCCTGAGGCAACCCAACACTGGAGCCTACCTGGGCTCTTTGGTGGGGCTAATAGCAGACTCTGGGAAGGCTCACACCAAGGAGTACTTCCCAGAACTTCCGCTGCCAGCATCCCCGTCTCCACGGTGAAACAGAGCCACCCCCTGCCTCTGCAGGAGACCCTCCAACACTAGCAGGTAGGTCTGGTACAGTCTCCCCCGGGGTCACTGCTCCTTCCCCTGGGTCCCAATGTGCACACTATTTTGTGTGCGTCCTCCAAGAGTGGGGTCTCTGTTTCCCCTAGTCCTGTCGAAGTCCCGCAATCAATTCCCACTAGGCTTCAAAATCTGATTCTCTATGAATTCCTCCTCCCGTTGCCAGACCCCCAGGTTGGGAAGCCTGACGTGGGGCTCAGAACCTTCACTCCAGTGGGTGGACTTCTGTGGTATAAGTGTTCACCAGTCTGTGAGTCACCCACCCACCAGTTATGGGATTTGACTTTACTCTGATTGCGCCCATCTTACCATCTCATTGTGGCTTCTCCTTTGTCTTTGGATGTGGGGTATCCTTTTTGGTGCGTTCCAGTGTCTTCCTGTCGATGACCGTCCAGCAGCTAGTTGTGATTCCGGTGTTCTTGCAAGAGGGAGTGAGAGCATGTCCTTCTACTCTGCCATCTTGGTTCCTCCCCTGAATTTTATACTTTAAATGAGTGAAATATATGATATTAGAATTATATCTCAATTTAAAAAGTATTTTGGGCAGCTATTCCATGCCCGACACTATACTAGACTGTATCTTTAATGACTGTGTAACTGGAGTGTGTATCACAATTGTCTAGTTTATTGACATGCAGATTATCAAGCATATATATACATATATAAATATATATACACATATACATATTCATATACATATTTATATAGTCGTAATGCTTATATATGCTTAAAAAATACTTCTAGGAGGGTATTCAAGAAATGGGGAACAGTGGTTGTGTATGGGTAGGAGAGCAGTGTACAACCAGGGATATATGAAGGTTTATTTTTCATTGTATACTCTTTTCAACTGTTTGAATTTTTTACCATGTTTGCATATTTTATAAATTTTTTCTATTAAATTTATTTGAGACATTCATTATTGTTATAGAATCATCTGGGGAGCCTGTTAAAAATGTAGTTTGGCAGCACCACTGCTAGATGTTCTAATTCAATGGGTCTTGGGTGGGGCCTCTGGCACCGCATTTTTAACATGCTCTTAGATGACTTTGATGCAGGTGGTTCTAAAACCACTCTTTGACAAGGGCTTTTGTAAGGAATATCCAGAGTGTGAGAGAGTCCTTGCCTGTAAGCATAAGACAGAATGACAAGGCAAAAAAGATTCCTGAATGGCTGTTAATTTTAGGGAAATCTGTTTTTTATTGAGCTGTGTATTGTTCTCTCCTTTTGATTTTATTTCTACCTTCACAGTGGAGAGAAACACTTGGCGAAAGCATCAAAATGCCAAAAAGTTAACAGTGGATGTGCTAGGGCAATGGGTTATTTTATTCTTTTCTTTAATTTGCGTAATTGCTTCTGCATTAAAAATACATTTATAAGGAAAAGAAACACATGTACTGGACAAAACAAATCTAATTAGTTTACTCTGAGCCTTAGAGGAAAAAAAATGGCCTGAAATTCAAACTTCCAAGAAATGAGGTGTTTAAAACAGTAGATTGATGTATGAAACCCCTAACCCCTCAATCACCCATTCACACACACACACACGCACACACATGCACACGGTGGGTGATATTTTCATTCAGCTATAAGAGCATTTTAATTAGCAACAGCAGCAGGTTTGACTCATTCTATTAGAAAATAAATTTAGGAGGAAGGAAGGTTGAAAATAAATTTAGGAGAGTGGCAATAACCAGATTATCTTCCTCATGATAATAGAAGTGCTGTTGAGCATACTAATGAGAACACCTTACATTTCCATTGCATTATGGTTTTGCAAAATACTTTTATATTCTCGTCTATTTTGCTCTGGAGCACTTCCAACAACTTTGTAAGTAAGGTAAGAAAACTGAGGCCTGGAAAGTTTGTATGACTTGACCAGAGTCACATAACTAGTTGATGTCTTCTGACTCCTAAATGCTGTGTTCTTTGCATCTCCTGAAAAGGGCAGAAGGAAAAGAGCTTGTATTTGTTGGGTACATAAACTCTCCTCCATGCACTTTGTATTTATAATTTCATTGAATTTTCAAAATAATTCTATGAAGCAGGTGTGATTGCCATCTCCATTATGCACAATGGGAGAAGGGAAATGAATTAATTACTCACAGCCACAGAGTTAGTACGTGACAGAGCCAGGATTCAAATCTTCATCAGTCCAATTCCGACACCAGATCTGTCTTCTTCATGCTGTGTTCTAGAAGCAAAAGGCTTAAGGAATGGAGACCATTTGTCCCAATGATTTGAGAAGGAGCAGACAGATGTAACTTGAATGTTTAGTTGCCTTTGTGATGAGACACTGGTGCCCACCAAATGGTGGTCTGTGGTCAGCCTACTAGTTCCATTAGCTTGATCTGGCTTGCTTTTCCCCTTTATCCTGAATTTTTGCCGTTTATGGCTGATTATAGCTGTGAGTGTTTTGTTGTTTGTGCACATGGGCTGCATGTGCTGTTTCAAAAATTCCTCAAAGCACTTGATACATTGTCACCTAGAAGCTGTGCCACAAGTGCTGTTGACTGGCTCATAAGATATAAAACCCCTGGAAATGAAACACCTTCTTTAGATAGGAATTATTTGTGTAAGAAGTTATTTGGCAGCTGATTATGATAAATCAAACTCTCAGATGTACAGAAAAACTGGTCAACTAGGCTTTTATAATAAAAAGGCATCCGTGACTGTGTCGGAAACACTGGCAATAAAGCAAAAGCTGTGTAGTGTATGGTACTGTATTTTTCCTACCAACTACCATTTTAAAATTGGGGAAACCATATTCAGAGAAAGATTGGACAACACATATAATGAACTCAAATTTAAGAATGAAAACAACAACAAAGAGAAGTAAAATCCCCAGATGCCACCCCGAACTCTTTTTGCACCAGTTTGGAGAAAAACTGAAAAGAAAATATGCAGTCAAAGGATCACAAATGCCATAAATTCCACAAATGTCAGAGATGCTCCTCACGGATTCTGGAGCTGCCAGTGAACTGAATAGCAGCAGGAAGAAACTTTATGATTTGCTTTACTCTGTGAGTTAACTCCAGCCCAATTGCCCCTGCTTCTCTTGATCTCCCAGAACACACACTCTTTATGCTGTCCGGCTAGTATAATTGTTATTTATGTAGCTACCTCTGCTCCCAGACTGTGAGCTCCCTTTTCTCCCCTACAGGCCAAGCACAGTTCCCAACATAATAGTCACTCAGTAAAGGTTTGTTGAATAGAACAAATGAATGAATAAAAGATGAATGAGTGATTCAGGCTAGGCTGCCAGGGTAGGAAGAAGGGTGAAAGTCTGTGGTTTTCTTGTATTTGGGCATCTCAATCAAGTTTTTGTTTTGTGTTTGTTCTACTCCCTCTAACTCTATTGCATCTTTATAAAACTTTTGGCAAGTTTTTTTTTAACCCATTCTTGCCTGCACACTTGCTCTGCTTCCCTTTCTCTCTTGCCTGGCAAATGAGTTGAAACATATTAGTCTGAGAAGCATTAAGCTTTTAGGACCAAAGACTATGCTTACAACAGAATCACCTTACATATACCCAGTAGGTTCTCCATAAACCTTTTTTATCAAATAAATACATTTCTAAAAATATTCTCAGTAATCTTTTCATCTTCTTCCTAGAACATACTCAACAGTCCCCTACTTTTCACCAAAGCAACTTAGTATTGGAATTCTGAGAAACAAGCCCAGGAATTAGTCTTCTTTTTGGCATTTCAGTTATAATTACTAGGTTTTCAATTTAACAAGTTGATATTGAGCACCTATTGGATATTTAGCACTGGAAGATAAAGGAGACAAGGTCCCTGCCTTAAGCAGCTTATTGTCCCATGGAGGATAACACAAGTATACAAAGTACTGCAATTTGGCTTCAGAGGAGGCACTAAGCACATCTTTTCATCAAGGGATGAGAAACCTTACTTGGAACAGATGGCATTTGAGTCAGACTTGCATGGATTTTGCTAGATAGACATGGAATAAAAGGCATTTCAAGCAAAAAGATTAGCATGAGTAAGTGTCTTAGTCAGGTTGTTTTGCCATAACAAAATACCATAGGCTTGGGTGGCTCGAACAACAGACATTTATTTCTATAGTTCTGAAGTTTAGGAAGTCCAATATTAAGGTGCCAGTCAGTTTTGATTCCTGGTTAGAGCTTTTTCACGGCTTGCAGATGGCTGTATCCTCACATGGCGGACAGATAGGAAGCTCTGGTGTCTCTCCCTCTTCTCATAAGGGCATTGAAACCATCATGGGGGTTCTACCCTCGTTACCTCATTAAACTTAATTACTTCCCCAAAGCCCCACCTCCTAATACCATTGCGCTGGGGTTTGGGTCTTCAGCCTATGAATTTTAGGAGCACACAAATGCTCAGTCCATAACAGTAAGTGTGTGGAGAAGTGAAAGTGATGATTCAGAGAACAGCAAGGGGCCCAAGTTGGGGAAGAGGCATTGATGTAGAGAAGGCTGTAAAGGTAATCTGAAATCAGAAAGTGGAAAGATTTAAAATGCTAGGCTAAGTTTGGACTTAATTTAGTAAGTAATGGGGAGACGACAGTCTAAGTTTTGAGCAGAGAGAGATAAATATCGTGAGCAAAGCTGTCCTTTGTAAGACTAGTCTAGAAGTAGTATGGAAAAAGTAATAGGGATGGAAAGTGATTTTGAAACAAGAGGAGGGTCACAGTCTTGGTGAGACGTGGAAATAACTAACACTGATTGAGCCATTACTGTACTATATATCTGGAAGTTTAAAAAGTGCTTTGTAAGTATAGGTCATTTAATCATTAGCAAAAGCTTTTGAGGTAGACATTTTTGCTATCTTCATGATATATATGACATAATGGAGGCACAGAGAAGTTAATTACCTCTCTCAAGTTCACAAAGTTAGTGATAGAATCAGAATTCAAACAAGATCTATTTGACTCAAGATTCTAAGGTTTGTTTGCTTGTTTTATCTTCTTTTTTTTCTTTTTTAACACAGAATGTATACAAATTAATAAGAGAAACTCTAAGACTCAGAATGTGTATGTATAATCATGATCAAGTGTATTCAGCTTATAACAATGAGATATTATACTGGTAAATTTAGTCTTTTAAAATAGAATTTTTAAAACTATAATAATAGCTAAAGTTAACATTTATTGAGTGCTTATTATATGGCAAGCAATATTTAAGGATCAGTGTATTAACATTCACAACAACCCTAAGAGGTCAACAATTGCATTAGCTCCACTTTACAGATGAGAAAACTGAGACTTACAGAGGTCGAGTAATTTGCCCAAGCTCACAAAGCTACTAAGAAGCAAAGGAAAAATGCACAACCAGGTAGCCTGGCTTGAAAGTACACTTTTAGCCATTAAACTACATTATGGTGAAGAGAGGTGAGATAGCCACTATCTAATAGATTGTTGATGAGATTTTGTTCACTCATTTACTTTTTAAAAACATGTATAAACCATCTAATATGTGCCAGACATTGTCTTACGTGATGAGAATATAGTTGTATGATAAGGAAGACAGACATGATGCCTGCTTGCATAACTTTTGCAAGCTCATAAAATGATACAACCTTTCTAATGAGATATTTGGCAATTTATATTAACAGCCTTGTAATGTTCATATCCTCTAACTTAGTAATTCCACTCTTAAGAATCTATGTAAAAGACATATTGAGAAAAGACAGATATAGATTTATTATTCGAGTTTTTTGCTGTAGCATTATTTATAATAGCTTGATTGAAGCGTTATGAAGACTACACACACACACACACACACTGGCTATATTCCTAGTGACATACACAGTACCTGACATATGGCAAACACTCATTAAATATTTGTCAAATGAATCAAAGGCAAATATAAAGAACAAAACTGAATGTTAAACAAGATGGCTTAAGTGTATTGCAGTATATTCACATAATAAAGATGACTATTAAAATAACTATTGAGAGGGGGATCAATACAGCAGAATAGGAGGATGTGGAGCTCACCTTCCCCTACAAATACATCAAAAATACTTCTACATCTGGAACAATTCTCATGGAAAACTAACTGGAAAGTGGCAGGAGAACGCCTATAATACCAAAGCTGCAAGAAAGATCTCCATGTAACTGGGTAGGACAAGTAAATAAAGGCATCATGTCAGGACATGTGCCCCTGGGAGGGATCTGTAAGGAGGAGAAGATCCACACAGGTGGACCCTCACCCTGGGTTGTGAGTAGGTCAACTCACAATCTTGGAAACCTAGTCCTGAGGTCCAGCACAGAGGAGACAAGCCCCCTTGCCTCCTGGGAAATCTACTGAGACAGATAGAAGGGCTGGAGAAACCTAGACTCTATTCATGAAGAGTGTGAACATGTTGGCTTGCTAAAAATCAGGGAAGAGAGAGCCTTGCACTGGCTGCTGCCACCTCACTATACTTCCCAATCTGAAGGGGTGAACGTCCCAGCTCTGCTCATTCCACATCACAGCCTAGCACAAGATCAAGGCAAAGATTCAGTCTAGCTACAAAGAGACAGACCCAGGTGCCTGGGGTGTGATCTAGGCGGAGCCTTGGACACCATTCAGGGCATGCACTGGGGTGGGTGGCAAGTCTGTGTAGACATTGTCAGCTTGTGCACAAGGAGGTGAAACTAGATGGGCAAACCCTGTCAGTGTACACAGTGGTCAGCACCACAAGAATGTGTTAACACTGAATCTTGGTCAGACAGGCCCTGGGCAGGAATATGCAGTGTTTCCTTTCCCAGCAAAACACCCTGGCTCCACCCACTCCATGCCGTAGCTTAGCCCTAGATCTGGGGCAGACAGGTCCTGGGAGAAATCTGCCACAGAGGCAGCCCAGATCTCAGGAAGCACAACGGCCACCTCAATTCCTGCAGCCACAACACCCAATCCCAAACCCCAGCCTACTCCATACCAAAGCCTTGCACTAGATCTGGGACAAACACAGCAGAGAAAGGACTCGACCTTGGGCTGCTTCTGAGCAGAACCATGGACACATACATGGGCAGTGCATAAGTTTGCTGAGACCTCATTGGCCTCACATGCTTCAGCAATCACTTCCTTTAAGGTAGGGCATTCACTCAAGGGCAATGGAGCCTAATGGAGTCCAACCCTCAGGACTTCTACCCTAACAATTGCGGAGCAGACACCACGCCACACAGGTTACAGGTACAGAGATAGCCATGAAGCAAAGAGGAAGACCTGCCTCACATCCAGCACAGTCTCTGGACACCACAACACCAACCACACCCCCTATCAAGGGGATAACAGTCAGAACATTCTGAGGAAAGACGTGGCTGGCATCCATACCAAAACCAGCCCTTGCACCAAAAAATTGGACACACAGTCTACAAAAGGATGTTCCCAAATTAAAACGCCCCTTCAAGGCCACAGTAGTTAACTGTTTCCCCTAAATTTATATATAGAGAGGAAGTTAGGTAAAATGAAAATGCAGAGGAACTACTACCAATTTAAACAATAAGAGAAATCCCCTAAAAGAACAAAAAAGGAAACAGACCTCACCAATTTACTACACTGCAAGTTCAAAAAGAGGGCAATTACAATGCTAAAGGAATTAAGAAATGTTATCAATAGAAATGCAGATCACTGTAACGAGGGACTAGAAACTTTAAAGATGAACCAATCAAAAATAGACAAGTCAATTGTTGAGATAAAAACCAATCAAGAAGTGATGTTATTGCACAGTAAATAATGCAGAAGAACAAATAAGTGATCTGGAAGATAGAATAATGGAAATCATCCAATCAGAACAGCAGACAGAAAAACAAATGAAAAACAAAAAGTAAAAGCAACATATGAGAACTATGGATTAATATAAAGTATGGCAACCTATGCATAATAGGGGTTCCAGAAGAAGAAGAGAGAGAGGGGGGATCAGAAATGTATTTGAAGAAATTATGGCTGAAAAGTCTCCAAACCTAAAGAAAGAAATAGATATCCAGTTATAGGAAACACAGAGGGTCCCAAACAAGACAAACTCAAGCCGTTTCACACCAAGACATATTGTAATTAAAAAGGTGAAATTTAAAGAGAGGATTGTAAAGGCAGCAAGAGAAAAACAAAGAGTCAGTTACAAAGGAACCCCCGTGAGGCTATCAGCTGATTTCTCTGCAGAAATTTGCAGCCCAGAGTGTCATGATATATTCAAAGTCTTCAAACAGAAAAGCCTGCAATGTAGGATACACTACCCAGCAAGGTTATCATTTAGAATAGAAGGAGAGATAAAGAATTTCTCAGACAAGAAAAAACTAAAAGAACTCGGAACTACTGAACCCACCATAAAATAAATATTGAAGGGTCTTCTCTAAATAGAAAAGAAGTAAGAATCTATAGGAAAGGGAAAATAACAATATGAAAGCTAAATATATAAAAGGATTGAAGATCACTTAAATAAGCCAGTACATAGATTAAAAAACAAACAATTGTAAAAGCAATTATAACTATAATTAATAGTAAAAGGGTAAGTATGAAGATGTAAAATAGGATATCAAAATCACAAAATATGGGGGAGGGGAGTATAAAAATGTAGATCTTTTAGAATGAGTTTGAACTTGAATGACTATCAGTTTAAAGCAGATATGTATAGTTATGGATCAACATACTTGTACTACATGATAACCACAAATCAAAAACATACAGTAGAATCACAGAGAACAAAAAGAAAGGAATTCAAGCATACTACAAAAGAAAATCATCAAAACACAGAAGGAAAAACAAAAAGAAGGAGAAATGAACAAAGAAGAACTACAAAAACAACTGGAAAACAAGGATTAAAATGTCTGTAATTACATACCTATCAATAATTACTTTAAATGTCAATGGGATAAATGTGCTGATCAAAAGACATAGAGTTAGAGATGGTATAAAAAAACCCAAGAACCTACATTATGCTGCCTATGACAAACTCACTTTAGTGTGAAAGACACACAAAGATTGAAAGTGAAAGGATGGGGGTTTTGGGAAGATGGCAGAGGAGTAAGACGTGGAGCTTACCTTCTTCCCCACATATACATCAAAAATACATCTACATGTGGAACAACTACTACAGAACACCTACTGAACACTGGCAGAAGACCTCAGACTTCCAAAAAGGCAAGAAAATATCCACATAATTGGGTAAGGCAACAGAAAACAGGAGAAAAAAAAAGTGACAAAGGAATTAGGACAGGACCTGCACCTCTGGGAGGGAGGTGTGAAGGAGGAAAAGTTTCTACACACTAGGTAGCCCCCTGACTGGCGGGGACATGGGAGAGCTTCAGAGCCTCAGAGGAGAGTGCAGCAACAAGGGTGCAGAGGGCAAAGCAGAGAGAATCCCACACAGAGGATCGGTGCCAACCAGCACTCCCCAGCCTGAGACGCTTGCTTGCCTGCCAGAGTGGGTGGGGACTGGGTGTTGAGGCTTGGGCAGAGGTCAGACCCCAGGGAGAGAACTGCATTTGGCTGCATGAAGACAGCCTGAGGGGGCTAGTGTGCCACAGCTGAGGGAGTCCGGGAAGAAACCTGGGCTTTCACAGAGGCAAGGGACCATTGTTGTGGGTGCACGAGGAGAGGGGTGCACCCGCCATAGGAGCTTCTTTCTCCATGTGCTCACAGAGAGCAGGGCACCACCTACATGAGCTCTAGGGCTGGGAGCAAGCCGCAGCTGCTATCTAGGACCCCAGAGGTGGGCACGACAGCTACTGCTGCCATCGCTGCCACCAAGGTTCCTGTGAGCAAGCGCAAGTCACTGGCCAAACCTTCATGGGAGTCTGTGCAACCCACCACTGCCAAGGGTCCTGTGAGCTGGGGCCAACTACCCCGGGAGAGCAAATGGCACACCTCAGGCTGTTGCAACTTCCTGCCGGCCTCTGCCGCTGAAGGCAGTCTCAGAACATCCTAATTGTGACTGTCGTATCCCTCCTTCTCCCTGGCCTGAGTGAGCAAGTGAGCCCTAATCAGCCACTGCTTTTGCCCCCTCTTGCCTGGGCGGGGAACAGACGCCTGAGGGTGACCCAGTGCAGAGGCAAGACCAAAACCAAAGTTGAACTCCAGGGGCAGTGAGATCAAAGAAGGGAAAGGGAAATCTCTCTGTGCAGTTGCAGGAACAGCAGATTAAATCCCTACAATCAGCCTGGTAAACCCTGCATCTGTGGAATATCTGAATAGATAATGAGTGTTCCCACAATTGAGCCTGTGGACTTTGGGGGAAAGTACACACAAGAGTAAGGCCAGGTCAGAGTCTGAGCTGGCCCCACAGTGCCCACAGCAGGTCCAGAGACCTACCTAGAGTTTGCTTTCTGCTTTTAAATTGTTTTTGGTTTTATGCTTTTGTTATTTACTTTCAGTGTTTGTTTTCGCTTTTGTGTTCATTTATTTGTTTGGTTGCTCTCTTCTTTTTTGTTTTCTCTCCTTTGTGTGTGTGTGTGTGTGTGTGTTTCCTTCTGTGTGTCTGTTTGTTTTCTATTTTTTCCCTTTTCTTCTGCACCATATGGCTTGCGGGGTCATGGTGCTCTGGACAGGGGTGAGACCTGAGCCTCTGAGGTGGGAGAGCTGAGTCCAGGAAATTGGACTGCCAAAGAACTCCCAGCCCCAGGGAATATTAATTGGCAAGAGCTCTCCCAGAGGTCTCCATCTCAACACAAAGACCTGGCTCCCGCCAGTGGCCAGCAAGGATCATGAGAGATTACTACAAGCAACAATATGCCAATAAAATGGACAAGCTGGAAGAAATGGACAGAGTCTTAGAAATGCACAAACTTCCGAGACTGAACCAGGAAGAAATAGAAAATATAAACAGACGAATCACAGACACTGAAATTGAGACAGTGATTAAAAAACTTCCAACAAACAAAATCCCAGGACCAGATAGCTTCACAGGCGAATTCTATCAAAAATTTAGAGAAGAGCTAACACCCTTCCTTCTCAAACTCTTCCAAAATATAGCAGAGGGAGGAATACTCCCAAACTCATTCTACGAGGCCACCATCACCCTGATACCAAAACCATACAAAGATGTCACAAAGAAAGAAAACTACAGGCCAATATGACTGATGAACAGAGATGCAAATATCCTCAACAAAATACTAGCAAACAGAATCCAACAGCACATTAAAAGGATCATACAACATGATCAAGTGGAGTTTATCCCAGGAATGCAAGGATTCTTCAATATATGCAAATCAATCAATGTGATACACCATATTAACAAGTTGAAGGAGAAAAACCATATGATCATCTCAATAGATGCAGAAAAATCTTTTAACAAAATTCAACACCGATTTATGGTAAAAAAAAAAAAAAACCTCCAGAAAGTAAGCATAGAGGGAACTTACCTTAACACAATAAAGGCCATATATGACAAACCCACAGCCAATATCGTCCTCAATGGTGAAAAACTGAAAACATTTCCACTAAAATCATGAAAAGGACAAGGTTGCCCACTCTCACCACTATTATTTAGCATAGTTTTGAAAGTTTTCGCCACAGCAATCAGAGAAGAAAAAGAAATAAAAGGAATCCAAATCAGAAAAGAAGAAGTAAAGCTGTCACTGTTTGCAGATGACATGATACTATTCATAGAGGATCCTAAAGATGCTACCAGAAAACTACTAGAGCTAATCAATGAATTTGGTAAAGTAGCAAGATACAAAATTAATGCACAGAATTCTCTTGCATTCCTATACACCAATGATGAAAAATCTGAAAGAGAAATTAAGGAAACACTCCCATTTACCATTGCAACAAAAGGAACAAAATACCTAGGAATAAACCTACCTAAGGAGACGAAAGACTTGTATGCAGAAAAGTATAAGACACTGATGAAAGAAATTAAAGATGTTACAAACAGATGGAGATATATACCATGTTCTTGGATTGGAAGAATCAACATTGTGTAAATGACTCTACTACCCAAAGCAATCTACAGATTCAATGCAATCCCTATCAAACTACCACTGGCATTTTTCACAGAACTAGAACAAAAAATTTCACAATTTGTATGGAAACACAAAAGACCCTGAATAGCCAAAGCAATCTTGAGAAAGAAATATGGAGCTGGAGGAATTGGGCTCCCTGGCTTCAGGCTATACTACAAAGCTACAGTCATCAAGACAGTATGGTACTGGCACAAAAACAGAAATATAGGTCAATGGAACAGGATAGAAAGCCCAGAGATAAACCCACAAACATATGGTCACCTTATTTTTGATAAAGGAGGCAAGAATATATGATGGAGAAAAGACAACCTCTTCAATAAGTGGTGCTGGGAAAACTGGACAGCTACATGTAAAAGAATGAAAATAGAACACTCCTTAACACCATACACAAAAATAAACTCAAAATGGATTAGAGACCTAAATGTAAGGCCAGACACTATAAAACTCTTAGAGGAAAACACAGGCAGAACACTCTATGACATAAATCACAGCAAGATCCTTTTTGACCCAACTCCTAGAGAAATAGAAATAAAACCAAAAATAAACAAATGGGACCTAATGGAACTTAAAAGCTTTTGCACAGCAAAGGAAACCATAAACAAGATGAATAGACAACCCCCAGAATGGGAGAAAATATTTGCAAATGAAGCAACTGGCAAAGGGCTAATTTCCAAAATTTACAAGCAGCTCATGCAGCTCAATATCCACAAAACAAACAACCCAATCCAAAAATGGGCAGAATACCTAAATAGACATTTCTCCAAAGAAGATATACAGATTGCCAGCAAACACATGAAAGAATGCTAAACATCACTAATCATTAGAGAAATGCAAATCAAAACTACAATGAGGTATCACTTCACACCAGTCAGAATGGCCATCATCAAAAAATCTCCAAACAACAAATGCTGGAGAGGGTGTGGAGAAAAGGGAACCCTCTTGCACTGTTGGTGGGATTGGAAATTGATATAGCCACTATGAAGAACAGTATGGAGGTTCCTTAAAAAAAACTAAAGAATAGAACTACCATGTGACCCAGTAATCCCGCTACTAGGCATATACCCTGAGAAAACCATAATTCAAAAAGAGACATGCACCACAATGTTCATTTCAGCTCTATTTACAATAGCCAGGATATGGAACAACCTAAGTGTCCATCGACAGATGAATGGATAAAGGAGATGTGGCACATATATACAATGGAATATTACTCAGCCATAATAAGAAACGAATTTGAGTTATTTGTAGTGAGGTGGATGGAACTAGAGTCTGTCATACAGAGTGAAGTAAGTCAGAAAGAGAAAAACAAATACCATATGCTAACTTATATATATGGAATATTTCAAAAAATGGTTATGAGGAACCTAGGGACAGGACAGGAATAATGATGCAGATGTAGAGAAGGGACTTGGGGAGATGGCAAGGGGGAAGGGTAAGCTTGAACGAAGTGAGAGAGTGGCATGGACTAATATATGCTACCAAATGTAAAACAGATAGCTAGTGGAAAGCAGCCCCATAGCACATGGAGATCAGCTTGGTGCTTTGTGACCATCTAGAGGGGTTGGATAGGGAGGGTGGGAGGGAGACACAAGAGTTAGGAGATATGGGGATATATGTGTATGTATAGCTGATTCACTTTGTTATAAAGTAGAAACTAACACACCATTGTAAAGCAATTATACTCCAATAAAGATGTTTTAAAAAAAATGAATGCCATAAAGACAGGTATTATATAATGATAAAGGGATCAGTAAAAGAAGAGGATATTACACTCATTAACATATATGCACCCAATATAGGAGCACCTACATATAGAAAATACTAACAGATATAAAGGGAGATCTGGGCAATAGTACAATAATAGTAGGAGACTTTAACACCCCACTGACATCAATGGATTGATTATCCAGACAGAACATCAATAAGGCAACCAATTGAAGAATAAAAATCATATGATTATCTCAATAAACGTAGAAAAAGCTTTTGACAAAATTCAACAACGATTTATGATAAAAAACTCTCCAGGAAATGGACATAGAGGGAACATACCTCAACATAATAAAGGCCATTTATGACAAACCTACAGCAACGTCATACTCAATGGTGAAATCTAAAAGCATTTCCTCTAAAATCAGGAAAAGACAAGGATGCCCACTCTCACCACTTCTGCTTAACATAGCATTGGAAGTCCTAGGCACAGGAATCAAACAAGGAAAAGCAATAACAGGCATGCAGTTTGGAAGGAAAGAAATAAAACTGTCACTATTCGCAGATGACATGATACTATATGTAGGAAACCAAAGAGTCTCCCCAAAAAGCACTAAAAAGTTATTAGAACTAAAAAATGATTTCAGTACTGTTGCAGAATACAAGATTAATATACAGAAATGTGTTGCTTTTCTATTCAATATTAATGACCAATCAGAAAGAGAAAGGATGGCAATCCCATTTAAATTCACATTAAAAAATAATAAAATTCCTAGGAATAAACTTAACCAAGGAGGTGAAAGACCTATGCTCTGAAAACTATAAAACATTGAGGAATGAATGTGAAGGTGATATAAAGAAATGGAAAGATATCCCATGTTCTTGGATTGGAAGAATTAATATTTTTAAAATGTCCATAGTACTCAAAGCAATCTACTGATTTAATGCAATCCCCATCAAATACCCATGACATTTTTCACAGAACTAGACAAATAATCTGAAATTTTTTATGGAACCATAAAAGACCCCAAATTGCCAAAGCAATCCTGAGAAAAAAGAAAGAGCTGGAGGTATCATGCTCCCTGATTTCAGACTATACTAGAATGCTACAGTAGTCAAAACAGAATTGTACTGGTGCAAAAATATACATATAGGTTAATGAAACAAAATAGGGAGCCCAGTAATAAACCCACCCACTTATGGTTAATTAATCTACAACAAAGAAGACAGGAATATACAATGGAAAAAGACATTCTCTTCAATAAGTGGTGCTGGAAAACTGAACAGCTACATGGAAAAAAATGAGATTAGAACAATTTCTCATACCATATACATAAACAAAATAAAATAGATTAAAGACTTAAATGTAAGGCCAGAAACCATAAAAGTCCTAGAAGCAAACATAGATAGAATACTCTTTGACATAAATCATAGCAATATTTTTTGGATCTATCTCCTACAACAAAAGAAATAAAAGTAAAAATAAATAAATGCAACATAATAAAATATAAAAACTTTTGCACAGCAAAGGAAACCATCGACAAAATGAAAGACAACCTACTGAGTTGGAGAAAATATTTGCAAATGTTATGACTGATAAAGGGTTAATATCCAAAATATATAAACAGCTCAGACAGTTCAATAGCAAAAAACCCCAAACAACTCCATTAAAAACGGGCAGAAGAACTGAATAGACATTTTTCCAAAGAGGACATACAGATGGGCAAAAGGCACATGAAAAGATGCTCATCACTAATCATCAGAGAAATGCAATTCAAAACCACAGTGAGATATCACCTCACACCTGTCAGAATGGCTATCATCAAAAAGATGACAAATAACAAATGTTGGCAAGGATGTTGAGAACAGGGAACCCTTTTACACAGTTGGTGGGAATGTAAATTGGTGCAGCCACTGTAAAAACAGTTTGGAGGCTTCTCAGAAACTAAAAGTAGAACTACCATATGACCCAGCAATTCTACTCCTGGGTATATACCTGAAGAAAATGAAAGTACTAATTAGAAAAGATACATGCACCTCAATGTTCATAGCAGCATTATTTATAATAACCAAAGTATGGCAGCAGCCTAAATGTCCATCACCAGATGAATGGATAAAGATTTGGTATATATATACAATGGAATATTACTCAGCCATAAAAAAAATGAAATTTGCAACCATGTGAATGGACTTATAGAGTATTATGCTTAGTGAAATGATTCAGATAGTGAAAAATATTCTATGTAATCGCTTATACATGGATCCTAAATAAAGAAAACAAATGAGATTATATAGCAAAACAGAAACAGACTCACAGATAGAGAGAAAAACTAGTGGTTACCAGAAGGGAGAAGGAATGGGGGAGGGGTGAGATAAGGGTATGGGATCAAGAGATACAAACTACTATCTATAAAATTTATAAGCAGCAAGGATATATTGTAGAGCACAGAGAAATATAGCAATTATTTTCTAATAACTTTAAATGGAGTACAATCTATAAAAATATTGAATCAAAATGTTGTACACCTGAAACTAATATTATTTTGTAAATCAACTATACTTCAGTTAAAAAACATGAACCAGAGGACTTGACACCAGATATTTCATATATCACTTTTAAGACAGTTACTGGAAACATATACCATTCTCATCTCTCTTATTAATGAAACACAGATTGTTAAGTAATAAAGAGGGCAGAATATATTGTTTTATTTGACAGGGACATCATTCATAAAATCCTCTCTCTGTCCAAATCAGGCTTGAAACAAAATATTATCTCCCTTTACTATGTTTGGAAGCATGTGGCAAAAGGAACTTATTATTCTGCCTCACTTATTTAGTCTGGATTCATGAGGGCTTTAGGCTATGGGGCAATGGGTGATTTTCAATGGTAAATCAGACTGTATGAGAAACATTATATCCTGATTTTTACCCCTATTATTATTACATGGAGATTTCTTATATTATCTCAAAATTTTCCCAAACATAATACTATTCACCAATTAATATCAAGCACTTGAGTTTATCAGAATTCATATAATTAATTCCTCCTACTTTTGTATGTTGTTATAGACTGAGAGCTTGTGTCCAGATTCAGAAGTTAAATAATTTATAATGTGGTTGTATTTGGAGTTGGGCCCTGTTGGAAATTATTACTTCTTGAAGGTGGAGACCTCGTGAATGGGATTAATGCACTTATAAGAGACCCCAGAGAGCTCACCTGACTCTTCTGCCATGTGAGGACACAGCAAAAAGATGGCTGTCTATGAACCAGAAAGTGGACCCTCACCAGACAGGAAATCTGCTGGCACCTTGATCTTGGACTCCAAGCCTCTGGAAGTGTGAAAAATAAATGTTTGTTGTTCCACTCAGTCTGTGGTATTCTGTAATAGCAGCCCAAATCGACCAAGTTAGAAATTTAGTTAAGTTTCAAATTTGTAGAGTTATTTCAAGTGATGAGATAAAAATGTGTTAATTGTCTATGTTCATTGGTTTATAAGCTCCTTGAAGTCAGGAAAATTACTAATTGTCTTTGTGTTCTCTATTCCTTGCACAATATATGGGATGTAGAATTCACTCCACAAACCTTCTCAATTACTTGAATTCTTCTTGATCTATTGGAATTAGAATATTTGTTGATAAATTTTGATTAACTCTTTCTATGTTAAATATACATATTTGCTACAAATATTTACTCTTCTTTGGCATTTGCTATACATATATTATTTATGTTATAATTATGGGTATTTTTATACAAAGATTTTACATATTAATATGCTTTTATTTTTGATATTTTCTGTCACATCGCTCTTGGAAAATTCCATTTCCTTTCACTGATTTTTATAAATTTTAGCCTCGTGATTTTTTAAATAAATTTTCAAAACACTTTATTTTTTAACCCATCTAGAATTTATTTTTGTTTGTGATGAGGAAATATCTAAGTCTATATACCCCAAACAGGTGAAATAACCTGGCAACATTATTAAGTAATATTTTGAAAATTTTCTATTTAATATGTCTGGTTATACACCATCTAGAAGGTTCAATTTTGGTGTCATTTCTCTTCCTCTTTCTCCTCCTCTTTCCCCTCTGCCCCCTCCTCCTTCTACTTTGATATATTCTCCTACAACTAACATATTTCAATGGTCAAGGATTTCTAATGTGTACTTATACCTGGTAGGGATAACCTCCACTAATTATTCACCTTTTTCAAATGCTTCCTGCCGTTTCTAAATATTTATTTTTCCTGATAAACTTTAGAGTCATTTCGTAAAGTTTGAAAACTTCCCATAAAAATGTATTTATTTATTTTTAACTATTTTTAAAATTGAAGTATAGTTAATTTACAATGTTGTGTTAGTTTCAGGTGTACAGCAAAGTGATTCACTTATACATATATATATATATACATATACGTGTGAGTGTATATATACATATATATAAATTCTTTTTCAGATTCTTTTCCATTATATGTTATCACAAGGTATTTAATATAGTTCCATGTGCTATAGTCCCATGTCCTTGTTGTTTATCTATTTTATATATAGTAGTGTGTATATGTCAATCCCAAACTCCTAATTTATCACTGCCCCCACACCCTGCGATACCCTTTGGTAACAATAAGTTTGCATTCTATGTCTGTGAGTCTATTTCTGTTTTGTAAATAAGTTTATTTATATCATATTTTTAGATTCCACATATTAGTGATATCATATTATATTTGTCTTTCTCTGCCTGACTTACTTTACTTAATATGATAATCTCTAGGCCCATCCATGTTGCTGTAAATGACGTTATTTTATTCTTTTTTTTCTTTTTTCTTTTAACATCTTTATTGGAGTATAATTGCTTTACAATGTTATGTTAGTTCCTGCTTTATAACAAAGTGAATCAGCTATATGTATACATATATATCCCCATATCCTCTCCCTCTTGCATCTCCCTCCCACCCTCCATATCCTACCCCTCTAGGTGGTCACAAAGCACTGAGCTGATCTCCCTGTGCGATGCAGCTGCTTCCCACTAGCTATCTATTTTACATTTGGTAGTGGATCTATGTCAATGCTACTCTCTCACTTCATCCCAGCTTACACTTCCCCCTCCCCGTGTCCTCAAGTCCATTTTCTACATCTGCTTCTTTATTCCTGTCCTGCCCTTAGGTTCGTCAGAAGCTTTTTATTTTTTTTAGATTCCATATATATATGTTAGCATATAGTATTTGTTTTTCTCTTTCTGACTTATTTCACTCTGTATGACAGACTCTAGGTCCATCCACCTCACTACAAATAACTCAGTTTCGTTTTTTTTATGGCTGAGTAATATTCCATTGTATATGTGTGCCACATCTTCTTTATCCATTCATCTGTTGATGGACATTTAGATTGCTTCCATGCCTTGGCTATTGTAAAGAGAGCTGCTATGAATATTGGGATGCATGTATCTTTTCGAATTAGAGTTTTTTCTGGATACATGCCCGGGAGTGGGATTGCAGGATCATATGGTAACTCTATTTTTAGTTTTTTAAGGAACCTCCATACTGTTCTCCATAGTGGCTGTACCAATTTACATTCCCACCAATAGTGTAGGAGGCTTCCTTTTTCTCCACACCCTCTCCAGCATTTATTATTTGTAGATTTTTTTTTAGTTATGGCCATTCTGACTGATGTAAGGTGATACCTCATTGTAGTTTTGATATGCATTTCTCTAATAATTAGTGATACTGAGCATCTTTTCATGTGTCTGTTGGCCATCTGTATGTCTTCTTTGGAGAAATGTTTATTTAGGTCTTCTGCCTATTTTTTGAATGGGTTGTTTGTTTCTTTGATATTAAGGTGTATGAGCTGTTTGTAAATTTTTTGAAATTAATTCCTTGTTTGTAGCTTCATTTGCAAATATTTTCTCCCAGTCTGTAGGCTGTATTTTTGTTTTGTTTATAATTTCCTTTGCTGTGCAAAAGATTTTAAGTTTAATTCGGTCCCATTTGTTTATTTTTGTTTTTATTTCCATTACTCTAGGAGATAGAGCCAAAAAAATATTGCTGCTGTTTATATCAAAGAGTGTTCTGCCTATGTTTTCCTCTAGGAGTTTTATAGTATCCAGTGTTACATTTAGGTCTTTAATCTATTTGAGCTTATTTTTGTATATGGTGTTAGAGAATGTTCTAATTTCATTCTTTTACATGTAGCTGTCCAGTTTTCCCAGCACCACTTATTGAAGAGACTGTCTTTTCTGCTTTGTATATTCTTGCCTCCTTTGTTGTAGATTAATTGACCATAGGTGTATGGGTTTATTTCTTGGCTTTTGATACTGTTCCTTTGATCTATATGTCTGTTTTTGTGCCAGTACCATACTGTTTTGATTATTGTTTCTTTGTAGTATTGTCTGAAGTCAGGGAGTGTGATTCCTCCAGCTCTGTTCTTCTTTCTCAAGATTGTTTTGGCTATTCTGGTTTTTTTGTGTTTCCATACAAATTGTAAACATTTTTGTTCTATTTCTGTGAAAAATGCCATTGCTAATTTGATAGGGATTGCATTGAATCTGTAGATTGCCTTAGGTAGTATGGTAATTTTAACAATTGATTCTTCCAATCCAATAACACAGTATATCTTTCCATGTCTTTGTGTCACTTTTGATTTCTTTCATCAGCAAATATATATATATTTAGAATGTCACGACTCTGCATATTTATTTTGTGGAAAATTACATGCTTTGATATCTTGTTTTCCCATCCAGAATAAGACACATATTGTGAAAAATTGATTGATGTCTCAATAAAAATTTGTAATCATCTCCATAGATTGTACATAAGTCTTGCCTTTTGGTTTTCTTATTTAAAAATAGGATTCTCTTATTTACATTTGATTCATATTTTCAGTGAGCTAGTCAGAAAGAGCTTAGTGTCTTTTGTTGGGATGAAGTACCGCACAATTCTCAAAGCCATGGGGATATGTCTGTATCCAAGCATTCATAGGCCTGTATTCACCAATACACATGTGTGTATCCCACCACACACTCAGATCTGTATGCAACCTCATGTTGATGTATGACTTCATGTATGTACATATTCAGTGATATGTTAGTCTGTATCCAATTGCACATATGTGTCTATATGTGAACACAGGCCTGTGTCTGACAACACATGGATCAATCAATATCTGACTACCTATATCAATGCATTTGTATATGTATATGCATATGTATTTCGCATGATCACATACAGGTCTGTATCTGTCTACACACAAGGTTGTATCTTGCTATACACAGGTCTATGTTTGATGATACACAATCCTGTATCTGTCCACATACAGGGCTATGTCTCACCATACACTGTTCTGTATCTGACTGTATATTAATTTATGCAGAACTTGACTGAATAATTCTTCTATTCCATGTAGCATGGACTGAGGTCACTCTCTGCTATTCAGCTGACTGTTGGGCTTTTAAGGTGGGTCTAAGATGACTTCACTCATATGAATGGTGTCTTGTCAGGAATGGCTGAAAGACCAGGCTCTTCTGTTCCTCTCTCCTTCTCCATGTAGATACAGGGCCATGTAGACAATTTCTGTTCAGTGAGGTTGTCAGACTTGTAAAATGGCAGCTCAGGGCTCCCAGAGGGAGGAAGCAAAAGCTATTAGGCCAGTTAAGTCTCATTCCATCATGACATCAGCTTGAAGTCCAGGACCTCAAGTTCTAAATCCAGATTGCTTCTGCACATCAAAGGAAACAATCAACAAAATTAAAAGGTAACCTATGGAATGAGAGAAAATATTTGCAAATCATATATCTCATAAGGAGCTACTATCTGAAATATATAAGGAACTTCTACAACTCAATAACAAAAATCCAAATAACCCAATATGAAAATAGGCAGGTTCTTTGGAATATTATTCAGCCATATAAAAGAAGGGAAGCCTGCCATTTGTGAAAATATGGAAAGACTTTGAGGGCCTTATGCTAAGTGAAATAAACAGAAAGAGAAAGACAAATACTGTGTGATCTCACTTATATGTGGAATTAAAAAAAACCCTTCAGAAGTAGAGAGTAGAATGTTGATTGCCAGGGCATGAAGGGTGGGGGAAATGGGGAGATGTTGGACAAAGTGTACAAACTTCCAGTTTTAAGATGAACATGTTCTGGGGAGCTAATCCAGCATGGTGACAATAGTTAACAGTCTTGTATCATATACGGAAAGTTGCCAAGGCTTAAATGTTTTCACCACACACACACAAATTGTAATTATGTGAGGTGATGGATGTGTTAAATAACCTTATTGTGGTAATCATTTCAATATATATATGTATATCAAATCATCATTGCTGCACTCCTTAAACTTACACAAAGTTATCTGTCAATTGTATCTCAATAAAGCTGGAAAAATATTTAAAACAATAAAATTATATTTTATGAATTAAAAAATATAATCTAACACAATGAAATATCACCTCACATCTGTTAGAATGGCTATCATCAAAAAGACAAGAGATAGCAAGTGTTGCCTAGGATGTGGAGAAAAGAGAAACCTTGTGCACTATTGGTGGCAATGTAAGTTGGTGCAGTCACTATGGAAAACTGTATGGAGATTCCTCAAAAATTAAAAATAAAACTACCACATGCTCCAGCAATTCCACTTCTGGGTATATATTCAAAGGAAATGAAATCACTATTAAGAAAGAGACATCTGCACCTTCAGGTTGATTGTAGCAATATTCACAATGGCCAAGACATGGAAACTTAAATGTTTATTAACTAATACATGGATAAAGAAAATGTGATATATATATATATATATACACACACACACATATATATGTGTATATATATATATATATATATATATACGCACACATATATATGTGTGTGTGTATATATATATATATATATATAAAATTGTGTTGTACACCTTAAGCTAATACAATGCTATGTGTCAGTTATATAACAATAGAACTGGAAAAAATAAAATTCACCCTTTAAAAGGGTATGATTCAGTGATTTTTAGTATATTCACAAAGTTGTGTTACCATGACAACTAATTTCATAACATTTTCATCATACCCCCAAAAGAAATCCCGTACTCATTAACATTTGCTTCCCATTCCCCTCTCTCCCCTACCCCTGGCAACCACTAATCTGCATTCTGTCTCTATGGATTTACTTGTTTTGGACATTCCATATAAATGGAATCATACAATATCTAGCTGTTTCTGCTTTTTTCACTTAGCATAATGTTTTTGAGGTTCATCCATGTTATAATGTGTATCAGTACTTCATTTTTATTGCTGAATATTATTTCTTTGTATAGAATAACACCTTTAGTTTACCCATTCATCAATTGTTCGACAATTGGGTTCTTTAAAAATTTTAGCCATTATAAATAATGCTGCAATGAACATTGGTGTATATATGTTCTTGTGTGGACATATGTTTTTATTGTTCTTGGGTAATACCTAGGAGTGAAATTACTGGTTCTTATGGTAACTCTCAGTCTAATATTATGAGGGACTGTCAAACTGTTTTCCAAAGTGACTGCACCGTTTTACATTCCCAGCAGCAATATACAAGGATTCCAATTTCTCCACATTTTTGCAGTTGGAATTTAGATAGGGATTGCATTGAATCTATAGATTGCTTTGGGGGATTATGGCCATTCTAATAATATTAAGTCTTCCCATCAATAAACACAGAGTGTCTTTTTATTTATGAAGTTCTTCTTTAATTTCTTTCAACAATGTTTTGTAGTTTTCAGTGTACAAGTGTACTTCTTTTGTTAAATTTATTCCTCAGTATTTTATTCTTTTTGATACTATGGTAAATGGAATTTTTTTCTTAATTTCATTTTTGAATTTACATTCCTAATGTATAGAAGTAGAACTGATTTTTGTAAACTGATCTTGTATCTTACAACTTTGCTGAACTTGTTTATTACATGTAATATTTTTTGTGTGGATTCCTTAGAATTGTCTCTATATAAGATCATGTCATCTTCAAATAGAGATAGTTTTACTTCTTCCTCACCTAACTGGATGCCTTTTATGTCAGTTTCTTGTTTAATTGCCTTGAGTTGAACTTCCAGTACAATTTCAAATAGAAATGTTGAGACAAAAATCTTTGTCTTGTTACAAAATTTAGAGGGAAAGCATTCAGTCTTTCACCAGCAAGTACATTGGTAGCTGTAGGTTTTTCATAGATGCCCTTTATCGATTTGAGAAAGTTGTCCTATATTTCGAATTTGTTCAGTGTTTTTTATCATGAAAAGGTGTTGAATTTTGTCACTTTTCTGGTTTTTGTCCTTTATCCTATTAATATGGTGTATTATATCAATTGATTTTTTTGTGCGTTGAACCAATTTCCAATATAGGGATAAATCACGCTTGGTGATGGTGTATAATCATTTTTATAAATTCCTGGACTCTATTTGTTATTATGTTGAGGATTTGGGGGTCTAGTTCATATCAGATATTGGTCTGTAGTTTTACTTTCTTGTGATATCTTTGTCTGGTTTTGGTATCAAGGTAATACTGTCCTCATAGAATGAATTTGAAAGTGTTACCTTTTATTTTTTGGAGGCATTTCTAAAGAATTGGTGTTAATCTTTATTTAAATGTTAGGTAGAAATTACCAGTTAAGCCATCTGGTTTTGAACAACTGTTTGTTGGTAGATTTTATTTTTTAAATCATTTTTTCCTTACAGTTTTATTATGATATAATTGGCATACAGCACTGTATAAGTTTAAGTTGTACAGCATAATGATTTGATTTATATATATCATGAAATGATTAACACAGTAAGTTTAGTGAACATCCATCATCTCATATAGATACAAAATTAAAGAAATAGAAAAATATATTTTCCTTGTTATGAGATCTCTTAGTATTACTCTCTAAGCAACTTTAATATATAACATACAGCAGTGTTATATGTTTATCATGTTGTATATTATATCCCTAGTACTTGTTTATCTTATAACTGGAAACTTGTACCTTTTGACCACCTTCATCTAATTCCCTTTCTCCGCACCCCCACCTCTGATAACTGCAAATCTGATCATTGTTTCTATGAGTTTGTTTGTTTGTTTGTTTTGGCCACACCACGTGGCATGTGGGATCTTAGTTCCCCGACCAGGGATCGAACCTGCGCCCCCTGCATTGGAAGCATGGAGTCTTAACCACTGGACTCCCAGGGAAGTCTCACTTGTTTGGTTTCTTTTGAAGTATAATTGACCTAAACACAATATTAGTTCCTGGTACACATTATAGTGATTCCACTGTGTGTGTGTGTGTGTGTGTGTGTGTGTGTGTGTATATATATATATATATATATACATATACACACATATATACATATATATCACATCTTCTTTATCCATTCATCTATTGATGGGCACTTAAGTTGCTTCCATATCTTGGCTATTGTAAATAATACTTCAGTGAACATAGGGGTGCATATGTCTATTCAAATTAGTGTTTTCATTTCCTTCAGATAAATATACAGGAGTGGAATTTCTGGATCATGTGGTACTTCTATGTTATTTTTTAGAGGAATATTCATACTGTTTTCCATATTGGCTGCCAGCACCAATTTACATTCCCACCAACAGTGTACGATGGTTCCCTTTTCTCTATATCCTCGCCAACAATTGTTATTTGTTGCCTTTTTGATGATAAACATTCTGACAGGTGTGAGGTGATTAGTTTTGATTAGTGATATTGAGCCTCTTTACATGTGCCTGTTGGCCATCTGTATGTATTCTTTGGGAAAATGTCTATTAAAGTCTGCTGCCCATTTTTTAATTAGGTTGTTTGTTTTTTGATGTTGAGGTGTATGAGTTCTTTGTATGTTTTGGATCTTAATCCGTTCTCAAATACATCCTTTGCAAATATCTTCTCTCATTCAGTAGGCAGTTTTTTCGTTTTGTTCATAGTTTCCTTTGCTTTGCAAAACCTTTTCAATTTAATGTAGTCTAATTTGTTTATTTTTGCCTTTGTTTCCTCTGCCTGAGGAGACATATCCAAAAAAATATTGCTAAGACTTATGTCAAAGAATGTACTGTGTATGTTTTCCTGTAGAAGTTTTATTATTTCAGGTCTTACATTTAACTCTTTAATCATTTTGAGTTCATTTCTGTATATTGTTTGAGAAAGTAGTCCAATTTGATTTTTTTTTGCATGTAGTTGTCCAGTTTTCCCAGCATCATTTATTAAAGAGACTGCTTACCCTCATTGTATATTCTTGCCTCCTTTATCATACACTAATTGCCCACATAAGTATTGGTTTATCTCTGGGCCCTCTATTCTTTTCCATTGATCTATGTGTCTGCTTTTGTACCTGTACCATACTGGTTTCATAAATGTAGCTTTGTAGTATCATTTGAAATCAGTAGTCTGATATCTCTAGTTTTGTTCTTCTATATCATCATTGTTTTGGCTGTTCAGGTCATTTGTGTCTTACATGCAAACTTTAGAATTACTTGTTCTAGTTCTGTGAAAAATGTCATTGGTATTTTGATAGGGATTGCTTTGAATCTAGATCGCCTTGGGTAGTATGATCATTTTAACATTATTAATTCTTCCAATCTATGAATACAGTATATCTTTCCATTTGTTAGTGCTGTCTTTAATTTTTTTCATCCATGTCTTATTTTCAGAGCACAGGTGTTTTACCTCCATTAGATTTATTTCTAGTTATTTTATTATTTTGGTGTAATTGTAAATGAAATTGTTTTCTCAATTTCTCTTTCTGACCTTTCATTGTTAGTATATAGAAACACAACAGATTTCTGTATATTAATTTTGAATCCTGCAAATTTACCAAATTCATTAATGGGTTCTAATAATTTCTTGGTGGCGTCTTTAGGATTTTCTATATATAGTATAATGGCATCTACAAACAGTGATTATTTTACTTCTTCCTTCCCAATTGGGATTCCTTTTATTTCTTTTTCTTGTCTGATTGCTGTGGGTAGGACTTCCAATACTAAAATGAATCAAAGCAGCAAGAGTGGGCATCATTGTCTTGTTCCTGATCTTAGAGGAAATGCTTTCAGCTTTTCACCATTGAGTATGATGTTAGCTGTGGGCTTGTCATATATGGCCCTTATTATATTGATGTTTAATCCCTCTATACACACTTTCTTGAGAGTTTTTAACATAAATGGATGTTGAGTTTTGTCAAAAGCTTTTTCTGCATCTATTGAGATGATCATATGGTTTTTATTCTTCAATTTGTTAATGTGGTGTATCATATTGATTGATTTTCAGATATTGAACCATCCTTTACATCTCTGGATAAATCCCACTTGATCGTGGAATTTCATCCTTTTAATGTGTTGTTGATTTTGGTTTGCTAACAATTTGTTGAGGATTTCTGCATTTATGTTTATCAGTGATATTGGACTGTAATTTTCTTTTTTTGTGTGATATCTTTTTCTGGTTTTTGTATCAGCATGATGCAGGTCTCATAGAATGAATTTGGAAGCATTCTTTCCTCTGCAATTTCTTGGAATAGTTTGAGAAGAATGGGTGTTAACTCATCTTTAAATGTTTGATAGAATTCACCTGGGAAGCCATCTATCCTAGACTTTTGTTTATTGTTAGGTATTTTTTATTAGTGATTCAATTTTATTACTGATAATTGATCTGTTCATATTTTCTATTTATTTCTCATTCTGTCTTGGGAGATTGTGCATTACTAGAAATTTTTCCATTTCTTCTAGCTTGTCCATTTTACTGGCATATAAGTTTTCATAGTAATCTCTCTCTTTTTTTTAATATTTATTTATTTATTTTTGTCTGTGTTGGGTCTTCATTTCTGTGCAAGGGCTTTCTCTAGTTGTGGCAAGTGGGGGCCACTCTCCATCACGTTGCGTGGGTCTCTCACTATTGTGGCCTCTCTTGTTGCGCAGCACAGGCTCCAGGCACGCAGGCTCAGTAATTGTGGCTCACGAGCCTAGTTGCTCCACGGCATGTGGGATCTCCCCAGACCAGTGCTCGAACCCACTTCCCCTGCATTGGCAGGCAGATTCTCAACCACTGAACCAACAGGGAAGCCCAGTAATCTCTTTTTGATCTTTTGTATTTATGTGGCATTGGTTGTAACTTTTCCTTTTTCATTTCGGACTTTTATTTATTTGGGTCCCCTCATTTTTCTTCATGAGTCTGGCTAAATGTTTATTTTTTAACTTTTTGAAGAACCAGCTCTGTTTCATTGATCTTTTCTATTTTTTTTAGTCTCTATTTCATTTATTTCTGCTCTGATCTTTATTATTTCTTTCCATCTAATAACTTTGGGTTTTGTGTATCCCTTAACTCCCTTAAGTCCACTCCCACATTTACTGTTTTTGACATCATATTTTACATCTTTTGGTTTTGTGTATCCCTTAACTACTTATTGTGGATATAGATGATTTTACTTCATTTGTCTTTTAACCTTCTTACTAGCTTTATAAATGTTTGATCTACTACCTTTATTGTATACTTGCCTTTATCAATGAGATTTTTCCTTTTGTAATTTTCAAATTTTTGTTGTGGCCTTTTTTTCCACTTAGAGAAATCCCTTTAACATTTCTCATAGAGCTGGTTTAGTGGTGCTGAACTCTTTTAGCTTTTGCTTGTCTGTCAAACTCTTTATCTTTCCTTCAAACCTGAATGATAGCCCTTCCAGGTAGAGTATTCTTGATTGTGGTTTTTCTCCTTCCATCACTTTAAGTACATCATGAGACTTCCTTCTGGTCTGCAGTTTCTGCTGAAAAATCCACTGATAGCCTAATGGGAGTTCCCTTGTACATAACTTGTTGCTTTTATCTATTATGTCTTCTAATATGTTCTTTTCCTTTCTCTCTCTTCTCTTTCTGAGATGTCTATTATGTGAATGTTAGTAGTCTTGGTGTTATTTTAAAGGTTTCTTAAACTGTTCTAGATTTTATTTTATTTTATTTTTTCTGTTCAGCTTGATTGATTTCCACTATTCTGTTTTCCAAATTGCTGATCTATTTCTCTATATTATCTAATCTACTGTATATTACTTCCAGTGTATTTTTTATTTCAATTATTGTATTCTTCAGCTCTGTTTAGTTCTCCTTTATATATTTTAACTCTTTGTTAAACTTCTCACAGTGTTCATCCATTCTTCTCCCAAGTTCATTGATCATCTTTATCATCATTATCTTGAACTCTTTTTTGGGTAGACTGCTTATCTCCTCTTCACTTAGATCTTCTTCTAGGGTTCTATTTTGTTCTTCATTTCCAAAACATTCCTCTTTTTTCTTGTTTTGTCTGATTCTCTGTTTTTATTTTTATGTATTAAGTAAGTCAGTTACATTTCTGCGTCTCTGAGAAGTAGCCTTATGTAGGAGATGTCTTGTGGTGTCCAGCAGCACACTCCCCTCTGTTCACAGGAACTATATTCTCTAGGGGTGCCCCTTATATGGGCTTCATGGGCCCTTCTGTTGTGGTGGGGCTGATTACCATGGGGATGTTGGTAAACATGACTGGCTCCTGGCCCAGTTGGTTGCCAGGCCTTACCTAGGACAGAGGCTGCCAGCTGCTGGTGGGCAGTGCTGCATCACAGGTGGCTGGCTTCAGGGGCAAGTAGCCCCAGGGCTGATGCCAGCTTGTTGGTAACCAGAGACAGGTCTTGGGATGACTGGCTGTGGAGCCCTAGGGTTTACTGGTACTAGTGCTGGCCCACTGGTGTACAGAAACATGTCCTTGGGTGGCTGGCATTGGGCCAGGAGTCCACCTGCTCATAGATAGGGCCAGGTCATTGCCAGCCCACTGATGGTTGGGGCTACTGGCTGAGGTGTGCAACATGTCTGGGAGCTGGTTTCTGCTCCTGGTGTGTGGTGCCAGGGCCCAGGTAGTCAAGGGGCTGGTGCCTGCCCACAGGTGGGTGAGGATGTGTCCTAGGCCTAGTGCCAGCCCACTGATGGATGGGATTGTGTCCCAGGGTCTCAGGCTGAGGGCCCTGGAGCTGGTATTGGTTCTCTGGTGGGGTGTACCAGATCCTGGGTCCTCTGGTAGGAAGGGCTAAGTCCTGGGATGGCTGGAGTCTCAGAGAGGCCTACAGCAGCTGTCAGCCTCCTGGTGGGAAGATGTGTCCCTGCAAGGCTAGTTGTTTTGCCTGGGGACCCCAGGACTGGTGCTGATTGGCTTGTGGGCAGGTTGGATCCCAGTACTTATAAGCTAGGTGAAGGAATCCAAAATGGCACTTGCCAGCACCAGTACCCTCATGGTAGAATTAGCTTCCAAAAATGGGTGCTGCCAGCTCTATTTCTCCAGGGTGAGTCCCAGTTTCCTCTTGCTTCTCAAGGAGGTTCTCCAAGATTAGCAAGTAGGTCTGACCCAGGTTCCTTTAAAATTACTTCTTTTGCCCTGGGTCTCAGAGTGTGTGATATTTTGTATGCACCTTTTAAAAGCAGAGTCTCTATTTCCTACAACCCTCTTGCTCTCCCAAAAGAAAACCCCACTAGCCTTCAAATCCAAATATTCTGGGATTTCTTCCTGATGTAGGACCCTTGAGCTGGGGAGCCTAATATAGGGTCCAGACCCCTCATTCCTTAGGAAGTATCTCTACAATTGTGGTTATCCTCACATTTATGGGTCACCTATCCTGGGGTGTGGGTCTTGACTATACCATGTTTCTGTCCTTCCTACCCATCTTCTTGTGGTTCCTTTTTTTACATCTGTAGTTATAGAAGATCTTTACTACTAGTTGTTAGGTTGTTCTCATCAGTAGCCTGCAAATAATTGTGATTTTGGAGTGTCACTGGGATGAGGTGAGCTCAGGGTCTTCCTCTGCCATCTTGGCCACACCTTATTGGTAGATTTTAAATTACTAATTAAATATCTTTACTTTTGTAGGTTTATTCAGATTTCTCATTTCTTTTGATTCAGTTTTGATATTGTCTCTCTTCCTAGGAATTTTTCTTTTTCTAAATTATGTAATTTGTTTACATAAGATTTTTTGCAGTATTACCTTATAATCCTTTTTATTTCTGTAATGTGAATGTTCTTTGTTTCATTATTGATTTTAGTAATTTTAGTCATCTTTCTTTCCACTCTATCTTTCCTAAATAAAGGCTTTTTAATTTCTTTTTAATATTTTCAGAGAATCAACTTTTGGTTTGTTGTTTTCTACCTTTCATTTCATTTTTCCCACTATAATCTTTATTTTTTTCTTTCTTTCTGCTTGCTTATGGTTTAGTTTGCTCTTCTTTTACTAATTCCTTAAGGCAGAAAATTGTTACTGATTAAATCTTCCTTTTATTAGATATAGAATTTTTGGTTGACAGTATTTTTCTTTTATCACTTTGAAAATGTCATTCCAGTGCTTTTTGGCCTCCATGGTTTCTGATGAGAAACCCACTCTACTGAGAATCATCTGCATGTAATGAGTCAACTTCTCCCTGGCTACTTTCAAGATCTTCTTTATGTCTTTAGACAGATTGGTAATAACATGTCTAGGTATGATCTCTTTGAGTTTATCTTAGAATTTGTTGAGATTTTGGAGTCATATATTAATGTTTTCATCAAATTTTGAAGTTTTGTTGGGTTATTTTTTCATATAATCTTTCTTTCACTTCCTCTCTCTCCTTTCCTTCTGGACTCCTAGTATGTGTATTTTAATAGATTGATGGTATCCATAGGTCCCTGAGGCTCTGTTCATTTTTCTTCATCCTTTTTTCTGTCTGTTCCTCAGACTTGGTAATATCAATTGACCCACCTTCAAGTTCATGGATTCTTTCTGTTGTCTGCTTAAACTGTTGTTGACCTCTCGTGGTGAGGAGTTATTTAAATAATTATACTTTTCAACTCCAGAATTTCTACTTAGTTATTGTTTTCTAAAAAAATAATTTCTACCTCTTTAATGATATTCCCTTTGCTGAAAAGTCATTCTCATATTTTTCTTTAGTTCTATAAATATAGTTTTCTTACTTCTTCAAAAATATTTTAAATAACTTATTTAAAGCCATTACAAAAAATAAACACTCCTCAGATTGCTGCAAGCCCCTGGTTAATTTTTAGAATTCTAAAAAAGTGGTTTGTGACTTTTTTTTTTTACCGGCTTTCTCACTGCTTTTATGGAGGAGAGAAATTTTGGAGACTCTTACTCCATTAATTTCTGTGATATCTGTACTATAATGACATTACAGACTATACTATAAAGAATAATTTTATAGATCTATATTTATAAAATGTGTCAGTATATCTATAGGATAAAGTTTTAGAAGTTAAATTGGTCAAAGGGCAGTTAATTTGTAATTATGTTAAAACTGTCAATTTTATGTTGAACATTGTTTTCCCTTGAGGTTTGATACATAAAGTTTTCACAAATCTTTTAGATTGTTTCTACTTCTTGGATTGGGTTATTTCCTAGTTTCCTATAGACAAAATTGAAGACTGACAAGTAGTAGACCTTGTATATCTATTGTCCAGCATAGTGCTTGATGCTTAATATGTGTTCATACGAATATATGAGTGAATGAATGAATACATGAAGTACCTATGTCCTCTTCTATAATATAGTTTATCAACTATGTGGAGTGGAGAAGTGGACTTACACCTTCAATCTCCTAAACAAGGTGCTTGAAAATTAAGATATATGTTGAGCTCCAGGCTCAAGTCACTATACTTGGCCAGTTTATGAAGCTGAAAGACATCATATATAAACCAGACTGTACTTTCCAGGGCTGAAGGTGACCAAACACAAATTGGGCTATCTTGTTCAGTGTGTTCACCAGAGTCAAGATAGTTTCAAGGCAGTGATAGAGTTAAGATCAGTAATCAATCTTATCCTCTGTCACTTGCTAGCTTTGTGACCTTAGTTAAATTTTTTTTTATTTTTTTTTATTTTTTAAACATCTTTATTGAAGTATAATTGCCTTACAATGGTGTGTTAGCTTCTGCTTTATAACAAAGTGAATCTGTTATACATATACAATATGTTCCCATTTCTCTTCCCTCTTGCATCTCCCTCCCTCCCACCCTCCCCATCCCACCCCTCTAGGTGGTCACAAAGCACCGAGCTGATCTCCCTGTGCTATGCGGCTGCTTCCCACTAGTTATCTATTTTACATTTGGTAGTGTATATATGTCCATGACACTCTCTTACCCTGTAACATCTCACCCCACCCCCTCCCCATATCCTCAAGTCCATTCTCTAGTAGGTCTGTGTCTTTATTCCCGTCTTGCCACTAGGTTCTTCATGGCCTTTTTTTTTTCCTTAGATTCCGTATATATGTGTTAGCATACTGCATTTGTTTTTCTCTTTCTGACTTACTTCACTCTGTATGACAGACTCTAAATCCATCCACCTCATTACAAATACCTCCATTTCATTTCTTTTTATGGCTGAGTAATATTCCATTGTATATATGTGCCACATCTTCTTTATCCATTCATCTGTCGATGGACATTTAGGTTGCTTCCATGTCCTGGCTATTGTAAATAGAGCTGCAATGAACATTTTGGTACATGACTCTTTTTGACCTATGGTTTTCTCAGGGTATATGCCCAGTAGTGGGATTGCTGGGTCGTATGGTAGTTCTATTTGTAGTTTTTTCAGGAACCTCCATACTGTTCTCCATAGTGGCTGTATCAATTTACATTCCCACCAACAGTGCAAGAGTGTTCCCTTTCCTCCACACCCTCTCCAGCATTTATTGTTTCTAGATTTTTTGATGATGGCCATTCTGACCGGTGTGAGACGATATCTCATTGTAGTTTTGATTTGCATTTCTCTAATGATTAATGATGTTGAGCATTCTTTCATGTGTCTGTAGCCCATCTGTATATCTTCTTTGGAGAAATGTCTATTTAGGTCTTCTGCCCATTTTTGGATTGGGTTGTTTTTTTGTTGTTGTTGTTATTGAGCTGCATGAGCTGCTTGTAAATCTTGGAGATTAATCCTTTGTCAGTTGCTTCATTTGCAAATATTTTCTCCCATTCTGAGGGTTGTCTTTTGGTCTTCTTTATGGTTTCCTTTGCTGTGCAAAAGCTTTTCAGTTTCATTAGGTCCCATTTGTTTATTTGTGTTCTTATTTCCATTTCTCTGGGAGCTGGGTCAAAAAGAATCTTGCTGTGATGTATGTCATAGAGTGTTCTGCCTATGTTTTCCTCTAAGAGTTTGATAGTGTCTGGCCTTACACTTAGGTCTTTAATCCATTTTGAGTTTATTTTTGTGCATGGTGTCAGGGAGTGTTCTAATTTCATACTTTTACATGTACCTGTCCAATTTTCCCAGCACCACTTATTGAAGAGGCTGTCTTTTCTCCACTGTATATGCTTGCCTCCTTTATCAAAGATAAGGTGACCATATGTGTGTGGGTTTATCTCTGGGCTTCCTATCCTGTTCCATTGATCTATATTTCTGTTTTTGTGCCAGTACCAAACTGTCTTGATTACTGAAGCTTTGTAATATAGTCTGAGGTCAGGGAGCCTGATTCCCCCAGCTCCATTTTTCGTTCTCAAGATTGCTTTGGCTATTCGGGGTCTTTTGTGTTTCCATACAAATTGTGAAATTTTTTGTTCTAGTTCTGTGAAAAATGCCAGTGGTAGTTTGATAGGGATTGCATTGAATCTGTAGATTGCTTTGGGTAGTAGAGTCATTTTCACAATGTTGATTCTTCCAATCCAGGAACATGGTATATCTCTCCATCTATTTGTATCATCTTTAATTTCTTTCATCAGTATCTTCTAATTTTCTGCATACAGGTCTTTTGTCTCCTTAGGTAGGTTTATTCCTTGATATTTTATTCTTTTTGTTGCAATGGTAAATGGGAGTGTTTTCTTAATTTCACTTTCAGATTTTTCGTCATTAGTGTATAGAAATGCAAGAGATTTCTGTGCATTTATTTTGTATCCTGCTACTTTACCAAATTCATTGATTAGCTCTAGGAGTTTTCTGGTAGCATCTTTAGGATTCTCTATGTATAGTATCATGTCATCTGCAAACAGTGACAGCTTTACTTCTTCTTTTCCGATTTGGATTCCTTTTATTTCTTTGTCTTCTCTGATTGCTGTGGCTAACACTTCCAAAACTATGTTGAATAATAGTGGTGAGAGTGGGCAACCTTGTCTTGTTCCTGATCTTAGTGGAAATGGTTTCAGTTTTTCACCATTGAGGACAATGTTGGCTGTGGGTTTGTCATATATGGCCTTTATTATGTTGAGGAAAGTTCCCTCTATGCCTACTTTCTGCAGGGCTTTTATCATAAGTGGGTGTTGAATTTTGTCAAAAGCTTTCTCTGCATCTATTGAGATGATCATATGGTTTTTCTCCTTCAATTTGTTAATATGGTGTATCACATTGATTGATTTGCGTATATTGAAGAATCCTTGCATTCCTGGGATAAACCCCACTTGATCATGGTGTATGATCCTTTTAATGTGCTGTTGGATTCTGTTTGCTAGTATTTTGTTGAGGATTTTTGCATCTATGTTCATCAGTGATATTGGCCTGTAGTTTTCTTTCTTTGTGACATCTTTGTCTGGTTTTGGTATCAGGGTGATGGTGGCCTCGTAGAATGTGTTTGGGAGTGTTCCTCCCTCTGCAATATTTTGGAAGAGTTTGAGAAGGATAGGTGTTAGCTCGTCTCTAAATGTTTGATAGAATTCACCTGTGAAGCCATCTGGTCTTGGGCTTTTGTTTGTTGGAAGGTTTTTAATCACAGTTTCAATTTCAGTGCTTGTGATTGGTCTGTTCATATTTTCTATTTCTTCCTGATTCAGTCTTGGCAGTTTGTGCATTTCTAAGAATCTGTCCATTTCTTCCAGGTTGTCCATTTTATTGGCATAGAGTTGCTTGTAGTAATCTCTCATGAACTTTTGTATTTCTGCAGTGTCAGTGGTTACTTCTCCTTTTTCATTTCTAATTCTATTGATCTGAGTCTTCTCCCTTTTTCTCTTGATGAGTCTGGCTAATGGTTTATCAATTTTGTTTATCTTCTCAAAGAACCAGCTTTTAGTTCCATTGATTTTTGCTATTGTTTCCTTCATTTCCTTTTCATTTATTTCTGACCTGATCTTTATAATTTCTTTCCTTCTGCTGGCTTTGGGGTTTTTTGTTCTTCTTTCTCTAATTGCTTTAGGTGCAAGGTTAGGTTGTTTATTCGAGATGTTTCCTGTTTCTTGAGGTAGGCTTGTATTGCTATAAACTTCCCTCTTAGCACTGCTTTTGCTGCGTCCCATAGGCTTTGGGTCGTCGTATCTCCATTGTCATTTTTTTCTAGGTATTTTTTGACTTCCCCTTTGATTTCTTCAGTAATCACTTCGTTATTAAGTAGTGTATTCTGTAGTCTCCATTTGTTTGTATTTTTTACAGATCTTTTCCTGTAATTGATATCTAGTCTCATAGCGTTGTGGTCGGAAAAGATACTGGATACGATTTCAATTTTCTTAAATTCGCCAAGGCTTGATTTGTGACCAAAGATATGATCTATCCTGGAGAATGTTCCATGAGCACTTGAGAAAAACGTGTATTCTGTTGTTTTTGGGTGGAATGTCCTATTAATATCAATTACGTCCATCTTGTTTAATGTATCATTTAAAGCTTGTGTTTCCTTATTTATTTTCATTTTAGATGATCTGTCCATTGGTGAAAGTGGGGTGTTAAAGTCCCCTACTATGATTTTGTTACTGTCGATTTCCCCTTTTATGGCTGTTACTATTTGCCGTATGTATTGAGGTGCTCCTATGTTGGGTGCATAATTATTTACAATTGTTATACCTTCCTTTTGGATCGATCCCTTGATCATTATATAGTGTCCTTCTTTGTTTCTTATAATAGTCTTTATTTTAAAGTCTATTTTGTCTGATATGAGATTTGCTACTGCAGCTTTCTTTTGATTTCCATTTGCATGGAATATCTTTTTCCATCCCCTCACTTTCAGTCTGTATGTGTCTCTAGGTCTGAAGTGGGTCTCTTGTAGACAGCATATATATGGGTCTTGTTTTTGTATCCATTCAGCCAGTCTGTGTCTTTTGGTGGGAGCATTTAATCCATTTACATTTAAGGTAATTATCAATATGTATGTTCCTATTCCCATTTTCTTAAATGTTTTGGGTTTGTTATTGTTGGTGTTTTCCTTCTCTTGTATTTCTTGCCTAGAGAAGTCCCTTTAGCATTTGTTGCAAGCTGGTTTGGTGGTGCTGAACTCTCTCAGCTTTTGCTTGTCTGTAAAGCTTTTAATTTCTCCATCAAATCTGAATGAGATCCTTGCTGGGTAGAGTAATCTTGGTTGTAGGTTTTTCTCCTTCATCTCTTTAAGTATATCCTGCCACTCCCTTCTGGCTTGCAGAGTTTCTGCTGAAAGATCAGCTGTTAACCTTACAGGGTTTCCCTTGTGTGTTATTTGTTGCTTTTCCCTTGCTGCTTTTAATATGTTTTCTTTATATTTAATTTTTGGTACTTTGATTAATATGTGTCTTGGCGTGTTTCTCCTTGGGTTTATCCTGTATGGGACTCTCTGTGCTTCCAGGACTTGATTAACTATTTCCTTTCCCATATTAGGGAAGTTTTCAACTATAATCTCTTCAAATATTTTCTCAGTCCCTTTCTTTTTCTCTTCTTTTTCTGGGACCCCTATAATTCGTATGTTGGTGCGTTTAATGTTGTCCCAGAGGTCTCTGAGACTGTCCTCAGTTCTTTTCATTCTTTTTTCTTTATCCTGCTCTGTAGTAGTTATTTCCACCATTTTATCTTCCAGGTCACTTATCCTTTCTTCTGCCTCAGTTATTCTGCTATTGATCCCATCTAGAGTATTTTTAATTTCATTTATTGTGTTTTTCATCATTCCTTGGTTCCTCTTTAGTTCTTCTATGTCCTTTTTAAATGTTTCTTGCATTTTGTCTATTCTATTTCCAAGATTTTGGATCATCCTTACTATCATTATTCTGAATTCTTTTTCAGGTAGACTACCTATTTCCTCTTCATTTGTTAAGTCTGGTGTGCTTTGACCCTGCTCCTTCATCTGCTGTGTGTTTTTCTGTCGTCTCATTTTGCTTATCTTACTGTGTTTGGGGTCTCCTTTTCACAGACTGCAGGTTTGTAGTTCCCGTTGTTTTTGGTATCTGTCCCCAGTGGCTAAGGTTGGTTCAGTGGGTTGTGTAGGCTTCCTGGTGTAGGGAACTAGTGCCTGAGCTCTGGTGGATGAGGCTGGATCTTGTCTTTCTGGTGGGCACATCCACGTCTGGTGGTGTATTTTGGGGTGTCTGTGGCCTTATTATGATTTTAGGCAGCCTCTCTGCTAATGGATGGGGCCGTGTTCCTGTCTTGCTAGTTGTTTGGCATAGGGTGTTCAGCACTATAGCTTGCTGGTCATTGAGTGATGCTGGGTCTTGATGTTGAGATGGAGATCTCTGAGAGATTTTTGCCGTTTGGTATTACGTGGAGCTGGGAGGTCTCTTGTGGACCAGTGTCCTGAAGTTGGCTCTCCCACCTCAGAGGCACGGCCCTGATGCCTGGCTGGAGCACCAAGAGCCTTTCGTCCACACGGCTCAGAGTAAAAGGGAGAAAAAATATAAAGAAAGAAAGAAAGAAAGAGGCTATAATATAGTGAAGTAAAATAAAGCTATTGTAAAGCAAAGCTATACAGACAAAATCTCACCCAAAAGCATATACATATACACTCACAAAAAAAAAGGAACAGGGGAAAAATTAATATATCCTGCTCCCAAAGTCCACCTCCTGAATTTGGGATGATTCATTGTCTATTCAGGTATTCAACAGATGCAGGCACGTCAAGTTGTTTGTGGAGTTTTAATCCGCTGCTTCTGAGGCTGCTGGGAGAGATTTCCCCTTCTCTTCCCTGTTCGCACAGCTCCTGGGGTTCAGCTTTGGATTTGGACCCGCCTCTGCGTGTAGGTCGCCTGAGGGCGTCTATTCCCCGCCCAGACAGAACGGGGTTAAAGGAGCAGCTGCTTCGGGGGCGCTGGCTCACTCAGGCCGCGGGGAGGGAGGGGTATGGAGGAGGCGGGGCGAGCCTGCGGCAGCAGAGGCCGGCGTGATGTTGCAGCAGCCTGAGGCGCGCAGTGCCTTCTCCTGGGGAAGTTGTCCGGGAATCACGGGACCCTGGCAGTGGCGGGCTGCACCGGCTCCCGGGAGGGGCGGTGTGGAGAGTGACCTGTGCTCACACACAGGCTTTTTGGAGGCGGCAGCAGCAGCCCCAGCGTCTCACGCCCGTCTCTGGAGTTCGTTTAGGCGGCGCTCTGAATCCCCTCTCCTTGCGCGCAGCGAA
The DNA here is from genome assembly GCF_028021215.1 of Eschrichtius robustus. Taxonomy (NCBI): domain Eukaryota; kingdom Metazoa; phylum Chordata; class Mammalia; order Artiodactyla; family Eschrichtiidae; genus Eschrichtius; species Eschrichtius robustus. The sequence goes on along the minus strand of NC_090845.1, from coordinate 72,699,484 downwards.
ACAAAGAGGCAAGAAAAAGTCTCTTGCCTCTTCGGCAGCTGCAGACTTTTCCCGGTCTCCCTCCCAGCCAGCTGTGGTGCGCTAACCCCTTCAGGCTGTGTTCACGCCGCCAGCCCCAGTCCTCTCCCTGCGATCTGACCGAAGCCCGAGCCTCAGCTCCCAGCCCCGCCCACCCCGGTGGGGGAGCAGACAAGCCTCTCGGGCTGGAGAGTGCTGGTCGGCACCGCTCCTCCGTGCGGGAACCTCTCTGCTTTGCCCTCCGCACCCCTGTGGCTGCGCTCTCCTCCGTGTCTCCGAAGCTTCCCCCCTCTGCCACCCGCAGTCTCTGCCCGCGAAGGGGCTTCCTAGTGCGTGGAAATCTTTCCTCCTTCACGGCTCCCTCCCACTGGTGCAGGTGCCGTCCCTATTCTTTTGTCTCTGTTATTTCTTTTTTCTTTTGCCCTACCCAAGTACGGGGGGAGTTTCTTGCCTTTTTGGAGGTCGGACGTTTTCTGCCAGCGTTCAGTGGGTGTTCTGTAGGAGCAGTTCCACGTGTAGATGTATTTCTACTGTATCTGTGGGAAGGAAGGTGATCTCCACGTCTTACTCTTCTGCCATCTTCTCTCCTCCCTCTAGTTAAATTATTAAAGATCACTGAATCTTAGTTGTTTCATTTACGAGGTCGAGATAATAACAGCACCTTTCATTGGGTCATTTCTGAGGATTAAAGTAGATAATGGATATAAAACATGAATATATTAGCTATTGATTGCAGACTGGTGGTCTACATTCTGAAAACTGCTTTCACACATGTTTAGTTTGACCCACACAATGCTTTTTGTTTAAAAAATAATCACCCATATTTAAATATTGGAAGATTTCAAAACATCCAGATTTTTTCAAGCTTCTCTTGGAAAAAAATATCACTATATGATATCATCTAAATTCCAGGGGTTGAATTTGATATGTAGAAGGAATCTGCTTGTTCCTGGAGCTCCATGCTTCAAAGGTGGCCTTCCCTATGTTTTGTCTCCCAAAACAGTGGGTTCTTTTTTCTGGGATCAATGCAGATAAATAAGTTCAAAGGTATCTTACACTGATTATAGGTTCCTCCTTAAACCAACAATTTCATTATGTCACCAGTGGCTCCAATTTATATTATTAATAGATATTGTAATTAAGAGTTCAGGTAGGCTTCATAGCACAGTGGTTAGAAGAGTAGACTTTGAAATTTATCTGACACACACTACGTTTATGACCTTAAGCACATTACTAAAATTTACTGAATCTAAATTTCTTCATTTATGAAACATATATAATAACAACACAATTCATTGGGTTTTGAGGATTAAATGAGATCATCCATATAAAGCATAAAACATAAAATTTGGTGCATCAAAAATGTTCAGTGAAGGTTAGTTATTACTGTAGAAAATTTTACAGAGTGAAGATCATCTTCAACATTTAAAATACCTCACACATAACTAAATCCAGTGAATGAATCTGTGACCTTCAATTATGATGTTGGTTTTATGTGCCTTCAGCCTGGCATAAGGCCTAATGAACGTCAAAGATTAGGAAAATTTGAATGTATTTGATGATTCTGTGTTGCTGAAAGGAAGATGGAACTTTACCACATCACCCAGATTTCTTAGTAAAAAGTGGTGCCCAATATTCTTGAGGAACATACATGCAAAAATCCTCAACAAAATATTAGGAAACTGAATCCTACAATGCATTAAGGAATCATGCACTGTGACAAAGTGTGATTTATTTCAGGGATGCAAGGAGGGTTCAACATCCACAAATCAATCAACATGATACATCACATTAACAAAATGAAGGACACAAATCATACAATCCTCTCAATAAATGCAGAAAAAGCAACTGAGAAAATTCAACATCTATTTGTGATAAAAACTCTCAACAAAATAGGTTTAGAGGGAATTTACCTCAACATATTAAAGGCCGTATATGACAAACCACAGCTAACATCATATTCAGTGGTGAAAAGCTGAAAGATTTTCCTCTAAGATCAGAGAAGAAGACAAGGATGCCCACTCTCACCACGTTTATTCAACACAGTATTGAAAGTACTACTCACAGAAATTAGACAAGAAAAAAAAGGCATCCAAATCAGAAAGGAAGAAGTAAACCTGTCACTAGCTGCAAATGACATGATATTAAATATAGGAAAATCTAAAGACTCCACTAAAAACTTTTAGAACTAATAAATAAATTCAGTGAAGTCGCCAGATCCAAAACCAATATACAGACATCTATGGCTTTTCTATACACTAATAACAAATTATCGGAAAGAGAAATTAAGAAAACAATCCCATTTACAATTGTATCATAAAGAATAAAATACCTAGGGATAAATTTAAATAAGGAGGTAACAGACCTGTACACTGAAAGCTATGACACTGATTAAAGAAATTGAAGGTGACACAAATGAATTAAAATGTATTTTATGTTCATGGCTTGGAAGAATTAGTATTGTTCAAATGTTTATACTACCCAAAGCAATCTACAGATTTAGCACAATCCCTATCAAAATTCCAATGGCATATTTCACAGAGCTAGAACAAATGATTCTAAAATTTGTAAGGAATTACAACAGATCCTGAATAGCCAAAACAGTCTTGAGAAAAAAAAAGAACAATCTGGAAGTATCATGTTCCCTGATTTCAAACTATACTACAAAGCTAACAGAAGCAAAAGTAAACATGTGGGACTACATCAAATTAAAAAGCTTCTGCACAACAAAAGAAAGCAAATGAAATCACCAACAAAATGAAAAGGCAATGTAATAAATGGGAGAAAATATTTTCAAATATGTTTGCTAAAGTTTTAATATCTGAAATATATAAAGAACTCAAACAACTAAATAGCAAGAAACCAAACAATCTGATTAGAAAATGGGCGGAAGATTTAAATAAATATTTTTCCAAAGAGGTCATACAGATGGCCAAAAGGCACATGAAAAGATGCTCAACATTACTAATCATTAGGGAAATGCAAATCAAAATCACAGTGAGATATCACCTCACATTTGTTAGAATGGCTATTATTGAAATGATAAATAATAACAACTGTTGGTGAGGATGTGGAGAAAAAGTAACCCTTTTAAACTGTTGGTTGGACTGTAAATTGGTGCAGCCACTACAGAAAACAGTATGAAGATTCCTCAAAAAATTAAAAATAGAACTACCATACAACCCAGGTATTCCACTTCCGAATATTTATCTAAAGAACACAAAAACACTAATTTGTAAGGATATATGCACCCTCATGTCCATTGCAGCATTATATAACCGATATGGAAATAACCCAAGTATCTATCAATGAATGAATGGATGAAAAAGATGTGATATCTATGTATATAGATATAGATAGATATATAGATGTATAATGGAATACTGCTCACGCATAAAAAGAATGAAATCCTGCCATTTGTAAAAACATGGATGAACCTTGAAGGTCTGTGCCTTTTTCTGTTTTGTAGGTAAGTTTATTTGTATCATTTTTTAGATTACACATATAAGCGATATCATATGATATTTCTCTTTCTCTGCCTGACTTACTTCACTTAGTATGATAATCTCTAGGTCAATCCATGTTGCTTTAAATGGCATAATTTCATTCATTTTTATGGCTGAGTAATATTCCACTGTGTATATATACTGCATCTTCTTTATCCATTCATCTGTTGATGGACATTTAGGTTGCTTCCATGTTTTGGCTATTGTAAATTGTGCTGCTATGAACATTGGGGTGCATGTATCTTTTCAAATTATAGTTTTCTCCAGTTATAAGCCCAGGAGTGGGATTGTTAAATCTGCCTTACATGAAATACTAAAGACAGTTCTTCTAGTAGAAATGAAAGGACACTAATTAACAATATAAAAGTATAAAACTGACTGGTAGAAGTAAACATATAGTCAAATTCAAAATATCCTAATACTGTAATGGTGATGTGTAAATCATTTTTATCTCTAGTATAAAAGTTGAAAACAATAATATTAAAAATAACTATAGCTACAATAATTTGGTAATAGATGCACAATATAAAAAATGTAAAGTGTGACATCAATTGTATAAAACATGAGGGGAGAAGAAGTAATATTGTACAGTTTTTGTATGAGACTGAAGGTAAGTTGTTTTCAACTTAAAATAGACTGTTATATCTATAATATGCTTTCTGTAAGCCTCATGGCAACCAAAAAGAAAAAAAAAACTATAATAGATACACAAAAGATAAAGAGAAAGGAATTAAAGTATACTACCACAAAAAAAAAAATCAAAAAACAAGACAGCAGTGAGGAAGAAAGGAACAAAAACTCAGCAATTAACAAAATGACAATAGTAAGTCCTCATCTATCAATAATTACTTAAGTCAAAATGGACTAAATTACCCAATCAAAAAGCAAAAAAGTAGCTGAATTATGAAGAAACAAGATTGTTGGGAAAATTAATAAAGTAGTGTTGTTCAGGCTTCAGAGGCAGAAGCAGACCTCTGACTGACCTGTGACTTTGTCTGGACTGCGCGCCTGGTTGCACACTTAAGAATTGTTGCTAGCAAGTCAAGCAGAGCTTACAATAAGAAAGGGAGTGGGTCTTGGAATTTCTTGAGCCCTGGGGACCTGGCCAGTCCCCCGGGGTCTATAAAATATTGTGACTCACATGGTGAAATCAACAGCATTGTTAAAGTGAATCCAGACCTGCATTTTTGCATGCAAACTGATGTCAGTTTGTGGCCTGGAATTCTAAACGGAAGCCCCCAGAACTCCAATCTGAAGTCTCACCTGTGGGGTGGATGCACCTCCCGGGACCCTTCCCAACTGGGGCTCCAGATTGCTGTCACTTGGGACTTCCCAGCACTGCTTGGATCTGGATGTAGGTGCTTCTCCAATTCAGTGATATATAAACCTCTGTCTTTACTATTCTTTCTTAGTTAGTTATACCATTCTTTTCTTAATTAGTATACTGTAGTCTTTGTTAATTCAATAAACTCTCTCTAAATTCTTGTTTAGCTAAGTGTAGAGTGGTTATTTTGCCAGCAAATCCAACGAACCTTGAAACTGAAAGTAAGGCTTTTGGCAAAACAAAGATCCAAGTATATGCTGCCTACAAGAGACTCGCTTTAGCTTTAAGGACGCATATTGAAAGTGAAAGGATGTTAAAAGATATTCAATGCAAATGGTAACCCAAAGACAATAAGAGTGCTATACTTAAAAAAGATAAAATAGACCTTCAGTCAAAATTGGTCAGGAGAGACAAAGAATGTCACTATATAGTGATAAAGGGGTCAATTCAACAAAAGAATATAACTATTATATATACACTCAACAGTAGAGTGCCTAAATATTTAGAGCAAATATTAACAGAAGTAAGTGAGAATAAGACAGAATTACAATAATAGTAGAGGACTTCAATACTCCATCTTCAACATTGGATAGATCATCCAGACAGAAAATTAATAAAGAAACAGCAGAAATGAATAACACTATGGATGAAATGGACATGACAGAAAAGACATATAAAGAACATTTCATCCAACAGCACCAGAATACACACTTTTCTCAAGCACACATGGAATATTTTCCAGGATAGACCATATGTTGGAACAAAAAGCAAGCCTTAAGAAATTTAACAATATGAAAAGCATATTTAAAATCTTTTCTGACCATAATAATATAAAATTAGAAATCAACAGCAGGAGGAAAACACAAAAATCCACAAAATAAATGGAAATTAAACAGCATACTCCTGACAAACAGTGGGTGAAAGAAGGAATCAAAAGAGAAATAAGAAATATATTTAGAGACAAATGAAAATGAAAACACAGCATACTAAAACTTATGGGATGCAGCAAAAGCCATTCTAAGAGAGAAGTTTAGAGTGATAAATGCTTACATAAAAAAAAAAGAAAGGTCTCAGATAAACAACCTAACTTTACACCTCAAGAAATTAGAAAAAATATGAACAAACTGAAAGTTAACAGAGAGAAGGAAATAATAAAAATTAGCACAGAAATAAGTGAAATAAAGACAAGAAAGGCAACAGAAAAAACTAATAAAACTAAGACTTTTTTTGCAAAGATACACCAGATTGATAAATCTTTAGCTGGACTAATCAAGAAGAAAAAGAAGATTCAAATAAACAAAATTATAGATGAAAGTGGAGACATTACAACTGACACCACAGAAATACAAGGGAGCATAAAATCTACTATGAGAGATTAAATGCCAACAAATTAGATAACCTAAGAGAAATGGATAAATTCCTAAAAACATAAAGCCTACCAAGACTGAAACACAAAGAAATAGGAAGTCTGAAAGGACAAATAACAACTAAGGATATTGAAACAACAATCAAGAGTTTCCCATCAAAGAGAAACATATTCTGTAATAACCTAAATGGGAAAAGAATTTGAAAAAGAATAGATACATGTATATGTATAACTGAATCACTTTGCCATACATTTGAAACAAACAACATTATTAATCGACTATGTTATAATATAAATAATAAAAATTATAAAAAGAGACTCCTGGGATCAAAATTCTATCAAACATTTAAAGAAGAATTAACAGCACTAATTAAGAATTCTAAAACACTTCTACAAAGTTGAAAAGGAGGAAACACTCCTTTTATAAGGCCAACATTACTCTCATACCAAAACCCAGATAAAGACACTACAAAAAAGAAAACTACAGGCTAAGTAAAGAGATGAATATAGATGCAAATATTCTTAACAAAATTCTAGCAAAGTGAATCCAACAGCACATTAAACATATCACACACCATGAAAAAGTGAGATTTATCCCTGGGATCTAAGAAGAGTTCAATATATGCAAATCAATGAACATGGTACACCACATTAATAGAAAGGATAAAAATTGTATGATCCTGTTAATAGATGTAGAAAAGGCATTTGACAAAATTCAACATCTTTTCTTGATACAAGCTGTCAACACTGGTATAGAAGGAACATTCCTCAACATAATAAGGGCCATAAATTGCAAACCCATGGCTAACATCATAATGGTGAAAAGCTAAAAGCTTTCCCTCTAAAATTAGGAACAAGAAAAAAGTGCCCACTCTTACCACTCCTATTCCACATAGTGTGGGAAGTCTTAGCCAGAACCATTAGGTAAGAAAAAAGAAACAAAAGACACGAAAATCAGAAAGAAAGAAGTAAAATTGTCTCTGTTTGCAGATGGCATGATCTTATGTATAGAAAACCACAAAGATGCCACCCAAAAAATTATTAGAATTAACAAATGCAGTAATGTTGCAGTATAAAAAATCAACATGCAAAATTATTTGCTTTTCTGTACACTAACAATGAAATATCTGAAAGAGAAATAAAATAATTCCTCTTACAATAACACCAAAAACAATAAAATACTTAAGAATAAATGTTACCAAGGTCTGTATACTGAAAAATATGAGACGTTGATGAAATGAAGAAGACACAAATAAATGGAAAGATTTCCCATACTCATGGATCAGAAGAATTAATATTGTGAAAAAGTCCATACCATCCGAAGCCATTTATAGATTTGTTTTAATTCCTGCAAAAGTCCAATAGCATGTCTCACAAAAATAGAATAAAACAATATGAAAATTAATATGGAATCTCAAAAGACACCAAATAGCTAAAGCAATCTTTAGAGAGAAGAGCAAAGCTGGGGGCATCATACTTTGTGATTTCAAACTGCATTACAATGCATTAGCAACCAAAGCAGTATGGTGCTGGCATAAAAACAGAAACATATACCAATAGAGCAGAAAACAGAGTCCAGAAATAAACCAATGCATATATGGTCAACTAATATTTGACTAGGAATCAAAAAAAGCTAAATGGGGAAAAGATAGTTTTCAATAAATGATATTGGGAAAATTGGATATTCACATGCAAAAGAATGAAACAGGAACCCTATCTTGCACCACTCACAAAAATTAGCTTGAAATGTATTAAAGACTGAATTATAAGACCCGAGGCCATAAAATTCCTAGAAGAAAACTCAGGTGAAAAGCTCCTTGATATTGCTTTTGGCTAAGATTTTTTAAAATTTTATACCAATAGGCAACCAAAGCAAAAATCAACAAATGGGACTACATCATACTAAGATGTTTCTGTACAGCAAAAGCAACAATCAACAAAATTAAAAGCAATCTACAGAATAGAAAATATTTGCAAATCATATATCTGTTACAGGGTTAATATCCGAAGTATATAAGAAACTCCTACAAATAAATAGCAGTCCCCCAAAATAATACAATTAAAAATGAGCAGAGATTCTGAATAGGCATTTTTCCAAAGAAAACATACAAATGTCCAACAGGTATGTGAAAAGATGATCAATATCCATAACAATCATATAATCATAATCATAATCATTTCCCATAATAATCAGGGAAACGAAAATCAAATGCAAATAAAAATCATAATGAGATATCACCTCAAACGTGTTAGAATGGTTATTATCAAAATGATAAGAGAGAACAAGTGTTGGCAAATATGTGGAGAAAAGGGAACCCTAATGAACTTTTGATGAGAATGTAAATTGATACAAAAACTATAAAAACCAGTATGGAGATTCCTCAAAAAATTAAAAATAGACCTGTCATATCATTCAGCAATCCCACTTCTGAGTATATATCCAAAGGAATTGAAATTACAATTTCAAAGTGTTATTTGCACCCCATGTTCATTGCAGATTATTCACAGTAGACAAGGCATAGAAACAACTTAAGTGTTCATCCATGGATAAATAAACAAAGGAAATGTGGTGTATATGGAATATTATTCAGGCATAAAAATGAGAAATCCTGACACTTGTGATAACATGCGTGGAACTTGAGGGCATTATGATAAGTGAAGTAAAACAGACAGTGAAAAACAAACACCATAAGATCTCACTATTATGTGGAATCTAAAAAGAAAGGTAACTCAAACTCATAGAAACAATAGAATGATGTTTGCCAGGGGCTGGGGGTTGTGAGAAATGCAGAGATATTGGTCAAATCGTATAAACGTCCAGTTAAAAGATGAATAAATTCTGGGGATCTAATATTCAGCATGGTGATTGAAGTTAACAATACTGCATTAAACTTGTAAATTGCTAAGAGATGTTCTTAAATGTTCTCATTACCAAAAAATGTAATTATTTGAGGTGATGGATGTATTAACTAACTTTACTGTGGTAATCATTTCACAATACATACATGTATCTAATTATCACGCTGTACAACTTAAACTTACATAATGTTATGTGTCAATTATATCTCAATAAGCCTGGGATTGGGGAAGGAGAGGAGAGGACAGATCCTGTAGCAAACTTTAATAAGACCATTTAAAAAGGATGCCAACAAAACACATTTGAAGAGGGTTACAACATTTGAATAATAACATATCAAGATCCTATCATTTTGCTGATTTTAGCTTTCTTTAGTCATATGTAGTACTGTTAAATTAAGGAGGGGTTGATTTCATCATCAGAATTCTGGCTTGAAGCTTCATAAAAACCACGGTTTATTTTTTTGTTTTGTTTTGTTTTGTTTTTCACGAAATGGCAAACTTTATTTGTTTATTTATTTAAAATTTTAAATTATATGTTATTTCTTTTTTTATACAGCAGGTTCTTATTAGTCATCAATTTTATACACATCAGTGTATACATGTCAATCCCAATTGCCCAATTCATCACACCCCCACCCCTACCCCCCTGGGGCTTTCCCCCTTGGTGTCCATACATTTGTTCTCAACATCTGTGTCTCAACTTCTGCCCTGCAAATCGGTTCATCTGTACCATTTTTCTAGGTTCCACATACATGCATTAATATACGATATTTGTTTTTCTCTTTCTGACTTACTTCACTCTGTATGACAGTCTCTAGGTCCATCCACGTCTCAACAAATGACCCAATTTCGTTCCTTTTTATGGCTGAGTGATATTCCATTGTATATATGTACCACTTCTTCTTTATCCATTCGTCTGTCAATGTGCATTTAGGTTGCTTCCATGACCTGGCTATTGTAAATAGTGCTGCAATGAACATTGGGGTGCATGTGTCTTTTTGAAGTGTGGTTTTCTCTGGGTATATGCCCAGTAGTGGGATTGCTGGATCATATGGTAAATCTACTTTTAGTTTTTTAAGGAACCTCCATACTGTTCTCCATAGTGGCTGTATCAATTTACATTCCCACCAACAGTGCAAGAGGGTTCCCTTTTCTCCACACCCTCTCCAGCATTTGTTGTGTGTAGATTTTCTGATGATGCCCATTCTAACTGGTGTGAGGTGATACCTCATTGTAGTTTTGATTTGCATTTCTCTAATAATTAGTGATGTTGAGCAGCTTTTCATGTGCTTCTTGGCCATCTGTATCTCTTCTTTGGAGAAATGTCTATTTAGGTCTTCTGCCCATTTTTGGATTGGGTTGTCTGTTTTTTTAAATATTGAGCTGCATGAGCTGTTTATATATTTTGGAGATTAATCTTTTGTCAGTTGATTCACTTGCAAATATTTTCTCCCATTCTGAGGGTTTTCTTTTCGTCTTGTTTATGGTTTCCTTTGCTTTGCAAAAGCTTTGAAGTTTCATTAGATCCCATTTGTTTATTTATTTATTTTTTATTTCCATTACTCTAGGAGGTGGATCAAAAAAGACCTTGCTGTGATTTATGTCAAAGAGTGCTCTTTCTATGTTTTCCTCTAAGAGTTTTAGAGTGTCTGTTTTTACATTTAGGTCTCGAATCCATTTTGAGTTTATTTTTGTGTATGGTGTTAGGGAGTGTTCTAATTTCATTTTTTTACATGTAGCTGTCCAGTTTTCCCAGCACAACTTATTGAAGAGACTGTCTTTTCTCCATTGTATATCCTTGCCTCCTTTGTCTTAGATTAGTTGACTATAGGTACGTGGGTTTATCTCTGGGCTTTCTATCTTGTTCCATTGATCTATGTTAATGTTTTTGTGCCTGTACCATATTGTCATGATTGTTGTAGCTTTGTAGTATAGTCTGAAGTCAGGGAGTCTGACTCCTCCAGCTCCGTTTTTTTCCCTCCAGACTGCTTTGGCTATTCGGGGTCTTTTGTGTCTCCATACAAATTTTAAGATGCTTTGTTCTAGTTCCATAAAAAATGCCATTGGTAATTTGATAGGAATTGCGTTGAATCTGTAGTTTGCATTGGGTAGTATAGTCATTTTCACAATATTGATTCTTCCAATCCAAGAACATGATATATCTCTCCTTCTGTTGGTATCATCTTTAATTTCTTTCATCAGTGTCTTATAGATTTCTGCATACAGGTCTTTTATCTCCCTAGGTAGGTTTATTCCTAGGTATTTTATTCTTTTCATTGCCATGGTAAATGGGAGAGTTTCCATAATTTCTCTTTCAGATTTTTCATCATTGGTGTATAGGAATGCAGGAGATTTCTGTGCATTAATTTTGTATCCTGCAACTTTACCGAATTCATTGATTAGCTCTAGTAGTTTTCTGGTGGCATCTTTAGGATTCTCTATGTATAGTATCATGTCATCTGCAAACAGTGACAGTCTTACTTCTTATTTTCCAATTTGTATTCCTTTTATTTCTTTTTCTTCTCTGATTGCCGTGCCTAGGACTTCCAAAACCATGTTGAATAATAATGGTGAGAGTGGACATCCTTGTCTTGATTTGAGTCCTCTCCCTCTTTTTCGTGGTGAGTCTGGCTAATGGTTTATCAATTTTGTTTATCTTCTGAAGGAACCACCTTTTAGTTTATTGATCTTTGCTATTGTTTTCTTTGTTTCTATTTCATTTATTTCTGCTCTGGTTTTTATGATTTCTTTCCTTCTGCTAACTTTGGGTTTTGTTTGTTCTTCTTTCTCTAGCTCCTTTAGGTGTTAAGTTAGATTGTTTACTTGAGATTTTTCTTGTTTCTTGAGGTAGGCTTGTATAGCTATAAACTTTCCTCTTAGAACTGCTTTTGCTGCATACCATAGGTTTTGGGTCGTCGTGTTTTCATTGTCATTTGTCTCTAGGTATTTTTTGATTTCCTCTTTGATTTCTTCAGTGATCTCTTGGTTATTTAGTAACGTATTGTTTAATCTCTATGTGTTTGTGTGTTTTTTACGTTTTTTTCCCAGTAATTCATTTCTAATCTCATAGTGTTGTGGTCAGAAAAGATTCTTGATATGATTTCAATTTTCTTAAATTTACTGAAGCTTGATTTGTGACCCAAGATGTGATCTATCCTGGAGAATGTTCTGTGTGCACTTGAGAAGAAAGTGTAATCTGCTGTTTTTGGATGGAATGTCCTATAAATATCAATTAAATCTATCTGGTCTATTGTGTTATTTAAAGCTTCTGTTTCCTTATTTATTTTCATTTTGGATAATCTTTCCATTGGTGTAAGTGAGGTGTTAAATTCCCCCACTATTATTGTGTTACTGTCGATTTCCTCTTTTATAGCTGTTAGCAGTTGCCTTATGTATTGAGGTGCTCCTATGTTGGGTGCATATATATTTATAATTGTTATATCTTCTTCTTGGATTCATCCCTTGATCATTATGTAGTGTCCTTCCTTGTCTCTTGTAACATTCTTTATTTTAACGTCTATTTTTTCTGATATGAGTATAGCTACTCCAGCTTTCTTTTGATTTCCATTTGCATGGAATATCTTTTTCCATCCCCTTCCTTTCAGTCTGTATGTGTCCCTAGGTCTGAAGTGGGTCTCTTGTAGACAGCATATATATGGGTCTTGTTTTTGTATCCATTCAGCAAACCTGTGTCTTTTGGTTGGAGCATTTAATCCATTCCCGTTTAAGGTAATTATCGATATGTATGTCCCTATGACCATTTTGTTAATTGTTTTTGGTTTGTTTTTGTAGGTCCTTTTCTTCTCTTGTGTTTCCCATTTAGGGAAGTTCTTTTAGCATTTGTTGTAAAGCTGGTTTGGTGGTGCTCAATTCTTTTAGCTTTTGCTTGTCTGTAAAGCTTTTGATTTCTCCGTCGAATCTGCATGAGATCTTTGCCGGGTAGAGTAATCTTGGTTGTAGGTTCTTCCCTTTCATCACTTTAAGTATATCATACCACTCCCTTCTGGCTTGTAGAGTTTCTGCTGAGAAATCAGCTGTTAACCTTATGGGAGTTCCCTTTTATGTTATTTGTCGTTTTTCCCGTGTTGCTTTCAATAATTTTTCTTTGTCTTTAATTTTTGCCAATTTGATTACTATGTGTCTTGGCATGTTTCTCCTTGGGTTTATTCTGTAGGGACTCGCTGCGCTTCCTGGACTTGGGTGACTATTTCCTTTCCCACGTTAGGGAAGTTTTCTACTAAAATCTCTTCAAATATTTTCTCTGGTCCTTTGTCTCTCTCTTCTCGTTCTGGGACCCCTATAATGCAAATGTTGTTGTGTTTAATGTTGTCCCAGAAGTCTCTTAGACTGTTTTCTTTTCTTTTCATTCTTTTTTCTTTATTCTGTTCTGCAACAGTGAATTCCCCCCTTCTGTCTTCCTGGTCACTTATCTGTTCTTCTGCCTCAGTAATTCTGCTATTGCTTCCTTCTAGTGTCGTTTTTATTTCACTTATTGTATTGGTCATCTCTGTTTGTTTGTTCTTTAATTCTTCTAGGTCTTTGTTAAACATTTCTTGCATCTTCTCGATCTTTGCCTCCATTCTTTTTCCGAGGTCCTGGATCATCTTCACTATCATTATTCTGAATTCTTTTTCTGGATGGTTGTCTATCTCCACTTCATTTAGTTGTTTTTCTGGGGTTTTATCTTGTTCCTTCATCTGGTACATAGCCGTCTGCCTCTTCATCTTGTCTATCTTTCTGTGAATGTGGTTTTTGTTCCACAGGCAGCAGGGTTGTAGTTCTTGCTTCTGCTGTCTGCCCTCTGGTGGATGAGGCTATCTAAGAGGCTTGTGCATGTTTCCTGATGGGAGGTGCTGGTGGTGGGTAGAGCTGACTGTTTCTCTGGTAGGCAGAGCTTAGTAAAACTTTAATCCGCTTGACTGTTGATAGGTGGGTCTGGGTTCCCTCCCTGTTGGTTGTTTGGCCTGAGGCAACTCAACACTGGAGCCTACCTGGGCTCTTTGTTGGGGCTAATGGTAGACTCTGGGAGGGCTCATGCCAAGGTGTACTTCCCAGAACTTCTGCTGCCAGTGTCCTTGTCCTCACGGTGAGCCACAGCCATCCCCTGCCTCTGCAGGAGACCCTCCAACACTAACAGGTAGGTCTGATTCAGTGTCCCCTGGGGTCACTGCTCCTTCCCCTTGGTTCCGATGCACACACTACTTCGTGTGTGCCCTCCAAGAGTGGAGTCTCTGTTTCCCCCAGTCCTGTTGAGGTCTTGCAATCAAATCCCACTAGGCTTCAAAGTCTGATTCTCTATGAATTCCTCCTCCTGTTGCCGGACCCCCAGGTTGGGAAGCGTGACGTGGGGCTCAGAACTTTCACTTCAGTGGGTGAACTTCTGTGGTATAACTGTTCTCCAGTCTGTGAGTCACCCACCCTGCAGTTATGGGATTTGATTTTACTGTGATTGCGCCCCTCCTACCGTCTCATTGTGGCTTCTCCTTTGTCTTTGGATGTGGGGTATCTTTTTTGGTGAGTTCCAGTGTCTTCCTGTCAATGATTGTGCAGCAGCTCGTTGTGATTCTGGTGTTCTCACAAGAGGCAGTCAGAGCACGTCCTTCTACTCTGCCATCTTGGTTCAGGGTCCCTAAACCATGTTAAAGAGAAAATAATTAGGGAATTAGAAAATATTCAAATAAATAAATAAATAGAAGAAGAGATGTTAAAAAGTTTATAAAATTAATGAAACAGGATATTTGGTTTATGGACTATACTAAATGTTTTCATTGTGTAAAATATGCTTAATATTTCTATATGTGAGTGTATGAAGTAGGTGCTGAAATGAACTGAAAAGAGACTGGTATTTTAATAAGATTTAGGACTTTGCTTGAAAGGGAATGCAAATAAGATGTGTGCTCTAGACAGATTGAGTGTTTCAGGGCCAAGAACAGTGTGTGCAGTTTTGAAAATAGAGAGCTTCCTCTCAACACATATCTCTGCACATTTTGCTTAATCAAACATTTGATGACCTTGTCCTTGTCTGTGATTCCCAAGAATCATTGTGCAGTTGAAAACTACACAGGGTAGTCAATACATTTGAAAATGGAATCATTACTGCTAAGAACCCAGCAGCATAAAAATTTAGGCCTATTCTGCCACCTAGTGGACATAGAGCAGAATGCCACCAAGTCTCCCAAATAAAGGAATTTAGGTATAAGCCACGTATTCAAAAGTACAGAATGCTAGAAAGAGTCCTCACAGATGTAATTGCATTTTTCAGGAGCTAGTGCAAACATTATTTTAGAGGTGCTTCAGTGCTGAGGGCGAACTGTTTTAGGCATCCCAATAGAAGATTTTTCTAAGAGGAGGCATTCCTTTATTTATCAGGGGTCCCATGAAACTCATGATGTTTGGGGG
Source organism: Eschrichtius robustus (assembly GCF_028021215.1). Lineage (NCBI taxonomy): Eukaryota > Metazoa > Chordata > Mammalia > Artiodactyla > Eschrichtiidae > Eschrichtius > Eschrichtius robustus. The sequence goes on along the minus strand of NC_090845.1, from coordinate 72,684,012 downwards.
TGTCTCAATGAAGGAGCATCTGGGATCCCACTCTTTGGTTAATGTCTGAGAACTCTAGTACAAGCAGACCAAGTTTTGAGAAATGACCTTAAGGCAAAGTGCCATCACTAATTGAAAGAAGACAAAAATTACTCTTCCTAATGGTTTCCTGTAGATATGAGTCAGGCATGACAGACATTACCCACTTTCCCATGAGTCTAAGCCAGGTTGCAGAGAAAGGGACAGGTAAGGATCAACTTAGCCTATGATGTACATCTATACATTGGTAACTGGAGAACATGTGAAAAGAGACCACTAGAAAAGTAGCACTTTTCTTTGAAGGGTTCTTAATGTAAAACAGCTGTGGAGATTTAGACATGTAGACTAACAAAACAGAGTAGACCAAAAGGAGACATTCATATATGAAAACTTTATTTATGACAGAGATGTTTTTTGTCCATTAATGATGCTTGGTCAGTTGGATAGCCATATAGTAAAAAAAATGTGTATCTTGACTTCTATCTTGCATATACACAAAAGTCTATCCCAAGGGGTTTAACATAAGAGTATATTTATGACCTTGTGGGTAGTTAGTGAGCATGTAGGTACATTTACAAATAGTTGTTTTAATATCCTTGTCTACTAATTCTATTATCTGTGTTATTTTGGGGACTGTATCTATTGATTGATTTTTCTCCTCATTATGGGATATATTTTTCTGCTTCTTTGCATGCCTGGTACTTCTTGATTTAATACAAGACATTGCAAATTGTACATTGTTGGGTGTTGATTTTTTTTTTTTTTTGCTTTGTTTTAAAGCTTTGTTCTCCTACATAATTAAGATATTTGGAAACAGTTTGATCATTTCAAAGTTTTCTTTTAAGAGTTTTTAGGTGATACTAGAGCTACAAAGATATTTTGGTTTAGGGTTAATTTTTCCTGTCTTCTGAGGTAATATCCTTCTCTATCTGATGTCCCCATTCATTAAGAGATTTCTTGACTTTGGTTTTTGAGAATGTGAACTATTCACAACCCTGAGTTCCAAGAATTGTTCTGCCTTCTCCTTTCTAATAGTTTGATGGTAGTTTCCTCATATACATGATCAGAACTCAGTGGAAGACTGGAAGGAGAGGCCTCTGTCCATCTCCAGAGATCCCACTCTGTGCAGACTTTTCCTCTCTAGTGCTCTGCCCTTTGTAACTCTTTGGCCTCCTCAAATCCTCCACCCTGTCTCCTCAACCGAGTGAGAATATCAGACTTTTTTTGCATTCTTGCTTCCTGCATTATATCTTGGAAACTCCTTTCCCACAGTAAGCTAGGGCAATTTTAGGGCTTATGTTATTTGTTTTCCTACTATCAGGGATCCTATGAGGCCTTGTTGTCCAATGTTTAAAAATTATTGTTTCATATATTTTTGTCTGTTTTTCCAGTTTTATTGAGAAATAATTGACATACATCATTGTATAAATTTAAGGTGTACAGCATGACAGTTTGATTTACATATATTGTTAAGTGAATACCACAATAGATTCAGCTAACATCCATTTTCTCATATAGATACACTAAGAAGAAAGAAAAAAAGAAAAAAGGGAAGAAAATTTCTTGTGATGAGAACTCTTAAGATTTACTCATTTAACAACTTCCCTATATACCATACAGTAGTGTTAACTATAGTCTTCACATTGTACATTAAATTTCTAACATTTATTTATCTTATAACTGGAAGTTTGTACATTTTGAGCACCTTTCTCTGATTCCCCTTTCCCCTAATCTCCACTTCTGGTAATAACAAGTATGCTTTCTTTTTCTATGAGTTTTTTTTTTAGATTCCACATATAAATGAGATCATACAGTATTTGTCTTCCTATGCGTGCTTTATTTCACATAGCATAATGCCTGCAAGGTCTATTTATAGTATTGCAAATGGCAGAAATTCCATGCTTTTATGGCTAAATAATAATCCATTGTACATATATAGCACAACTTCTTTATTTATTCATCCACTGATGGACATTAAGGTTGTTTCCATTTCATGGCTATTGTAAATAGTGCTGCTATGAACATTGGGGTGCATGTATTTTTGAGTTAGTGTTTTCTTTTCCTTTGGAGATATTCGCAGAAGTGAAATTTCTAGATCATATATGGTAGTTTTAATTTTTTAATTTTTTCAGCATCCTCCATACTGTTTTCCACAGTGGCTCTACCATTTTACAAACCCATCAGCAGTGCACAAGAGTTTCCTTTGCTCCACATCTATGACAGCATTTATTGTCTCTTTTTTTTTTCAGTTTTGTTGAATGTAATTGACATATAGCACTGTATAAGTTTAAGGTATATAACATAATTATTTGACTTGCATATATCATGAAATGATTACCAGAATAAGAATATCCATCATCTTGTATTGAAACAAAATTAAAGAAATAGAAAAAACATTTTTCCTTGTGTGAGAACTCTTTAGATTTCCTGTCTTAACACATTTCATATATAACATAAAACAGTGTTAATGGGCTTCCCTGGTGGCGCAGTGGTTGAGAATCTGCCTGCTAATGCAGGGGACACGGGCTCAAGCCCTGGTCTGGGAAGATCCCACGTGCCACGGAGCAGCTAGGCCCGTGAGCCACAACTACTGAGCTTGCGCATCTGGAGCCTATGCTCCACAACAAGAGAGGCCACGATAGTGAGAGGCCCGCACACCGTGATGAAGAGTGGCCCCCACTTGCCACAACTAGAGAAAGCCCTCGCACAGAAACGAAGACCCAACACAGCCAAAAATAAAAATAAAATAAATTAATTTAAAAAACAGTGTTAATAATATTTAGCATGTTGTACATTATATCCCTATTACTTATTTATCTTATAACTAGAAGTCTGTACCTTAATAGAATCAGTTACACACTGACTGCATTGCCCCTCCACTACACTAGCAGAGGACCATGTGGAGAGGTCTCCCCTGGATCTCTGGTTCCTCCAGTGGGAAAAGAGAACCTGAAGGGGACAACCAACATCCCCCCATTATTGTGGATTGCTTTGTGGTAGCCCTTACTCTGGTCTCACTCTGTAAGGATTGCAGATGAACAAAGATACCACAAGAAAGAAAATTAGAGGCCAATATCACTGATGAACATAGACACAAAAATCCTCGACAAAATACTAGCAATCTAAATCCAACAGTACATTAAAATGATCATACACCATGATCAAATGGGATTTGTCCCAGGGAGGCAAAGATTCTTCAATATACAGAAATCAATGTGATGCACCATATTAACAAATTGAAGAATAAAAACCATATGATCATCTCAATAGATGCAGAAAAATCTTTTGACAAAATTCAATAAAATACTCTCCAGAAAGTGGACATAGAGGAAACATACCTCAAGAAATAAAGGCTCTACATGTAAAACCCACAGCTAACATCATACTAAACAGTGAAAAGTTGAAAACATTTCCTCCATGATCAGGAATAAGACAACTATGTCCACTCTTGTTACTTTTATTCAACATAATATTGGAAGTCCTAGCTACAACAACCAGAGAAGAAAAAGAAATAAAAGGAATCCAAATTGGAAAAGAAGAAGTAAAATTGTCACTGTTTGCAGATGACATGATACTATACATAGAAAATCCGAAAGATGCTACTAGAAAAATACTACAGCTCATCAATGAATTGAGTAAGGTTGCAGGATACAAAATTAATACACAGAAATCTGTTGCACCTCTTTACACTTACAACAAAAGATAGAAAGACAAATTAAGGAAACAGTCCCATTTACTATAACATCAAAAAGAATAAAATACCTAGGAATAAACCTACCTAAGGAGTCAAAAGACCTGTACTCTGAAAACTATAAGACACTGATGAAAAAACTTAAAAATGACCCAAATAGATGGAGAGATATAACATGCTCTTGGATTGAAAGAATCAATATTGTCAAAATGACTATACTACACAAATCAATCTACAGATTCAATGTAATCCCTATCAAATTACAAATGGCACTTTTCACAATTTGTATGGAAACACAAAAGACCCTGAATAACCAAAGCAATCTTGAGAAAGAAAAAATGAGTTGGAGGAATCACACTCCCTGACTTCAGACTATACTACAAAGCTACAGTCATCAAAACAGTATTGTACTGGCACAAAAACAGAAATATAGATCAATGGAACAGAAGAGAAAATCCAGAGATAAACCCAAGCACCTATGGTCACCTAATCTATGGCAAAGGAGGCAAGACTATACAAAGGAGAAAAGGCAGTCTCTTCAATTAGTGGTGCTGGGAAAACTGGACAGCAACATGTAAAAGAATGAATTTACAACACTCCCTAACACCATACACAAAAATAAATGCAAAATGGGTTAAAGACCTAAATGTAAGGCCGGATAATATAAAAGAGGAAAACATAGGCAGAATACTCTCTGACATAAATCACAGTAAGATCTTTTTTGATCCACCTCCTAGAGGAATGAAAATAGAAAAAAAATTTAAACTGGGACAAAATTAAACTTAAAAGGTTTTGCACAGCAAAGGAAACCATAAACAAAACAAAAAGACAACCCATAGAATAGGAGAAAATATTTACAAATCAAGGGATTAATCTCCAAAATATACAACACCTCATGCTGCTCAATATGAAAAAAAAAAAAACCCAGTCAAAATATGGGCAGAACATCTAAATAGACCTTTCACCAAAGAAGATATACAGATGACCAACAGGCAAATGAAAATATGCTCAGTATCACTAATTATTAGAGAAATGCAAATCAAAACTACAATGATGTATCTCCTCACACCATTCAGAATGACCATCATCAAAAAATCTACAAACAGTAAGTACTGGAGAGGGTGTGGAGAAAAGGGAACCCTCTTGCACTGTTGGTGGGAATATAAATTGGTATAGCCACTATGGAGAACAGTATGGAGGTTCCTTAAAAAACTAAAAATATAGCTATCATATAATCCTGCAATTGCACTCTTGGAAATATATCCAAAGAAAACCGTGGTTCAAAATGATACATGCACCCCAACATTCATTGTTGCACTATTTACATTAGCCAGGACATGGAAGCAACCTAAATGTCCATCGATAGAGGAGTGGATAAGGAAAATGTGGTATATATACACAATGGAATATTACTCAGCCATAAAAAGAATGAAATAATAACATTTGCAGCAACATGGATGGACCTAGAGATCATCATACTGGGTGAAGTAAGTCAGACAGAGAAATACAAATGTCATATATTATCACTTATATTTGGAATCTTAAAAAATGGTACAAATGAACTTGTTTACACAACAGAAATAGAGTCACAGAAGTAGAAAACAAACTTATGGTTTCCAGGGGAGGAAGCTGGGGAGGGAGATAAACTGGGAGATTGGGATTGACATATAAATACTACTATATATAAAATAGATACCTAATAAGGATATACTGTATAGCACAGGGAACTCTTCTCAATACTCTCTAATGACCTATATGGGAAAATAATATAAAAAAGAATGGCTATATCTGTATGTATAACTGATTCACTTTGCTGTACAGCAGAAACTAACACAACATTGTAAATCAACAATATGCCAATAAAATTTTTTAAAAACCTACCTAAAGAGGAAAAACCTGTACTCCGAAAACTACAAGACACTGTTGAAGAAATCAAAGATGACACAAACAGATGGAAAGATATACCATGTTCTTGGACGGGAAGAATCAATGTTATCAAAATGACTATTCTACCCAAGGCAATCTACAGATGCAATGCAATGCCTATCAAATTATCAATGGCGGGTTTCCCTGGTGGTGCAGTGGTTGAGAATCTGCTTGCCAATGCAGGGGACACGGGTTCGAGGCCTGGTCTGGGAAGATCCCACATGCCGCAGAGCAACTAAGCCCGTGAACCACAACTACTGAGCCTGCACGTCTGGAGCCTGTGCTCTGCAACAAGAGAGGCCGCAATAGTGAGAGGCCCGCACACCACAATGAAGAGTGGCCCCCACTAGCCACAACTAGAGAAAGCCCTTGCACAGAAACGAAGACCCAACACAGCCAAAAATAAATAAATAAATAAATTAATTAATTAAAAAAAAAAAACTTAAAAAAGAAAATTATCAATGGTATTTTTTTTAGCAGATCTAGAACAAAAAAAATCTTAAAATTTGTATGGAAACACAAATGACCCTGAATAGCTATAACAATCTTGAGAAAGAAAAATGGAGCTCGAGGAATCAGGCTCCCTGACTTCAGACAGTATTATAAAGTTACAGTAATCAAAACAGTATGGTACTGGCACAAAAACAGATGTATAGATCAATGGAACAGGATAAAAAGTCCAGAAGTAAACCCACACAGCTATGGTCAATTAAGCTATGACAAAGGAGGCAAGATTATACAATGGAGAAAAGACAGCCTCTTCAATAAGTGGTGCTGGGAAAACTGGACAGCTACATGTAAAAAAATGACATTAGAACATTCTCTAACACCATACACAAAAATAAACTCAAAATGGATTAAAGGCCTGAATGTTACACAGGTTACTATAAAACTCTTAGAAGGAAACATAGGCAGAACACTCTTTGATACAAATAGCAATATTTTTTTTGGCTCTACCTCCTAGTGTAATAAAAATACAAACAAAAATAAACCGATGGGACCTAATTAAACTTCAAAGCTTTTGCATAGCAATGGAAACCATAAACAAAACAAAAAGTCAACCTATAGACTAGGAGAAAATATTTGCAAATGATGCAGCTGACAAGGGATTAATCTCTAAAATATACAAACAGCTCATGCAGCTCAATAATAAAAAAGACAAACAACCCAGTCAAAAAATAGATCTAAATAGACGTTTCTTCAAGGTAGACATACAGATGGTCAAAAAGCACATGAAAAGATGCTTAACATCGCTAATTATTAGAGAAATGCAAATCAAAACTACAGTGAGTCAGAATGGTAACACCAGTCAGAATGGTCATATCAAAAAGTCTATAAAAAATAAATGCTGAAGATTGTGTGGAGAAATGGCAACGTTCCTACACTGTTGGTGAGACTGTAAATTGGTACAGCCACTATGGAGAAGCAGTGTGGAGGTTCCTTTAAAAAGTAAGTGTAGAACTGCCATATGATACAGCAACTCCACTCCTGGGGCACTGCAGCTGGAGAAAAGCACAATTGGAAAAGATACATGCACTCCAATGTCCTTTGCAGCACTATTTACAATAGCCAAGGCATGGAAACAACCTAAGTGTGCTTCAACAGATGAATGTATAAAGAAGATGTGGTATATATATATATATATATATATATATATATATATATATATATATATATATATATATATGTGTGTGTGTGTGTGTGTGTGTGTGTGTGTGTGAAATGGAGAATTGGAGAATTAGTCATAAAAAGAATGAAATAATGCCATTTGAAGCAACAGGATCGACCTGGAGATTATCACACTAAGTCAAGTCAGAGAAATACAAATATTATATAATTTCCCTTTATATGGAATCTAAAAAATAGTACAAATGAACTTATTTACAAAACAGAAAGAGACTCTCACAGACAAGGAAACAAACTTATGGTTCCCAAATGGGAGAAGGATAATTTAGGATGTGGGGATTAACCTATACACACTATTATATATAAATTAGATAATCAACAAGCTCCTCCTGCATGGCACAGGGAACTCTACTCAGTAATAACCTATATGGGAAAAGAATCTGAAAAAGAATAGATATATGTATATGTGTAACTGAATCACTTTGCTGTACACCTGAAACTAACACATTATATACCAACTATACTCCAATATAAAATAAAAATTAAAAAAAGATTCATACATACAAAATTCTTCATGTAAGTGTCACTGTCTTTCAAATTTAGTTAATATATCATTTGCTTATATTTGGATTTGCAATATTAGGTTGTCCCAACACTACCTAAATGGCCTAATCACACCTCATTACTAACACAACCTACCTGATTCTTTAAAATGAAACATCTGAACCACTGAGGAGACATCAAAAGTTTTAGAGCAGAATTTAGGAAGATTCATTTGGATGATACAGTAAATTCATTATATCTCCAATTTCAGAGACTCTGTGGTATGTTACAGAAATCCAAAGTGGCCATGATATATCCCAGTGGTCCCCAAAGTTTTTGGCACCAGGGACCAGTTTTGTGGAAGACAATTTTTCCATGGACCTGGGGCGGTGGATGGTTTTGGGATGATTCAAGCACATTACATTTATTGTGCACTTTATTTCTATTATTATTACATTGTAATATATAATGAAATAATTATACAACTCACTATAATGCAGAATCAGTGGGAGCCCTGAGCTTGTTTTCACTTGCCACTCACTGAGAGGGGTTTGATATGAGTCTGCAAGCAATTGATTTATTATTGTCTCTGTGCAGTCAAACCTCTCTGCTAATGATAATCTGTATTTGAAGCCACTCACCAGCGCTAGCATCACCACTTCAGCTCCCCTTCATATCATCAGGTATTATATTCTCATAAGGAGCGCACAACCTAGATCCCTCGCATGCATAGTTCACATTAGGGTTCGTGCTCCTATGAGAATCTAATGCCGCCGCTGATTTGATAGGAGGTGGAGCTCAGGCGGTAATGCGAGTGATGGGGAGCGGCTGTAAATACAGATGAAGCTTCGCTTGCTCGCCAGCCACTCACCTCCTGCTGTGCATCTCCGTTCCTAACAGGCTACGGACACTGGTCTGTAGCTCGGGGGTTGGGGACCCCTGATATAGCCTAGAGTGATAGGAAATTCCTTGACTTTGGCTTGTTTCACACGGTACCTGGTCCCCTCAAAAAGTGATGGATTTATTTTTGATGCATTCTCAAATATTAATTGATGCAAAAATTTAGATTCCATAATTTTGGATATCATAAATACATTAATGCTCAAGTCTGTTCAGGTGGTATAATCCAAAAGTTATTTCTATGAAGGCAAATGAGACCTGTTATAGAAAACTGTTTTCTCCAGAGGAATCAATTTCTCAATTCTTCAATGTTTCTTTTGTTTGTTTGTTTTGTTTTTTTAAATTTCTTTCTTTTGGCCACTTCCTGCTTCTGGAGTGAGTGGAATGAGTGCTGGCTCTGCTGCTATTCTCATTCATGGAAAGCACATCATGGGCATTTGTTGCCCCCCGTACTGTGCAAGGCTTAGTGTGTGGACTACTTGAAGTATTTGGCACAGTCCATCTTTGCAGAATTTACCGTCTAGTTGAAGAGATGAAACTAGCACAGCATGACAATAAAGAGACCTGGGTTCTGGTTTCTCTTTGGCTTTCATCTGACACTGTGGCTTGCATTAGTATTGTGTGTGTGGTGTTTGCTCTTCAGGAAGCTTAACAGTAACCATACAGCACTTACAGCCAGGGCCAGCACAAAGCAGAAGAGAAAAAAAATCATTTCTTCAACTTTCTTCTCTGTGACCTCTTCTTTCATTGGTGACCTTTTTTTCCCTTTACAGCTCAGGGTCTCACCTGTTATATATGGATAAAATAATAGTTAACTATTATTGACAATTTAGTACATGCCAGGAACTGTGCTAGTGCTTTACATTTAACCCTCACAACAACTCTATGAGGTGTATTCCAACAGATATGCAAACTGAGACTCAAGGAGATTAAGTTATTTGACCAAGCTCACACAACCAGTAAGTGGATCTAAGATTCAAAGATGATCTGACTCTATAGCCCTAAGTTAAAACACTGCTCTTACCCAGTACACTACATTGGTTTTGTGTAGAAAATAACATCTGACTTTCATTAGTCACTTGTATTAGTTTTCTCTTGCTGCTGTAACAAATTTCCACAACATTAGTGGTTTAAAACAATACAAATTTGTTATCTTATGGTTTTAGAGGTCATAATTCCAGCATGGGCCTCATAGGAGGACTAAAATAAAGGTATTGGCAGGGCTGTATTCCTTTCTGGAGGCTCTCTAGGTGAACCCATTTCCTTGTTTTCTCTAGCTTCTGGAAGCCACCTGCATTCCTTGCCTTATCCTTCCTCCATCTTTAAAACTTGGAATGGCTGGTCAAGTCTTTCTTACATCACATCATTCTGACACTAAATTTTCTGCCTCCTTCTCCCCCATTAAGTGATCCTGTGATGACACTGAGCCCACCTGGATAATCTAGGATAATCTCCTTATTTTAAGGTCAGATGATTGGTAACCTTAATTTCATTTGCAACCTTAAATCCCTTTTGCCATGTAACATATTCACAGGCTCCTTGGATTAGGATGTGGATATCTTTGGGGGGACCGTTATTCTGCTTACCACATCACCTGTACACTGTTAGTTATGTCTATATTGTATTTCTTCAATTCACAATAATTTTTACCTTTTCTAAAACCACACAGAGAATATTTTCTCCCAAACATCTTCCTCCAATGTTACTTAGCTCAGGAATTAAAAATAATACAAGTACTAGTAGTACTAATAACCTTAAATGAAATTTATTAAGTTTGTACTATGGGTCATATATTCTTTTGAATACTTTACATGCATTTTGACACTTGAGTCTCACAACTCTTTTATTGTTATTGCTATTAATTATAATTTTACTATGGATTTTCCCTGAATAAATATTGTAACAACCTCCAGTCCTTTTCTGCACTACTTATTTTAAACCAAGCTGTGAGCTCAGATTAATGTACTTTCTGTAAACAATGAGATCTAGCCTAGTTTCTTGTTATAGCCATTAAGCATGGTCATGTTGCTAGCCAGCAAGGGCTAGGAAATGACTTGTGTCATCTTAGGGAATATAAAGAAGAGAAACTAATAATATGAAAGAAATAAAAATACCCTGGCTTGGAAAAGGCAGAATGAATCTTTAATTACATAATCTTCAGGTAATTTCAAATGGGAAAAGAACAATTCCACTATGTCCAATTATAAAAAGTAAAGCAGGTTGTGTACCATTTCATTCAAACTTCAACATGTTATGGTTACCTCCTCTCTTTCCAGTAGGTGTCATGCCTTCATTATTTTTGTAATTAATGGTATTATTCTTGAAGAAGAGTCTCTGAAGATGGAAATAGAGGGGTGTACAGGTTGATGCTGTGGTAAAGTAATTCAAAATATATGATTCACGTTTCAAAGGATGCTGGAAACCAGACATATGCTACGAGAAAATTACATATATGACTTTTTGAATCTTCAGCTGAGAAACGCCATAAGCTACCATTTGACCAGCTCACTGCTTTAGCATAAGACTGGGAACCTCATGAAAGTTGGGAACATATCTTAGAAAGTCAGTGTGTATAGTGATTAAGTTAATAGACCCTGGGGCCACATTGCCTCAGTTTGAATTCTAGCTCTGGCATGTACTGGGTATAAGATCAGAAGCATGTTATTTAACCTTATCTATGAAATGGGGGTTATAATAATTATATCTTCCTTAAAGATTTTTGTGAGGTTTAAATGAGTTAATATATGCAAATCACTTAAAACAACACCATCTGTCAATGGGCATTTAGGTTGCTTCCATGTCTTGTCTATAGTAAACTGCTCTGCAATGAACATTGGGGTGCATGTATTCTTTCTAACCAAGTTTTTCTCTAGATATATGTCCAAGACTGGGATTGCTGGATCGAATGGTAGCTCTATTTTTAGTTTTTTAAGTAACCTCAATACTGTTCTCCATAGTGGCTGTACCAATTTACTTTCTCACCAATAGTGTAGGAGAGTTCCCTTTTCTCCACACCCTCTCCAGCATTTATTATTTGTAGAATTTTTATGACGGACATTATGACCAGTGTGAAATGATATCTCATTGTAGTTTTGATTTGTATTTTTCTAATAATTAGTGATGTTGAGCATCTTTTCATGTGTTTGCTGGTCATCTGTATGTCTTCTTTGGTGAAATGTCTATTTAGGTCTTCTGTGCATTTTTTGATTGGGTTGTTTGTTTTTATGGTATTGAGACACACGAGCTGCTTGTAAGTTTTGAAGACTAATCCTTTGTCTGTTGTATCTTTTCCAAATATTTTCTCCCATTCTGTGGGTTGTCTTTTCGTTTTGTTGATGGTTTCCTTTGCTTTGCAAAAGCTTTGAGTTTAGTTACGTCCCATTTGTTTATTTTTGTTTTTACTTCCATTACTCTGGGAGACGGATTGAAAAAGATATTGCTGAGATTTATTTCAGAGACTGTTCTGCCTATGTCTTCCTCTAAGAGTTTTATAGTATCCAGTCTTACATTTAGGTCTTTAATCCATTCTGAGTTTATTTTTATGTATGGTGTTAGAAAATGTTCTAATTTCATTTTTTACATGTGACCATGCAGTTTTTCCAGCACCACTTATTGAAGAGATTGTTTTTTCTCCATTGTATAGTCTTGCCTCATTTGTCATACATTAATTTACCATAGGTGCGTGGGTTCAATTCTAGGCTTTCTATCCTGTTTCATTGACATATATTTCTGTTTTTTTGCCAGTACCATACTGTTTTGATGACTGTAGCTTTGTAGTATGGTCTGAAGTAAGGAGCCTGATTCCTCCAGCTCCGTTTTTTTTGTTGCTTTTTTTTTTTCCTCTCAAGATTACTTTGGCTATTTGGGGTTTTTTGTGTCTCCATACAAATGTTAAGATTTTTTCTTCTAGTTCTGTGAAAAATGCCGTTGGTAATTTGATAAGGATTTCATTGAATCTGTAGATTGCCTGGGGTAGTATAGTCATTTTCATAATATTGATTCTTCCAATCCAAGAACATGGTATATTTTTCCATCTGTTTGTGTCATCTTCGATTTCTTTTAACAGTGTCTTATAGTTTTCAGAGTACAGGTCTTTTGTCTCTTATGTAGGTTTATTCCTAGGTATTTTATTCTTTTTGATGCAATGGTAACTGGGATTGTTTCCTTGATTTCTCTTTCTGATTTTTCATTGTTAGTGTATAGAAATACAACAGATTTCTGTGTATTAATTTTGTAACCTGCCACTTCACCAAATTCATTGATGAGCTCTAGTCATTTTCTGGTATCATCTTTTGGATTTTCTATATATAATATCATGTTGCCTGCAAACAGTGACAGTTTTACTTCTTATTTTCCTATTTGGATTCCTTTTATTTCTTTTTCTTCTCCGATTGCAATGGTAGGAGTTCCAAAACTATGTTGAATAAAAGTGTTGCCCTTCTTTTTAACCTGATATGTGATTCAAAGGGAGTTCATGCCATGTAACACATATGTACACACATATGTAAGAATTTCAAGGACTTTTAGACCATAATAGTATATGATTTGCAATACAATTATAATGAACATAATTTAATATATTTTTGTAGTTTGAGAAGACATTGGTGGGCTCACATGTCTGGCAGAATGAAGTTAGAAACTGTTTATTCTGGTTACTGAAATATCCTCTGTGCCTCTGTGATAATGCAATATCTGCCATTACATACATATATATGCATGTATATACATATATAAGTGCACAGTATTATATATGTATATGTGTATATATACATATATATGTGTGTATATATTAGATAAATATGGATAGGTATATTAGAGTCATATTAGATGTATGAATGAATGTCATTTTTTTACAATTTAAATAAATGGCTTAAGATTCCATGGTACATAGTGTTACCATAATTTTTTTTAACATCTTTATTGGAGTATAATTGCTTTACAATGGTGTGTTAGTTTCTGCTTTATAACAAAGTGAATCAGTTATACATATACATATGTTCCCATATCTCTTCCCTCTTACATCTCCCTCCCTCCCACCCTCCCTATCCCACCCCTCTAGGTGGTCACCGAGCTGATCTCCCTGTGCTATGCAGTTGCTTCCCACTAGCTATCTATTTTATATTTGGTAGTGTATATATGTCTATGCCACTCTCTCACCCTGTCACATCTTACCCCTCCCCCTCCCCATAGCCTCAAGTCCATTCTCTAGTAGGTCTGTGTCTTTATTCCCATCTTGCCACTAGGTTCGTCATGACCTTTATTTTCCCTTACATTCCATATATATGTGTTAGCATACTGTATTTGTTTTTCCCTTTCTGACTTACTTCACTCTGTATGACAGACTCTAACTCCATCCACCTCCCTACAAATACCTCCATTTCATTTCTTTTTATGGCTGAGTAATATTCCATTGTATATATGTGCCACATCTTCTTTATCCATTCATCCGATGATGGACACTTAGGTTGCTTCCATGTCCTGGCTATTGTAAATAGAGCTGCAATGAACATTTTGGTACATGACTTTTTTTGAATTGTGGTTTTCTCAGGGTATATGCCCAGTAGTGGGATTGCTGGGTGGTATGGTAGTTCTATTTTTAGTTTTCTAAGGAACCTCCATACTGTTCTCCATAATGGCTCTATCAATTTACATTACCAGCAACAGTGCAAGAGTGTTCCCTTTTCTCCACACCCTCTCCAGCGTTTACTGCTTCTAGATTTTTTGATGATGGCCATTCTGACCAGTGTGAGATGATATCTCATTGTAGTTTTGATTTGCATTTCTCTAATGATTAATGATGTTGAGCATTCTTTCATGTGTTTGCTGGAAATCTGTATATCTTCAATGGAGAAATGTCTATTTTGGTCTTCTGCCCTTTTTTGGATTGGGTTGTTTGTTTTTTTGATATTGAGCTGCATGAGCTGCTTGTAAATTTTGGAGATTAATCCTTTGTCAGTTGCTTCATTTGCAAATATTTTCTCCCATTCTGAGGGTTGTCTTTTGGTCTTCTTTATGGCTTCCATTGCTGTGCAAAAGCTTTTAAGTTTCATTAGGTCCCATTTGTTTATTTTTGTTTTTATTTCCATTTCTCTAGGAGGTGGGTCAAAAAGGATATTGCTGTGATTTATGTCATAGAGTGTTCTGCCTATGTTTTCCTCTAAGAGTTTGATAGTGTCTGGCCTTACATTTAAGTCTTTAATCCATTTTGAGTTTATTTTTGTGTATGGTGTTAGGGAGTGTTATAATTTCATACTTTCACATGTACCTGTCCAGTTTTCCAGGCACCACTTATTGAAGAGGCTGTCTTTTCTCCACTGTATATTCTTGCATCCTTTATCAAAGATAAGGTGACCATATGTGCGTGGGTTTACCTCTGGGCTTTCTATCCTGTTCCATTGACCTGTATTTCTGTTTTTGTGCCAGTACCATACTGTCTTGACTACTGTAGCTTTGTAGGATAGTCTGAAGTCAGGGAGCCTGATTCCTCCAGCTCCGTTTTTCTTTCTCAAGATTGCTTTGGCTATTCGGGGTCTTTTGTGTTTCCATACAAATTGTGAAATTTTTTGTTCTAGTTCTGTGAAAAATGCCAGTGGTAGTTTGATAGGGATTGCATTAAATCTGTAGATTGCTTTGTGTAGTAGAGTCATTTTCACAATGTTAATTCTTCCAATCCAAGAACATGGTATACCTCTCCATCTATTTCTATCATCTTTAATTTCTTTCTCCAGTGTCTTATAATTTTCTGCATACAGGTCTTTTGTCCCCTTAGGTAGGTTTATTCCTAGATATTTTATTCTTTTTGTGGCAATGGTAAATGGGAGTGTTTTCTTCATTTCACTTTCAGATATTCCATCATTAGTGTATAGGAATGCAAGAGATTTCTGTGCATTAATTTTGCATCCTGCAACTTTACCAAATTCATTGATTAGCTCTAGGAGTTTTCTGGTAGCATCTTTAGGATTCTCTATGTATAGTATCATGTCACCTGCAAACAGTGACAGCTTTACTTCTTCTTTTCAGATTTGGATTCCTTTTATTTCTTTTTCTTCTCTGATTGCTGTGGCTAAAACTTCCAAATCTATGTTGAATAATAGTGGTGAGAGGGGGCAACCTTGTCTTGTTCCTGATCTTAGTGGAAATGGTTTCACTTTTTCACCATTGAGGATGATGTCAGCTGTGGGATTGTCATATATGGCCTTTATTATGTTGAGGAAAGCTCCCTCTATGCCTACTTTCTGCGGGGTTTTTATCATAAATGGGTGTTGAATTTTCTCGAAAGCTTTCTCTGCATCTATTGAGATGATCATATGGTTTTTCCCCTTCACTTTGTTAATATGGTGTATCACGTTGATTGATTTGCGTATATTGAAGAATCCTTGCATTCCTGGAATAAACCCCACCTGATCATGGTGTTGTATCCTTTTAATGTGCTGTTGGATTCTGTTTGCTAGTATTTTGTTGAGGATTTTTGCATCTATGTTCATCAGTGATATTGGCCTGTAGTTTTCTTTCTTTGTGACATCTTTGTCTGGTTTTGGTATCAGGGTGATGGTGGCCTCGTAGAATGAGTTTGGGAGTGTTCCTCCCTCTGCTATATTTTGGATTAGTTTGAGAAGGATAGGTGTTAGCTTTTCTCTAAATGTTTGATAGAATTCGCCTGTGAAGCCATCTGGTCCTGGGCTTTTGTTTGTTGGAAGATTTTTAATCACAGTTTCAATTTCAGTGCTTGTGAATGGTCTGTTCATATTTTCTATTGCTTCCTGGTTCAGTCTTGGCAGGTTGTGCATTTCTAAGAATCTGTCCATTTCTTCGAAGTTGTCCATTTTATTGGCATAGAGTTGCTTGTAGTAATCTGTCATGATCTTTTGCATTTCTGCAGTGTCAGTTGTTAATTCTAATTTTTCATTTCTAATTCTGTTGATTTGAGTCTTCTTCCTTTTTTTCTTGATGAGCCTGGCTAATGGTTTATCAATTTTGTTTATCTTCTCAAAGAACCAGCTTTTAGTTGTATTGATCTTTGTTATCATTTCCTTCATTTCTTTTTCATTTATCTCTGATCTGATCTTTATGATTTCTTTCCTTCTGCTAACGTTGGGTTTTTTTTTTTGTTGTTGTTCTTCTTTCTCTAATTGCTTTAAGTGCAAGGTTAGGTATTTTATTTGAGATGTTTCCTGTTTCTTAAGGTAGGATTGTATTGCTATAAACTTCCCCCTTATAACTGCTTTTGCTGCATCCCGTAGGTATTGGGTGGTCGTGTCTCCATTGTCATTTGTTTCTAGGTATTTTTTGATTTCCCCTTTGATTTCTTCAGTGATCACTTGGTTATTAATTAGTGTATTGATAGCCTCCATGTGTTTGTATTTTTTACAGATCTTTTCCTGTAGTTGATAACTAGTCTCATAGCGTTGTGGTCGGAAAAGATACTGGATACGATTTCAATTTTCTTAAATTCGCCAAGGCTTGATTTGTGACCCAAGATATGATCTATCCTGGAGAATGTTCCATGAGCACTTGAGAAAAATGTGTATTCTGTTCTTTTTGGGTGGAATGTCTTATAAATATCAATTAAGTCCATCTTTTTTAATGTATCATTTAAAGCTTGCGTTTCCTTATTTATTTTCATTTTGGATGATCTGTCCATTGGTGAAAGTGGGGTGTTAAAGTCCCCTACTATGATTGTGATACTGTCGATTTCCCCTTTTAGGGCTGTTAGTTTTTGCCTTATGTATTGAGGTGCTCCTATGTTGGGTGCATAAATATTTACAATTGTTATATCTTCTTCTTGGATTGATCCCTTGATCATTATGCAGTGTCCTTCTTTGTCTCTTGTAATAGTCTTTATTTTAAAGTCTATTTTGTCTGATATGAGAATTGCTACTGCAGCTTTCTTTTGATTTCCATTTGCATGGAATATCTTTTCCCATCCCCTCACATGCAGTCTGTATGTGTCCCTAAGTCTGAAGTGGGTCTCTTGTACACAGCAAATATACAGGTCTTGTTTTTGTATCCATTCAGCCAGTCTGTGTCTTCTGGTGGGAGCATTTATTCCATTTACATTTAAGGTAATTATGGGTATGTATGTTGTTATTCCCATTTTCTTAAATGTTTTGGGTTTGTTATTGTAGGTCTTTTCCTTCTCTTGTGTTTCTTGCCTAGAGAAGTTCCTTTAGCATTTGTTGCAAAGCTGGTTTAGTGGTGCTGAACGGTCTCAGCTTTTGCTTGTCTGTAAAGGTTTTAATTTCTCCATCAAATCTGAATGAGATCCTTGCTGTGTAGAGTAATCTTGGTTGAAGGTTTTTCTCCTTCATCACTTTAAATATGTCCTGCCACTCCCTTCTGGCTTGCAGAGTTTCTGCTGAAAGATCAGCTTTTAACCTTATGGGGATTCCCTTGTGTGTTATTTGTTGTTTTCCTTTGCTGCTTTTAATATGTTTTCTTTATATATAATTTTTGATAGTTTGATTAATATATGTCTTGGCGTGTTTCTCCTTGGATTTACCCAGTATGGGACTCTCTGTGCTTCCAGGACTTGATCAACTATTTCCTTTCCCATATTTGGGAAATTTTCAACTATAATCTCTTCAAATATTTTCTCAGTCACTTTCTTTTTCTCTTCTTCTTCTGGGACCCCTATAATTTGAATATTGGTGCGTTTAATGTTGTCCCAGAAGTCTCTGAGTCTGTCCTCAGTTCTTTTCATTCTTTTTTCTTTATCCTGCTCTGTAGTAGTTATTTCCACCATTTTATCTTCCAGGTCACTTATCCTTTCTTCTGCCTCAGTTATTCTGCTATTGATCCCATCTAGAGTATTGTTAATTTCATTAATTTTGTTGTTCATCGTTGTTTGTTTTCTCTTTAGTTCTTCTAGGTCCTTGTTAAATTCTTCTTGCATTTTCTCTATTCTATTTCCAAGATTTTGGATCATCTTTACTATCATTACTCTGAATTCTTTTTCAGGTAGACTGCCGATTTCCTCTTCATTTGTTAGGTCTGGTGTGTTTTGACCTTGCTCCTTCGTCTGCTGTGTGTTTTTCTGTCTTCTCATTTTGCTTATCTTACTGTGTTTGGGCTCTCCTTTTCACAGGCTGCAGGTTCGTAGTTCCCGTTGTCTTCAGTGTCTGTCCCCAGTGGCTAAGGTTGGTTCAGTGGATTGTGTAGGCTTCCTGGTGGAGGGGACTAGTGCCTGTGTTCTGGTGGATGAGGCTGGATCTTGTCTTTCTTGTGGGCAGGTCCACGTCTGGTGGTGTGTTGGGGATGTCTGTGGCCTTTTTATGATTTTAGGCAGCCTGCTAATGGATGGGGCTGTGTTCCTGTCTTGCTAGTTGTTTGGCATAGGGCGTCCAGCACTGTAGCTTGCTAGTCGTTGAGTGAAGCTGGGTCTTGGTTTTGAGGTGGAGATCTCTGGGAGATTTTTGCCATTTGGTATTACGTGGAGCTGGGAGGTCTCTTGTGGACCAGTGTCCTGAAGTTGGCTCTCCCACCTCAGAGGCACAGCCCTGATGCCTGGCTGGAGCACGAAGAGCCTTTCATCCACACAGCTCTGAATAAAAGGAAGTAAAAGTACAAACAAAGAAATAAAGAGGATAAAATAAAATAAAGTAAGATAAAATAAAATAAAGTTATTGAAATAAAAAATAATTATTAAGAAAAAATTTTTTAAAGTAAAAAAAAAAAAGAAAAAGAGAGAGAAAAAAAAAAAGAACGGATGGACAGAACCCTAGGACAAATGGTGAAAGCAACGCTATACAGACAAAAATCTCTTTTTTTTTAAACATCTTTTTTGAAGTATAATTGCTTTACAATGGTGTGTTAGTTTCTGCTTTATAACAAAGTGAATCAGTTATACATATACATATGTTCACATATCTCTTCCTTCTTGCATCTCCCTCCCTCCCACCCTCCCCATCCCACCCCTCTAGGTGGTCACAAAGCACCGAGCTGATCTCCCTGTGCTATGCGGCTGCTTCCCAGTAGCTATCTGTTTTATGTTTGGTAGTGTATATATGTCCATGCCACTCTCTCACTTTGTCCCAGCTTACCCTTCCCACTCCCTGTATCCTCAAGTCCATTCTCTAGTAGGTCTGTGTTTTTATACCTGTCTTACCCCTAGGTTCTTCATGACCATTTTTACATTTGGTAGTGTATATATGTCCATGACACTCTCTCACCCTGTCACATCTCACCCCTCCCCCTCCCCATATCCTCAAGTCCATTCTCTAGTAGGTCTGTGTCTTTATTCCCATCTTGCCACTAGGTTCTTCATGGACTTTATTTTTTTCCCTTAGATTCCATATATATGTGTTAGCATACTGTATTTGTTTTTCTCTTTCTGACTTACTTCTTTCTGTATGACAGACTCTAACTCCATCCACTTCATTACAAAATCTCACACAGAAGCATGCACATACACACTCACAAAAAGAGGAAAAGGGGAAAAAATAATGTATCTTGCTCCCAAAGTCCACCTCCTCAATTTGGGATGATTCGTTGTCTATCCAGGTATTCCACAGATGCAGGGTACATCAAGTTGATTGTGGAGCTTTAATCCACTGCTTCTGAGGCTGTTGGGAGAAATTTCCCTTTCTCTTGTTTGTTCGCACAGCTCCCGGGGTTCAGCTTTCGATTTTGACCCGCCTCTGTGTTTAGGTTGCCTGAGGGTGTCTTTTCTTCACTCAGACAGGACGGGGTTGAAGGAGCAGCTGATTTGGCGGCTCTGGCTCACTCAGGACAGAGGGGGAGATAGGGGTTCGAATGCGGCACGAACCTGCGGTGGCAGAGAATGCCATGACGTTGCACCAGCCTGATGCACGCCATGCGTTCTCCAGGGGAAGTTGTCCCTGGATCACGGGACCCTGGCAGTGGCGGGCTGCACAGGCTCCTGGGATGTGAGGTGTGGAGAGTGACCTGTGTTCACACACAGGCTTTTTGGTGGCTGCAGCAGCAGCCTTAGCGTCTCATGCCCGTCTCTGGGGTCCGTGCTGATAGCCACGGCTCGTGCCCGCCTCTGGAGGTCTTTTAAGCAGCACTCTTAATCCCCTCTCCTCACACACCAGGAAACAAACAGGCAAGAAAAAGTCTCTTGCCTCTTCGGCAGGTCCAGATTTTTTCCCGGACTCCCTCCCGGCTAGCCGTCGTGCACTAGCCCCCCTCAGGCTGTGTTCACGCCACCAGCCCCAGTCCTAGCCCTGCGATCTGACTGAAGTCTGAACCTCAGCTCCCAACCCCCGCCTGACACGGCAGGTGAGCATACAAGCCTCTCCGGCTGGTGAGTTCTGGTCGGCACCGCTCCTCTGTGCAGGAATCTCTCCGCTTTGCCCTCCGCACCCCTGTTGCTGCGCTCTCTTCCGTGGCTCCGAAGCTTCCCCCCTCTGCCACCCACAGTCTCCGCCTGCCAAGGGGCTTCCTAGTGTGTGGAAACCTTTCCTCCTTCACAGCTCCCTCCCACTGGTGCAGGTCCCGTCCCTATTCTTTTTTCTCTGTTTTTTCTTTTTTCTTTTGGCCTACTCAGGTACGTGGGGAGTTTCTTGCCTTTTGGCAGATCTGAGGTCTTCTGCCAGCGTTCAGTGGGTGTTCTATAGGAGCAGTTCCACGTGTAGATATATTTCTGATGTATCTGTGGGGAGGAAGGTGATCTCCACATCTTACTCTTCTGCCGTATTCTCCTCTCCCTATATGTCTTTTTGTAGTAATGTGTATTTAGGTCTTCTGTCCATTTTTTTATTGGGTTGTTTGTTTTTTTGATATTGAGCTATATGAGCTGTTTGTAAATTTTGGAAATTAATCCCTTGTCAGTCACACCATTTGCAAATATTTTCTCACATTCTGTGGGTTTTCATTTTGTTTATGGTTTCCTTTGCTGTGCAGAAGCTTTTGAGTTTAATTAAGTCCCATTTGTTTATTTTTGTTTTTATTTTCATTACTCTAAGGAGGTGGATCAGAAAAGATCTTGCTGTGATTTATGTCATAGAGTGTTCTGCCTATGTTTTCCTCTAAAAATTTTATAGTATCCTGTCTTACATTTAGGTCTTTAATTCATTTTGAGTTTATTTTTGTGTATGTTGTTAGAGAATGTTCTAATTTCATTCTTTTACATGTAGCTGTCTAGTTTTCCCAGCACCAGTTATTCTCTTCATTTACTGAAGAGACTGTGTTTTCTTCATTTTAAATACTTAACTATTTCACCTAAATTCATAGAGACAGAGTTAAGTAAAATGAAAAATGACAGAGTAATTATTCACAATAAGAAAAAGAGAAATCCCCTGAAAAACAAATAATGAAACAGACCTCAACAATCTACTAAAACCTGAGTTCAAAAAGGAGGTAATAAAAATGCCACAGAAATTAAGAAAAATTATCAATAGAAATGCAGATCACTTTAACCAGAAACTAGAAACTATTAAGATGGACCAATCAAAAATAGACAATTCAATTTCCGAGATAAAAGCCAATCTAGAAACAAGGAACAGCAGACTAAACAGCACAGAATAACAATTAAGTGATAAGAAGGTAGAATAATGGAAATCACCCAACCAGAACAGCAGACAGAAAGACAAGAAAAAAAGAAAAAAAAATTAAAACAACATACGAAATCTATGGGGCAATATACAGTGTGCCAACTTATGCATAAAAGGGATTCCAGAAGTAGAATAGAGAGAGAAGATCAAGAATGCCTTTGAATGAATTATGGCTGAAAATTTCCTCAAACTAAAGAAGGAAACAGATATCCAGGAAGGACAGGAAGGATAACAGGAAGGACAGAGGGTCCCAAAGAAGAATAACTCAAACAGGCCCACACCAAGACACATCATAATAAAAATGGCAAAACTTGAAAAAGAGAAGATTCTAAAGACAGCAAGAGAAAACAGTCACTTACAAGGGTCCCCATAAGGTTTATCAGCTGATTTACCTGCAGTAACTTCGCAGGTCAGAAGGAAATGGCATGATATATTCAAAGTCCTGACAGTGAAAAACCTGCAACCTAGGATACTCTACCCAGCAAGATTATAATTTTGAATAAAAGGAGAGATAAAGAATTTCTTAAACAAGCAAAAACTAAAAGAATACAACAATACTAAACCTACCCTAAAAGAAATATTGAAGGGTTTTCCCTAAATATAAAAAAGCAACAATCTATAGAAAAGGGAAAATCACAATAGGAAATTTATAAAAGGATTGAAGGTCACCTAAATAAACAAGTATATAGATTAAAAAATAGTAAAAAGATTTTAAAAGTGATTACAACTACAATTAACAGTAAAAAGATAAGCATGAAGATAAAAAATAGGACATCAAAATTACAAATTCTCAATGGACTAAATGCTCTGATCAAAAGACATAGGATGGCACATTAGATTAAAAAAACAAGAACCTATAATATGCTACCTACAATAGACTCACTTCAGGGTGAAAGACATACACAGACTGAAAGTGAGGGGATGGAGAAAGATATTTCATGCAAATGGAAATGACCAGAAAGTGGAGGTAGCAAAACTCATATCAGACAAAATAAACTTTAAAATAAAGGTTATAAAGAAACACAAAGAAAGACATTATGTAATGATAAAGGGATCAATACAAGAAGAGGATATTACACTCATTAACATATGTGCACTCAATAGAGGAGCACCTAAGTATATAAAACAAGTATTAACAGACATAAAGGGAGAAATGGACAATAGTACAATAGAATTAGGAGACTTTAAAACCCTACTGAAATCAAAGGGCAGATCACCTGGACAGAAAATCAGGAAGGCAACAGAGGTCCTAAATGGAACAATAGACCAGTTGGACTTAATTGATGTCTACAGCACACTACATACCCCTCCCAAAACAGAGTACACATTCTTTTCAAGCATGCATGGAATGTTCTTTAGGATAGACCACACACTAGGTCACAAAACAAGCCTCAACAAATTTAAGAGGATAGAAATTATTTCAATCATCTTTTCTGACCACAACAGAATGAAATTAGAAATCAAGCACAGAAAGAAAAAAATGGGAAAAAACAAACACATGGAGACTAGACAATGTGCTATTGAAAAACCAATGGGTCATAGTTGAGATCAAACAAGAAATCAGAAAATACCTCAAGAGAAATGAAAGTAAAAAACAACCTAACAAAATCCATGGGATAAAGCAAAAGCAGTTCTAAGATGGAAGTTCATAGCAATAAGGCCTTCCTCAAGAAACAAAAAAACAAATAAACAACCTGACCTACTATCTAAAATAAAGAGAAAAAATAAAACAAACAAAACAAAAAGTCAGCAGAAGGAATGAAATAATGAAGATCAGAGAGGAAATAAATCAAGCAGAGATAAAAGACAATAAAAATTATCAATAAAATCAAGAGCTGATTTTTGAAAAGATAAACAAAATCAGCAAACCTCTAACAAGCTCACCAAGAAGAAAAGAGAGAAGACCCAAATAAAGAAAATAAAAAATGAAAAAGGAGAAATAAAAACTGATACTACCTAAGTAAAAAAAAATCATAAGAGAATACCATGAACAGTTACATGCCAACAAATTGGATAACCTAGAAGAAATGGACAAGTTTGAAGAAATATACAGCCTGCAAAAACTGAGTCAAGAAGAAACAGATAATTTAAATAGATCAATCACCAGGGGTGAAATAGAATCTGTAATAATAATAATGATAAAAAAACTTCCTGCAAACAAAAGTACAGTACTAGACAGCTTCACTGGAGAATTATAGCAAACACGCAAAGAAGAACTTATACCCATCCTTCTTAAATTATTCTAAAAAATTAAACAGGAGAGAATTCCATATTCATTCTATGAAACCACCACCACCCTGATAACAAAACCAGACAAAGAGACTGTAAAAAAAGAAAATTACAGGTCAATCTTTAATGAATATAGATCCAAAAATCCTCAACAAAGTATTAGCAAACTGAATCCAACAATACATAAAAAGGATCATACACCATGATCCATAATCAAGTCAGATTCATTCTTGGTTTGCAAGAATGGTTCAACATATGCAAATTAATCAATGTGATACACCACATTAATGAAAAGAAAAACAAAAACCACATGATCATCTCAATAGACACAGAAAAAGCATTTGACAAAATTCAGCATGCATTCATGATAAAAAGTCTCACCAATGTGGGTATAGAGGAAACATATCTCAACATAATAAAAGCCATTTACAACAAACCCACAAATAATACTTAGTGGTGAAAAGCCAAAAGCCTTCCCACTAAATTCAGGAAGAAGACAAGGACGCCAACTCTCACCACTTCTATTCAACATAACATTGGATATCTTAGCCATAGCAATCAGAAAAGAAAAAGAAATAAAATGTATCCAAATTTGTAGGAAAGAGTTAAAACTTGTATTTGCAGAGGACATGATACTCTATATAGAGAGCCCTAAAGTCTCCAAACAAAAACTATTAGAACTAATAAATGAATTCAGTAAGGTAGCAGGACACATGATTAATATATATATGTCTGTGGCATTTTTTACACTAATAATGAAATATCAGAATGTAAAAAAAATCCCATTTAAAATCATCTCAAAAATATGAAATACCTAGGAATAAAATTTACCAAGGACATGAAAGACCTATATGAAGAACACTATAAAACATTGATGAAGGAAATTGAAGATAGTACCAAAAAAAAAATGGAGAAGTATCACATGCTCTTGGATTGGAAGAATTAATATTGTTAAAATGGCCATACTACCCAAAGCAAACACAGGTTCATTGCAATCTCCATCAAAATGTCCAGGAAATGTTTCACAGAACTAGAACAAATAATCCTAAAATTTATATGGAACAACAAAATACCCAGAATTGCCAAAGCAATCCTGAAGGGGGAAAAGCAAAACAAAACAAAAACAAAGCTGGAGTCATAACTCTTCCAGACTTCTGAATTTACTACAAAGCTATAGTAATCAAAGCAATGTGGTATTGACACAAAAACAGACATATAGATCAATGGAACAGAATAGAGAGACCAGAAATAAACCCACACTCCTACATTCAATTAAACTTATACAAAGGAGGCAAGAATATACAATGGAGAAAAGAGAGACTCTTCAACAAGTGGTGTTGTGAGAGCTGGGTAGCTACATGTAAATTAATGAAATTAGAACAGTCTCTAACACCATATACAAAAATAAACTCAAAATGGTTTAAAGACAAATATAAGACATGACACCATAAAACTCCTAGAAGAGAACATAGGCAAAACTCTCTGACATTAATTATACCAATATTTTCTTTTTTTTTTTTTTTTTTTTGGGTTTTTAAAGTAATTCATTTATTTATTTATTTATTTTTCTGAGGTATATATTTTAAAGTAATAACTAGGATTATTACATATAACATTATACCAGAACATATAAGATTTTTAGAAATTTCATGTAATGTCTGAAACATTTATATTAACATATTTCCATACAAATACAAATAAAAGATTTTTAGAAATTTCATGTAATGTCTGAAACATTTATATTAACATATTTCCATACAAATACAAATAAAAGATTTTTAGAAATTTCATGTAATGTCTGAAACATTTATATTAACATATTTCCATACAAATAACCCAGTAAAAGTTTAGTATTAGTTGTTTTGTTTGTTTTTTTATACTGCAGGTTCTTATTAGGCATCAATTTTATACACATCAGTGTATACATGTCAATCCCAATCGCCCAATTCAGCACACCACTATCCCCACCTCACCACAGTTTTCCCACCTTGGTGTCCATATGTCCATTCTCTACATCTGTGTCTCAACTTCTGCCCTGCAAACTGGCTCATCTGTACCATTTTTCTAGGTTCCACATACATGCATTAATATACGATATTTGTTTTTCTCTTTCTGACTTACTTCACTCTGTATGACTGTCTCTAGATCCATCCACGTCTCAACAAACGACTCAGTTTGGTTCCTTTTTATGGCTGAGAAATATTCCATTGTATATATGTACCACAACTTCTTTATCCATTCGTCTGCTGATGGGCATTTAGGTTGCTTCCATGACCTGGCTATTGTAAATAGTGCTGCAATGAACATTCGGGTGCATGTGTCTTTTTGAATTACGGTTTTCTCTGGGTATATGCCCAGTAGTGGGATTGCTGGGTCATATGGTATTTCTATTTTTAGTTTTGTAAGGAACCTCCATATTGTTCTCCATAGTGGCTGTATCAATTTACATTCCCACCAACAGTGCAAGAGGGTTCCCTTTTCTCCACACCCTCTCCAGCATTTGTTGTGTGTAGATTTTCTGATGATGCCCATTCTAACAGGAGTGAGGTGATACCTCATTGTAGTTTTGATTTGCATTTCTCTAATAATTAGTGATGTTGAGCATCTTTTCATGTGCTTCGTGGCCGTCTGTATGTCTTCTTTGGAGAAATGTCTATTTAGGTCTTCTGCCCATTTTTGGATTGGGGTGTTTGTTTCTTTGATATTGAGCTGAATGAGTTGTTTATATATTTTGGAGATTAATCCTTTGTCCGTTGATTCATTTGCAAATATTTTCTCCCATTCTGAGGGTTGTCTTTTCGTCTTGTTTATGGTTTCCTTTGCTGTGCAAAAGCTTTGAAGTTTCATTAGGTCCCTCTTGTTTATTTTTGTTTTTATTTCCATTACTCTAGGAGGTGGATCAAAAAAGATCTTGCTGTGATTTATGTCAAACAGTGTTCTTCCTATGTTTTCCTCTAAGAGTTTTATAGTGTCCAGTCTTATATTTAGGTCTCTAATCCATTTTGAGTTTATTTTTGTGTATGGTGTTAGGGAGTATTCTAATTTCATTCTTTTACATGTAGCTGTCCAGTTTTCCCAGCACCACTTATTGAAGAGACTGTCTTTTCTCCATTGTATATCTTTGCCTCCTTTGTCATAGATTAGTTGACCATAGGTGCGTGGGTTTATCTCTGGGCTTTCTATCTTGTTCCATTGATCTATGTTTCTGTTTTTGTGCCAGTACCATATTGTCTTGATTACTGTAGCTTTGTAGTAGAGTCTGAAGTCAGGGAGTCTGATTCCTCCAGCTCAATTTTTTTGCCTCAAGACTGCTTTGGCTATTCGGGGTCTTTTGTGTCTCCATACAAATTTTAAGATGATTTGTTCTAGCTCTGTAAAAAATGCCATTGGTAATTTGATAGGGATTGCATTGAACCTGTAGATTGCTTTGGGTAGTATACTCATTTTCACAATGTTGATTCTTCCAATCCAAGAACATGGTATATCTCTCCATCTGTTGGTATCATCTTTAATTTCTTTCATCAGTGTCTTATAGTTTTCTGCATACAGGTCTTTTGTCTCCCTAGGTAGGTTTATTCCTAAGTATTTTATTCTTTTTGTTGCAATGGTAAATGGGAGTGTTTCCATAATTTCTCTTTCAGATTTTTCATCATTAGTGTATAGGAATGCAAGAGATTTCTGTGCATTAATTTTGTATCCTGCAACTTTACCATATTCATTAATTAGCTCTAGCAGTTTTCTGGTGGCAGTTTTAGGATTCTCTATGTATAGTATCATGTAATCTGCAAACAGTGACAGTTTTACTTCTTCTTTTCCAATTTGTATTCCTTTTATTTCTTTTTCTTCTCTGATTGCCGTGGCTAGGACTTCCAGAACTATGTTGAATTATAGTGGTGAGAGTGGACATCCTTGTCTTGTTCCAGATCTTAGAGGAAATGCTTTCAGTTTTTCACCATTGACAATGATGTTTTCTGTGGGTTTGTCATATATGGCCTTTATTATGTTGAGGTAGGTTCCCTCTATGCCCACTTTCTGGACAGTTTTTATCATGAATGGGTGTTGAATTTTGTCAAAAGCTTTTTCTGCATCTATTGAGATGATCATATGGTTTTTATTCTTCAATTTGTTAATATGGTGTATCACACTGACTGATTTGCGTATATTGAAGAATCCTTGCATCCCTGGGATAAATCCCACTTGATCGTGGTGTATGATCCTTTTAATGTGTTGTTGGATTCTGTTTGCTAGTATTTTGTTGAGGATTTTTGCATCTATATTCATCAGTGATATTGGTCTGTAATTTTCTTTTTTTGTAGTGTCTTTGTCTGGTTTTGGTATCAGGGTGATGGTGGCCTCATAGAATGAGTTTGGGAATGTTCCTTCCTCTGCAATTTTTTGGAAGAGTTTGAGAAGGATGGGTGTTAGCTCTTCTCTAAATGTTTGATAGAATTCACCTGTGAAACCATCTGGTCCTGGACTTTTGTTTGTTGGAAGATTTTTAATCACAGTTTCAATTTCATTACTTGTGATTGGTCTGTTCATATTTTCTATTTCTTCCTGATTCAGTCTTGGAAGGTTATACCTTTCTAAGAATTTGTCCATTTCTTCCAGGTTGTCCATTTTATTGGCATAAAGTTGCTTGTAGTAGTCTCTTAGGATGCTTTGTATTTCTGCGGTGTCTGTTGTAACTTCTCCTTTTTCATTTCTGATTTTATTGGTTTGAGTCCTCTCCCTCTTTTTCTTGATGAGTCTGGCTAATGGCTTATCAATTTTGTTTATCTTCTCAAAGAACCAACTTTTAGTTTTATTGATCTTTGCTATTGTTTTCTTTGTTTCTATTTCATTTATTTCTGCTCTGATCTTTATGATTTCTTTCCTTCTGCTAACTTTGGGTTTTGTTTGTTCTTCTTTCTCTAGTTTCTTTAGGTGTAAGGTTAGATTGTTTACTTGAGATTTTTCTTGTTTCTTTAGGTAGGCTTGTATAGCTATAAACTTCCCTCTTAGAACCGCTTTTGCTGCATCCCATAGGTTTTGGGTCGTCGTGTTTTCATTGTCATTTGTCTCTAGGTATTTTTTTATTTCCTCTTTGATTTCTTCAGTGATATCTTGGTTATTTAGTAACGTATTGTTTAGCCTCCATGTGTTTGTCTTTTTTATGTTTTTTCCCCTGTAATTCATTTCTAATCTCATAGCGTTGTGGTCAGAAAAGATGCTTGATATGATTTCAATTTTCTTAAATTTACTGAGGCTTGATTTGTGACCCAAGATATGATCTATCCTGGAGAATGTTCCGTGCGCACTTGAGAAGAACGTGTAATCTGCTGTTTTTGGATGGAATGTCCTATATATATCAATTAAATCTATCTGGTCTATTGTGTCATTTAAAGCTTCTGTTTCCTTATTTATTTTCATTTTGGATGATCTGTCCATTGGTGTAAGTGAAGTGTTAAAGTCCCCCACTATTACTGTGTTACTGTCGATTTCCTCTTTTATAGCTGTTAGCAGTTGCCTTATGTATTGAGGTGCTCCTATGTTGGGTGCATATATATTTATAATTGTTATATCTTTTTCTTGGATTGATCCCTGGATCATTATGTAGTGTCCTTCCTTGTCTCTTGTAACATTCTTTATTTTAACGTCTATTTTATCTGATATGAGTATAGCTACCCTAGCTTTCTTTTGATTTCCATTTGCATGGAATATCTTTTTCCATCCCCTCACTTTCAGTCTGTATGTGTCCCTAGGTCTAAAGTGGGTCTCTTGTAGACAGCATATATATGGGTCTTGTTTTTGTATCCATTAAGCCAGTCTATGTCTTTTGGTTGGGGCATTTAATCCATTCACGTTTAAGGTAATTATCGATATGTATGTTCCTATGACCATTTTGTTAATTGTTTTGGGTTTGTTTTTGTAGGTCCTTTTCTTCTCTTGTGTTTCCCACTTAGAGAAGTTCCTTTAGAATTTGTTGTAGAGCTGGTTTGGTGGTGCTGAATTCTCTTAGCTTTTGCTTGTCTGTAAAGCTTTTGATTTCTCCATCAAATCTAAATGAGATCCTTGCCGGGTAGAGTAATCTTGGTTGTAGGTTTTTCCCTTTCATCACTTTAAGTATATCATGCCACTCCCTTCTGGCTTGCAGAGTTTCTGCTGAGAAATCAGCTGTTAACCTTATGGGAGTTCCCTTGTATGTTATTTGTCATTTTTCCCTTGCTGCTTTCAATAATTTTTCTTTGTCTTTAATTTTTGCCACTTTGATTACTATGTGTCTCGGCGTGTTTCTCCTTGGGTTTATCCTGTTTGGGACTCTCTGCGCTTCCTGGACTTGGGTGGCTATTTCCTTTCCCATGTTAGGGAAGTTTTCGACTATAATCTCTTCAAATATTTTCTCTGGTCCTTTCTCTCTCTCTTCTCCTTCTGGGACCCCTATAATGCGAATGTTGTTGCGTTTAATGTTGTCCCAGAGGTCTCTTAGGCTGTCTTCATTTCTTTTCATTCTTTTTTCTTTAGTCTGTTCCGCAGCAGTGAATTCCACCATTCTGTCTTCCAGGTCACTTATCCGTTCTTCTGCCTCAGTTATTCTGCTATTGATTCCTTCTAGTGTAGTTTTCATTTCAGTTATTGTATTGGTCATCTCTGTTTGTTTGTTCTTTAATTCTTCTAGGTCTTTGTTAATCATTTCTTGCATCTTCTCAATCTTTGCCTCCATTCTTATTCCGAGGTCCTGGATCATCTTCACTATCTTTATTCTGAATTCTTTTTCTGGAAGGTTGCCTATCTCCACTTCATTTAGTTGTTTTTCTGGTGGTTTTTCTTGTTCCTTCATCTGGTACATAGCCCTCTGCCTTTTCATCTTCTCTATCTTTCTGTAAGTGTGGTTTTTGGTCCACAGGCTGCAGGATTGTAGTTTTTCTTGCTTCTGTTGTCTGCCCTCTCACCAATATTTTCTTATGTCAGTCTCCCAAGGCAAAAGAAATAAAAGAAAAAAATAAACCAACGGGGCCTAATCAATCTTAAAAGCCTTTGTACATCAAAGCAAACATCAGCAAAATGAAAAGATACCTATACAATGGGAGAAAATATTTGCAAATGATGTGACCAGCAAGGGGTTAATATCCAAATATACAAACAGCTCATACAACTCAATATTGAAAGAACAAACACCCAACCAAAAATTGGACAGAAGGCCTAAATAGGCATTTCTCCAAAGAAGATATACAGATGGCCAACAGGCACATAAAAAGATGCTCAGCATTG
Source organism: Eschrichtius robustus (assembly GCF_028021215.1). Classification (NCBI taxonomy): domain Eukaryota; kingdom Metazoa; phylum Chordata; class Mammalia; order Artiodactyla; family Eschrichtiidae; genus Eschrichtius; species Eschrichtius robustus. Next base: position 72,652,314 of record NC_090845.1, on the reverse strand, counting down.
TTAATTATTAGAGAAATGCAAATCAAAACCACAATGAGTTATCACCTCACACCAGTCAGAATGGCTATCATCAAAAAGTCTAGAAACAATAAATGCTAGAGAGAGTGTGGAGAAAAAGATTCCCTCCTACACTGTTGGTAGGAATGTAAATTGGTACAGCCACTGTGGAGAACAGTATGGAGGTTCCTCAAGAATCTAAAAATAGAGCTACAATATGATCCAGCAATCACACTCCTGGGCATATATGTGGAAAGAATGAAAACCCTTATTCAAAAAGATACATGCATCCCAATGTTCACAGCAGCACTACTTACAATAACCAAAACATGGAAACAACCCAAGTGCCCATCAACAGATGACTGGCTTAAGAAGATGTGAGTCATATATATATATATATATATATATATATATATATATATATATATATATATATATATATATATATATATAACTATTACTCATCCATAAAATGAATAAAATATTGCCTTTGCAGCAATATGGATGGGCCTAGAGAATATTATACTTAGTGATGTAATTCAAACAATGACAAATACTATATGATATCACTTATATGTGAAATCTAAAGAATAATACAAGTGAATCTATATACAAAATAGAAACAAACTCACAGACATAGAAAACAAACTTATGGTTACCAAAGGGGAGAGAGATGGAAGATGGTACAAATTAGCAGTATGGGATTAGCAGATACAAACTACTATACATAAAATAGATAAACAACAAGGATTTACTGTATAGGACAGGGAATTATGTTAAGTACCTTGTAATAACCTATAATGGAATACAATCTGAAAAATATATAGCTGAATTACTTTGCTATATACTTGAAACTAACACGGTATTATAAGTCAACTATACTTCCGTTTTTTAAAAAGTGTATGAAAAGTCTAGAACTTGTTAAGCTGGCAAATGCAGTAACCTAGATTTGAGCAGGCAGTATTAGGAGAGATCAAAAAAAGAAAGAAAAAACACAGCAGAAAACCAGAAGTGAGTTTATACATGCATAAGCTCACAGGGTATCAGAGTTAAAAATGATCTTTACAAGTAGTCTAGTCTCATATGCATTTGATGGTGAGTCCTCTTGGTCACATCTCCTCAAACTGCCTTCTACAATTTTATATGTTGTACAGGACATATACCTGTATGTTGAATGTTGAATAAATGATTGAAATTTATACATACTTCTTATTTACCATCCATAAGATGAGAGTACATTTCATATTTTTTAATAATAAAATCGTATAAAGCTAAAAACTAGGTTTTCTTTTCAGAATTTAACTCTATGGTGAGTATTATTGGTTAGTTTTTTTTTAGCAAGTATTCTTTAACCTTAAGTAGCTCTTTCTTCTAACAAACCATTGTATCATTTAATGTACCTCAATTGCTCCATCAGACCACCACTATCATTTGGTGCACTGAAACATAAATTTTAATAGTGTTTTTCTGTTGTCCCAAGAGGGAGGTAAAGTGTTATTAGGGAAAGAAATTTTGATTGAGAATTCTGCAACTGAATCTGCTACTGACCAGCAGTATGATCTGAAGTAACTTAACATCTCCAGGCCTTAATTGCCTTTTCTGTAAATTTGAGATAATAAAACCTTGTGTCCTTGAGGGAAGGATTCAGAATGAATTTATCTTTTGTGGTTTCTTCCATTCTGAAGAGTAATGATTCTAAATAATTCTTGGTAATGGGACATTGATACCACACTTTGAAGAATACTGTTAACATATCAATTTAAAAATAATCTCCATTAAGAAAGGAATGTAAGGAATGTAACCTTATGAATTTAACCACTAGCAGGAGGAATCTCATAACAACTCTGATCACTTTTTTGGCTTCGAATTGGAAAGAATGTGTTTGGGGGAAAAATAATATAGAGACCATAATAAAATAATTGAAACCACATATTTATGTATCATACTAGATTACACAAAAGAAACAGAGACTCTTGTTTAAATAACATTGATAGGAAAACCTACCCAGTCTCCCTATCTAATCATTGACTTAATTGAATTCAATGTATATTTATTGAATCCCTATTATGTGAGGCACTATATAACTTACAGAAGGGAATGTTTCATTAACCCTTCCATCTAGGGGATTATGGTTTAGTGGAAGGAGACAGACGCTTAGCATATAAAGAATAAAAGGCAGACTAGAATAAGTGCAAGTCAGTATTAAAAAGTGTGATGTCACCAAGATGGCAAAGTAAGAGACCCCAGCCTCTATTCCACTGCAAAGATCAACAATTAGACAGCTATCCATGAACATAACCAGCTCTGTAAGGGCACAGGTGTCCATTTAAGAAACTTCAGCAACACAGTGGAACAAAAAAAATCTGAGAATAAATGCACAAAAAGGGAAGATGTATATATGTCCATGCTATTCACTTTGTTATAAAGCAGAAACTAACACACCATTGTAAAGCAATTATATTCCAATAAAGATGTTTTAAAAAACACCATTACATAACAAATAAAAATAAAAATAGCATGTACAGTATGGTTAAAAAAAAAAAAAGGGAAGATGGAACGGCTTCATTTTGCCTGCACCACTTCATCTCCCAGGCCAGCATGTCTCAGCACCTAGGGGGAACTCCTCAGCTAGAAATAATTACCCTCACTGAGAAAAGGAGAGTGGGGTGAGTGTCTAGCTTTGCCCACCTTTTAGAGCACAACACGAAGGACCCACTCTGGTTCACCCCACCCAGAGAATGGCAAATCTGTGACTTACAGAGACAGATATGAACAAGGAAGAATAGCAGAGACTACCAGTAGTAGCCATGCAGTGGGAGCAAGCATGGTTTCCAGTTGCTTGTTCTGCAGAAGACTCCAGCAATTGTCACCACTGAAGTAAGCAAAGACCAGCACAGCCACCATGGATCCACTGCAGATTTTACTGTTTTTGTTTGTTTGTTTTTATTCAAGACCTACTCCTGACCACAGACACCAGCATCCTGAGTCCCTTCCCACTCCCTTTCCTTTCACCTCTGCTGGAGCACATGATCCATGCAGGCGGCATCTGAAGATGCGTGAGTGCAAATCACCAGCCTAGACCCCCCTCGACTGACCTCTACAAACAAGAGTTCACTTGGGGATAACCCCTCCAGCTGTGCACATACATGCTGCTGTCTTAACTCTCATCATCAGCCTCTACTGCCATGTTCTATGCCAGTGGTGAGACCTTATAACTATGGAAGTGCATGCTGACAGCCAAACTACTTACCAGCTGCTTGTGGGCCTGGATTTGGCCTATCTCCTGTCATTGGCCAATACCACTGGGTGCACCTACAGATATCGCCCCCAACTGTTCACTTTAGACTGACAATAGCTCCCTCATGCAAGTGCATTCCCTAGATAGCAACCACACAATCACAAGCAAATTTAAGTTTCTGATATGACTTCCCCAACAGCCCTTGTGATCAACAGTCTTCCCTGTTTCCTAGGGCCTGTATGCCTTATATGCTTCTTAAATATGACCCCTGTGGAGCTTATCAAACTCCTCTCTTTTGGCTTTTATTGACCATCCCAGCCTAGGCAGGAAACCGCAATGTACTCCACCTATGGAACTTAATAAACATATGAGGCCCAGGTCCCATATTTCTCTGTCTACATTCTGCCTTGACCTTCTTATGTAATCCAACAAGGCATGCTATGTATTTCCTCCAGGACCTGTGAGTAACAAATTTCTCTATTTCCATTTTTTTTGTAGTCTATTGTTGAACCATGGCTCACTGTACAACATTCTGTGCTCTACTGAACAAATGTTAATTTAGCAAAGTCATAACACACACACAGCTGAGAGTCTGAACACCACTGGTCTCAGCCACTAATGCTGCATGCATTGGTGCCTTGCCATTGGACCAGGAGGTGACTCTGAGGACACCAACAGCCCTAGTCACCATTATGGAACCTTATAGAACTTACCAAGAACCACACAGTTGGAAATGCTATGGACTACAGTGGCCTTGCTGATGAGACATTATGTTGCCTCCCAGACCTATAGCCACTATATGTCCCTACACTTGGCTCCATTTACTACTAGACATGGGGTCATAGGGTGCTCCAGCATACCTCCATCAACAGATCTTTCCTACTGAAGTGTGTCCATAAAGTCTGGAAGAGGTGATTGCTGCTTCAAGTATGCAGATACCTACACAAAGCCACTGGGGTCACAAAGTATCCAAAAAAGACATGACACCACAAGGAACAAAAGTAAACATCCAGTAACTGACTCCAAAGAAATAGAACTACAAGAGTTGTGCAACAAATAATTCAAAATAATTATTCTAAAGAGGTTCAAGCACCTATAATAGATAAACACTTTAACAAAAGTATAAAAAACAGTAGAAGAATACAATTAGGAGCCCAAAAAAAGATAGAAAACATAAAAAAAAGAAACTTAGAACGGAAGAGTATAATGATTGAGCTGAAGAGTTTAACAAAGAGATTAAATAGCAGCCTGTAACATCAGAAGAAAGAATCAGTGGGCACAACGACAGACCATTTGAAATTATAGAGACAAAGGAACAACAACAACAACAAAAGAGTGAAAAAGAATGAATAATGCCTATGGCTTACTTTAAGAGAAAAATCTACATATTTTTGGAGTCCCAGAAGAAGAAGAAGAAAGGATAAAGGGACAGAAAGATTATTTAAGAAAAAGTGACTGAGAACTTCCCAATGTGGGGAGAAATTTGGACATCTGAGTTCATGAAGCTAAGAGGTCACAACACAATTTTAATCCAAAACAATATTCTCCAGGACACACTATAATACACATGTCTAATATCAAAGACAAAGATAAAATTTCGAATGCAGCATGAGAAAAAAGAATTGTATTATACAAGGGAATTCCCATAAGTCTATCAGTGGATTTCTCAACAAAAACCTTGCAGGTCAGGAGAAAGTGGGGTGGTATAGTGAAATGCTGAAAGAAAAAAGCCCTGCCAATCATGAACACTTTGCCCACCAAAGTTGTCCTTCAGAAATGAGATAAAGACTTCCTCAAAGAAAAGCCGAGGGAGTTCATCACCACTATATTTGCCTCACAAGAAATGCTGAAATGAGCTATTTTATAAAACCTTAAAATACCTCACATAGAGCAGTCGTGAGAAAGAAGGACAAAGATGGTGGTACCACAATCCTTGATTTCAAATTAGAGTAATCAAAATAGTATGGTATTGGCATAAAAACAGACACATAGATCAATGCAACATAATAGAGACCCCAGAAATAAATCCATCCATATTTGATCAATTAATTTACAACAAAGGAGCCAACAGTACATGATGGGGACAAGGCAGTCTCTTTAATAAATGGTGTTGGGAGAAATGGATAGCCACCCACAAAAGAATTAAATTGGACCACTATCTTACACCTTACACAAAAACTAACTGAAAAAGGATCAAAGCTTTGAACATAAGACCTGAAACCATAAAAAATAATCCTAGAAGAAAACATTGGTGGTAAACTCCTTCAAATCCATATTGCCAATGATTTTTAGATTTGACACCAAACGCAAAAATTAGCAACTGGGGCTACATCAAACTAAAATTTTTCTGCACAGAAAAGGAAAGCATCAACAAAATGAAAAGGTAAATCAACAGAATGGGAGAAAATATTTGCAAATCGTATATTTGATAAGGGGTTAATATCCAAAATATATGTCACTCATACAACTCAACAGATAAAAGCAAAACAATTCTATTAAAATATAGGCAGAGGATCGGAATAGACATTTTTTAAAGAAAACATATAGATGGTCAACAGGTACATGAAAAGATGTTCAGCATCAATAATCATAGGGCAATGTAAATTGGAACCACAATGAGATATCACTTCACACCTGTTAGAGTGGCTATCATCAAAAAGACAAGAGATACAAAGGGTTGGGAAGGATGTGGAGAAAAGGGAAAACTTGTGAGCTGTTGGTAGGAAAGTAAATTGGTGCTTCCACTATGGAAAACAGTTCCTCACAAAATTAAATACAGAACTACGATATGATCCAGCAATTCCATTTCTGTGTGTTTATGTGAAGAAATGAAAAAGTTAACTTGAAAAGATATGTGTGCCCTCATGTTCATTGAAGCATCATTTACAATAGCAAATATAATGGAAACAGTGTAAATGTCCACTGATGGATGGGTGGATAAAGAAAATTATGTTTGTATATGCACATATATATATATATACTGAAATATTATTCATCTATAAAAATGAAATCTTGTCATTCAAAACAACATAGTTAGATCTGAATGGACCTTAAAGGCATTATGCTAAGTGAAATAAGTCAGCCAGAGAAAGACAAATTCCATATGATCTCACTTACATGTAAAATTAAACAAAACAAAACAACCAAGCTCATAGATACAGAGAACAGGTTGGGGTAGCCATAGACAGAGCATGGGGCTGGGTTAAATCAGTAAAATTATTAAAAAAATACAAACTTCCAGTTATAAAATAAATAAATCATGGGTATGTAATATACAGCATGGTGACCACAGTTAATAATACTGTATTGTATATTTGAAAGTTACCAAGAGAGTAAATCTTGAAAATTCATATTACAAGAAAAAAATCTGTAACTAGGTATGATGATGGATGTTAACTAGACTTATTGTGATGATCATTTGCAATATATAAAAATATCAAATCATTATGTTGTACACCTAAGCTTAATATATAAATTTAAAAAATGCTGAAAAGAGTCTTTCAAGCTGAAACAAAAGGATAATAACTAGTAACATGAAGACATATATGAAAGTATAAAACACAATTATAAAAGTAAGAATAGGGAGGAGGAGAGAAGATGGCGGAAGAGTAAGACACGGAGATCACCTTCCTTCCCACAGATACAGTAGAAATACATCTACACGTGGAACTGCTCCTACAGAACACCCACTGAACGCTGGCAGAAAATGTCCGACTTCCAAAAAGGCAAGAAACTCCCCCCGTACTTGGGTAGGGCAAAAGAAAAAAGAAATAACAGAGACAAAAGAATAGGGACGGCACCTGCACCAGTGGGAGGGAGCTGTGAAGGAGGAAAGATTTCCATGCACTAGGAAGCCCCTTCACGGGCAGAGACTGCGGGTGGCAGAGAGGGGAAGCTTCGGAGCCACGGAGGAGAGCACGGCCACAGGGGTGCGGAGGGCAAAGCGGAGACGTTCCCGCACGGAGGAGCGGTGCCGACCAGAACTCTCCAGCCCGAGAGGCTTGTCTGGTCCCCCGCCGGGGCGGGCGGGGCTGGGAGCTGAGGCTCGGGCTTCGGAGGTCGGATCGCAGGGATAGGACTGGGGCTGGCAGCGTGAACACAGCCTGAAGGGGTTAGTGCACCACAGCTAGCCGGGAGGGAGTCCGGGAAAAGTCTGCAGCTGCCGAAGAGGCAAGAGACTTTTTCTTGCCTCTTTGTTTCGCTGCGCGCAAGGAGAGGGGATTCAGAGCGCCGCCTAAACGAACTCCAGAGAAGGGCGCGAGCCGTGGCGATCAGAGCGGACCCCAGAGACGGGCGTGAGACGCTGGGGCTGCTGCTGCCGCCTCCAAAAAGCCTGTGTGTGAGCACAGGTCACTCTCCACACCGCCCCTCCTGGGAGCCTGTGCACCCCGCCACTGCCAGGGTCCGGTGATCCGTGGACAACTTCCCCGGGAGAACGCACTGCGTGCCTCAGTCTGGTGCAACGTCACACCGGCCTCTGCTGCCGCAGGCTCGCCCCGCCTCCTCCGTACCCCTCCCTCCCCGCGGCCTGAGTGAGCCAGCGCCCCCGAAGCAGCTGCTCCTTTAACCCCGTTCTGTCTGGGAGGGGAATAGACGCCCTCAGGTGACCTACACGCAGAGGCGGGTCCAAATCCAAAGCTGAACCCCAGGAGCTGTGCGAACAGGGAAGAGAAGGGGAAATCTCTCCCAGCAGCCTCAGAAGCAGCGGATTAAAACTCCACAAACAACTTGATGTGCCTGCATCTGTTGAATACCTGAATAGACAACGAATCATCCCAAATTCAGGAGGTGGACTTTGGGAGCAGGATATATTAATTTTTCCCCTTTTCCTTTTTTTTTTGTGAGTGTATATATATATGCTTCTGGGTGAGATTTTGTCTGTATAGCTTTGCTTTACAATAGCTTTATTTTACTTCAGTATATTATAGCCTCTTTCTTTCTTTCTTTCTATTTTTTCTCCCTTTTACTCTGAGACGTGTGGACGAAAGGCTCTTGGTGCTCCAGCCAGGCATCAGGGCCGTGCCTCTGAGGTGGGAGAGCCAACTTCAGCACACTGGTCCACAAGAGACCTCCCAGCTCCACGTAATACCAAACGGCAAAAATCTCTCAGAGATCTCCATCTCAACATCAAGACCCAGCATCACTCAATGACCAGCAAGCTACAGTGCTGAACACCCTATGCCAAACAACTAGCAAGACAGGAGGAACACAGCCCCATACATCAGCAGAGAGGCTGCCTAAAATCATAATAAGGCCACAGACACCCCAAAATACACCACCAGACGTGGACGTGCCCACCAGAAAGACAAGATCCAGCCTCATCCACCAGAGCTCAGGCACTAGTTCCCTACACCAGGAAGCCTACAGAACCCACTGAACCAACCTTAGCCACTGGGGACAGATACCAAAAACAACGGGAACTACAAACCTGCAGTCTGTGAAAAGGAGACCCCAAACACAGAAAGATAAGCAAAATGAGAAGACAGAAAAACACACAGCAGATGAAGGAGCAGGGTAGAAACACACCAGACTTAACAAATGAAGAGGAAATAGGTAGTCTACCTGAAAAAGAATTCAGAATAATGATAGTAAGGATGATCCAAAATCTTGGAAATAGAATAGACAAAATGCAAGAAACATTTAACAAGGACATAGAAGAACTAAAGAGGAACCAAGCAATGATGAAAAACACAATAAATGAAATTAAAAATACTCTAGATGGGATCAATAGCAGAATAACTGAGGCAGAAGAAAGGATAAGTGACCTGGAAGATAAAATGGTGGAAATAACTACTACAGAGCAGGATAAAGAAAAAAGAATGAAAAGAACTGGGGACAGTCTCAGAGACCTCTGGGACAACATTAAACGCACCAACATTCGAATTATAGGGGTCCCAGAAAAAGAAGAGAAAAAGAAAGGGACTGAGAAAATATTTGAAGAGATTATAGTTGAAAACTTCCCTAATATGGGAAAGGAAAGAGTTAATCAAGTCCTGGAAGCACAGAGAGTCCCATACAGGATAAACCCAAGGAGAAACAGGCCAAGACAAATATTAATCAAACTGTCAAAAATTAAATATAAGGAAAACATATTAAAGGCAGCAAGGGAAAAACAACAAATAACACACAAGGGAATCCCCATAAGGTTAACATCTGATCTTTCAGCAGATACTCTGCAAGCCAGAAGGGAGTGGCAGGATATACTTAAAGTGATGAAGGAGAAAAACCTACAACCAAGATTACTCTACCCAGCAAGGATCTCATTCAGATTCGATAGAGAAATTAAAACCTTTACAGACAAGCAAAAGCTGAGAGAGTTCAGCACCACCAAACCAGCTTTGCAACAAATGCTAAAGGAACTTCTCTAGGCAAGAAACACAAGAGAAGGAAAACACCTACAATAACAAACCCAAACATTTAAGAAAATGGGAATAGGAACATACATATCGATAATTACCTTGAATGTAAATGGATTAAATGCTCCCACCAAAAGACACAGGCTGGCTGAATGGATACAAAAACAAGACCCATATATATGCTGTCTACAAGAGACCCACTTCAGACCTAGAGCCACATACAGACTGAAAGTGAGGGGATGGAAAAAGATATTCCATGCAAATGGAAATCAAAAGAAAGCTGGAGTAGCAAATCTCATATCAGACAAAATAGACTTTAAAATAAAGACTATTATAAGAGACAAAGAAGGACACTATATAATGATCAAGGGATCGATCCAAGAGGAAGCTATAACAATTGTAAATATTTATGCACCCAACATAGGAGCACCTCAATACATAAGGCAAATACTAACAGCCATAAAAGGGGAAATCGACAGCAACACAATCATAGTAGGGGACTTTAACACCCCACTTTCACCAATGGACAGATCATCCAAAATGAAAATAAATAAGGAAACACAAGCTTTAAATGATACATTAAACAATATGGACTTAATTGATATTTATAGGACATTTCACCCAAAAACAACAGAATACACATTTTTCTCAAGTGCTCATGGAACATTCTCCAGGATAGATCATATCTTGGGTCACAAATCAAGCCTTGGTAAATTTAAGAAAATTGAAATCGTATCCATTATCTTTTCCGACCACAACGCTATGAGACTAGATATCAATTACAGGAAAAGATCTGTAAAAAATACAAACACATGGAGGCTACACAATACATTACTTAATAACGAAGTGATTACTGAAGAAATCAAAGGGGAAATCAAAAAATACCTAGAAACATATGACAATGGAGATAATATGACCGAAAACCTATGGGACGCAGCAAAAGCAGTGCTAAGAGGGAAGTTATAGCAATACAAGCCTACCTCAAGAAACAGGAAACATCTCGAATAAACAACCTAACCTTGCACGTGAAGCAATTAGAGAAATAAGAACAAAAAAACCCCAAAGCCAGCAGAAGGAAAGAAATTATAAAGATCAGGTCAGAAATAAATGAAAAAGAAATGAAGGAAACAATAGCAAAAATCAATGAAACTAAAAGCTGGTTCTTTGAGAAGATAAATAAAATTGATAAACCATTAGCCAGACTCATCAAGAGAAAAAGGGAGAAGACTCAGATCAATAGAATCAGAAATGAAAAAGGAGAAGTAACCACTGACACTGCAGAAATACAAACGACCACGAGAGATTACTACAAGCAACTCTATGCCAATAAAATGGACAACCTGGAAGAAATGGACAGATTCTTAGAAATGCACAAACTGCCGAGACTGAACCAGGAAGAAATAGAAAATATGAACAGACCAATCACAAGCACTGAAATTGAAACTGTGATTAAAAACCTTCCAACAAACAAGAGCCCAGGACCAGATGGCTTCACAGGTGAATTCTATCAAACATTTAGAGACGAGCTAACACCTATCCTTCTCAAACTCTTCCAAAATATTGCAGAGGGAGGAACACTCCCAAACTCATTCTACGAGGCCACCATCACCCTGATACCAAAACCAGACAAAGATGTCACAAAGAAAGAAAACTACAGGCCAATATCACTGATGAACATAGATGCAAAAATCCTCAACAAAATACTAGCAAACAGAATCCAACAGCACATTAGAAGGATCATACACCATGATCAAGTGGGGTTTATCCCAGGAATGCAAGGATTCTTCAATATACGCAAATCAATCAATGTGATACACCATATTAACAAATTGAAGGAGAAAAACCATATGATCATCTCAATAGATGCAGAGAAAGCTTTCGACAAAATTCAACACCCACTTATGATAAAAGCCCTGCAGAAAGTAGGCATAGAGGGAACTTTCCTCAACATAATAAAGGCCATATATGACAAAGCCACAGCCAACATTGTCCTCAATGGTGAAAAACTGAAACCATTTCCACTAAGATCAGGAACAAGACAAGGTTGCCCACTCTCACCACTATTATTCAACATAGTTTTGGAAGTGTTAGCCACAGCAATCAGAGAAGACAAAGAAATAAAAGGAATCCAAATTGGAAAAGAAGAATTAAAGCTGTCACTATTTGCAAATGACATGATACTATACATAGAGAATCCTAAAGATGCTACCAGAAAACTCCTAGAGCTAATCAATGAATTTGGTAAAGTAGCAGGATACAAAATAAATGCACAGAAATCTCTTGCATTTCTATACACTAATGACGAAAAATCTGAAAGTGAAATTAAGAAAACACTCCCATTTACCATTGCAACAAAAAGAATAAAATATCTAGGAATAAACCTACCTAAGGAGACAAAAGACCTGTATGCAGAAAATTAGAAGACACTGATAAAAGAAATTAAAGATGATACAAATAGATGGAGAGATATACCATGTTCTTGGATTGGAAGAATCAACATTGTGAAAATGACTCTACTACCCAAAGCAATCTACAGATTCAATGCAATCCCTATCAAACTAGCACTGGCATTTTTCACAGAACTAGAACAAAAAATTTCACAATTTGTATGGAAACACAAAAGACCCCGAATACCCAAAGCAATCTTGAGAACGAAAAATGGAGCTGGGGGAATCAGGCTCCCTGACCTCAGACTATATTACAAAGCTTCAGTAATCAAGACAGTTTGGTACTGGCACAAAAACAGAAATATAGATCAATGGAACAGGATAGAAAGCCCAGAGATAAACCCACACACATATGGTCACCTTATCTTTGACAAAGGAGGCAAGCATATACAATGGAGAAAAGACAGCCTCTTCAATAAGTGGTGCTGGGAAAATTGGACAGATACATGTAAAAGTATGAAATTAGAACACTCCCTGACACCATGCACAAAAATAAACTCAAAATGGATTAAAGACCTAAGTGTAAGGCCAGACACTATCAAACTCTTAGAGGAAAACATAGGCAGAACACTCTATGACATACATCACAGCAAGATTCTTTTTGACCCAGCTCCCAGAGAAATGGAAATAAGAACACAAATAAACAAATGGGACCTAATGAAACTTAAAAGCTTTTGCACAGCAAAGGAAACCATAAACAAGACCAAAAGGCAACCATCAGAATGGGAGAAAATATTTGCAAATGAAGCAACTAACAAAGGATTAATCTCCAAGATTTACAAGCAGCTCATGCAGCTCAATAACAAAAAAACCAACAACCCAATCCAAAAATGGGCAGAAGACCTAAATAGACATTTCTCCAAAGAAGATATACAGATGGCCTACAGACACATGAAAGAATGCTCAACATCATTAATCATTAGAGAAATGCAAATCAAAACTACAATGAGATATCATCTCACACCGGTCAGAATGGCCATCATCAAAAAATCTAGAAACAATAAATGCTGGAGAGGGTGTGGAGGAAAGGGAACACTCTTGCACTGTTGGTGGGAATGTAAATTGATACAGCCACTATGGAGAACAGTATGGAGGTTCCTTAAAAAACTACAAATAGAACTACCATACGACCCAGCAATCCCAATACTGGGCATATACCCTGGGAAAACCATAGGTCAAAAAGAGTCATGTTCCAAAATGTTCATTGCAGCTCTATTTACAATAGCCAGGACATGGAAGCAACCTAAATGTCCATCGACAGATGAATGGATAAAGAAGATGTGGCACATATATACAATGGAATATTACTCAGCCATAAAAAGAAATGAAATGGAGGTATTTGTAATGAGGTGGATGGAGTTAGATTCTGTCATACAGAGTGAAGTAAGTCAGAAAGAGAAAAACAAATACAGTATGCTAACACATATATATGGAATCTAAGGAAAAAAAAAAAAAAGGCCATGAAGAACCTAGTGGCAAGACGGGAATAAAGACACAGACCTACTAGAGAATGGACTTGAGGATATGTGGAGGGAGTGGGGTGAGATGTGACAGGGTAAGAGAGTGTCATGGACATATATACACTACCAAATGTAAAATAGATAACTAGTGGGAAGCAGCCGCATAGCACAGGGAGATCAGCTCGTTGCTTTGTGACCACCTAGAGGGGTGGGATGGGGAGGGTGGGAGGGAGGGATATGCAAGAGGGAAGAGAAATGGGAACATATTGTATATGTATAACTGATTCACTTTGTTATAAAGCAGAAGCTAACACACCATTGTAAGGCAATTATACTTCAATAAAGATGTTTAAAAAAAAAAGTAAGAATATAGTCAGATTCAAAATATTTTAATACTGTAATAAGAGGACATGTTAACCATTTAACTCTAATTTAAAGGTTAAGGGGCAAAAAGTATGAAAAATATCTACAGATACGGTAATTTGTTAACAGATACACAACTAAAAAGTGCCAAATTGCAACATCAAAAGTATACAAAAGGGAATAAGTGGGTAGAGTTTTAGTATGTGATCAAAATTAACTTACACATTTAAAAAAGAATGTGTATTTTTAAAGTTTGAAGTAAACCTCTGGGTAATTACAAAACAAAGTGGTCAAATTTATAAATAACTTTATACAGTGTACTATAAATAAATTTGCAGTTATAAGATAAATAAGTACTAGGGATGTAATGTACACAGGATTAGTATAATTAACACTGCTGAATGTTATATATAAAAGTTGTTAAGATAGTAAATCTTAAGAGTTCTTATCACAAGGAAAAATTATTTCTTTTTTTTTTTAGTTTAAATCTACATGAGACAACGGATATTCACTAAAATTATAGTGGTAATCATTTCATGATATATGTATGTCAAATCATGTTGTACACTTTAAACTTATGCAGTGCTGTATGTCAATTATATCTCAATAAAACTGGAAGAAAAAACAAACCAAAACAAAAAACAAAACAAAAACTTATAGTAGATACACAAAAGATAAAGAGAAGACAATCAAAGTATACAAGTATGGAAAATCATCATTCACAAAGGAAAATAGCAAGAGAGAAAGAAAGGAAAAAAGGAACTACAACAGAGCCAGAAATCAATTAACAACACAGCAATACCTATTAATAATTCATTTAAATATAAATGGATTAAATTCTCAAGTTGAAAGGCACAGATTGGCTAAACAGGTAAAAATGAGAACCAACTATGCACTGCCTGTAAGACACTCACTTCAGATTCAAGGACACTTATAGGATGAAAATGAAAGGATGGAAAGAGATATTCCATACAAATGTACATCAAAAGAAAACAGGGATAAAAATATTTATATCAGAAAAAAATAGCTGTAATGAGAAACATAGAAGCTCATTATAAAATGATAATTTTGATAAATTAATCAAAAGGATATAAAAATCATAAGTATATGTACACTCAACATCAGAGTAATTATATATAGTAGGCACATACTAACAGATCAAAGGGAGAAATAGACAAAAGTATAATAAAAGTAGGGAAAATCAATATTCCATTTTCAACAATGCAAAGATGATCCAGACAGAAAATCAATAGGAAAACATTGTATTTGAATTATACTTTAGACCAAACAGTCCTGAAAAACATATACAAATCATTTCTTCCAATAGCAGCATAATACACATTCTTCTCAAGTTCATATGGATCCTTCTTCAGGATAGATTATGTGTTAGGCCACAAAAAGGTACTAGCAAAATTTACAAGATTGAAGTTATACCAAGTATCTTTTCCAACCACAGTGGTATGAAACCAGAAACCTAAAACAGGAAAAAAAGGGAAAAATTCACAGATATATGGAAAAATTCAAAAATATATGGCAATTAAACACACTCCTGAACAACCAATGTGTCAAAGAAGAAGTCCAAAGGGAAATCCAAAAATATATTAATGAAATGAAAATGGAAACAGCATACCAAAAAATGGGATGCTGCAAAAGCAGGACAAAGGTTTATCACAATAAACAACTACATTAAGAAAAAAGAGATATTTCAAGTAAACAATCTAACTTTACATCTCAAGGAACTAGAAAAAGAAAAACAAACTAAGCCCAAGTTAAAAGGAAGGAAATATAAGAAAAAGAATAGAAATAAATAAAATAAAGACCAGAAAAACAATAGAAAATATCAATAAAACTAAGACCAGCTTCTTTTTAATTGACAAACTTTTACCTAGACTAACTGAGAAAAGAGAGGAAAGGCTCAAATAAATAAAATAAAATTATAAATGAAAAAGGAGACATTACAAACATTACCACAGAAATACAAGACCATAAAAGGCTACTATGTACAATTATATGCCAACAAATTGTAAAACCTAGAAGAATAGGATAAACTCCTGGAAACTTACAACTGACCAAGATTGATTCATGACAAAATAAAAAAATCTGAACTGACAAATAATATGTAAGGAGATTGCTTCAGTAATTTAAAATCTCCCAATAAAGAAATATCCAGTATCATATGGCTTCCCTAGTGAATTCTACCAAACATTTAAAGGAGCACTAATGTTAATCTTTCCCAAACAATTCCAAAAAGTCAAAGAGGAGATAACATTAACAATCTCATTTTAAGAAGTCAGCATTACCCTGATACCAAAACCATAAAAGGACACTGTAAGGAAAGAAAATGCTGGCCAATATCCCTGATGAATATTATGGCAAAAACTTCAACAAAATACTAGCAAACTAAATTATTGCACATTAAAAGGATTATACACCATGATCAAGTGGTATTCATCCCTGGGATGCAAGAATGCCTCAACATATGCAAATCAGTAAATGTGATACACATTAGAAGAATGAAGGAAAACATTAATTATTATCTTAATAGATGCATAAAAATCTTTTGTCAAAATACAATATTCTTTCATCATAAAAACTCTGAACAAGTTGACTATAGAAAAAACGTATCTCAAAGTAGTAAAGGTCATCTATGACGAGCCCACAGCTTACATTATACTCAATGGTGAAATGTTGAAAGATTTTCCTCTATGATCAGGAACAAGATAAGGATGCCTACTCACACCAGTCCTATTCAACATAGTACTGGAAGCTCTGGCCAGAGCAATTAGGCAAGATAGGAAGTAAAAAAAGCATATAAATAGAAAGGAAGATGTAAAATTATGTTTGTTTGCAGATGATATAATCTTATATGTAGCAAATCCTAAACTCTCCACCAAAAACTGTTAGAACTAATCAGTGAATTCAGTAAACTTGCAAGATACAAAGTCAACATACAAAAACCAATTGGGTTTAAAAACTGTTAGAACTAATCAGTGAATTCAGTAAACTTGCAAGATACAAAGTCAACATACAAAAACCAATTGGGTTTCTGCACACCAAAAAATTTCTGAAAAGAAAGAAAAAGATAGAAAGAAAGAAAGAAAGAAAGAGAGAGAAAGAGAGAAAGAAAGTGAGAAAGAAAGAAGAAAGAAAGAAAGAAAATCTCATTCACTAAAGTATAAAAATAATAAAATACTTATGAATATATTTAAGCAAGGAAGCTAAATACCTGTACACTCTAAGATTTTGATGAAAGATTATGAAGATGATACAAACAGATGGAAAGATATCCCATGTTTATGGATCCTAAGAATTAATATTGTTAAAATATCTGTACTTCCAACAGCCAATTATATAGATTAAATGCAATCCTGAGCAAAATACCAATGTCATTTTTCACAGAAATTGAAAACACAATTCTAAAATTCATATGGAACCACAATGAATAGCCAAATTATTCCTGAGAAAGAAGAATAAAGCTAGAGACATCAAACTTCCTGATTACAAATTAATCTACAGAGCTATACTATTCAAAACAGTATGGTACTAGCATAAAAACAAAAACATAGAGCAAATTAATAAAATCAAGAATCCACAAATAAACCCATGAATATATGGTCAACTAATCCCAAGAACACCAAGAACACAAAATGGGGAAAGGATAATCACTTCCATAAGAGAAAACTGGATATCCACATACAAAAGTATAAATGTGGATCCCTATCTTACACAACTCTTGAAATAGATTAGACTTGAACATAAGAACTGAAGAAACTGTACAACTCCTAGAAGAAAACATAGGGGAAAAGCTCCTTGATATACCCTTACATTGATTTTTGGGTATGACATCAAAAGCAGAGGCAACAAAAGAAAATATAAACATGTGGGACTACTTCAGTTAACAATTTCTGCACAGCAAAGAAACATTCAGTAAAATGAAAAAGCAACATATGGAATGGGAGAAAATTTGCAAACCAGTTATTTGGTTAAGCACTAATATCCAAAATATTTAAGGAACTCATACAACTCAATAGTAAAGTAGAATCCTGATTTAAAATTGGTAAAGACCTTAAGATATATTTTCAAAGGATAGATACAAGTGGCAAACAGTTATACGAAAGATGCATCAAATGTGCCACCATCACCAATAACAAAAATAAACAAGAGGAACTATATCAGACTGAAAAAAACTTCTGTACAGCAAAAAAACAATCATCAAAATATAAAGGCAGCCTAGGGAATGGGATAAAATATTTGCAAACCATCTGTCTGATAAGGGATTAACATCCAAAATAAAATAGGAACTTATACAACTCAATAGCAAAAAAAAAAAACCTGATGTTAAAATGTGCAAATGAATAAAATAGACACTTTTCCAAAGACAACCTACAAAATGTCAACAGGTACAAGAAAAAATGCTTGACATCTATAATCATCAGGGCAATCCATATCAAAACCAGAATGAGATATCACCTCAGACCTGTTAAGATGGCTCTTACCCAAAAGAGAAAATACAACAAGTTTTAGCGAGACTATGAAGGAAAGGGGACCCTTGTGTTCCCTTGGTGCAAATGTAAATTCTTACATCCACTATGGACAACAGGATGGAGGTTTCTCTAAAGTTAAAAATAGAACTACGGTATGATTCCACAATCCCAATTCTGGATATATATCCAAAGGAAATGAAATCATTCTATCAAAGAGATATCGGCTCTAGTTCTGTGAAAAATGCCATTGGTAATTGAGAGGAATTGCATTGAATATGTAATTTACTTGGGTAATATAGTTATTTTGACAATATTGGTTGTTCCACTCTAATTTTGTCATCTCTGATAACTTTGTGTCATCTCCAGTTACTTTCATCAATGTCTTATAGTTTTCAGGGTAGAGGACTTTTGTCTCCTTACTTCAGTTTATTCCTAGGTATGTTATTCTTTTTGATGAGACAGGAAATGGGATTGTTTCCGTAATTTTCCTTTCTGATATTTTGTTGTTAGTGTATAGGAATGCAAGAGATTTCTGTGCATTATTTTTTTATCCTGCAACTTTACCGAATTCACTGATGAGCTCTAGTTGTTTTCTGGTAGCATCTTTAGAATTTTCTATATATAGTATCGTATCATCTGCAAACAGTGACAGTTTTCCTTCTTCTATTCCAATTTGGATCCATTTTATTTTTTTCTTCTCTGATTGCCATGGCTAGGACTTCCAAAACTACAGTGAATAAAAGTGGTGACAATGGACATCCTTGCCTTGTTCCTGATCTTAGAGGGAATGATTTCAACTTTTCATCATTGAGAATGATGTTAACTGTGGGTTTGACATATATGGCCATTATTATGTTGAGATATGTTCCCTCTATTCCGGCATTGGTAAGAGTTTTTTAATCATGAATTGGTGCTGAATTTTGTCAAAAACTTTTACTGCATCTATTGAGCTGATCATATAGATTTTATTCTTCAGTTTTTTTAATGTGGTGTATCACACTGATTGATTTGCAGATACTGAAGAACACTTGCATCCCTGGGATGAATCCCACTTGATCATGGTGTATGATACTTTTAATGTATTGTTGGACTTGGTTTGCTAGTACCTTGTTGAGTATTTTAGCATCTGTATTCATCAGTGCTATTGGCATGTAATTATCTTTTTCTTTTTTTATTTAATGTCTTTACTGGAGTATAATTGCTTTACAATGTTGTGTTAGTTTCTGCTGTATAACAAAGTGAATCAGTGATAATGTATACATATATCTCCATATACCCTCCCTCTTTCGTCTCCCTCCCAACCTCCCTATCCCACCCCTCTAGGTGATTGCAAAGCACCGAGCTGATCTCCCTGGGCTATGTAGCTACTTCCCACTAGCTATCTATTTTACATTTCGTAGTGTATATATGTCAATGCTACTCTCTCACTTCGTCCCAGCTTACCACTCCCCCTCCCCATGTTCTCAAGACCATTCTCTACATTTGCATCTTGTTTTTTGTTTTTTTGGTTTCTTTTGGAGTTTAAGGTATACTATTTATTTAGCACTTAAATTTATAGAACAAAATCTTGTCCTCAATGAAAATTATATAACCCACTGAAGTGAAAAAAGTTGCTCATCATTTTAAGAATTACCATTTCTATAAATGCTTTTAACATAGTGAGAAATATTCTAAATCAGCCTTAAATTTTTTAACATCTTTAATGGAGTATAATTGCTTTACAATGTTGTGTTAGTTTCTGTTGTATAAAATGTGAATCAGCTATATGTATACATATATCCCCATATCCTCTCCCTCTTACATCTCCCTCCTACCCTCCCTTTCCCACCCCTCTAGGGGGTCACAAAGCACCAAGCTGATATCCCTGTGCTATGTAGCTTCTTCCCATAAGCTATCTATTTTACATTTGGTAGTGTATATATGTAAATGCTACACTCTCATATCGTCCCAGCTTACACTTCCCACTCCCCATGTCCTCAAATCCACTCTCTACTTCTGTGTCTTTATTCCTGTCCTGCCCCTAGCTTCATCAGAAACATTTTTTTTTAATTCCATATATATATGTTAGAACACTGTATTTGTTTTACTCTTACTGACTTACTTCACTCTGTTTGACAGACCCAAGATCCATCCACCTCGGAAAAAAAAACTCAATTTTGTTTCATTCTATGGCTCAGTAATATTCCATTGTATATATGTGCCACATTTTCTTTATCCATTCATCTGTCAATGGACACTTAAGATGCTTCCATGTCCTGGCTATTGTAAATAGAGCTGCAATGAACATTGTGGTACATGACATTTTCTGAATTATAGTTTTCTCAAGGTATATGCCCAGTAGTGGGATAGCTGGGTCATATGGTAGTTCTATTTTTAGTTTTCTAAGGAACCTCCATATTGTTCTCAAGAGTGGTTGTATCAAACTACATTCCCACCAACAGAGCAAGAGGGTTCCCTTTTCTCCACACCCTCTCGAATATTTGTTGTTTGTAGATATTTTGATGATGGCCATTCTGACCAGTGCGAGGAGATACCTCATTGTAGTTTTGATTTGCTTTTCCCTAATGATTAGTGATATTGAGCATCCTTTCATGTGTTTGTTGGCAATCTGTATATCTTCACTGGAGAAATGTCTATTTCGGTCTTCTGCCCATTTCTGGATTGGGTTGTTTGTTTTTTTGATATTGAGCTGCATGAGCTGCTTGTAAATTTTGGAGATTAATCCTTTGTCAGTTGCTTCATTTGCAAATATTTTCTCCCATTCTAAGTGTTGTCTTTTTGTCTTGTTTATGGTTTCCTTTGCTGTGCAAAAGCTTTTAAGATTCATTAGGTCCCATTTGTTTATTTTTGTTTTTATTTCCATTTCTCTAGGAGGTGGGTCAAAAAGGATCTTGCTGTCATTTATGTCATAGAGTGTTCTGCCTATGTTTTCCTCTAAGAGTTTGACAGTGTCTGGCCTTACATTTAGGTCTTTAATCCATTTTGAGTTTATTTTTGTGTATGGTGTTAGGGAGTGTTCTAATTTCATCCTTTTACATGTCCCTGTCCAGTTTTCCCAGCACCACTTATTGAAGAGGCTGTCTTTTCTCCACTGTATATGCTTGCCTCCTTTATCAAAGATAAGGTGACCATATGTGCATGGGTTTATCTCTGGGCTCTCTATCTTGATCTATATTTCTGTTTTTGTGCCAGTACCATACTGTCTTGATTACTGTAGCTTTGTAGTATAATCTGAAGTCAGGGAGCCTGATTCCTCCAGCTCCGTTTTTCTTTCTCAAGATTGCTTTGGCTATTCGGGGTCTTTTGTGTTTCCATACAAATTGTAAAATTTTTTGTTCTAGTTCTGTGAAAAATGCCAGTGGTAGTTTGATAGGGATTGCATTGAATCTGTAGATTGCTTTGGGTAGTAGAGTCATTTTCACAATGTTGATTCTTCTAATCCAAAAGCATGGTATATCTCTCCATCTGATTGTATCATCTTTAATTTCATTCACCAGTGTCTTATAATTTTCTGCATACAGGTCTTTTGTCCCCTTAGATAGGTTTATTTCTAGGTATTTTATTTTATTTTTTGCAAAGGTAAATGGAAGTGTTTCCTTAATTTCTCTTTCAGATTTTTCATCATTAGTGTATAGGAATGCAGCAGATTTCTGTGCATTAATTTTGTATCCTTCTACTTTACCAAATTCATTGATTAGCTCTAGTAGTTTTCTGGTAGCATCTTTAGGATTCTTTATGTATAGTATCATGTCATCTGCAAACAGTGAAAGTTTTATTTCTTTTTTTCGGATTTGGATCTCTTTTGTTTCTTTTTCTTCTCTCATTGCTTCGGCTAAAACTTCAAAACTATGTTAAATAATAGTGGAAAGAGTGGGCAACATTGTCCTGTTCCTGATGTTAGAGAAAATTGTTTCAAATTTTCACCATTGACAAAGATGTAGGCTGTGTGTTTGTCATATATGGCGTTTATTTTGTTGAGGTAGGTTCCCTCTGTGCCTACTTTTTGGAGAATTTTTATTATAAATGGGTGTTTAATTTTGTTGAAAGCTTTGTCTGCATCTACTGAGGTGATCTTATGTTTTTTATCCTTCAATTTGTTAATAAGGTGTATCACATTAATTGATTTGCGTATACTGAATAATCCTTGCATTCCTGGGATGAACCCCACTTGATCATGGTGTATGTTCCTTTTTATGTGCTGTTGGATTCTGTTTGCTAGTATTTTGTTGAGGATTTTTGCATCTATATTCAACAGTGATATTGCCCTGTAGGTTTCCTTTTCTGTGGTATCATTGTGTGGTTTTTGTATCAGGGTGATGGTGGCCATGTAGAATGAGTTTGGGAATGTTCCTCCCTCTGCTATACCTTGGAAAAATTTGAGAAGGATAGGTGTTAGCTCTTCTCTAAATGTTTGATAGAATCCGCCTGTGAAGCCGTCTAGTCCTGGGCTTTTGTTTGTTGCAGATTTTTAATCACATTTTCAATTTCAGTGATTGTGATTGGTCTGTTTATATTGTCTATTTCTTCCTGGTTCAGTCCCAGAAGGTTGTGCTTTTCTAAGACTTTGTCCTTTTCTTCTAGGTTGTCCATTTTATTGGCATATAGTTGTTTGTAGTAATCTCTATGATCCTTTGTATTTCTGCAGTGTCAGTTGTTACTTCTCCTTTTTCATTTCTAATTCTGTTGATTTGAGCCTTCTCCCTTTTTTTGTTGATGAGTCTGGCTAATGGTTTATGAGTTTTGTTTATCTTCTCAAATGTTTTAGTTTTATTTGTCTTTGCAATAATTTCCTTCATTTCTTTTTCATTTATTTCTGATATGACCTTTATGATTACTTTCCTTCTTCTACCTTTTGGATTTTTAAAATTTTTTTCTTCTTTCTCTTATTGCTCTAGGTGGAATGTTAGGTTGTTTATTTGAGACTTTTCTTGTTTTTTGTGGTAGGATTTTATTGCTATAAACTTCCCTCTTAGAACTGCTTTTGTTGCATTCCACAGGTTTTTGGTCATCCTGCTTTCATTGTGGTTTGTTTGTAGGTATTTTTTTTTAACATCTTTATTGGAGTATAATTGCTTTACAATGGTGTGTTAGTTTCTACTTTATAACAAAGTGACTCAGTTGTACATATACATATATCCCCATATATCTTCCCTCTTGCATCTCTCTCCCTCCCACCCTCCCTATCCCACCCCGCTAGGTGGGCACAAACACCGAACAGATCTCCTGTGCTACGTGGCTCCTGCCCACTAGCTATTTA
Organism: Eschrichtius robustus; assembly: GCF_028021215.1. Lineage (NCBI taxonomy): Eukaryota > Metazoa > Chordata > Mammalia > Artiodactyla > Eschrichtiidae > Eschrichtius > Eschrichtius robustus. The sequence goes on along the minus strand of NC_090845.1, from coordinate 72,628,712 downwards.
TTTTACTTTTGGTAGTGTATATATGTCCATGACAGTCTCTAACTTTGTCCCAACTTATGCTTCCCCTTCCCTGTGTCTTCAACTCCATTGTCTAGTAAGTCTGCTTCTTTATTCCTGTCCTAACCCTAGGTTCTTCATGCCATTTTTTTTTAGATTCCATATATATGTGTTAGCATACGATACTTGTTTTTTTCACTTTCTGACTTACTTCACTCTGTATGACAGACTCTAGGTCCATCCACCTCACTACAAATAATTCAATTTCGTTTCTTTTTATGGCTGAGTAATATTCCATTGTATATATATGCCACAACTTCTTCATCCATTCATCTGTCGATGGACACTTAGGTTGCTTCCATGTCCTGGTTATTGTAAATAGAGCTGCAGTGAACATTGCGGGACATGCCTCTTTTTGAATTATGGTTTTCTCAGGGTATATGTCCAATAGTGGGATTGCTGGCTCGTATGGTAGTTCCATTTTTAGTTTTTTAAGGAACCTCCATACTGTTCTCCATAGTGGCTGTATCAATTTACATTCCCACCAAAAGTGCAAGAGGGCTGCCTTTTCTCCACACCCTCTCAGGCATTTATTTTTGTAGATTTTTGATGATGGCCATTCTGACGGGTGTGAGGTGATACTTCATTGTATTTTTGATTTGCATTTCTCTAATGATTAGTTATGTTGAGCATCCTTTCATGTGTTTGTTGGCAATCTGTATATCTTCTTTGGAGAAATCCCTATTTAGGTCTTCTGCCTAGTTTTGGATTAGGTTGTTTGTTTTATTGATATTGAGCTGCATGTGTTGTTTGTATATTTTGGATATTAATCCTTTGTCAGTTACATCGTTTGCAAATGTTTTCTCCCATTCTGAGCGTTGTCTTTTTGTCTTGTTTATGGTTTCTTTTGCCATGCAAAAGCTTTTAAGTTTCATTAGGTCACATTTGTTTATTTTTGTTTTTATTTCCATTTCTCTAGGAAGTGGATCAAAAATGATCTTGCTGTGATTAATGTCATAGAGTGTTCTGCCTGTTTTCCTCTAAGAGTTTGATAGTGTCTGGACTTACGTTTAGGTTTTAATCCATTTTGAGTTTATTTTTGTGTATGGAGTTAGGGAGTGTTCTAATTTCATTCTTTTACATGTAGCTGTCTAGTTTTCCCAGCACCACTTATTGAAGAGGCTGTCTTTTCTCCACTGTATATTCTTGACTCCTTTATCAAAAATAAGGTGACCATATGTGCGTGGGTTTGTCTCTGGGCTTTCTCTCCTGTTCCATTGATCTGTAGTTTCTTTCTGTGTCAGTACCATAGTGTCTTCATTACTGTAGCTTTGTAGTATAGTCTGAAGTCAGAGAGCCTGATTCCTCCAGCTCCATTTTTCTTTCTCAAGATTGCTTTGGCTATTCGGGGTCTTTTGTGTTTCCATACAAATTGTGAACTTTTTTGTTCTAGTTCTATTAAAAATGCCAGTGGTAGTTTGATAGGGATTGCATTGAATCTGTAGATTGCTTTGGGTAGTAGATTCATTTTCACAATGTTGATTCTTCCAATCCAAGAACATGGTATATCTCTCCATCTATTTGTATCATCTTTAATTTCTTTCATCAGTGTCATAATTTTCTGCATACAGGTCTTTTGTCTCCTTAGGTAGGTTTATTCCTAGATATTTTATTCTTTTTGTTGCAATGGTAAACGGGAGTGTTTTCTTAATTTCACTTTCAGATTTTTCATCATTAGTTTATAGGAATGCAAGAGATTTCTGTGCATTATTTTTGTATCTTGCTACTTTACCAAATTCATTGATTAGTTCTAGTAATTTTCTGGTAGCATCTTTAATAGTCTCTATGTAGATTATCATGTCTTTTGCAAACCATGACAGTGTTACTTCTTTTCCGATTTGGATTCCTTTTATTTCTTTTTCTTCTCTGATTGCTGTGGCTAAAGCTTCCAAAACAATGTTGAATTATAGTGGTGAGAGTAGGCAACATTGTCTTATTCCTGGTCTTAATGGAAATGGTTTCAATTTTTCACCATTGAGGACAATGTTGCCTGTGAGTTTGTCATATATGGTCTTTATTATGTTGAGATAATTTCCCTCTATGCCTACTTTCTGAAGGGTTTTTATATTAATTAGGTGTTGAATTTTATCAAATGTTTGTCTGCATCTATTTAGATGATCACATGGTTTTATTCATCAGTGTGTTAATATGGTGTATCACATTGATTGATTTGTGTATATTGAAGAATCCTTGCATTCCTAGGATAAACCCCACTTGATCATGGTGTATGATCCTTTTAATGTGCTGTTGGATTCTGTTTGCTCATATTTTGTTGAGGAATTTTGTATCTATGTTCATCAGTGGTATTGGCCTGTAGTTTTCTTTCTTTGTTACATATTTGTCTGGTTTTGCTATCAGGGTGTTGGTGGCCTTGTAGAATGAGTTTGGGAGTGTTCCTCCCTCTGCTATATTTAGGAAGAGTTTGAGAAGGATAGGCGTTAAGTCTTCTCTAAATGTTTGATAGAATTCGCCTGTTAAGCCATCTTGTCCTGGGCTTTTGTTTATTGGAAGATTTTAAATCACAGTTTCAATTTCAGTGCTTGTGGTTGGCCTGTTTATATTTTCTATTTCTTCCTGATTCAGTCTTAGTAGGTTGTGCTTTTCTAAGAGTTAGTCCATTTCTTCCATTTTGTCCATGTTATTGTCATATAAATGTTTGTAGCGATCTCTCTCCTTTGTATTTCTGCAGTGTCATTTGTTACTTGTCCTTTTTCATTTCTAATACTGTTGATTTGAGTCTTCTCCCTTTTTTTCTTGATGAGTCTGGCTAATCGTTTATCAATTTCTTTTATCTTCTCAAAGAACCGGCTTTTAGTGTTTTTTTTTTTTTTTGCTATTGTTTCCTTCATTTCTTTTTGATTTATTTCTGATCTGATATTTATGATTTTTTTCCTTCTACTAACTTTAGGGTTTTTTTGTTCTTGTTTCTCTAATTGCTTTACGTGCAAGTTTAGGTTGTTTATTTGAAGTTTTTCTTGTTTCATGAGGGAAGATTGTACAGCTAAACGTCCCTCTTAGAACTGTTTTTTCTGCATCCCACAGGTTTTGGGTCATTATGTTTTCATTGTCATTTGTTTTTAGGTGTTTTTAGATTTCCTCTTTGATTTCGTCAGTGATCTCTTGGATATTCAGTAGCGTATTGTTAGCCTCCATGTGTTTGTATTTTTTACAGTTTTTTTTCCTGTAATTGATATCTAGTCACATGGCATTGTGCTCAGAATAGTTACTTGATATGATTTAATTTTCTTACATTTAGTCAGGCTTAATTTATGAACCAAGAGATGATCTATCCTGGGGAATGTTCCATGAGCTCTTGAGAAGAAAGTGAATTCTGTTTTTGGATTGAACGTCTCATAAATATCAGTTAAGTCCATCTTGTTTAATGTGTCATTTAAAGCTTGTGTTTCCTTATTTATTTTCATTCTGGATGATCTGTCCATTGCTGAAAGTGGGGTGTTAACTTCCCCTACTATTATTGTGTTACTGTCAATTTCCCCTTTATGGCTGTTAGCATTGGCCTTATGTATGGAGGTGCTCCTGTATTGGGTGCATAAATATTTACAATTGTTATATCTTCTTCTTGGATTGATCACTTTATCATTATGTAGTGTCCTTCTTTGTCTCTCAGAATAGTCTTTTTTTTAAGTCTATTTTTTCTGATATGAGAATTGTTACTCCAGCTCTCTTTTGATTTCCATTTGCATGGAATATCTCTTTCCATCCCCTCACTTTCAGTCTATATGTGTCCCTAGGTCTGAAGTTTGTCTCTTGTAGACAGCTTATATATGGTTCTTGTTTTTTATCCATTCTGCCTGTCTGTGTCTTTTGTTTGGAGCAGTTAATCCATTCACGTTTAAGGTAATTATCAATATGTATGTTCCTATTACCATTTTCTTGTTTTGGGTTTTTTTTGTAGGTCTTTTCCTTCTTTTGTGTTTCCTGCCTAGAAAAGTTCCTTTTGCATTTGTTGTAATGTTGTTTTTGTGGTGCTGAATTCTGTGAACTTTTGTTTTCTGTAAGTGTTTTAATTTCTCTGTCGAATCTGAATGAAATCCTTGCTGGGTAGAGTAATCTTGATTGTAGGTTTTTCCCTTTCATCACTTTAAATATGTCCTGCCACTTCCTTCTGGCTTGCAGAGTTTCTGCTGAAAGATCAGCTCTTAACCTTATGGGGATTCCCTTGTATGTTATTTGTTGCCTTTCCCTTGCTGCTCTTAATATTTTTTCTTTGAATTTAATTTTTGATAGTTTGATTAATTTGTGTCTCGGCGTGTTACTCCTTGGATTTATCCTGTATGGGACTCACTGTGCTTCCTCGACTGGATTGACTATTTCCTTTCCCTTGTTAAGGAAGTTTTCAACTATAATCTCTTCTAATATTTTCTCAGACCTTTTCTTTCTCTCTTCTTCTGGGACCCTTATAATTCGAATGTTGTTGCATTTAAAGTTGTCCCAGAGTTCTCTGAGACTGTCCTCAATTTTTTCATTCTTTTCTCTTTATTCTGCTCTGTGGTAGTTATTCCCACAATTTTACCTTCCAGGTTACTTATCCATTCTTCTGCCTAAGTTATTCTGCTACTGATTCATTCTAGAGAATTTTTAATTTCATTTATTGTGTTGTTCATCATTGTTTGTTTGCTCTTTATTTCTTCCAGGTCTTTGTTAAACATGTCTTGTATTTTCTCCATTCTATTTTCAAGATGTTTGATCATCTTTACTCTCATTACTCTGAATTCTTATTCCGGTAGACTGCCTATTTATTCTTCATTTTTTAATCTGGTGGGTTGTTACCTTGTTCCTTCATCTGCTGCATATATCTCTGTCTTCTCATTTTAACCTACTGTGTATGTGGTCTCCTTTTCACAGGCTGCAGGTTCATAGTACCTGTTGTATTTGGTGTCTGCCCCCTGTGGGTGAGGTTGTTTCAGTGGTTTTTGTAGACTTCCTAGTGGTGGGGAATGGTGCCTGTGTTCTGGTGAATGAAGCTGTACCCTGTCTTTCTGGTGGGCATGGCTGCATCTGCTGGTGTGTTTTCTTGTGTCTGTGAACTTAGTATTACTTTAGACAGCCTCTCCTAATGGGTGGTGTTGTGTTCCTGTCTTGCTCATTTTTTGGTATGGGGCATCCAGTACTGGAGCTTTCTGGCCTTTGGGTGGAGCTGAGTCTTAGCATTCAGACGGAGATCTCTGGGAGAGCTCTTGCTGTTTGATATTTTGTGGTTTGGGAGTTCTCTAGTGATCCAATGTCCTGAACTTGCCTCTCCCATCTCAGAGGCTCAGACCTGACACCAGACCGTAGCACCATGACCCTGTCAGCCACGTGGCTCAGAAGAAAAGGGAGAAAAAAACATTTAATAAAAAAAAAACAATAATAAAAATAGAGCAACAAAACCAGTAAACAAATCCACCAATGATAGCAAGTGCTAAAATCTATACTAATATAAACATATAAATCAGAAACAAATCAGTCACAGACAGCAAACCCCAAGTCTACCATTGCTTCCAAAGTCCACTGCCTCAATTTGGGATGATCCTTTTTCTATTCAGTTATTCCACAGATGCAGGGTACCTCAAGTTGACTGTGGAGATTTATTCCACTGCTCCTGAAGCTGCATGGAGAAATTTCCCTTTCTCTTCTTTTTTTGCACAGCTCCTGGAGCTCAGCTTTGGTCTTGACCCCAACTCTGTGTGTAGGTCGCCCTCAGGCCTCTGTTCCCACCCAGACAGGAAGGGATTAAACAGCGGCTGATTAGGGGGCTCTTTCTTATTCAGGCCATGTGGAGGGAGGGGTACTGTAGTTATAATTGGAATGCAGGGAGAGTCTGTGGCAGCAGAAGCTGGCGTGACATTGCAACAGCCTGAGGTGCACCATATGTCATCTTGGGGAACTTGTCACTGGATCACGGGGCCCTGGTAGTGGTGTGCTGCACAGGCTCCCCAGGGGGGGTTGTGGATAGTGACCTGTGCTTGTATACAGGATTCTTGGTGGCTGCAGCTGCAGCGTTAGCATTTCATACCAGTCTCTGGGGTCTGAGCTGATAGCCACATCACGTGCCTGTCTCTGGAGTTCGTTTGTGGTGTTCTGCCTTCTGTGGGCAGACAGGGAAGGAATTCCATCTCCTTGTGCACCCCAAAACAATGGTCTCTTGCCTCTTAGGCAGTTCCAGACTGTTCCCCTGACATCCTCCCTGCTAGCTGTGGTGATCTAGCCCCCTTCCGGCTGTGTTCATGCAGCCAAACCCAGTCCTCTCCCTGGGATCTGACTTCCAAAAGCCCAAGCTTCAGCTCTCAGCCCCACCTGACCTGGTGGGTGAGCAGACAAGCCTCTCGGGCTTGTGAGTGCTGGTGGGCATTGATCCTCTGTGCAGGAATCTCTCCCCTTTGCCCTCTGCACACCTGTTGCTGTGCTTTCCTCCATGGCTCCAAAGCTTCCCCCCCACCTACCCCCATCTCTGCCAGTGAACGTCCATGCTAGTGTGTGGAAACTTTTCCTCCTTCACAGCTCCCTCCCAGAGGTGCTGGTCCCATCCCTATTCTTTTGTCTCTGTTTTTTGTTTTTGCTTTACCTTACCCAGGTATGTGGGGATTTTCTTGCTGTTTGGGAAGTCTGAGGTCTTCTGCCGGCATTCAATAGGTATTCTGTAGGTGTTGTTCCACATGTAGATGTATTTTTGATATATTTGTGGCGAAGAAGGTGATCTCCATGTCTTACTCCTCTGCCATTTTGAAGGTCTCCATCCTCTTTTTTTTTTTGTCTTCTTTTGCAATCAAAGTGATGGTGGCCTCATAGAATGAACTTGGGAGTGTTCTTTCCTCTGTAATTTTTCTGAAGAGTTTCAGAAGGATAGGTGTTAACTCTTCTCTAAATGTTTGATAGAATTCATCAGTGAAGAAGTCATTGGTCCTAGACTTCTGTTTGTTGGAAGTTTTAAAGCTACAGTAATCAAAACAGTATGGTACTGGCACAAAAACAGAAATATAGATCAATGGAATAGGATAGAAAACCCAGAAATAAACTCACTTACCTACTGTGAATTAATCTATGACAAGGGAGACAAGAATATACAATGGAGATAAGACAGTCTCTTCAATAAGTGGTGCTGGGAAAACCTGACAGCTATACATAAAAGAATGAAATTAGAATATATTCTAACTTCATCCACAAAAAAAAAAAATCTTGAAATGGATCAAGGACCTAAATGTAAGGCTGGACAGTATAAGATTCTTAGAGGAAAACATAATCAGAACGTTCTTTTACATAAATCATAGTAATATCTCTTTTGATCCACCTATTAGAACAATTAACATAAAACCAAAAATAAACAAATGGGACTTAATTAAACTTAAAATCTTCTGCACAGCAAAGGAAACCATCAACAAAACAAAAAGATGAAGCAACCAACAAGGAATTAATCTCCAAAATATACAAACAACCCATGCAGCTCAATAAGAAAAAAACAAAAAATACAATCAAAAAATGGGCAGAAGATATAAATAAACATTTCTCCAAAGAAGCCATACAGATGGCCAACAGGAACATGAAAAGATGCTCAACATCACTAATTATCAGAGAAATGCAAATCAAAACTACAATGAGATATCCCCTTACACTGGTCAGAATGGCCGTCAACAAAAAATCTACAAAAAGTAAATGCTGGAGAGGGTGTGGAGAAAAGGGAGCCCTCCTACATTGTTGTTGGTGGGAATATAAATTGGTACAACCACTATGGAGAACAGTATGGAGGTTCCTTTAAAAACTTAAAATAGAATAACCATATCATCCAGCAATCCCACTCCTGGGCATATATCCAGAAAAGAACATAATCAGAAAGGATACATGCACCCCAATATTCATTGCAGCACTATTTACAATAGCCAGGATATGGAAGCAACCTAAATGTCTATCGACAGAGGAATGGATAAAAAAGATATGGTAGATATGTACAATGGAATATTACTTAGACATAAAAAAAAATGAAATAATGCCATTTGCAGCCACATCAATTGACCAAGTGATTATCTTACTAAATGAAGTAAGTTAGACAAAGACAAAGATCATATAATATCACTCATATGTGGAACCTAATTTTTAAAAATATACAAATGAACTTATTTACAAAACAAAAACAGACTTACAGAAATCTAAAACCAACTTGTTACCAAAGCAGAAACATTGTGAGGGAGGGAAAAATCAGGAACTTTGGATGAACATACACACCCTACTATTTATAAGATAGACAACCAACAAGGACCTACTGTATAGTACAGGGAACTCTGCTCTCTATTTTGTGGTAACCTATTTGAGAAAATAATCTAAAAAAGAATGAATATATGTATATATATATATAACTGAATCACTTTGCTGTACAGCTGAAACTAACACAACATTGTAAATCAACAATACTCCAATAAAATTAAAATATTTTAAAAAAGAGAGGGCTTCCCTGGTGGCTTAGTGGTTAAGAATCCGCCTGTCAATGCAGGAGACACAGGTTTGATCCCTGGCCCAGGAAGATCCCACATGCCACGGAGCAACTAAGCCTGTGCGTCACAACTACTGGGCCTGCACTCTAGAGCCTGTGTGCCACACCTTCTGAAGCTCGTGTGCCTAGAGCCTGTGCTCCACAACAAGAGAAACCACTGCAATTAGAAGCCTATGCACTGCAATGAAGAGTATCCCCCGCTCGCCGCAACTAGAGAAAGCCCGTGCACAGCAACAAAGACCCAACACAGCCAAAAATAAAAACAAATAAATAAATATATATAAAAAAAGAGAGACATCTGCACTCCTATGTTAATTGAAGGATTTTTACAATAGCCAATATATGGAAGCAACGTAAATGTCCGTCTATAAATGAATGGACATAGAAAATGTGATATACCATGGGATATAATTCAGCCATGGTAAAAAGGAAATCCTGCCATTTGTGACCAGACTGATTAAATGTAAGGGCATTATACTAACTGAAATAAGTTACACAGAGAAAGATAAATACTATATGATTCACTTATTTGTGACATATAAAAGAAGTTGAAATCATAGAAACAGATAGTAGAATGGTAGTTGCCAGGGGCTGCAGGGTTGGGGAAATGTGGAGATGTCAGTCATAAGGTACAAACTTCCAGTCATAAGATGAATAAGTTCTGGGGATCTAATAGACAGTGTGGTGACTGTAGTTAACAGTACCGTATTATATACTTAAAAGTTGCTAAGAGAGTAGACTTAAAATATTCTCACCACAAAAAGAAATAGTGATTATACTGTGTGATGTAGGTGTTAACTAACCCTACTGTGGTAATCATTTTGCAATATATATGTGCAACAAATCATCAAATTGTACACCTTAAACTTACACAATGTTATATGTTAATTGTCTCAGTAAAACTGGGTAATAAAAAGAAAAAAATGAGGATACAGAAGAAGGGTTAATTATAGGAGCTATACCTTAAGTAGAGAAGGCAACCCAGCACCCAGTGTTGTGAGTTGACTTGTATCCCCTATAAGGATATATTCAAGTCCTACCATTTGGTACCTGTGAACTTGACCTTATTTGGAAATAGTGTCTTTACAGGTGTAATCAAGTTAAGATGAGGTCATTCTGGATTAGAGTGGGCCCTAATACAGTGACTGGTGTCCTTATGAGAAAAGGGAAATTTGGACACGTGCACACCCAGGCAGGAAAAAATTTGCCATGTGTTCATGGAGGCTGGATGGGGCCAAGGTCTGGGTCAGTCAGCAAGGAAAAAACCTCAGGCAGTAGTACAATGAACAGACAACAGAAAGTGCTGGGAACATTCAGGGTACCAAGAAGCTTCAATTGTGTGGGGGGAATTTTGGTGAGAAACAAAGTTATAAATGTGTAGTAAAAGGTAATTTCTCAGTACCCAGTTTACATTTGATTTTTCAAATAAATTGTTTAGTGTTTCCACTTGTTTCAAACTAAGCAAATGTGATCTGGCTCTGAGAACTGCAGAGGGCAGTCTAACACTTGCTACTGGAAATCAGAAACTAAAATGCAAATTCTTTTATTCTAAATAGCAACACTTTGTATGTATTACTGGGGTTGTGCTACAGATCACAGAAGCAACTAATACTTTTGCAAAATCAACAAAACCTCACCATCAAGTCACATTCTGAAAAATATAACTACAAAATTTCCTTAATATGTTTGGTAGTTGATCTGAGTATTCTCTGAAATTACAGAGAAAACTGTACATAAGGAAATGGCTATGGATATTTTTGTTGTTATTAATAATATGACCAATGGGGTAAATAAATAAAGGTAGGATGTTAGTTATAGTTCTGGTTTGTTTTGCCTCCTAATTATAATATGGAACACTTAGCATTCACCTGCAAATTATTGGAAGAAGTTGTGTCACTAGGAAAGAAAGATTGTTAAAAAGAAAGAATGATATTTTTATTGTTGGAAGTTATGATGTTTGGTTTAGTAATTCAAGTTTAGTACTGAAAATATTGTCCTTGTTAAGCACTTTAAAAAAATACTGATGATAGGAATGAATGCAGCTCAGGATGGAGTGGATACAGTTCAATTTAAATTCATCCTCCAACAGTCTCCTTCATTCTGGGAAAGAGTCCAATTCTGACAATTTCATGTGTTCAAGGGAGTAGAATCTTTCATTTGAGAAGCATCAAAGCAGTCCTAAGGGGTTCATAAAAAAGGACAGGACCCTGGGAAGGAGACTTCAAAATGTTGGCAAGGAGACAAATAAAATATACTTCACTTTTAAATGAATGCAAAATATTGTGAAACTGTGTCTTAGAGATTATTCCCAATGTGTAATTTAAAAAACATTGCCTTGTGTTCACAAAGAAGGGGTTATGCTTACTCATAACCTTCAAATAATAAGTATTCAAAATGTCCTTTTCATGAAGATTCTCATTCATAAATTTAGACAAACAACATTTGCATATCTTGGGAAAATGGAAAAATAAAACTTTTTCTCTTCTACTTAAGTGAAATAATTGAAATGATTATCTTCCATTCATAATTTGAAAAGTCTGTAGTTAATAGATTTTGGGAAAATGGGAGATGGGGTTCACATTTCTAAAGAAGCCCGTTTTAAACATGAATGTGTAGCTAATAGTTGAGAGTTTATTTTTATTCAGAGTAAAAAGTAAAGAGAAACATAATACCTTTTCTACTGCCTTAGTTTTCCACTAGTATTTTTCCTCTCATCATGCCCATGGGATTGTTTTACATACTAAAGAATGTGCATTGGTCAAAACTCTTCCCAGTTCATCAGTGATAATATCTCATTGGTCCAGAATGAATATAGCTAGTTATAAAAAGTGCCTTGTTTCTCCTATCATTGACTTTTTACTAAATTTTTCCCCTTTGGGAGTTAGAACTGAATTTAGCAATGTTGATTTTAGCCAGATTCCCATAATTCCAAAGTTCTACAATAAATCTCTGCTTCTGAAAGTTTCTGTGGATATAATCTCATTTACATAAGTGAACTAGTGAGAGAAGGAAAAATAATCCTTAAAAATAGAAGGCAGAACACGTAGTACAAAAAGACCAATGAGTGAATAACAATAAATTCTAAGGTAAGTCCTAATTTAAAAATACTAGACATAATAGTGCGACTGGCCTGTTGTTATTAGTTATTACTATACTAATAATATATATCCTTAGCAAGCCTCCACTCTCTTCCTCTGACATAAGATGAGATAATTTATTCATTTCAAAACTGAATTTGGCAGTATGTCAGCCTCCAAGAATCCACAGCAAAAAGGAAACATTAAATTACATTATTTTTAATTATATGGCCAATTAAGACACATGTATAGGATATTAGCACGGTGAAAAATACTTTCAATTAGATTTCAAGAGGTGAGAAAATATTCTCTAAAGGGAAGATTCTTGCAAGTGTATTTCATTAAAAAATGAGAGGGTTTCTATGAGCAGACTGAAATGAAATAATTTCAAAATGCACCTCCATGTAGTTAAATATTTTGATATGTTGAATGTAGTTAAGATTGATCACAAAAATTTTGGGTGAACACAAACCAAGTATAAAATAATCGTTTATGATACGTTGATCTTTCTATTAACTGATCAACAGTTTCAAATATACCTAAGACTGCTTGTAGTACAGAAAATACAACCTGTTATCTGTACAAAGTTATTAAGGTAAATATTAAAAAGAAAGTATGTTAGGATGCAATCGTTGTTAACACTGTTGAAGATTGAACTATTGACCTAATTTTATTATAGTCATGTTATTGTGAAAATGATTCCAATGAAAAATCTATAGCCTAAAATCTATTCTGAAGTTGTACAATTTGATTAGACCCATATATTTTCTTTCTCTGAAAAAAGGGATGGTAATAGATGGATCAGTGTCAACATAAACTAATTTTTAAAAAGTATCAGTGATTAGTTATGAATTTATTATGTATCAGGATGTGTGCTGAGCATTATAAATATATTATCTAAATTAATTCCTCCTTAAATCCTATGAAGTGAGAATTGCAGTATTATAATAATATCAATTTACTAATAAGTAAAGGGAAGCATAGAGAGAGAGGTAAGATAAGAAGCAAATATATGTGTAGTAAGAGACAGTACCAAGACACAAACCCAGGTCTGTCTGGTACAAAAATTAATTTCTTCTGGAATAAGCTATAACAGACATTCACCAGTTTCTTGTAGAAAATATTAGTTTGAAAAATTTAGTCTTATTTTTTTATGAAAACTGGCATGAAGTTTTTAAGTAATCCCTAAAAATCTTAATGGTTCCTAACATAAAGGTAGAAGGAAAATGTATTTTTTTTATGTAGGACATCAGAGAAATGTCAGACTAAGAAGCCCCAGGCCTTTATTGCCACATGGAAACATTAAAAAAACACTAGAGACTAGCTAAACTAATTTAATAGGAGTTCTGGAAAAGAGTCAAAGTCTAGAATAATCAAGTGAATGTCTAATTAAGAAATAGCCACATTCAAAACTGTAGGAAATTTGGGCTTCCCTGGTGGCGCAGTGGCTGAGAATCTGCCTGCTAATGCAGGAGACACGGGTTTGCGCCCTTGTCTGGGAAGATCCCACATGCCGCGGAGCAACTAGGCCCGTGAGCCACAACTACTGAGCCTGCACGTCTGGAGCCTGTGCTCCGCAACAAGAGAGGCCACGATAGTGAGAGGCCCGTGCACCGTGAACAAGAGTGGCCCCCATTCACCGCAACTAGAGAAAGCCCTCACACAGAAAAGAAGACCCAACATAGCAATCAGTCAATCAATCAATAAAAAAAATAAGTAAACCTTTTAAAAAAAACTGTAGGAAATTTGAAGGGATTTTAATTTACCTTTGCCTCATACCTCACTGATGTAGGGTGGTCTTGGTCTGGAGAAGGCAGTAACCCAGTTCCAAATTCATTCACTCCCTCAAACATGAGGGATACCTTATTTTTCAAAGTTCTACCTGATCTGGGGGACTGCTTGAAAAACTAGTCTCTGTATTGACTAAAGAAGAGATCAGGGGATGAAAGTGTTGTAACTTAGATTTCAGGTTGTGAAAAGTGGCAGAAAGCAAGTGGGCACTGCTAATAAAATCTTTAAGGGGTGTAAAGAGTTACAGAGGACAGTGCCAAAAGATTATTAGTAGAGACAAACAATAGAACTTCTAAGCTCCCAAGGAAAAGCTGGGGTGAGACTCTGGGAAATTAAGAAATACAAAAACAGCCATGTATATAGGGGAATTGCAAGAGCCACTCTCAGGCATGCAGAAGCACACACAGGTGCAGGCAACATATGTTCAAAAAAGACGTGAAATAAACTTAAGGCTTCACAACAGATTGATCTCAAGGTTTAAATAATATGTAGCTAATAATCAGAGAACTGCCCTTGCACAAAGCTGATATAACAATCCTGGAAGTGTTCATTTTTCAGATGCCCAATAAAAAGCACAAGGCAAACAAAGAAACAGGAAAACGTGGCCCACTCAAAGGAAGAAAATAAATTGGCAAAAACAATTTCTGAGGAAGCACAGACATCAGACTTACTGAAAAGATATTTTATTATTAGTTAATTAATTTTTATTGAAGTATAGTTGATTTACAATCTTATATTAGTTTTGGGTGTACAACATAGTGATTCAATATTTTTATAAATTGTACTCCATTTAATGTTATTATAAAATATTAGATACATTCCCCGTGCTATACAACATATCCTTCTAGCTTATTTATTTTATACATAGTAGTTTGTACCTCATAATCCCCTACCTCTATCTTGTCCCTCTTCCTTCTTTCCCCCAAATGGCAAACACTAGTTTGATCTCTATATTTATGAACCTGTTTCTATTTTGTTATATTATTTTATTTTATTTTTTAGATTTCACATATAAATGATAACATATGGTGTTTGTCTTTCTATATCCAAGTAACTTCACTAAGCATTGTATCCTCCATGTCCACTCATGTTGTTACATATGACAAAAATCCATTTTCTTAAGGCTGAATAATATTCCATTGTATATGTATACCACTTCTTCTTTAAGCATTCATCTGTTGAAAAACACTTAAGTTGCATCCATATGTTAGCAATTGTATATAATGCTGCTATAAACATCAGGGTTTACTTATCTTCTCTAATTAGTGTATTAGTTTTCTTTGAATATATAGCAAGGAGTGGAATTGCTGGATCATGTGTAGTTCTGTTTTTTGTTTTTGGAGGAACCTCCATACTATTGTCCACAGTGGCTACACCAATTTACTTTATCACTGATAGTGTACAAGGTTCCCTTTTCTCCACATTCTTGTCAGCAATTTTTATTTGTGATCTTTTTGATGACAACCATTCTGACAGGTGTGATGTGATATCTCATTGTGGTATTGATATGCATTTCCCTATTGATTAGTGATGTTGAGCATTTTTTCATTTGCTTGCTGGCCATCTGTGTGTCCTTTTTGGGAAAAAAAGTCTATTCAAGACTTCTGCTCATTTTTTAATTGGGTATTTTCTTTTATATTGAGTTGATGAGCTGCTTGTATATTTTGGATATTAAAAACCATATTGGACATATCATTTACTAATATTTTCTCCCATTCAGTAGGTTGTTGTCTCATTCTATCAATGGTTTCCCTTGCTGTGCAAAAGCTTTTAAGTTTAATAAGGTCTAATTTGTTTATGTTTGCCTTTTCTTTCCTTTGCCTTAGGAGACAGATCCAAAATAATATTGTTGCAATTTATGTCAAAGAGTGTCTGCCTATGTTTTCTCTAGGAGTTTTATGGTTTCCAATCTTACATTTAGGTCTTTAATTTTATATATATAAAATATATAGTATATGGTGTGAGAAAATATTCTACTTTTATTCTCTTATATGTAGCTATCCAGTTTCCCCAGGTCCACTTATTGAAGAAACTCTTTTTTCCATTGTATCTTCTTGCTTACTTTGTCATAGATTAATTAACCATAAGTGCGTGGGTTTATTTCTGGGTTCTCAATTCTGTTCCATTGACCTATGTATCTGTTTTTGTACCAGTACCATGTTGTTTTGATTACTATAACTTTGTTGTATAGTCTGAAGTCAGGGGGCACGATACCTCTAGCTTTATTCTTTATTTCTCAAGATTACTTTGGCTATTTGGGATATTTTGTGGTTCCAAAAAATTTTAGGATTATTTGTTCCAATTTTGTAAAAAAGTCATGAGCATTTTGGTAGGGATTACATTAAATCTGTAGATTTCTCTGGGTGATATGGATATTTCAGCAATAATAATTCTTTTAATCTATGAACATGATATATTTTTTTCATTTTGCTGTATCATCTCCAATTACTTTCAACAATATTTTATAGTTTGCAGAGTATAGGTCTTTCACATCCTTGGTTAAGCTTATTCCTAGATATTTTTTTTTTTCTGATTCAATTTTAAATGAGATTATTTTCATTCTTTCACTCTGATAATGAATTATAATTGTATAGAAGAGCAACAGATTTCTGTATATTAATATTGTATCCTTCAACTTTACTGAATTCATTTATTAGATCTAATAGTTTTTCATGGAGATGTCAAGGTTCTCTCTATATAGTATTATGTCATCTGCAAATGGTAACAGTTTTACTTCTTCCCTTCCAATTTGGATACATTTTATTATTATTTTTTCTTGTCTGATTGCTATGGCTAGGATTTCCAATACTATGTTAAATAGAAGTGGCAAGAGTGGACATCCCTGTCTTGCTCTTGGTCTTAAAGGAAATGATTTCAGCTCTTCACAGTTGAGTATGATGTTAGCTGTGGGTTTGTCATATTTGAACTTTATTATGTTGAGATATGTTCCCTCTATACCAACACTGATTAGAGTTTTTATTATGAACAGGTGTTGAATTTTGTCAAATGATTTTCTGCATCTATTGAGATGAACATGTGATACTTAGCCTTCCTTTTCATAATGTGACATATCACCTTGATTGATTTGTGGATATTGAACCATCCTGGTATCCTTGAAGTAAATTCTACTTGATTATTTTGTATGATCCTTTTGATATATTGTTGAGTTTGGTTTGGTAAAGTTTTGTTGAGGATTTTTGCATCTATATTCATCAGAGATACTGGCCTGTAATTTTCTTTTTTGTAGTGTCTTTTTTTTCTAGTTCGGTATCAGACCAGTGATGACTTCATAAAATAAGTTTGGTAGTGTTCCTTTCTCTTCAATTATTTTGAATAGTTTGAGAAGATAGGTATTAGTTCTTCTTTATATGTTTGTTAGCGTTCCCCTGTGAAGCTGTCTGGTCCTTGACTTTTGTTTCCTGGGAGTATTTTTGTATTACAAAATCAATTTCACTACTAGTGATCAGTCTGTTCAGATTGTCTTTCTTCCTTATTCAATCTTGTCAGGTTGTATGTTACTTGACATTTGTCCATTTCTTCTAGTTTGTCCAATTTGTTGGCATATAACTGTTCATAGCATTCTCTTATAACTTTTTGTTTCTCTGTGGTAACAGTTGTTATTTCTCCTCTTTTATTTCTTATTTTGTTTATTTAAGTCTTCTCTTTGATGAGCCTGGATAAATTTGTTTATCAAATTTGTTTATCTTTTCAAAAAAACAGTTTTTGGTTTAATTGTTTCCATTTTCTGTCTATATTTTATTTATTTTCTTTATGAACTTTATTATTTCCTTCCTTCTGCTGACTATGGGCTTTGTTTTTTCTTTTTCCACTTCCTTTTGATGGTAGGTTAGGTTGTTTATTTGAGATTTTTCTAGTTTCTTGAAGAAGGCCTGTATCACTATAACCTATTATTTTATAACTGCTTTTGTTGTTATCACATAGATTTTGGTGTGTTGGGTTTACATTTCCATTTGTCTGGAGGTATTTTCTGATTTCCTCATTGATTTCTTCATTGAACCATTAGTTTTTTTAGTAGCATGTTGTTTAGTGTCCACATGATTCTGCTTTTCCCATTTTTCTTCCTGTAATTGATTTCTAGTTTCATACCCTTGTGGTCAGAAAAAAATGCTTGATATAATTTCTGTTCTCCTAAATTTGTTGGGATCTGTTTTGTGGCCTAGCATGTGATCTATCCTGGAGAATGTTCCATGTGCACTTGAAAAGAATGTGTATTCTGCTGTTTTTGGATGGAATATCCTGTATATATCTATTAAGTCCAACTGATCTATGGTGTCACTTATGGCCACTGTTTCCTTATTGATATTCTGTCTGATTATCTGTCCAGTGATGTAGGTGGGGTGTTAAAGTCCCCTACTATTATTGTAATATTGTTAATTTCTGCCTCTGCCTGTTAATATAGGTTTTATATACTTAAAGCCTGTATTGGGTGCATATATGTTAACAAGTGTAATATCTTCTCCTTGTATTGATAATTTTATCACTATATAATGCCCTTCTTGGTCTTTTGTTATAGACTTTGTTTTAAAGTCTATTTCATCTGATATGAATATTGCTAACCCCAGTCTCTGGTCATTTCCATTTCACTTTTAGTCTCTGTGTGTCTTTAGGTCTGAAATATGTATTTTGTAAGCAGCATATAGACAGATCTTTTTTTTATCCAATCACCCACCCTATGTTATTTGGTTGGAGCATTTAGTCCATTGATATGTAAAGTAATTATTGACAGGTATGTACTTATTGCCTTTTTGTTAATTGTTATCTGGTTGTTTTTGTAGTTCTTCTTTGTTCTTTTCTTTTTCTTTTAGTTTCTTCCTTTGTGGTTTGATGATTTTCTTTACTAGTATGCTGTGTTCCTTTCTGTCTAGTTTTTGTGTATCTATTGCAGAATTTTGATGTGTCTTTATCATGAAGTTCATATATGTTGAGCTATAACTATATCTACTTGTTTTAAACTGACAGTCATTCATGTTCAAACACATTCTGAAAGATCCACCTTTTTTTAATCCCCCGGATGTTTTATGTTTTTGATGTTATATTTTACATCTTCATGTTTATCTCTTTACTGTTTATTGTAGTTATAGTTGATTTTACATTTTTTTGGTTTTTTAATCTTCATAATAATTTATTTAAGTGCTTGATCTACAGCCATTACAATATATTTGTCATTACTAGTGGGATTCTTTCCTTTCTCATACATTCTTACTTATTGTTATATCCTTTTCTTTTCCACTTAGAGAAGTCGTAGTAATACTTCTTGTAGGGTCAGTTTAGTTTTGTTGAATCTTTTAGTTTTTGCTTCTCTGAGAAGTTCTTTATCTCTTCTTCAATTCTTCATGATAACCTTACTAGGTAGAGTATTTTATATTGTAAAGTGTTTTTTTTTTTTTCCCTTTAAGCACTTTAAATATTTCATGTCACTCCCTCTTGGTCTGCAATGGTTTTGCAGAAAAATCAACTGATAGCTTTATGGGGTTCCCTTGTATGTGAATATTTGTTTTTTCTCCTGATGCCTGTAAAATTCTCTATTTATCTTTAACTTTGCTGTTTTAATTATGATCTGTCTTGGAGTATGTCTTTTTAGGTTCATCTCCTTTGGAAATCTCTGTGCTTTCTGTACCTGGAAATTTGTTTCTTTCTTTAGCTTTGGGAAGTTTTCAGCCATAATTTCATCCACTTTTGACCACGTTCTCTCCCTTCTCCTTCTGGAATCCCTATAATGCAGATGTTAGTATGCTTGATGTTGTCCCAGAGGTCTCTCAAACTGTCCTATTTTAGTAATTTTGTTTTCCTTTTGGCTGCTCCGATTCGGTGATATCCATTATTCTATCTTCCAGATCATTTATGCATTCCCCTGTATCACCTAGTTTGCTGTTAATTCCTTCTAGTGTGTTTTTCATTTCAGTTATTTGATTCTTTATCTCTTACTGGTTCTTTTGTTTTTAAGTCTTCATATATGGTTTATAAAGCTATTTATTTATTTATTTATTGATTGATTGATTGATTTATTTATGGCTGTGTTGGGTCTTCATTTCTGTGCGAGGGCTTTCTCTAGTTGCGGCGAGCAGGGGCCACTCTTCATCGTGGTGCACAGGTCTCTCACTATCGCGGCCTCTCTTGTTGTGGAGCACAGGCTCCAGACACGCAGGCTCAGTAGCTGTGGCTCAGGGGCCTAGTTGCTCTGTAGCATGTGGGATCTTCCCAGACCAGGGCACGAACCCATGTCCCCTGCATTAGCAGGCAGATTGTCAACCACTGCACCATCAGGTAAGTCCCTGGTTCTTTTTATATTTTTTAGTTTCTTGTTACAATTCTCACTGTGTTCATCTTTTTTTTTTTCCTGGTTCAGTTAGTATTCTTATTACTAATGCTTGGAACCCTTTATCTGGTAAATTATTTATCTCTGTTTCATTAGATGTTTTTTCAAGGGATTTTTCTTGTTCTTTTGTTTGAAACAAATCCCGTGTTTTTTCCTTTTGTTTAAATTTCTCTGTATCTATGAAATTAGGTGTAACAGTTACCTATTCTGGTCTTGAAGAGGTGTCTTTCTGTTGGAGCATCCTTATGCAGTCTGCATTTGCCCAGTGACTTTGGTGGGATAGATGGATCTGAAGTTAATGTGAGTCATGTCTTCCCCTAGAGTGTGCTGACAGCTATTACCTATGTGGGAGATGAGGCTGCAGGTGGAGGGGCTAAAGCCAGAGCCAGATGTGAGCTGTGTCTTCTCCTATGCTAGGTGGCCATCACCATCCTAGCAGGCCTGAGTTGTATTCAAAGTTCTAGAGCAAAAGACCAGTGTTGGGTCTGAGTTTGTTCCATTCCTTTTAAGTGTATGCTCTCTCCCCTCTTGGCATTAGCACCTTTACCTCCATGGGGAGCAACACTGATGCAAGGGGTGCTGGATTAGGCACCCGGTGCATAAGGCAGTGCATGCTGGGACAGTCCCAACATGGTAGACAAAGCTTCAGACACCTCCCAATCCACCTCCCTTGTGAACACCAGCAAAGGCCACCCTTGCCCCATTCAAATGCAGGGCTGGGTCCAAGCCAGCTCTTTCCACACCATGTGTACACTATCCTCTGAAATTGCAGCCTCTTCCTTAGTGGGGAGCTGCGCCTGAGTAAGAGGGGCTGGGACAGTCCCATGCAGGGGTGATCATGTGAAACTGGCCAGAGTCCTGGGAAGTTTCTACCTTCTTTCTGTGCCTTTTTCCCAGGAGTAAGCAAACATGTGTGTATGTTCTTCATGAGTGGAGTCTCAGTTTCTTACATCCCTCCTGTAACTCCCACTGGTTTTCAAACTAGCTTATGGGACTCTTCCTCCTGGGGTTGGGCCTCAGGATTGGGTAGCAACAATATGTGGCTGAAACTTCATGCTACTGGTGAGTATCTCTGAGCCCATGATATCTCCATCATCTTCTGTGTTCCCTGCAAGGGGCACAGGTCCCAATCTGATCACTTCTCCTCCCTTCCTACTGAACTCCATGTGGATTTTTCTTTACAGCCTTGGTTGCTGAAGAGTATTTCTGCCACTCTCTATTTTGTTTTCATTAAGAGTTGCTCCACATATAGATGCATTTTTTGATGTGTTCATGGAGGGAAGTGAGATCAGTGTCCTCTTACTTCAACATTATTATCTCAGGTTTGTGCCTATTTTGCCCCCACAGCCATCTCCACTTTCGCAACCAACCTTTGGTCCTATATATCAGTGAGTTGGTTTTCATTTTGTTTTGTTTGTTTCTTTAGCTTTTTAGATTTCACATATGAGTGAGACAATAATATGATGCTTGTTTTTCTCTGCCTGATTTATTTCACTTAAGATAATACCCACTAGATCCATCCATGTTGTGGAAAATGGCAAAATTTTTTTAATGACAGAGTAATAAGTAATATTCCATTTATATACACTGTATTATAAATACCATTTATCTGTCAATGGACATTTAGGTTTTCCATATCTTGGCTATTGTAACAAATGTAAAAACTTTGGTGTACATATATAATTTTAAATTAGTGTTTTTGTTTTCTTCAGGTAAATACCCAGAAATTAAATTGCTGGTTCATATGGCAGTTCTATTTTTTTTTTTTTTTGTTTTGAGGAAACTCCATATTGTTTTCTGTAGTGATTGCACTGATTTACATTCCCACCAACAGTGCACAATGATTCTTTTTTCTCCTCATACTTGTCAACACTTGTAATTTGTTTTCTATTGGATGAAAGCCATCCTGACAGGTGTGAGGTTGTATCTCATTGTGGTTTTGATTTGTATTTCCCTAATGAATAATGACACTGAGAATCTTTTCATGTGTCTGTTGGTGATATGTATACCTTCTATATAAAAATGTCTATTCAGGTCCTTTGTCCATTTTTAAACTGGATTTTGTTTCTTCATTTGTTTTGGTGTTTAGTTCTGTGAGTACATTGTATATTTTGATATTAAACTCTTATTGGATATATTGTTTAAAATATCTTATCACATTTAATACACTGCCTTTTCATTTTGTTGATAGCTCCCTTTGTTGTACAAATCTTTTTAGTTTGAGATAGTCCTATTTGTTTATTTTTGCTTTTGTTCCCCTAAGTGTAAGGAGATATATTAAAAAAATATTCCTGGAACAGATGTCAGAGAGCCTATATTTTCTTCTCAGAATTTATGGATTCATATCTTACATTTAAGACTTTAATCCATTTTGAGTTTCTCTTTTTATATGGTGTGAGAAATTAATCACTTTGATTCCTTAGCATGTAGTTATTAAGTTTTCCTAAACTAATTTAAGATGTTTCATTTCCCCATTGTATATTCTTACCTCCTTTGTCATAGATTAATTGATCATACAAAGGTGGGTTTATTTCTGGGCTCTATATTCTTTTCTATTGATTTCTGCTCCTTTTTTGCCAGTAAAAATCTGTTCTGATTACTGTAGTTTTGTAGTATAGTTTGACAGCAGGGACTGTGATTCCTCCAGCTTTGTTCTTTTCTCAAGGCCGCTTTGGCCTGGAGAACTTACTGTATGTCAGTTATTGACAATATTCTCTTCATCGGATTGCTTCTTAGTATGTCCAGATTATAAATCTTCAAAGATTAAGCCCAGATGTATCTGGACCATGGTGACTTTACCAAAGCAATATTACTTTGTGTAAATTCTTAATATCCAGTTGGCCACCTTATTAACGTGTAAAAGTAATGAAGCTAAAAACAAAGAATAACTAGTAAATTTGGATACTAAGTGTATATTGGTAGAGCACCTAAATATATAAAGAAAATATTTACATACATAAAGGGAGATATTGAAAGCAATACAATAATAGTAGGAGACTTTAAATATATTGTACTGTTTGCTTTCATTTTATTTTTATTTTTGGCTGTGCCACACTACATGCAGGATCTTAGTTCCCCAACCAGGTATTGAACCTGTGCCCCCTGCAATGGAAGTGTGAAGTATTAACCACTGGACCACCAGGGAAGTCCCAGTTGGGGATTTTAATACCTCACTGACATCTTTGGATATATCCTCAGACAAAAAATTCATCAAGATGTGTGCTCACTCTCTTTTGCGAGAGCACCGGAATCACAACTAACTGATGAACAATCATCGAGAAGAAGACAGTGGAACTCACCAAAAAAGATACCTCACATACAAAGACAAAGGAGAAGCCACAATGAGATGGTAGGTGGGGCGCAATCACGATAAAATCAAATCTCATAACAGCTGGGTGGGTGACGCACAAACTGGAGAACAATTATACCATAGAAGTCCACCCGCTGGAGTGAAGGTTCTGAACTCCATGTCAGGCTTCCCAACCTGGGCCTCCAGCAATGGGAGGAGAAATCCCCAGAGAATGACTTTGAAGCCCAGCGGGATTTGAGTGCAAGATTTCCACAGGACTAGGGGAAAAAGAGACTCCACACTTGAAGGGCACACACAAAGTAGTGTGCATACCAGGACCGAGGGGGAAGGAGCAGTGACCCCATAGGACACTGAACCAGACCTACCTGCTAGTATTGGAGGGTGTCCTGTGGGTGGGGGTTTGTTGTAGCTCACCGTAGGGACAAGGGCACTGGCAGCAGAAGTTCTCTGAAGTACTCAGTGGTGTGAGCCATCACAGAGTCCACCATTAGACCAAATAAAGAGCCTGTAGTCTCCAGTGCTGGTTGCCTCATGCCAAACAACTAACAGGGAGGAAACTCAGCCCCAGCCATCAGCATACAAGTGGATTAAAGTTGTACTGAACTCTGCCCACCAGAGCAACATGCAGCTCTACTCACCACCAGTCCCTCCCATCAGGAAGCTTTCACAAGCCTCTTAGATAGCCTCATCCACCAAAAAGCAGACAGCAGAAGCAAGAAGAACTAAAATCCTGCAGCCTTTGGAATGAAAACCGCAATAACAGAAAGACAGACAAAATGAAAATGCAGAGTCCTATGTCCCAGATGAAGGAACAAGATAAAACCCCAGAAAAACAACTAAATGAAGTGGAGATAAGCAACCTTCCAGAAAAAGAATTCAGAATGATAGTGAAGATGACCCAGGACCTCAGAAAAAGAATGGAGGCAAGGACCAAGAAGATGCAAGAAATGTTAAACAAAGACCTAGAAGAATTAAAGAACAAATAAACAGAGATGAACAATACAATAACTGAAATGAAAACTACACTAGAAGGAATCAATAGCAGAATAACTGAGGCAGAGAACGGATAAGTGACCTGGAAGACAGAATGGTGGAAATCACTGCCATGGAACAGAATAAAGAAAAAAGACTGAAAAGAAATGAAGACAGCCTAAGAGACCTGTGGGACAACATTAAATGCACTAACATTCGCATTATAGTGGTCCTGGAAGGAGAAGAGAGAGACAAAGGACCTGAGAAAATATTTGAAGAAATTATAGTCAAAAACATCCCTAACATGGGAAAGGAAATAGCCACAGAAGTCCAGGAAGTGCAGAGAGTCCCAGGCAGGATAAACCCAAGGAGAAATACTCTGAGACACATAGTAATCAAATTGACAAAAAATAAGGCAAAGAAAAATTATTAAAAGCAACAAGGGAAAAATGACAAATAACATACAAGGGCACCCCCATCAGGTTAACAACAGATTTGTCAGCAGAAACTCTGCAAGCCAGAAGGGAGTGGCAGGACATATTTAAAGTGATGAAAGGGAAGAATATGCAACCAAGAATATGCTACCCAGCAAGGATTTCGTTCAGATTTGATGGAGAAATCTAAATCTTTATAGACAAGCAAAAGCTAAGAGAATTCAACATGACCAAACCAGCTCTACAACAAACGCTAAAGGAACTTCTCTAAGTGGGAAATAAAAGAGAAGAAAAGGACTTACAAAAACAAACCCAAAACAATTATGAAAATGGTAATAGGAACATACATGTCGATAATTACCTTAAATGAGAATGGATTAAATGCTCCAACCAAAAGACACAGACTGTCTGAATGGATTCAAAAACAAGACCTGTATATATGCTGTCTACAAGAGACCCACTTCAGACCTAGGGAGACATACAGACCGAAAGTGAGGGGATGGAAAAAGATATTCCATGTTAATGGAAATCAAAAGAAAGCTGGAGTAGCAATACTCATATCAGAAAAAATAGACTTTAAAATAAAGAATATTATGAAGGACAAGGAAGGACACTATGTAATGATCAAGGGATTAATCCAAGAAGAAGATATAACAATTGTAAATATCTATGCATGCAATATAGGAGCACCACAATACATAAGGAAAATGCCAACAGCTATAAAAGAGGAAATCAACAGTAACACAATAATAGTGGGGGACTTTAACACCTCACTTACACCAATGGACAGATCATCCAGACAGAAAATTAATAAGGAAACACAAGTTTTAAATGACACAATAGACCAAATAGATTTAATTGATACTTATAGGACATTCCATCCAAAAACAGCAGATTACACTTTCTTCTAAAGTGCACACGGTACTTTCTCCAGGATATATCACATCTTGGGTCACAAATCAAGCCTCAGTAAATTTATGAAAATTGAAATTGTATCAAGCATCTTTTGTGACTACAATGCTATGAGATTAGAAATCAATTACAGGAAAAAAATGTAAAAAACACAAACACATGGATGCTAAACAATACGGTATTAACCAAGAAACCACTGAAGAAAGCAAACAAACAGGAAATCAAAAATACCTAGAGACAAATGGCAATGAAAACACGACGATCCAAAACCTATGGGATGCAGCAAAAGCATTTCTAAGAGGGAAGTTTATGCAATACAATCCTACCTCAAGGAACAAGAAAAATCTCAAATATACAACCTA
Source organism: Eschrichtius robustus (assembly GCF_028021215.1). Classification (NCBI taxonomy): domain Eukaryota; kingdom Metazoa; phylum Chordata; class Mammalia; order Artiodactyla; family Eschrichtiidae; genus Eschrichtius; species Eschrichtius robustus. The sequence goes on along the minus strand of NC_090845.1, from coordinate 72,602,978 downwards.
AATTTACACCTAAAGGAACTAGAGAAAGAAGAATAAACAAAACCCAAAGTTAGTAGTAGGAAGGAAATCATAAAGATTAGAACAGAAGTAAATTAAATAGAAACAACCAAAACAATAGCAAAGACCAATAAAACAAAAACCTGGTTCTTTGAGAAGATAAACAAAATTGACAAACTTTTAGCCAGACTCATCAAGAAAAAGAGGGAGAGGACTCAAGTCAATAAAATTAGAAATGAAAAAGGAGAAGTTACAATGGACACCAGAGAAATACAAAGCATCATAAGAGGCTATTACAAGCAACTATATGCCAATAAAATGGAAAACCTGGAAATAATGGACAAATTCTTAGAAAGGTATAAACTTCCAAGACTGAACCAGACAGAAATAGAAATAATATGACTAGAAATCAATTATGAGAATATAACCAGAAAAAACACAAATGTGTAGAGATTAAACAGCATGCTACTGAACAACCAATAGACCAATGAAGAAATCAAAAGAGAAATTTAAAAAAATACCTTGAGACAAATAAAAATGGAAATACATCATTTCAAAATCCATGGGATGTAGCAAAAGCAGTTCTAAGAGGGAAGTTTATAGTGACACCGGCCTACCTCAAGAAATGTCTTAAATAAGCAATCTAAGTTTTTATTTAAAGGAGCTAGAAAAAGAAGAACAAATGAAGCCCAAAGTTAGTAGAAGGTAGAAAATAATAAAGAGCTAAGTGGAAATATATGTAACACAGACAAAAAAAAAAAAACAATGGAAAATAACAATAAAACTATCAGTTGGTTCTTTGAAGAGATAAACAAAACTAACAAACCTTTAGCTAGACTCACCACGAAGAAAAGAGAGAAAGCTCCTTTCAGCAATTCTTGTAATGTAGATCTAGTGGTGATTAATTCTCTCAGCTTTGTTTCTGTAGAATTCTATTTCTCCTTCACTTTTGAAGGATAGCTTTGCTATATAGAGTGTATTGGTTGCCAATTTTTTTTTCTTTTTGCACTTTGAATATATCATCCCACTATCTCCTGATTTGTAAGATTTCTGTTGAGAAATGCAATACTAGGCGTAATGAGGTTCCTTTGTAAGTCAAAATCTCTTCTCTTGCTGCCTTTAGGCTTATCTTTTGTCTTTGATTTTTGAAAATTTATTATAATGTTTCTTGGAGAAGATCATTTTAGATTCAAATAATGGTATGAGCTATAAGCTTCATGAACTGGGATGGCCAAGTCTCTCCCCAGGTTTGGGAAATTCTCAGCAATTGTTTTATTTAAATAAGCTCTTGACTGTTTATCCTTCTGTTCTCCTTCTGCAAATCCAAACATTCTGTAATTGGCTTTTTTTTCATCTTTATTGGACTATATTTTCTTTACAATGGTGTGTTGGTTTCTGATGTACAAAAAGTAAATCAGCGATATGTATACATATATCCCAATATCTCCTCCCTCTTGCATCTCCCTCCCACCCTCCCTATCCCACCCCTCTAGGTGGTCACAAAGCACCGAGCTGATCTCCCTGTGCTATGCGCTGCTTCCCACTAGCCATCCATTTTACATTTGGTAGTATATATATGTCAATGCTACTGTCACTTTGCCCCAGCTTCCCCTTCCTTCCCGTGTCCTCAAGTCCGTGCTCTATGTCAGCGTCTTTATTCCTGTCCTGCCACTAGGTTCATCAGTAACTGTTTTTTTTTTTTTAGATTCTATATATAAGCATTAGCATATGGTATTTGTTTTTCTCTTTCTGACTTACTTCACTCTATATGACAGACTCTAGTTCCAGCCACCTAATTACAAATAACTCAATTTCGTTTCTTTTTATGACTCAGTAATATTCCATTGGATATATGTGCCACATCTTCTTTATCCATTCATCTGTCACTGGACATTTCGTTTGTGTCCATGTCCTGGCTATTGTAAGTAGTGCTGCAATGAACATTGTGGTACACGTCTCTTTTTGAATGATGGTTTTCTCAGGGTATATGCCCACTAGTGGGATTGCTGGGTCATATGGTAGTTCTATTTTTAGATTTTTAAGGAACCTCCATAGTGTTCTCTTTTGTAGCTGGGTCAATTTATATTCCCACCAACACTGCAGGAGGGCTCCCTTTTCTCCACAACCTCTCCAGCATTTATTGTTTGTAGATTTTTTGATGATGGCCATTTGACCAGTGTGAGGTGATACCTCATTGTAGTTTTGATTTGCATTTCTCTAATGATTAATGCTGTTGAGCATTCTTTCATGTGTTTCTTGGCAATCTGTATATCTTCTTTGGAGAAATATCTATTTAGGTCTTCTGCCTATTTTGGGATTGGGTTGTTTTTTTATGATATCGAGCTGCATGAGCTGCTTGTAAATTTTGGAGATTAATTCTTTGTCAGTTGCTTCATTTGCAAGTATTTTCTCCCATTCTGAGGGTTGTCTTTTCGTCTTGCTTATGATTTCCTTTGCTGTGAAAAAGCTTTTAAGTTTCATTAGGTCTCATTTGTTTATTTTTGTTTTTATTTCCATTACTCTAGGAGGTGGGTTAAAAAGGATCTTGCTGTGATTTAATTCATAGAGTGCTCTACCTATGTTTTCCTTGAAGAGTTTTATAGTGTCTGGCCTTACATTTAGGTCTTTAATCCATTTTGAGTTGATTTTTGTGTATGCTGATAGGAAGTGTTCTAATTTCATTCTTTTACATGTAGCTGTCCAGTTTTCCCAGCACCACTTATTGAAGACCCTGTCTTTTCTGCATCGTATATTCTTGCCTCCTTTATCATAAATTAGTTGACCATAGGTGTGTGGGTTTCTCTCTGGGCTTTCTATCCTGTTCCATTGATCTATATTTTTGTTTTTGGGCCAATTCCATACTGTCTTGATTACTATAGTTTTGTAGTATACTCTGAAGTCAGGGAGCCTGATTCCCCCAGCTCTGTTTTTCTTTCTCAAGGTTGCTTTGGCTATTCAGGGTCTTTTGTGTCTCCATAAAAATTTTAATAATTTTTGTTCTAGCTCTGTAAAAAATGCCATTGGTAATTTGATAAGGATTGCACTGAATCTGTAAGTTGTTTTGGGTAGTATAGTCATTTTCACAATGTTGATTCTTCCAATCCAAGAACATGGTATGTCTCTCCATCTGTTTGTATCACCCTTGATTTCTTTCATCAGTGTCTTAGAGTTTCTGCATACAGGTCTGTTGCCTCCTTAGGTAGGTTTATTCCTACTTATATTGTTCTTTTTGTTGCAATGGTAAATGGGAGTGTTTCCTTAATTTCTCCTTCTGATTTTTCATTGTTAGTGTATAGTAATGCTAGAGATTTCTGTGCATTAATTTTGTATCCTGCTACTTTACCAAATTCATTGATTAGCTCTAGTAGTTTTCTGGTGGCATCTGTATGATTTTCTATGTATAGTATCATGTTATCTGCAAACAGTGACAATTTTACTTCTTCTTTTCCAATTTGGATTACTTTTATTTCTTTTTCTTCTATGATTACCATGGCTAAAACTTCTGAGACTAAGTTGAATAATAGTCGTGAGAGTGGGCAGCTTAGTCTTGTTCTTGATCTTAGAGGAATGCTTTCAGTTTTCCACAGGGTGATAATGGCCTCATAGAATGAGTTTTGGAGTGTTCCTCCCTGTGCTATATTTTGGAAGATTTTGAGAAGTATTGGTGTTAGCTCTTCTCTAAATGTTTGATAGAATTCACCTGTGAAGCTATCAGGCCCTGGGCTTTTGTTTGTTGGAAGATTTTAAATCACAGTTTCAACTTTGATGCTTGTGGTTCATCAATTGATATTTTATTTTTCTTCATTCCATCTTGGGAGGTTGTATTATTCTAAGAATTTGTCCATTTTTTCCAGGTTGCCCATTTTATTGGCATATAGTTGCTTGTAGTAATCTCTCATGTTCCTTTGTATTTCTGCAGTGACAGTTGTTACTTCTCTTTTTAATTTCTAATTCTGTTGATTTGAGTCTTCTCCCTTTTTTTCTTGATGAGTCTGGTAATGGTTTATCAATTTTGTTTATCTTCTCAAAGAACCAGCTTTTAGTTTTATTGATCTCTGCTATTGTTTCCTTCATTTCTTTTTCATTTATTTCTGATCTGATTTTTATGATTTCTTTCCTTCTGCTAACTTTGGGGTTTTTTTCTTTTTAACATCTTTATTGGAGTATAATTGCTTCACAATGGTGTGTTTGTTTCTGCTCTATAACAAAGTGAATCAGCTTTGTTGTTCTTTCTCTAATTGCTTTATGTGTAAGTTTAGGTGTTTTTTTTTTGAGATTTTTCTTGTTTCTTGAAGTAGGATTTTATTGCTATAAAATTCTCTCCTGTAACTCCTTTTGCTGTACCCCATAGGTTTTCCGTCATCCAGTTTTCATTGTCATTTGTTTTTTGGTATTTTTAAATTTCCTCTTTGATTATTTCAATGACCCCTTGGTTGTTTATTAGCATATCATTTAGCCTCCATGTGTTTGAATATTTTACAGTTTCTTTCCTGTAATTGGTATCTAGTCTCATAACATTGTGGTGGGAAAAGATGCCTGATACAATTTCAATTTTCTTAAATTTACTGAGGAGTGATTTGTGACCCAGGATGTGATCTATCCTGGTGAATGATTTGTGTGCATTCGAGAAGAAATTACATTCTTTTGTTTTTGGATGGAATGTCCTTTATATATCAGTTAAGTCTATCTGCTTCCCTGGTGGTGCTGTGGTTAAGAATCTGCCTGACAATGCAGGGGACATGGGTTCAAGCCCTGGTCTGGGAAGATGCCACATGCCACAGAGCAACTAAGCCCATGCATCACAACTACTGAGCCTATGCTTTAGAGCTTGGGAACCACAACTACTGAGCCTGCATGCCACAACTACCGAAGCCCACATGCCTAGAGCCCGTGCTCTGCAACAAGAGAAGCCACTGCAATGAGAAGCCTGTGCACTGCAACAAAGAGTAGCCCCAGGCCACCACAACTGTAGAAAGCCCATGTGCAGCAATGAAGACCCAATGTGACCATAAATAAATAAATAAATAAATAAATTTATTTTAAAAAATATATCAATTAAGTCCATCTTGTCTATTGTGTCTTTTAAAGTTTGTGTTTCCTATTTTATATTCTGTTTCAATGATCTGTCTATTGGTGTAATTGCAGTGTTAAAGTCCCCTACTATTTTGTGTTACTATCGATTTCCCCTTTTATGATTGTTAACATTTGCCTTATGTATTGAGGTGCTTCTATGTTACGTGCATAGATATTTACAATTGTTATATCTTCTTGGATTGATCCCTTGATCATTATGTAGTGCTCTCCCTTGTCTCTTGTAATAGTCTTTATTTTTAATTCTATTTTTTCTGTTATGAGTATTGGTATTCTGGCTCTCTTTTTATTTCCATTTGCATGGAATATATTTTTCCATCCCCTCACTTTCAGTATGTATGTGTCCCTAGGGCTGAAGTGCATCTCTTGTAGACAGCATATATACAGGTTTTGTTTTTTTTATTCATTCAGCCAGCCTGTGTCTTTTGGTTGGGGCATTTAATCGATTTACATTTAAGGTAATTATTGATATGTATGTTCCTATTACCCTTTTCTTAATTATTTTGGGTTTATTTTTGTAGGTGTTTTCCTTCTCTTGTGTTACCTGCCTAGAGAAGTTCCTTTAGCATTTGTTGTAAAGCTGGTTTGGTGGTGCTGAATTCTCTTAATTTTTGCTTATCTGTAAAGCTTTTGATCTCTCTGTCGAATCTAAATGAGATCCTTGCTGGGTAGAGTACTCTTGGTTGTAGGTTTCTTCCTTTCATCACTTTAAATATATCTTGCCCCTCCCTTCTGGCCTGTAGAGTTTTGCTGAAAAATCAGCTCTTAACCTTATTGGGATTCCCTTGTATGTTGTTTGTTGGTTTTCCCTTGCTGCTTTTAGTATTTTTTCTTTGTGTTTAATTTTTTTTTAGTTTGATTAATATATGTCTCAGCATGGTTCTCCTTGGGTTTATCCTGTTTGAGACTCTCTGTGCTTTCTGGACTTGATTGACTATTTCCTTTCCCATGTTGGGGAATTTTCCACTATAATCTCTTCAAATATTTTCTCAGACTCTTTCTTTTTTTCTTCTTCTTCTAGGACGCCTATAATTTGAATATTGGTGTTCTTAATGTTGTCCCAGAAGTCTCTGAGGCTGTCCTCAAATCTTTCATTCTTTTCTTCTTTATTCTGCTCTGTGACAGTTATTTCCACCATTCTATCTTCTAGCTCACTTATCTGTTCTCCTGCCTCAGTTATTCTGCTATTGATTACTTCTAGAGTATTTTTAATTTCAGTTATTGTGTTGTTCATTACAGTTTTTCTCTTTAGTTCTTCTAGGTCCTTGTTAAACTTTTCTTGTATTTTCTCTATTCTGTTTCTGAGGTTTGGGGTCATCTTTACTATCATTACTCTGAATTCTTTTTCAGGTAGGTATTTGGCTTAAAAAAATGTTTTTTTTTTAAATTGGAGTATGGTACAAAGGAACTTGTTTACAAAACAGAAGTAGAATCATGGATGTAGAAAACAAACTTATGTTTACCAGGGTATAAGGGTGGGGTGGGATAAATTGAGATATTGGAACTTACATATACACAATACTATATATAAAATTGATAACTAATTAGAACCAGATGTATTGCACAGGGAACTCTACTCAATACTCTGTAATTGACTTTTATTCATGGTTTACCATAGATCACATAGTGTTCACTCTTTTTCATTCTCTTTTTTTTTCTTATTTCTATCTCACCTATTCTTTCTTCTATTTTGCCTATGCTGATATTGATATTCTCTTTTGCATTCTTCATTTCATTCATTGAATTCTTCAGCTCCGGAATTTCTCTTCAGTTCTATTTTATGATTTTTATCTCTTTGTTAGATTTCTCATTGTGATCATATACTGCTTTCCTGATTTTATTAAATTGTCTTTGGGTTCTTGTAGCTCATTGAGTTTCCTTTAAAAAACTCTTTGGAATTCTTTACTATGTAAAGAACATAGATGTCTATGTTTTTGGATTTGTTTAGTGGCAGATTATTGTGATTTTTGGTGATGTCATATTTACTTGATTTTTCATGCTTCTTGGAGTTTTGCATGACTGTCTTTACATTTGATGTAGCAGTCTTCTCCTTCAATTTTTCCTAACTGTTTTCAGGATAGAAATATCTTTTGTCCGTCCTGATATAGAGTCTGTGGGTTTCTCTAACCTTATATAGATACACCTACTCCACTTTCCTTGCTCCTTCTTGTGGCAGAATTCTTAAGCTTGTATGTCTTTTCTCTATCCTATAACACACCAGACTAGCTGTTGATAGTCTTTCTTTTGTTTTCCTGAAGGTGGCTCTACAGTTTGAGTTTGTGATTTCTCCTTGCCTCCTTTCTGCATGTGCTCCTATCTATCAGAGCTTTCTCTCACTACCACCCTTGGAAGTGAGCACAAGAAGCTGGCTGCAGAGAGGGGGAAAGTGTGGACTTGGCATGTGATGCACTAGAGATGCCCACAGGCCAGTTGAGGGGAGCCACAGATGAAGCTTTCCCTGTGGCTCATAGTCAACCTTCTTGATGGAGTCCAGAATGCAATCAGCAGGAACCGTTAATGCCCTCCAATAATATATGTGTTCTCCTGATTGGCTACCTTACCTCAGTCTTGAAGCCCCCAATTTAATACTCTGGATGCTGCAAGAGAGGGAAATAAATTTCTATGACAGTGTCCAGCACAGGTGAGAAAGTCAACGGTTTACTCACTTACTCTCTTTCTCCCATGAAGAAGTCATCTCATTTAGCCCTAAACTGAGCTGCCTTTGGCCAGGCATGATGCTGGCAAAGTCAAGCTTGTCTCTTTTACCCACTCTAATGCATCAAAACTTATATATATATATATATATATATATATATATATATATATATATATATATAGTTCCAATGGAGTGCTGACACTTTTCCTCTGGAAAATTGGACCTCTGCAAAAGCTTTTTCATCTATAGATGACTGCCCAAGTCATTTTCTGCAGGCACTCCCAGACACACCCACGAGAGCCCAGAATTAATTCATAGTTTCCTATAGGTTCAACAGCTGGTAATGAAGTCTGTCTGCCTATTACCCAATACGCAGGAGGGTGAGACTCCTCCCAGTCCCTTGGCATATGATGCTGGTTCCCATAACTCCCACAGAGGCACTTCCACTCATGGATGGATGTCAATTTTTTGTTGTTGAAGGGGAGACAGAAACAAGGGAGGTTTTATGCCACCATGATGCTGACATCACCCTTGCCAAGATCATTACTATTTGTTCCCACTTCTCCTTCGCATTGTCACTACATTTGTTTAAGCTGTAATCATTTCTTGATTGGAATTCTGCAACAGCCTCCTAAATAAATCCTTATGCCCAGTTTTCCTCATCTTTAGTTCACTCTGAGAATTGCAGTCTGAGTGATGTATCTAATCCAATCATGGAAATCCCCTCCAGTGTCTCTTTAATAATCTACAGGATAAAGTCTAAACTCCTTAGAATGGCACACAAAGCCATTCATGTTCTGTATGCATGCTTCCACTTTAGGATCACATTAAGACACTGCTTTCACACTTTAGGCACCAGCTACTATGAATTATTTAACAATCTCCACACACCATGCCCTCACTCTGATTCATGCTTCTGCACAAGCCAATATAATGCTTCACCCACCTAATATACATCTTTAATGCTTTCTTTAATATATTCAGGTTTCCTTCTGGGAAACCATCCCTGAAGTATTCCCTTACACTGCACTCTCTTAATCTGAATTAGATGCTCCTCCTTTGTGCTTTCTTCTAACATAGCACTTATAACAATAAATTATAAATATCTCTCCCTTGCAGTAGATTTTGAGCTTTTGCAGTGAACTGACTTGTTATCTTTGTTTTTATATTTCCAAGGCATAGCACAATAGTTGGCAAATAGTTGATACTCAATATATTTTTGTTGAGTAAATATATGCTCAAGATATTGGAAAGTGAAGAGGAAAATTTTAATCCAAATGCCAATGTCCTCATGAAATGTGGAGAAATATTCTGGAATTTAACAGTTAAGATTAAGATTATGCTAAGAGTGATATAACCAACTAGAATGACACAAGTGAATCGTACTTAATTGTCTAAAAACATTCACATAGAGCAATGGTTTGCAAAATTCCTTGGGCATTAGATCACTTGAGATGTGGGTTTTAAAAATATAGCTACGTGGGTTTTAGTCACAGAGATTCAGTTTCAAATGTTCTGGAATGAGACCCAGATATCAGTATTTTGTGAAGTTTCTGAGTAATTTTAAGAGACAGTGTATTTGTTTGCTAGGTCTGCCATAACAAAGGACTATAGGCTTGGTGGCTTAAATAACAGGAAATATTTTTTTTTTTTTGCGCAATTACAAAGCTATAAGTCCAAAGTCAAGGTACAAGCAAGTTCGGTTTCTTCTGAGGTCTCTCTTCTTCCATAGCAAAAGGCATCTCTCATTGTGCCTTCACATGGTCTTTTCTCTGTGTTTGCACAGAGTGTCTCTTTATATGTCCAAATTTCCTCTTACTATAAGAACACCAGTCAAGTTGAATTAGGGCCATCCCAATGGCCTCATTTTAACTTAATCACATCTTTAAATACCTTATGTCTAAATATAGTCACATTCTGAAATACTGGGGTTATGGCTTCAACAGGTTAATTTTTTAGAGACACAGTTCAGCCCATAACAGGCACCCAATCAAGAGGGTAATCATTATTCTCTTTTTTGTTTTTTTTAACAGATTTATTGAGATTTAATTAACATGCACATATTGAAATTGTACAATTTAATGAATTTTGAGGTAAGCATATGTCTGTTAAATCATCATCTCAATCAAGATAGTGAATGTATTGATCACTCCCAACAGTTTCCTTTTGTCACCTTGTAATCTATTCCTTCTCCACTCCTCCATACTTCCAGGCAACCACTGATCTGCATTCTATTACTATAAGTTACTTTGCATTTTCTAGAATTGTATTTAAAGTTTGTCAAACATTATGCACGTTTTATCTGATGTTACACATACGAATAGTTCATTCCATTTTAAAATGGAAAGGAGTCAAAATAGACATTTTCCAAAGAAGACATGAAAATGGTCAACAGACACATGAAAAGATACTCAACGTCACTAATTATCAGAGAAGTGCAAATAAAACCACAATGAGATATCACTTCACACCTGTTAGAATGGCTATCATCAAGAAGACAAAAAATTACAGGTGTTGGCAAGGATGTGGTAAAAAGGAAATCCTCTACATTGTTGGGAATGCAAATTGGTCCAACCACTATGGAAAACAATATTTCATAAAATTAAAAATAGAATTACCATACAATCCAGCAATTCCACTTCTGGGTATATACAAAAAGGAAATGAAAACAGGATTTTGACAAAATATATAAATAAATAAACTCCCATGTTTACTGTAGCATTATTCACAATAGCCAAAATATGGAAATAACCCAAATACCCATCAGAAAATAAATGGATAAAAAAATTGTGGTGTATATATATATTTTTTCACGTATTATTATATATATATTATATTATTATACATTATTCAGCCACGAGAAGGGAAGATATCCTTTCATTTGTGACAACATGGATTGTCCTTGAGCACATTATGCTAAATGAGATAAGTCAGAGAAAGACAAGTGCTGTGTAAGGTCGCTTATATGTAAAATCTAAAAAGTTAAACTTGAAAAAAACACAGAGTAAAATGCTCATTATCAGGGGAGGAACAGGGTAAGAGTGATGGTGTTTAAGGGTACAAACTTGTAATAAGTAGTAAATAAGCCATAGAGATCTAATACACAGTATAAAGAATATAGACAATAATATTGTACTATAATTATGTAATATGATAAATATCACTACATCAGCAATCATATTACAAAAGGTAACACACTTCACACCTTAAACTTACACAATGTTACATGTCAAATTTATTTAATCAAAAAATGGTTCATATATTTTTATTGACAAGTAGATTTCATTGTATGAATATACCACGAATTGTTTACCCATTCACATGTTGATGTATATTTGGGTAATTTCCAATTTCAATTATTACAAATAAAGCTAGTATGAACATTCTCATACAACTCTTTGTATGGACATATACATATGTTTTCATTTCTCTTAGGTAATACTTAAGAATGAAATGATCAGATCATATGACAGTGTTTGTTTAACTTTATAAGTGTATAATTATTTTGCAATCTTTGCCAAGTTCAATGTCAATAAGATATTTTCCTAGGTTTTCTTCTGGAAGTTTTATAATTTTAGTCCTTACATTTAGTTTTATGGTCCTTTTTGATTTTTGAATATGGTCTGAGATAAAGGTTTAGGTTGTTTTATTTATTTTTTTGTTTTATTTTGTTTTCAAATGCATAGTCCATTGTTTCAGCACTATTTCTTGAACAGATTATCCTTTGCCACTTGAATTGCCTTAGGACCATTACTGAAAATCAATTTACCATATATATGTGTGTCTGTTAATGGATTCTCTGTTTCATTGATCTATATGTCTATATTTACATCATTAAGACACTATTCGAGATTACTGTAGCCTTGATATTAGGGAGGTAGTCTAAATCCTCTAACTTTGTTCCTTTTTTTTCAAAATTGTTTAACCTTTTTAGGTTCTTTGCATTTCCATATAAAATTTAAAACCAGTTTCCTGATTTCTGCAAAAAAAAAAAGTGCCTTCTGGTGTTTTAATTGAGATTGCATTGACTCTGTAGATCATTTGGGGGGGCACTTAATATCCTACCAACACTGAGTTGTCCAATTCATGACCACACACTATATTTCCACTTATTTTAGTCTCCTTTAATTTCTCTCAGCAAAGTTTTCTAGTCATCATTCCATCATTCATGCCTATCTTTAATCAAATTTTCTTTTACACTTGCAAAACTCACATATTAACTCTGGTAGCTTTTCTGAAGAGTCTTTAGAAGTTCCTACATAGATAAACATGACTTATGTGGAAAAAAAGTTTTACTGCCTTCTAATCTATATGTCCTTTATTTACTTTTCTTGCCTTCTTGCACTGGCTATGACATCCACTACAATATGAAATAAAAGTAAAGAGACTGAAATTTTGTGCCTTGTCTCTGATTTTAGGGAGAAGTTATTCAGTCTCTTACAATGAAATATGATGTTAGTTGTAGATTTTTCATAGTTGCCCCTTATCAGGTTGAGAAAATTCCTTTCTATACCCATTTTGCTTAGAAATGTTGATATGAATGGGTTTTTAATTTTGTCAAGTGATTTTTCTGCATTTATCATAGAGTTTTTCTCTTTTAGTCTGTTAATATGAATTATATTGTTTGATTTTCTTGAATGTGAAGTTAATTTTGCTTCATAAGACAAACGCTGCATGGTCATGGTGTGTTACAATTTTTATATGTAGTTGGATTTAATTTACTAGAATTTTGTTATGAATTTTTGTGTCCATATTCATTATGGATATTGGTCTTCAATTTTAATTTTTTGTACTATCTTTTTCTAGGTTTTGTGTTTTTCTTTGTTTTTTTGTTTTTTTGTTTTTTATGAAGGCAATGTTAGCCTGCTAGCCTAATAAAATGAGTTGGGGATTTCCCATTTCTATTTTCTGGGAGAATTTGTATAGAATTTTTTGATCCCTAAATGTTTGACAGAATTCTACAGTGAAAGCATCTGATCTTGCAGTTTTCTTAACAAAGAGGATTTTAACTAATAATTCCATTTAAAAAAAAGAGATATAGGGCTATTCATGTTATTTCTTCTTGAGTGAGCATTGGTAGTTTGTTTCTTTCAAGGAATTTCTCCAATGTCCTATATGTTGTTTAAATTTATTAGCATTAGGTTTTCAATCTATTAGCTTTTTAATTTCTGTGTGGTGTATAGTGACATCCTTTCTCATTCCTAGTACTGGTAAATTTTATCTATCCAATGAACCAGCTTTTGATATCATTTTCTCATCTTTTTTCTGTTTTCTATTTCATCAACTTATTTTTTTTTTGCTTTTTTCCAGCTTTATTGAGATATTGTTGACATATAACATATGTATGGTTAAGGTGTACAAAATGATGAATTGATACACATATATACACATATATATCACAAAACAATTATCACAATAATGTTGGTTAACAACTCCATCACCTCACATAATTATCATTTTTTTTGTGTGTAATAATAACATTTAAGAGCTACTCTCTTAACAACTTTCAAGTATGTAGTACAAAGTGTTAATTATATTCACCATGCTATACATTAAAGGACCTAAGTTTTCATTTGGAGATCTGCAATGAGAGTAAGATTGGACATCTTTAAAGTAATTCACAGGTGAGGAGAGTCTGAATTAATTGTCTCTGACTAGGATTAAATTTGCTCAGCTGGAGAGATAACTTATCACCTGTCCTTTCATCCTTTTTGCTAAAGCAAAACTAAAGTTAAGTAGTCAACTTATTCTCTTTTTTTAAAATTTCTTACTTTTATATATTCTGAGAAAGAATTTTCTTGGAAATAAATGTCTACCTCTAACAGGTATTTGATTTTATAATTTATTTTGCCAAGCTGATTTTAATTGCAGCACACAATACATGAATATTAATGAAAAGACCTATAATATCTTTTTGTTTGTTTTGTTTGCTGTTTTTGTTTTGGTTTGTCATTTCGTATGACACCTTTGGTATTTCCTAGTTTTCTTTGGTTGGTCATGTTAAAATATGCATCTAGAATTATCTCTTGATCCTGTATAAAACTAATCAATTTAAAATGAAAGTAGGGACCTTTGGGAGTATTTTACTGTCCATACTTATAGAGTCTAATGTATATTTCTTAGTCACCACATTCCATGTGGTTTAATAGTATGGAAATAACTGGCATGAAATATTCTTCAGAGTACACTTCCTGGTGATATTTTCCTTCTTCATTTTTAATCAGACAAAAGCCTGAAAAAGGCCTTAACTCATAATAAAATACAATAGTAAAATAATTATTAAAATAACTAAATTAAATAAACCATTTTGAAAGTTAAAATAGTTTTAATGTATGTTTGGTACAATTGTATGCTTCTGAGGAAACATAACTGGTTAAAATTAGTAACAGGGCAGACTTAAATAGTTACAAAACAATGACAGAGGAATGGACAGCTGGGAATGTTCTTGTAACTTAAGAAAGCTGCTCATATATGTCTTGTTGTTTATATCCTTGCTGATTTTGAGAGCGTTAATATGGAAGAAAAATAATTGCCTGAGGTATATCTGACTTTATACCAACAAACTATTGGACAATTCAGAGGAGGGTTAATCAAGTTTTCCTCTGAATATATTATACATACATTCACATTTAAAGTTAAATTAAACTGTTAAATAAAGAGTCTACTTACAGTTCTAGTATATATTGCTGTGGTTTGCCAAGTGATAATGTGTCATAGAAAGTGTATTTTGTAGAAAATCAAGCAACCAAACTCAGGGAATTCTGCTAAACTCCCCCTACTAAAATAACATAGAAAATGGGACTTCCCTGGTGGTCCAGTGGTTAAGAATCCACATTTCCACTGCAAGAGGCACAGGTTTGATCCCCGATTGGGGAACTAAGATCCCACATGCTGCATGGTGCAGCCAAAACAAAAATAACATAGAAAAGAAAGCATTTTGAAATTAGATTTTTAAAATAAATCATATAGTAGAGGAGATGTATCTTCTTAAGTACCTATATGTACACAAATCTGTCTTAAGAAATAATTCAAGTGAGAGAAACACAATTTCTAAAGACTTCCTTTAAAGGGCAAAACATTGAGCAAATACAAAGAAACTGTTATATATATATGTGTGTGTATATATATATAGTTTGTGAGTAATATTTTTACTCCATTTCCTAGTACTTGTATGTGTATTATTTGCACTTGGTTGTTCATCCACTCATTAAATATATATTTACTACATATACAGAATCTCATATTTGTTGAAAAATATTTGTTGAGTAAATAATTAGTATGAAAAACCGTGCCAGAGGCTGGAAATAAAATTGTGAATAAGGAATGGCCTCTCTCTTGACTATTAAGACAAGATGACTGTAAACACAAAATTAACACAAATGCACAACTATAAGACAGTGTTGAAATACACATATGCACAAATTGCTGTGAAGATTCATAGGAGGTGACCCGTTTTGGTGTGTACAACTGATGATGGCTGAGAGAAATTATATAATGTAGTGAAGAGAAACTAACCTTTAGAGTCCCTGACATCCATATTTGCATCTTAACTCTGACACTGGCTTTAAAACTTTGATCAAGGACTTAAAATTCTGATAATTTTCTTTTTCATCTGTAAGACGGAGGTGAAAAAAAAATCTAGTATAGAAGGGTTTTGTTTGCAGAGTGGAGTAAGAAAGTCCTTAGCACAATACTTGACAAATGAGCAGTCAAATATTTCTTTCTTTCTTCCCAGAAGTAATAGTATATTGGTTATCTATTGCTGCATAACAAGTTACCCCTAAAACTTAGCTGCTTACCAGGCACTTTTACTATCTCCAAATTTCTGTGTATCAAACATATGGACTTGGCTTTGCTTGATATTCTACTTTATGGTCTATCATGAGGTTGCAATAAAGATGCTGGCCAGGAAGGGAGTCTTATTTGAAGTTCTGACTAGAGAAGAATCTGATTCCAAACTCATTTATGTGGTTTTGGGCAGGATTCATTTCCTTGAGGGGTATTAAATTTAGGGCCTTGATTCCTCACTGTCTGTTGGCTAAGACTTTACTCATTTTCTTTCCATGTGGGCTTCTACAATATGGAAGCTTACTTCATCAAAGCCAGAAAGAGACAGACTGTGCTAGCAAGATAGAAGTCACCATCTTATGTAACCTAATCACAGAACTGATATATTAAGGATGCCATATTCCATTGTTAAGAATCAAGTTATTAGGTTCAGCTTTTACTCATGGGAGAGGATTATACAAGGGTGTGAATGCTAAAGGCAGGGTATACCAGAGGTAATCCTAGAGGCTACCTACCACAGATTGCATTTAAAATTTACCATTTATTGTGTATTTGCTGTATGTCAGGCAATATGTCAATTAATTTATAGGAATAATCTCATTTCACTCTTTATTTAAAATTAATTAATTTTTTTAAATTTTTGGCTGTGTTGGGTCTTCATTGCTGAACGTAGGCTTTCTCATTGTGGTGGGTTCTCTTGTTGTGGAGCACAGGTTCTAGGCATGTGAGCTTCAGTAGTTGTGGCACGCCAGCTCAGTAGTTGAGGCTCGCGGGCTCTAGAGTGAAGGCTCAGTAGTTGTGGCGCATGGGCTTATATGCTCCACGACATGTGGGATCTTCCTTGACCAGGGCTCGAACCCATGTCCCCTGCATTGGCAGGTGGATTCTTAACAACTGCGCCACCAGGGAAGTCTCATTTCACTCTTTCAACAACCCAATGAAGAACATATTACAGAGATCCTTTAAACTGTTCTCACTTTTAAATTTGTCTTTCTTTTTGCTGTTCTGATTGGGTGATTTCTGTCATTTTATCTTCCAGTTCACTTATGTGTTCTTCTTTATCACCTAGTCTGCTGTTAATTTCTTCTAGTGTGTTTTTCATTTCACTTATTGTATTTTTCAGTTCTGACCGATTCCTTTTTTATATTTTCTAGGTCCTTGTTAGAATTTTTACTGTGCTCATCTATACTTTCCCCTACTTCAGGTAGCATTCTTATTACTCATGCTTTGAATTCTTTATCTGGTAAATTGCTTATTTTTGTTTCATTAGTTATTTTTTCAGGGTTTTTCTCTTGCTCTTTCAATTGAGAAAAATTCCTCTGTCTTCTCATTTTGCTTAACATTCTATGTCTCTGTGAAGGTAGGTGAAACAGCTACCTAATGTGGTCTTGAAGGGTTGTCCTTATGTGGGAGCATCCCTATATAGTCCATGTGTGCCCAGTGGTTTTGGTGTTAGAGGTGGATTTGACATGAATTCAAGCAACATATTTCCTCAGGGTGTGCTTGCAGCTATCACTTTTGTAGGAGGTGGGCATGGAGATGGTGGGGTTAGGCCTGGAATCAGTTGTGAGCTTCTCCTCTGCTCAGTGGCCCTCACCAGTCTATTTAGGGTGAGGTCAGTTCCTATGTTGGTGGAGCAGAAGCCCTGAGTATTGTGTTCAAGCTGCCTCTGTTTCTGTTAAGTGTGTGCTCTCTCCCCCTGCCAGCACTGCCATCCACACACCAGAGGGGAGCACCTCTGGAACAAGTGGGGCTGGCCTAGCCACTCAACATGGGTCAGGGTACAGACTGTGGCAATCTAGCCAGGGTTAGAGACCCAGACTACTTCTAACACACTGCCTGTGTTAGCTCCAGTAAATGATGCCCCTACTCTACTCAGACACTGCTTGGGGCCTGAGTCTCCTTTGTCCCTCTCAGCTGGATTCTTCCCTCAGCCTCTGCTGCCCTCTGGAGCTATGCTGCAGGGCAGGCAGGGTCTGTGCTGGCTTTTTGGATGTGTCAGGGTGAGGGATGCGGTGGTCCAGCTGCCATCAATCTGGACTGTTTCTGGTGTGTTGCCTGTGTAAGCATCAGTAATGGCTGTCCCAAACGTGCTCAGACTGCTTCATGTCTGAGCTGCCTCTGTGTCTCATGGGCAAGCTTGTTCTGGGTTGTGGTAACCCTTACTCCAGTGTGAAGTTGCACTGTGAAGCAAGCGGGGCTTCAGGTTTTGCTGAGCTCAAGCTGAGGTTCATGCCAGAGAGGTTGTGGGAAACTAGCCAGCCACTCATGCATTCTCAATCTGCCCTCTCTGCTCTGCTTCAGGAGCAAGAAAGCATCTGTGTGCTCCTCATGAGCAGAGTCCAGGCTTCCCACAGCCATCCTGTTTGTCCTACTGGCTGTCCAACCAGCCAAGGGTGCTCATCTTCCCTGTGTAGGAGCTCAGTGCTGGCGTACCAATATGTGGCTCAAACCACTCACTCTCCAGGGAGGATCTCCACCCATGTAATCTCCCTTTTCGTCTGAGTTCCCCCCCAAGGGCACAGGCTCTAATCTGATCACTTCTCTTCCCTTCCTACCTGACTCCATCTTTCTTACAGCCTTGTTTGTACAAGAGTCATTCTGCCAGTTTTTGGCTAGTTTTCAGTGAGAATTGTTCAACATGTAGATGTATTTTTGATATGTTCATGGGAGGTGGTGAGTTACGTGTCCTCCTACACCACCATCTTGATCTGACTACCCTGCAATGAATTTTTTTTCCTTCACTAATCTCTTTTGTAAAATGAATTAATAGACCAGTAGGGACAAAATGAAATTATCCAGAAAATGAATGTAGGCATAGTTTTTATTTTCCATAATTATAGAATATGTTGAAATAAGATCTATAGCTATTTTGTATAGCTACAGTGGGCAAACATAGTATTAATTAGTGGAGTTACTCAGCCCAAGGTTATACTTCCTAATAAAATATATTTTCTTCAGAAGAAACTGACCTCTCCATGATGAGTCCAAGCAGACCCTGGATAACCAATTGTTAGAGATGTAGACTTGATTCATAGATCAATGTTCTCAGTCTGTAAGAAAGTTTTTATTAGAATTCAGTAAAATGAAAATCTTAAGGATAGATTTATGATTTTATTATAGAAGTACATATATTAAATTTCAAACTATCTTTTATTTAGATATTTGGAAATTAAATAACATTTATTTTATAAAATGATAATAACAATACATTATAACAATTATTGTTGTGATTTTGCTTGATAACAAAATATTGGAGACCATATACTTGTTTTTCAAATTTTAATTTTTCAGTCTCACCTTTCTGTAAAATTGAAAAATCTGCAAGCATTGTGCTAAATGATTGTGAAGGTCTCTGAAAGTACTGAGATTCTTTGATTCCCTGATTTATTGTATTGAATTATTATTTCAAACGACATAGTCCAACTTCCAAACAGAACAATAGAGATTTTTTGTACATAATATCTAATAATAAAATTGATATTTATTATTGCCACCATTTGACAATAGATAAAGCAGAGACAGTGGAATTATGTAACTTTCATTCACAATTGATAAGAACTATAGCAATGATGCAAGAACAGATTTGACTAATACCGATCTGTTCCTTTCCCTTGATATATGGCTTCTCTTCAGTTGTATTTAAACTGCAAAACTCTGTTCCATGGCAGAGATTGCCACCATTCTATCTTACAGGTCACTTATCCAAACTTCTGCCTCAGTTATTCTGCTATTGATTCCTTCTAGTGTATTTTTCTTTTCAGTTATTGTATTGTTCATTTCTGTTTGTTTGTTCTTTAGTTCTTCCAAGTCTTTGTTAAAAATTTCTTGTATCATCTTGATCCATGCCTCCATTCTTTTACTGAGTTCTTGGGAAAATAAAAACACAGAAATATAGATCAATGGAGAAGGATAGCAAGTCCAGAGATAAACCCACACACCTATGGTCACCTAATCTATGACAAAGAAGGCAAGAATATACAATGGAGAAAAGACAGTCTCTACAATAACTGGTGCTGGGAAAACTGGAGAGCTCCGTGTAAAAGAATGAAATTAGAACACTCCCTAACACCATACAAAAAATAAACACAAAATGGATTAAAGACTGAAATGTAAGGCTGAATACTATAAAATTATTAGAGGAAAACATAGGCAGAACATTCTTTGACATAAATCACAGCAACATCTCTTTTGATCCACTTCTTAGAGTAATGAAAATAAAAATAAACAAATGGTACCTAATGAAACTTCAAAGCTTTTGCACAGCAAAGGAAACTATAAACAAGATGAAAAGGCTACCCCCAGAATGGGAGAAAATATTTGCAAACAAAGGAATCAACAAGGGATTAATCTCCAAAATATACAAAATGTTCATGAAGCTCAATATCAAAAACATAAACAACCCAATCAAAAAATGGGCAGAAGATCTAAATAGACATTTCTCCAAAGAAGACATACAGATGGCTAAAAAGCACATGAAAAGATGCTCAACTTCACTAAGTATTACAGAAATACAAATCAAAACTACAATGAGGAATCACCTCATAATGGTCAGAATGGCTATCAGAAAATCTATGTACAATAAATGCTGGAAAGTGTGTAAAGAAAAGGGAACCCTCCTATATTGCTGGTGGGAATGTAAACTGGTACAGCCACTATGGAGAACAGTATGGAAGTTCCTTAAAAATCTAAAAATATAGCTACCATATGATCCAGTGATCCCACTCCTGGGCATATATATGGAGAAAAACATAATTCAAAAATATACATGCACTCCAATCTTTTTTGCAGCACTATTTACAATAGCCATGACATGGAAGCAACCTAAATGTCCATCAACAGAGGAATGGTTAAAGAAGATGTGGTGTGGTGGGACCTTCAAGATGGTGGAGGAGTAAGGCTTGGAGATCACCTTTCTTCTCAAAAATACATTAAAAAATACATCCATATGTGGAGCAACTCCTACAGAACACCTACTGAAAGCTGGCAGAAGACCTCAGACTTCCCCAAAGGCAAGAAAAATCCCACGTACCTGGGTAGGGCAAAAGAAAAAAGAAAAAACAGAGACAGAAGAATAGGGACAGGATCTGCACCTCTGGGAGGGAGCTGTGAAGGAGGAAATGTTTCCACACAATAGGAAGCCCCTTCACTGGTGGAGACGTGGGGTGGGCGGGTGGGAAACTTTGGAGCCATGGAGGAGAGCAGAGCAACAGGGGTTCAGAGGGCAAAGGGGAGAGATTCCCGCATAGAGAATCGGTGCCGAACATCACTCACCAGCCTGAGAGCCTTTTCTGCTCACTCACCAGGGAGGGTAGGGGCTGGGAACTGAGGCTCAGGCATTGGAGGTCAGATCCCAGGGAGAGGACTGGGGTTAGCTGCGTGAACACAGACTGAAGGGGGCTAGTGTGCCACAGCTAGCTGGGAGGGAATATGGGAAAAGTCTGGACTTTCCTAAGAGGAAAGAGACCATTGTTTCAGGGTGCACAAGGAGAGGGTATTCCTTCCTTATCTCCTCACAGAAGGCAAAGCACTACCTAAACAAGCTCCAGAGACCGACGTGAGCCAGAGCTCTCAGCTCGGACCTCAGAGATGGGTATGAAATGCTAACGCTGATGCTGCAGCCACCAAGAAGCCTGTGTGCAAGCACAGGTCACTATCCACACCCACCTGCGAGACTGTGCAGCAGCACGCCACTCCCAGGGTCCCATGATCCAGTGACAACTTCCCCAGAAGAACACACGTCATGCCTCAGGCTGTTGCAACATCACGCATTCCAATTATAACTACTGTACCCCTCCTTCTCTCTGGCCTGAATGAGCAAGAGCCCCTAATCAGCCGCTGCATTAACCCCATCCTGTCTGTGCAAGAACAGATGCCTGAGGACAACCTACACACAAAGTTGGGACTAAAACCAAAGCTGAACACCAGTAGCAGTGTGAACAAAGAAGAGAAAGATAAATTTCTCTGTGCAGCCTCAGGAGCAGCAGATTAAAACCCCACAATCAACTTTATGTACCCTCCATCTGTGGAAAATCTGAACATACAATGAATCATCCCAAAATTGAGACAGTGGACTTGGGGATCAACTGTAGACTTGGGGTTTGCTGTCTGTAACTGATTTCTTTCTGATTTTTATGTTTATATTATTATAGTTTTTATCACATATTATCATTGGTGGATTTGTGCATTAGTTTGGTTTCTTTATTCTTTTTCTTTTTATTATTATCTTTTTAATTTGTTTACTTTAATAACTTTTTTTAATTAAAAACTTTTTTTCTCTTTCTTTTGCTCTCCTGTTTCTTCTGAGCCATGTGGCTGACAGGGTCTTGCTGCTCCGGCTTGGTGTCAGACCTGAGACTCTGAGGTGGGAGAGGTTAGTTAAGGACATTGGACCACCAGAGACCTCCTGGGCCCACGTAATATCAAACGGTGAGAGCTCTCCCAGATGTCTCCATCTCAACGTTAAGACCCAGCTCCACCCAACGGTCAGCAGATTCCAGCACTGGACACCCAATGCCAAACAACTCACAAGACAGGAACACAACACCACCCATTAACAGAGAGGTTGCCTAAAATCATACTAAGTTCACAGACACCCCAAAACACACCACACGACGTGGACCTGCCCAACAGAGAGACAAGATCTAGCCCCACACAGCAGAACACAGGCACCAGTCCCCTCCACCAGGAAGCCTACACGACCAACTGAACCAACCTCACCCACGGGGGGCAGACACCAAAAATAACGGGAACTACAAACCTGCAGCCTGTGAAATGGAGACCCCAAACACAGTAAGTTAAACAAAAGAGAAGACTGACAAATATGCATCAGGTGAAGGAGCAAGATAAATAACCAACAGACCAAAAAAAATGAAGAGTAAAAAGGCAGTCTACCTGAATAAGAATTCAGAGTAATGATAGCACACTTGATCCAAAATCTTGGAAATAGAATGGAGAAAATACAAGAAAAGTTTAACAAGGAACTAGAAGAACTAAAGAGCAAACAAATAATTATGAATAAAACAATCAAAGACATTAAAAATTCTCTAGAAAGAAACAATAGCAGAATAACTGAGGTAAAAAAAAAGTATAAGTGACTTGGAAGATAAAATAGGGGAAATAACTACTGCAGAGCAGAATAAAGAAAAAAGAATGAATTGAGGACAGTCTCAGAGACCTCTGGGACAACATTAAATGAAACAACATTTGAATTATAAGGGTCCCAGAGAAGAAGAGAAAAATAAATGATCTGAGAAAATATTTGAAGAGATTGTAGTTGAAAACTTTCCTAACATGGAAAGGAAATAGTTAATCAAGTCCAGGAAGGGCAGAGAGTCCCATGCAAGGTAAATCCAAGGAGAAACACGCCAAAACACATATTAATCAAACTATCAGAAATTAAATACAAAGGAAAAATATTAAAAACAGAAAGGGAAAAACAACAAATAACATACAAGGGAATGTTCATAAGGTTAACAGCTGATCTTTCAACAGAAACTCCTCAAGCCAGAAGGGAGTTGCAGGGCATATTTAAAGTGATGAAAGGGAAAAACCTACAACCAAGATTACTCTACCCAGCAAGGAACTCATTCAGGTTTGGCGGAGAAATTGAAACCTTTACAGACAAGTAAAAGTTAAGAGAACTCAGCAGCACCAAACCAGTTTTACAAATGCTAAAGCAACTTCTCTAGGCAGGAAACACAAGAGAAGGAAAAGACCTACAAAAACAAACCCAAAACAATTAAGAAACTGGTAATAGGAACATACATATCGATAATTACCTTAAATATAAATGGATTAAATGCTCCAATCAAACACATAGACTGGCTGAATGGATCCAAAAACAAGACCCATATATATGCTGTCTACAAGAGACCCACTTTGGACCTAGGGACACATACAGATTGAAAGTGAGGGGATGGAAAAAGATATTCCATGCAAAAGGAAATCAAAAGAAAGCTGGAGTAGCAATTCTCATATAGAAAAAATAGACTTTAAAATAAAGACTATTACAAGAGACAAAGAAGGACACTACATAATGATCAAGGGATCAATCCAAGAAGAAGATATACAATTGTAAATATTTATGCACCCAACATAGGAGGACCTCAATACGTAAGGCCAGTGCTATCAGCCATAAAAGGGGAAATTGACAGTAACACAATAATAGTAGGGGATGTTAACACCTCACTTTCACCAATGGGCAGATCATCCAAAATGAAAATAAATAAGGAAACACAAGCTTTAAATGACACATTAAACAAGATGGACTTAATTGATATTTATAAGACAATCTTTATTTTTTAAATCATATTAGCAATTTAACTGTCTGCTTCGTTATACATAATGTAATATTACACATTATGAAATATATAAAACATAAACTTAATTCATGGCTCAAAGAATAGTTATAATCCTCTTTATGCTTTTCAGCTTTATTGAGATATAATTCACACCTAACATTGTATAAATTTAAGCTGTACAACATGTTGATTTGATACACTTATATACTGCAAAATGGTAACCACTAAAGTGTTAGCTAACACATCTAATCTCTATAATCCTCTTTATTAAACACAACTTTGATAGAGTTTACCTTGGTTAAGCTTCTGATTATAAGATATGTATTTTAAAACATGATGCAAACTATCCACTTTGGGCTGATTCTTAGAATTTTTTTTTAATTTAACTTTATTTTTTTATACAGCAGGTTCTTATTAGTCATCCACTTTATACACATCAGTGTATACATGTCAATTCCAATCTCCCAATTCATCACACCACCACCACCACCCCTTTCAACAATGGACAGATCATCCAAAATGAAAATAAATAAGGAAACACAAGCTTTAAATGACACATTAAAAAAGATGGACTTAATTGATATTTATAAGACATTCCATCCAAAAACAACAAAATAAACTTTTTTCTCAAGAGCTCATGGAACACTCTCCAGGATAGATGATATCTTGGGTCACAAATCAAGCCTTAGAAAATTTAAGAAAATAGACAACGTATCAAGTAACTATTCTGACCACAATGCTATGCAACTAGATATCAATTATAGGAAAAAAAGTGTAAAATATACAAATAAATGGAGGCTAGCAATATGTTACTGAACATCCAAGAGATCACTAAAGAAATCGAAGAGGAAATCTAAAAACACCTAGACACTAATGACAATGAAAACACAACAACCCAAACCTATGGGATGCAGAAAAAGCAATTCTAAGAGGGAAGATTATAGCTATACAATCTTCCTTCATGAAACAAGAAAAATCTCAAATAAACAACCTAACATTACATGTAAAGCAATTAGTGAAAGAAGAACAAAAATAACCCAAAGTTAGAAGAAGGAAAGAATCATAAATATCAGATCAGAAATAAATGAAGAAGAAATGAAGGAAATAATTGCAAAGATCAGTAAAACTAAAAGGTGGTTCTTTGAGAAGATAAACAAAATTGATATACTTTTAGCCAGACTTATCATGAAAAAAACGGATAAGACTCAAATCAAAAGAATTAGAAATGAAAACAGAGATGTAACAACTGACACTGCGGAAATACAAAGCATCATGAGAGATTACTACAAGAAACTATATGCCAATATAATGGAGAACCTGGAAGAAATGGACAAATTCTTAGAAAAGCACAACCTTCTGAGACTGAACCAGGAAGAAACAGAAAATATAAACACACCAATCGCAAGAACTGAAATTGAAAGTGTGATAAAGAACCTTCCAACAAAAAAGCCCAGGAACAGATGGCTTCACAGGGAAATTCTGTCAAACGTTTAGAGAAGAGCGAACATCTATCCTTCTCAAACTCTTCCAAAATATAACACAGGCAGGCACACTCCAAAACTCATTCTATGAGGCCACCATCACCCTGATACTAAAACCAGACAAAGATGTCATAAAAAAAGAAAACTACAGGCCAATATCACTGATAAACACAGATGCAAAACTCCTCAACAAAATACAAGCAAACAGAATCCAACAGCACGTTAAAAGGATCATACACCATAATCAAAATTGTGAAAATGACTATACAACCCAAAACAATTTACAGATAATGCAATCCCTATCAAACTACCAATGGCATTTTTCACAGAACTAGAACAAAAACATTCACAATTTTAATATAACAGCAAAAGATCCTGAATAGCCAAAGCAATCTTGAGAAAGAAAATCTGAGCTGGTGGAATCAGGCTCCCTGACTTCAGACTATACTACAAAGCTACAGTCATCAAGACAGTATGGTACTGGCACAAAAACAGAAATATAGATCAATGGAACAGGATAGAAAGCCCAGAGAGAAACCCACACACCTATGGTCAACTAATTTATGATAAAGGAGGCAAGAATATACAATGCAGAAAAGACAGTCTCTTCGATTAGTGGTTCTGGGAAAACTGGACAGCCATATGTAAAAGAAGGAAATTAGAACACTCCCTAACACCCTATACAGAAATAAACTCAAAATGTATTAAAGACCTAAATGGAAGGCCAGACACTATAAAACTTTTAGAGGAAAACAAAGGCAGACCACTCTATTACATAAATCACAGCAAGGTCCTTTTTGACCCACCTCTTAGAGAAATGGTAATTAAAACAAAAATTTTTAAATGGGACCTGATGAAACTTAAAATCTTTTGCACAGCAAAGGATACCATAAACAAGACGAAAAGGGGACCCTCAGAATGGGAGAAATTATTTGCAAATGAAACAACTGACAAAGATTTATCTCCAAAATATACAAGCAGTTCATGCAGCTCAATATCAAAAAAACAAACATTCCAGTCCAAAAATCGGCTGAAGACCTAAACAGACATTTCTTCAAAGAAGATATACAACTGGCCAACAAACACATGAAAGGATGCTCAACATCACTAATTATTAGAGAAATGCAAATCGAAACTGCAATGAGGTATCACCTCACACCATTCAGAATAGCCATCATCAAAAAGTCTACAAACAATAAATGTTCGAGAGGGTGTGGAGAAAAGGGAACCCTCTTGCTCTGTTGGTGGGAATGTAGTTTGATACAACCACTCTTGAGAACAATATGGAGGTTCCTTAGAATACTAAAAATAGAACTACCATATGACCCAGCTATCCCACTACTGGGCATATACCCTGAGAAATCCATAATTCAAAAAGAGCCATGTACCACAATGTTCATTGCAGCACTATTTACAATAGCCAGGACATGGAAACAACCTAAGTGTCCATCAACAGATGAATGGATAAAGAAGGTGTGGCACATATATATAATGGAATATTATTCAATCATAAGAAGAAATGAAATTGAGTCATTTGTAGTGAGGTGGGTGGACATAGAGTCTGTCATACAGATTGAAGTAAGTCAGAAAGAGAAAAACAATTACCGTATGCTAACACATATATACAGAATCTAAAAAAAAAAAAAAAAAAGATTCTGAAGAACCTAGGGGCAGGAAAGGAATGAAGACGCAGACGTCGAGAATGGCCTTGATGATGTGGGGAAGGGGAAGGGTAAGCTGGGAGGAATTGAGAGAGTGGCATGGACTTATATATACTACCAAATGTAAAATAGATAGCTAGTGGGAAGCAGCCACATAGCACAGAGAGATCAGCTCGGTGCTTTGTGACCACCTAGAGAGGTGGCATAGGGAGTGTTGGAGGGAGATGCAAGAGGGAGGAGATATGGGGATATATGTAAATGTATAGCTGATTCACTATGTTATAAAGCAGAAACTAACACACCTTTGTAAAGCAATTATACTCCAATAAATATGTTAAAAGATAATAATTAAAAAAAGTACCATCCTTAATATTGGCAAAATTCTGCTTTTAATGAAACAATCTTTCCCCTTTAAATTTAGTGGTATAAATTTGGAAAAACAAAACCTCTGGAGAAGGAATTATTCAAATGTTAAATAGGCTACAATTACTCAGCTTTCATGTAATTTGATTTTCTCTGATAATCTACTCTTCAATGCATTCTTTTTAATAAGTTTTTAACCATTTACTCACTAGAAACTTAGCATTCTTTGGGGAAACATAAAATCCTAGTCTTTCTTGACTCAGTAAGCAGTATAGTATAATACTTCATCTACTGCCACTTATTTGTTTTGAAGGTTTTTTTTTTTATTTTTTAGACTAAGTGTCTTCTATTTCCCCAGAGAGTAATATACATGAACTTCAACTTTATTTCAATTCACAGAATATTTATTGCACATACACCGGATGTTAAGCAACAGGTTAGCTGACCAGAGATAGATATGGGAAAGTAGGGAAACTGTTTACATAATGATGGGGTGTCACTAATAGTAGTTTTTGCCTTCTCTTTCACAATTGTACATAAGCCTTCAAACAATGATCTATCTGGGTTTTTTCTACCTTGGAAAACTCATAACCAAGAATTCATTATTGCAATAAGCACAATATGGATGGGGGTCTTTTAACCACAATAGACATTTTACACTCAACTTCTGCACACTACTCTAAGAACAGGCATCCTATGCTTTTCTATAGAGATAGTGGCATTGAATTTTTATCAGACACATGTGTTATAGATGATTTGGGCAGATCAAACTCCTTAGAGTTATAGGGAGAAACACTTTCCACATGTCAACTCTTTCAGTGGGTGCCAGTACTACTGGCCAGCATTTGTTGGCATACCTGGACTTTCAGAAGTTTTCTTTTCTCTGAAGTTGATACTTATAACTTGAGTTTTGCTTTAATTAAGTTTTACTTGCTAAGTTTTATTGTATCCAGTTCACATTTAACTTAAATACTATGTAGCAAATTTAATTCTCCGCTTTTCATACCACTCTCAACCCCAACATATTTTTTTCCACCTAACTCTTTCTCTCAATCAGCAGAGCTTGTTGGCCAGGAGAGGATGCTATCAGACTTAAAGGGGAGGAGAGTGGTACTTTTAAAAACCTTCAACAGTTCCATGTGTACTTGAGAATAAGAGTAGTGGTTACCAGAGGGGAAGGGGTTTTGAGGAGGACAAAATGGTAAAGGGGATCAACTGTATGGTAACAAATGAAAACTAAATTTTTGGTGGTGAGCTTGCCATGGTGTATACAGAAGTAGAAATACATTGTACACATAAAATTATATAATGTTATAAACCAATGTTACTTAAATAATAAATTGAAAATAAAATAAAAGTTTTAAACATGTTTTATGTAGTACACCAACTGCAGATTTGTAATAAAAAGAATTTTTATATATAAATCTCAACTCCTTTGAAAGGTGAAATGAAACATCTTACTATACAATTCCTATAACTTTCTCATGACCAACATCTACTTAAAAACATATATATATATATATATATATATATATATATATATATATATATATATATATATATATATATATATATATATATATATATATAAAACTCCAAATCTCCTTCATCTGGCATAACTGAAACTTTATACCATTTGACCAGTATTTTCTCATTTCCTCCTACACCTTCAACACTGGTAACCACCATTCTACTCTCTGCTTCTATAAGTTTGACTATTGTAGATTCTACATATATTGAAATCTTGCAGCAATTGTTTTTTTGTGTCTGGCTTATTCCCTTAGAATAGTGGCAATAGTTAACAATACTATAATGTATACTGCAAATTTGCTGAGAATAGATCTTAAGTTATATCTTCTTATCTCTCTCTCTCTCACACACACACACATACACACAATGGTAACTGTGACGGTGGTGATCTTTTCACAATGTATACATATAACAAAACGTCAAGTTGAGCACTGAAAATATATATAAATTTTAGATGTGAAAAATATCTCAATAAAATTGTTTTTCAAAAGGAAGTACTAAATAAAAAATATACTTTAAAAATTAATGTGGAAAACAAACAAGATTGACAGATTGTATCAATGATAATATCCTGGTTTTGATACTGTTCTATAGTTTTGCAAGATGTTACCACTGGAGGAAATTTGGTAAAGAGTTTATAGGAGCTCTTTGTATTATTTCTCACCATTTAAAGTGAATCTGCAATTATTTCAATAAAATTTTTCATTAAAAAATATAGACCTTAAAAAAAATTGTTGCTAGAGATGAAAAAGGCCATTTTATAATGATAAAATTGTGAATCTATGAAGAAAATTAAAAAAAATTATAAACACATATGCAACTAACAACAGAGGCCTCAAATACTCAAACACTAGCATAATTAAAGAGAGAACTATACAATTCAGCAGTAATCATTACAGACTTCAATACCATAATTTCAATAATGGGTAGAAAAACTAAGCAGAAGATCAACAAGGAAGTAAAAGATTTAACAACAGTAAAAACCACTAACCATAAAAAAATAATCTATATAATATTCTACTAAACAAGAGCAGAATACACGTTCTCCTCATGTGTGCACTTGGAACATTCTTCTGGATAGATCATATGTTAGATCATAAAACAAGTCCAATAAATGCAAAAAATTATGATCATACAAAATATCTTCTCCAAGCACAATAGGATGAAATTAGAATCCAATACCAGAAGGAAAACTGAAACACTCAGAAATATGCAGAAATTAAAAAAAAACATTCTTAAATAACCAATGAGTCTAAGAAGAACTCAAAAGAAATCAGAAAATACTTTGAGGTGAATAAAAATAAAAATACAACATACCAAAACTTATGAGATGTAGTGAATGTAGTGCTCAGGGAAAAATGTATAGCTTTATTTTATTTTTTTATTTTTTTAATTGAAATATAGTTGACTAAAAACATTGTGGTAGCTTCAGGTGTACAGCACACAAATTCAGTTATAACTGAATATATGTATATATATATATATTCTTCTGAATATATTTATATATATATATATATATATATATATATATATATATATATATATATATATACTTCACATCCCATAAATCATGCCTGCATTGACTTTTGTATAGTTAAACTTCTGTGTATCCAGTATAATTAAGGAAGAAATATTAAAACTTTTTAACTGTTTTAACATATATTCAAGAAATATTATTTGTAAAGAAATGATCCACTTTGAACATAATCTGATTCAGAATAAACATAACATCTTTAAAATATATATATATATATATATATATATATATATATATATATATATATATATATATATATTCTTCAGATTATCTTCCCTTATAGGTTATTACAAAGTATTGAGTATAGTGTCCTGTGCTATACATTAGGTCCTTGTTTGTTATCTATTTTATATAGAATAGTGTGTATATGTTAATACAAATTTCCTAATTTATCCCTCCTCCCACCCCCTTTTCACCTTTGGTAACCATAAATTTGTATTCTATGTCTGTGAATCCCTTTTTATTTTGGAAATATGTTCATTTATGTACATATAAGCAATATCATATGATATTTATCTTTCTCCATATGGCTTACTTCACTTAGCATGATAATCTCTAGGTCTATCCATATTGTTGCAAATGGCATTATTTCATTCTTTTTTTAGAGCTGAGTAATATTCCATTGTATATATATACCATATCTTCTTTTATCAATTTATCTGTCAATGGACATTTAGGTTGCTACCATGTCTTGGCTGTTGTAAATGGTGCAGCAATGAACGGTGGAGTGAAAGTATTTTTTTGAATTATGGTTTTCTCCAGACATATGTCCAGGGGTGGGACTGAAGGACCATAGGGTAGATCTAGTTTTAGATTTTTAAGGAACCTCCATACTATTCTCCATAGTGGCTGTACTGATTTACATTCCCACCACAGTGTAGGAGGGTTCCTTTTTCTCCACACACTCTCCAGCATCAATTATTTGTAGAATTTTTGATGATGGCCATTCTGAGCAGTGTGAGGTGATACCTCATTATAGTTTTGATTTGCATTTCTCTAAAATTAGCGATGTTGACCATATTTTCATGTGACTTTTGGCCATCTGTATATCTTCTTTGGAGTAATGTCTCTTTAGATCTTCTGCCCATTTTTTCATTGGGTTGTTTGTTTTTTTGATAGTGAGCTGCATGAGCAATTTGTATATTTTGGAGATTAATCCCCTGTTGGTCCCATTGATTGCAAATATTTTCTCTGATTCTCTGGCTTGTCTTTTCCTTTTTTTTATGGTTTCCTTTGCTGTGCAAAAGTTTTTGAATTTAATTAGGTCCAATTTTTTGTTTTTGTTTTTATTTTCATTCCTCTAGGAGAAGGATCCAAAATGATATTGCTGTGATTTATGTTAAAGATTGTCCTGCCTATGTTTTTGTCTAAGAGTTTTTTAGTATCTGGCCTTATATTTAGGTCTTTAATCCATTTTGAGTTTATATTTGTGTATGCTGTTAATGCGTGTTCTAATTTCATTCTTTTACATGTAGCTGCCCAGTTTTCCCAGTACCACTTATTGAAGAGACTGTCTTTTCTCCATCATATATTATTGCCTTTTTTTGTCATAGATTAATTGGCCATAGGTGCATGGGTTTATTTCTGGGCTTCCTATACTCCTCCATTGATCTATATTATTTTTTTTGTGCCAGTACCATACTGTTTTGATGGCTCTAACTTTGTAGAATAGTATGAAGTCAGAAAGTGTGATTCCTCCAACTCCGTTCTTCTTTCTCAAGATTGCTTTGACTATTCAGGGTCTTTTGTATTTCCCTACAAATTAAAAAAATTGTTTGTTCTATTTCTGTGATAAAAGCCATTGGTAATTTGATACGGATTGAATCGAATCTGTAGATTGCCTCGAGTACTATAGTCATTTTGATATTATTGATTCTTCCAATTCAAGAACATGGTATATCTTTCCATCTGTTTTGTTATCTTCCATTTATTTCATTAGCTTCTTATAGTTTTCAGAATACAAGTCTTTTGCCTCCTTTCGTATGTTTATTACTAAGTATTCTATTCTTTTTGATACAAAGGTAAATGGGATTGTTTCCTTAATTTCTCTCTCTGATCTTTTGTTGTTAGAGTGTAGAAATGCAAGATATTTCTGTGTATTAATTTTGTATCCTGCAACTCTACTGAATTCATCGATGAGCTCTAGTATTTTACTGCTAGTGTCTTTAGGATTTTCTATTTGTAGTATCATGTCATCTGCAAACTGTGACAGTTTTACTTCTTCTTTTCCATTTGGATCTCTTTTATATCTTTTTCTTCTCTGTGATAAGATTGCTTTGGCTAGGACTTCCAAAACTATGTTGAAAAGAAGTGGCGAGAGTGGACATCCTTGTCTTGTTCCTCATCTTAGAGAAAATGCTTTCAGCTATTCACCACTAAGTATGATGTTAGCAATGGGTTTGTTGTTTATGGCCTTTATTATATTAAGGTATGTTCCCTCTGTGCCCACTTTCTGGAGAATTTTTATCATAAATTACGTTGAATTTTAACAAAAGATTTTTCTGCATCTACTGAGATGATTATATTTTTTGTATTCCTCAGTTAGTTAATGTGGTGTATCCCACTGTTTAATTTGTGGATACTGAAGAATCCATGCATTGCTGGGATAAATCCCACTTGATTATTGTGTATGGTCCTTTTAATACATTGCTGGATATTGTTTGCTAGTATTTTGTTGAGGATTCTTGTGTTTATGTTCATAAGTGGTTTTGGACTGTCATATTTTTTTTAGTGGTATCTTTGTCTGGTTTTGGTATCAAGGTGATGGTGGCCTCATAGTGCGTGTTCCAAAGTGTTCCTTCCTCTGCAATTTTTTGGAAGAGCTTGAGATGCATATGTGTTAACTCTTCCCAAATATTTGGTAGAAATCCCCTGTGAAGCCATCTGGTCCTGGACTTTTGTTTGTTGGGAGTTTTCAAATCACAGATTCAATTTCAGTACTTATATTTGGCCTGTTCATATTTTTTATTTCTTCCTGTTTCTGTTTTGGGAGATTGTACCTTTCTAAGAATTTGTTCATTTCTTCTAGGTTGTCCATTTTTATTGACATATATTTGCTTATAGTAGTTTCTCATGATCCTTTGTATTTCTGTGGTGTCCATTGTAACTACCACATTTTCATTTCTAATTTATTGATTTCACCCCTCTCCCTTTTTTTCTTGATGAGTCTGGCTAAAGGTTTATCAATTTTGTTTGTCTTTTCAAAGGTCAAGCTTTTAGTTTCATTTATCTTTTCTATTGTTCTCTTAGTTTCTATTTCATTTATTTCTTCTCTGATCTTTATGATTACTTTCCTTCTACTAAATTTGGGTTTTATTTGTTCTTTCTCTCGTTGCTCTAGGTGTAAGGTTAAGTTGTTAACTTACGATTATTCTTGTTTCCTGAGGTAAGATTGTATTGCTATAAACTTCCCTGTTAGAACTCCTTTTACTGTGTTCCATAGGTTTTGGATCATCATGTTTTCATTTTCCTTTGTCTCTAGGTATTTTTTTGGTTTCCCCTTTGATTTCTTCAGTGATCCATTGGGCGTTTAGAAACATATTGTTTGACCTCACGTGTTTGTGATTTTTGCAGTTTTTTTCTTGTAGTTAATTTCTAATCACATAGCATTGTGGTTGGAAAAAATGCTTGATAGAATTTCAATTTTTAAAAATTTACCCAAACCTGCTTTGTGGCCAAGCATGTGATCTATCTCGGAAAATGTTCCATGTGTACTTGAGAAGAATGTGTATTATGCTGCTTTTATATGGAATGCTCTATAAGTGTTAATTAAGTCCATCTGGCTTAAGGTGTCATTTAAGGCTTTTGTTTCCTCATTGATATTCTGTCTGGATGATCTATCCATTGATGTAAGTGGGGTGTTAAAGTCCTCCCACTATTATTGTGTTACTCTCAATTTCTCCTCTTATGTCTGTTAACATTTCCCTTACATATTGAGGTGCTCCTGTGTTGGGTGCTATTTATATTTACAATTGTTATATCTTTCTCTTGGATTGATTCCTTGATCATTATGTACTGTCCTTCTTTGTCTATTGTAACAGTTTTTATTTTAAAGTCTGTTCTGTCTCATATGTGTATTGCTACTCCAGCTTTCTTTTGATTTCCATTTGCATGGAATATCTTTTTCCATCCCCTCACTCTCAGTCTATATGTGTCTCTAGATCTGAAATATTTCTTTTGTAGACAACATATATACAGGCCTTGTTTTTGCATTCATTCAGCCAGTCTATGTCTTTTGGTTGAAGAATTTTATTTTTTGATTGGAGCATTTACTCTGTTCACATTTAAGGTAATTATCAATATGTATGTCCTTATTGCCATTTTGTTTTGGATTTGTTTTTATAGCTCTTTTTTTCTTCCTTTCCTCTTTTGTTTTCTTTGTTATTTGATGACTACCTTTAGTGTTGTGTGTGGGTTCCTTTTTCTTGTTTTTTTAATATTAGTTTTTTAGTAAAGAATAGTTGCTTTACAATGTTGTGCCAATCTCTGCTGTACAGTAAAGTAACTCCTTTATACACATGTATACATTATTTTTTTAGTATTCTTTTCCATTATGATCTATCACAGGATATTGAATATATTAGGACCTTGTTGTTTATCCATTCTAAATGTAATACTTTGCATCTACCAACCCCAAACTCCCAGTCCATTTCTCTCCCTCTCTCCTTCCCCCTTGGGAACCACAAGTCTGTTCCCTATGTCTGTAAGTCACTTTCTGTTTTGTAGATAGGTTCATTTGTGTCATATTTTAGATTCCACATATAAATGACATCGTACGGTATCTGTCTTTCTCTTTCTGACTTACTTCACTTTGTATAACCTTTAGTTGCATCCATGTTGCTGCAAATGGCATTATTTTGTTCTTTTTTATGGCTGAGTAGTATTCCATTGTTTATGTTACCACATCTTCTTTATCCACTCATCTGTTGATGGACATTTATTTTGTTTCCATGTTTTGGCTACTGTGAACAGTGTTGCCATGAACATAGGGGTGCATGTATCTTTTTGAAATATAGTTTTGTCTGGATATACTCTCAGGAATGAGATTGCTGGATCATATGTTAATTCCATTTTTAGTTTTCCGAGGAAACTCCATACTGTTTTCCACAGTGGCTATACCAATACATTCCCATCAACAGGGTAGGAGGGTTCCCTTTCCTCCACATCCTCTCCAGTATTTGTTATTTTTAGACTTTTTAATGATGGCCATTATGACTAGTGAAAAGTGGCATCTCATTGTAGTTTTGATTTGCAATTCTCTAATAATTAGTGATGTTGAGCATCTTTTCATGTTCCTACTGGCCATCTATATGTCTTATTTGGAGAAGTGTTTATTAAGGTCTTCTCCCCATTTGTCGACTGGGTTGTTTGTTTTCCTTTTGTTGTTGTTGAGTTGTATGCGCTGTTTGTATATTTTGGAGGTTAAGCCCTTTTGTGTCACATGAGTTGCAAATATTTTATCCCATTGTGTAAGTTGTCATTTCTTTTTCTTTTCTTTCCTTTTTTTTATGGTTTCCTTTGCTGTGCAAAAGCTTGTATGTTTGATTAGGTCCCATACTTTTATTTTTGTTTTTATTTTTATTGCCTTGGGAGACTGACCTAAGAACACATTGGTACTATCTATGTCAGAGAATGTTTTGCCTATGCTCACTTCTTGGAGTTTTATGGTGCCATGTCTTATATTTAAGTTTTTAAGCCATTTGAGTTTATATCTGTGCATGGTGTGAGGGTGGGTTCTAACTTCATTGATATACATGCAGCTGTCCAACTTTCCCAGCACTTCTTCCTGAAGAGACAGTCTTTTTCCCATTTTATATTCTTGCCTCCTTTGTTAAAGATTAATTGACTGTAGGTGTGTGAGTTTATTTCTGGGATTTCTATTCTGTTCCATTGATCCGTATGCCTGTTCTTGTACCAATAACACACTTTTTTGATTACTATAGCTTTGTAGTATTGTCTGAAGTCTGGGAGAGTTTTGCCTCCTGCTTTTTTTCCCCCCCACAAGTTGCTCTAGCAATTCTGGGTCTTTTATGGTTCCATATAAATTTTTGGATTATTTTTTCTAGTTCTGTGAAAAGTTTCATGGGTAATTTGATGGGGATCACATTAAATCTGTAGATTGCTTTGGGTAATATATCCATTTTAACAATGTTAACACTTCCAATCCAAGAGCATGGGATATCTTTCCATTTCTTTGAATCCTCTTTTATTTCCTTTAATAATGCTTATAGTTCTTTTTTTTTAAACATCTTTATTGAAGTATAATTGCTTTACAATGGTGTGTTAGTTTCTGCTTTATAGCAAAGTGAATCAGTTATACATATACATATGTTCCCATATCTCTTCACTCTTGCATCTACCTCCCACCCACCCTCCCTATCCCACCCCTCTAGGTGGTCACAAAGCACCGAGCTGATCTCCCTGTGCTATGCGGCTGCTTCCCACTAGCTATCTATCTTACATTTGGTAGTGTATATATGTCCATGACACTCTCTCACCCTGTCATATCTCACCCCTCCCCATCCCCATATCCTCAAGTCCATTCTCTAGTAGGTCTGTGTCTTTATTCCCGTCTTGCTACTAGGTTCTTCATGACCTTTTTTTTTTCCTTAGATGCCATATATATGTGTTAGCATACTGTATTTGTTTTTCTTTTTCTGGCTTACTTCACTCTGTATGACAGACTCTAACTCCATCCACCTCATTACAAATACCTCCATTTCATTTCTTTTTATGGCTGAGTAATATTCCACTGTATATATGTACCACATCTTCTTTATCCATTCACCTGTCAGTGGACACTTAGGTTGCTTCCATATCCTGGCTATTGTAAATAGAGCTGCAATGAACATTGTGGGACATGCCTCATTTTGAATTATGGTTTTCTCAGGGTATATGCCCAGTAGTGGGATTGCTGGATCGTATGGTAGTTCTATTTTTAGTTTTTAAGGAACCTCCATACTGTTCTCCATAGTGGCTGTATCAATTTACATTCCCACCAACAGTGCAAGAGTGTTCCCTTTTCTCCACAACCTCTCCAGCATTTATTGTTTCTAGTTTTTTTGATGAAGGCCATTCTGACCGATGTGAGATGATACCTCGTTGTAGTTTTGATTTGCATTTCTCTAATGATTAATGATGTTGAGCATTCTTTCATGTGTCTGTTGGCAATCTGTATATCTTCTTTGGAGAAAGGTCTATTTAGATCTTCTGCCTATTTTTGGATTGGGTTGTTTGTTTTTTTGTTATTGAGCTGCATGAGCTGCTTGTAAATCTTGGAGATTATTCCTTTGTCAGTTGCTTGATTTGCAAATATTTTCTCCCATTCTGAGGGTTGTCTTTTGGTCTTGTTTATGGTTTCCTTTGCTGTGCAAAAGCTTTTAAGTTTCATTAGGTCCCATTTGTTTATTTGTGTTTTTATATCCATTTCTCTAGGAGCTGGGTCAAAAAGGAACTTGCTGTGATGTATGTCATAGAGTGTTCTGCCTATGTTTTCCTCTAAGAGTTTGATAGTGTCTCGCCTTACACTTAGGTCTTTAATCCATTTTGAGTTTATTTTTGTGTATGGTGTCAGGGAGTGTTCTAATTTCATACTTTTACATGTACCTGTCCAATTTTCCCAGCACCACTTATTGAAGAGGCTGTCTTTTCTCCACTGTATATGCTTGCCTCCTTTATCAAAGATAAGGTGACCATATGTGTGTGGGTTTATCTCTGGGCTTTCTATCCTGTTCCATTGATCTATATTTCTGTTTTTGTGCCAGTAGCAAACTGTCTTCATTACTGTAACTTTGTAATATAGTCTGAAGTCAGGGAGCCTGATTCCTCCAGCTCCATTTTTCGTTCTCAAGATTGCTTTGGCTATTCAGGGTCTTTTGTGTTTCCATACAAATTGTGAAATTTTTTTTCTAGTTCTGTGAAAAATGCCAGTGGTAGTTTGATAGGGATTGCATTGAATCTGTAGATTGCTTTGGGTAATAGAGTCATTTTCACAATGTTGATTCTTCCAATCCAAGAACATGGTATATCTCTCCATCTATTTGTATCATCTTTCTTTAATTTCTTTCATCAGTGTCTTATAATTTTCTACATACAGTTCTTTTGTCTCCTTAGGTAGGTTTAATCCTAGATATTTTATTCTTTTTGTTGCAATGGTAAATGGGAGTGTTTCCTTAATTTCTTTTTCAGATTTTTCATAATTAGTATATAGGAATGCAAGAGATTTCTGTGCATTTATTTTGTATCCTGCTACTTTACCAAATTCATTGATTAGCTCTAGGAGTTTTCTGGTAGCATCTTTAGGATTCCTATATATGATATCATGTCATCTGCAAACAGTGACAGCTTTACTTCTTCTTTCCCGATTTGGATTCCTTTTATTTCTTTTTATTCTCTGATTTCTGTGGCTAACACTTCCAAAACTATGTTGAATAATAGTGGTGAGAACGGGCAACCTTGTCTTGTTCCTGATCTTAGTGGAAATGGTTTCAGTTTTTCACCATTGAGGACAATGTTGGCTGTGGGTTTGTAATATATGGCCTTTATTATGTTGAGGAAAGTTCCCTCTATGCCTACTTTCTGCAGGGCTTTTATCATAAATGGGTGTCGAATTTTGTCAAAAGCTTTCTCTACATCTATTGAGATGATCATATGGTTTTTCTCCTTCAATTTGTTAATATGATGTATCACGTTGATTGATTTGCATATATTGAAGAATCCTTTCATTCCTGGAATAAACCCCACTTGATCATGTTGTATAATCCTTTTAATGTGCTGTTGGATTCTGTTTGCTAGTATTTTGTTGAGGATTTTTGCATCTATGTTCATCAGTGTTATTGGCCTGTAGTTTTCTTTCTTTGTGACATCTTTGTCTGGTTTTGGTATCAGGGTGATGGAGGCCTCGTAGAATGAGTTGGGGAGTGTTCCTCCCTCTGCAATATTTTGGAAGAGTTTGAGAAGGATAGGTGTTAGCTCTTCTCTAAATATTTGATAGAATTCGCCTGTGAAGCCATCTGATCCTGGGCTTTTGTTTGTTGGAAGGTTTTAATCACAGTTTCAATGTCAGTGCTTGTGATTGGTCTGCTCATATTTTCTATTTCTTACTGGTTCAGTCTCGGCAGGTTGTGCATTTCTAAGAATCTGTCCATTTCTTCCAAGTTGTCCATTTTATTGGCATAGAGTTGCTTGTAGTAATCTCTCATGATCGTTTGTATTTCTGCAGTGTCAGTGGTTACTTCTCCTTTTTCATTTCTAATTCTATTGATTTGAGTCTTCTCCCTTTTTCTCTTGATGAGTCTGGCTAATGGTTTATCAATTTTGTTTATCTTCTCAAAGAACCAGCTTTTAGTTTCATTGCTTTTTGCTATTGTTTCCTTCATTTCTTTTTCATTTATTTCTTATCTGATCTTTATGATTTCTTTCCTTCTGCTAGCTTTGGGGTATTTTTGCTCTTCTTTCTCTAATTGCTTTAGGTGCAAGTTTAGGTTGTTTGTTCGAGATGTTTCCTGTTTCTTGATGTAGGCTTGTATTGCTATAAACTTCCCTCTTACCACTGCTTTTGCTGCATCCCATAGGTTTTGGGTCGTCGTGTCTCCATTGTCATTTTTTTCTAGATATTTTTTGATTTCCCCTTTGATTTCTTCAGTGATCACTTCGTTATTAAGTAGTGTATTGTGTAGCCTCCATGTGTTTGTAGTTTTTACAGATCTTTTCCTGTAATTGATATCTAGTCTCATAGCGTTGTGGTCAGAATAGTTACTTGATACGATTTCAATTTTCTTAAATTTACCAAGGCTTGATTTGTGACCCAAGATATGATCTATCCTGGAGAATGTTCCATGAGCACTTGAGAAAAATGTGTATTCTGTTGTTTTTGGGTGGAATGTCCTATTAATATCAATTACGTCCATCTCGTTTAATGTATCATTTAAAGCTTGTGTTTCCTTATTTATGTTCATTTTGGATGATCTGTCCATTGGTGAAAGTGGGGTGTTAATGTCCCCTACTATGATTGTGTTACTGTCGATTTCCCCTTTTATGGCTGTTAGTATTTGCCGTATGTATTGAGGTGCTCCTATGTTGGGTGCATAAATATTTACAACTGTTATACCTTCCTCTTGAATCGATCCCTTGATCATTATATAGTGTCCTTCTTTGTCTCTTATAATAGTCTTTATTTTAAAGTCTATTTTGTCTCATATGAGAATTGTTACTCCAGCTTTCTTTTGATTTCCATTTGCATGGAATATCTTTTTCCATCCCCTCACTTTCAGTATCTATGTGTCTCTAGGTCTCAAGTGGGTCTCTTGTAGACAGCATATATATGGGTCTTGTTTTTGTATCCATTCAGCCAGTCTGTGTCTTTTGGTGGGAGCATTTAATCCATTTACATTTAAGGTAATTATCGATATGTATTTTCCTATTCCCATTTTATTAAATGTTTTGGGTTTGTTATTGTAGGTGTTTTCCTTCTCTTGTGTTTCTTACCTAGAGAAGTTCTTTAGCATTTGTTGCAAAGCTGGTTTGGTGGTGCTGAACTCTCTCTGCTTTTGCTTGTCTGTAAAGCTTTTAATTTCTCCATCAAATCTGAATGAGATCCTTGCTGGGTAGAGTAATCTTGGTTGTAGGTTTTTCTCCTTCATCACTTTAAGTATATCCTGCCACTCCCTTCTGGCTTGCAGAGTTTCTGCTGAAAGCTCAGATGTTAACGTTATGAGGATTCCCTTGTGTGTTATCTGTTTTTTTTCCCTTGCTGCTGTTAATATGTTTTCTTTATATTTAATTTTTGGTACTTTGATTAATATGTGTCTTGGCGTGTTTCTCCTTGGATTTATCCTGTATGGGACTCTCTGTGCTTCCAGGACTTGATTAACTATTTCCTTTCCCTTATTAAGAAAGTTTTCAACTATAATCTCTTCAAATATTTTCTCAGTCCCTTTCTTTTTTCTTCTTCTTCTGGGACCCCTATAATGTGAATGTTGGTGCATTTAATGTTGCTCCAGAGGTCTCTGAGACTGTCCTCAGTTCTTTTTATTCTTTTTTCTTTATTCTGCTCTGCAGTAGTTATTTCCACTATTTTATCTTCCAGGTCTCTTAGCCATTCTTCTGCCTCAGTTATTCTCCTACTGATCCCGTCTAGAATATTTTTAAATTTCATTTATTGTGTTTTTCATCATTGCTTGGTTCCTCTTTAGTTCTTCTACGTCTTTGTTATATGTTTCTTGCATTTTGTCTATTCTATTTCCAAGATTTTGTATCATCTTTACTATCATTATTCTGAATTCTTTTTCAGGTAGACTGCCTATTTCCTCTTCATTTGTTAGGCCTGGTGTGTTTTTGGGGTCTCCTTTTCACAGGCTGCAGGTTCGTAGTTCCCGTTGTTTTTGGTATCTGTCCCCAGTGGCTAAGGTTGGTTCAGTGGGTTCTGTAGGCTTCCTGGTGGAGGGGACTAGTACCTGTGTTCTGGTGGATGAGGTTGGATCTTGTCTTTCTGGTGGGCACGTCCACGTCTGGTGGTGTGTTTTGGGGTGTCTGTGGCCTTATTATGATTTTAGGCAGCCTCTCTGCTAATGGATGGGGCTGTGTTCCTGTCATGCTAGTTGCGTGGCATAGGGTGTCCAGCACTGTAGCTTGCTGGTCGTTGAGTAGAGCTGGGTCTTGATGTTGAGATGGAAATCTCTGAGAGATTTTCACTGTTTGGTATTACATGGAGCTGGGAGGTCTCTTGTGGACCAGTGTCCTGAAGTTGGCTCTCCCACCTCAGAAGTACAGCCCTGATGCCTGCCTGGAGCACCAAGAGCCTTTCATCCACCCGGCTCAGAATAAAAGGGAGAAAAAATAGAAAGAAAGAAAGAAAGAGGATAAAATAAAATAAAATAAAGCTATTATAATAAAAATAAGAAAAAAATTATTAATAATAAATTTATTAAGAATTTTTTTTAATTTTTAAAAATAGATTTATTAAATTTTTATAATCAAAAATTAGAAAAAAATTATTAAGAAAATTTTTTTTTAATTTTTTAAAATAAAAAATATGAAAAAACTTATCAAAAATATTTTTTAATTTTTAAAAATAGAAAATAAGGAAAAAATTATTAAGAAAACATTTAGTAGGAAAAAAATTTTGTTTAAGTAAAAAAAAAAAAAAAAAAAAAGGGATGGACCTAACCTTAGGACTAATGGTGAAAGCAAAGCTATACAGACAAAATCTCACCCAGAAGCATACACATATACACTCACAAAAAAAGGAACAGGGGAAAAATTAATATATCCTGCTCCCAAAATCCACCTCCTGAATTTGGGATGATTCGTTGTCTATTCAGGTATTCAACAGATGCAGGCACATCAAGTTGTTTGTGCAGCTTTAATCCGCTGCTTGTGAGGCTGCTGGGAGAGATTTCCCTTTCTCTTCTTTGTTCGTACAGGTCCCGGGGTTCAGCTTTGGATTTGGACCTGCCTCTGCATGTAGGTCGCCTGAGGGCGTCTGTTCCCCGCGCAGACAGAGCGGGGTTAAAGGAGCAGCTGACTAGGGGGCTCTGGCTCACTCAGGCCGGGGGAGAGGGAGGGGTACGGATGCGGGACGAACCTGCGGCGGCAGAAGCCGGTGTGAATTTGCAGCAGCCTGAGACGTACAGTGCGTTCTCCTGGGGAAGTTGTCCCTGGATCACTGGAGCCTGGCCGTGGCGGGCTGCACAGGCACCCGGGAGGGGCAGTGTGGAGAGTGACCTGTGCTCGCACACAGGC
This sequence comes from Eschrichtius robustus, assembly GCF_028021215.1. Lineage (NCBI taxonomy): Eukaryota > Metazoa > Chordata > Mammalia > Artiodactyla > Eschrichtiidae > Eschrichtius > Eschrichtius robustus. The sequence goes on along the minus strand of NC_090845.1, from coordinate 72,559,830 downwards.
TTCTTGGTGGCAGCAGCAGCAGCCTTAGCGTCTCATGCCCGTCTCTGGGGTCCGCACTGATAACCGCAGCTCACGCTTGTCTCTGGGGTCCGCGCTCTTAGCCACGTCTCGCGCCCGTCTCTGGAGTTAGTTTAGGCGGGGCTCTGAATCCCCTCTCCTTGCGCGCCGTGAAACAAGGAGGCAAGAAAAAGTCTCTTGCCTCTTCAGCAGCTGCAGACATTTTCCCAGGCTCCCTCCTGGCTAGCTGTGTTGCGCTAACCCCTTCAGGCTGTGCTCATGCCGCCAACCCCAATCCTCTCCCTGTGATCCGACCGAAGCCCGAGCCTCAGCTCCCAGCCCCCGCCTGCCCTGGCGGGTGAGCACACAAGCCTCTCGGGCTGGTGAGTGCTACTCGGCACTGATCCTCCGTGAGGGAATCTCTCCGCTTTGCCCTCCGCACCCCTGTGGCTGCGCTCTCCTCCGTGGCTCCGAAGCTTCCCCCCTCTGCCACCCGCAGTCTCTGCCCACGAAGGGGCTTCCTAGCGTGTGGAAACCTTTCCTCCTTCACGGCTCCCTCCCACTGGTGCAGGTCCGGTCCCTATTCTTTTGTCTCTGTTATTTCTTTTTTCTTTTGCCCTACTCAGGTACGTGGGGAGTTTCTTGCTTTTTGAGAGGTCTGACGTCTTCTGCCAGCATTCAATGGGTGTTCTGTAGGAGCAGTTCCACGTGTAGATGTATTTCTACTGTATCAGTGGGAAGGAAGTTGATCTCCGCGTCTTACTCTTCCGCCATCTTGCCCAGACCTGTTTTATAGTTCTTAGCATATAAATTTTTCACCTCCTTCGTCAGTTTTATTCCTAGGTATTTTATTTTATTTTATTTGGTGCTATTTTATTTTATTTATTTTTATTAGAATAAAATTGCTTTACAATTTTATGTTAGTTTCTGCTGTACGATGAAGGGAATCAGCTATATGTATACCTATATCCTCTCCCTCTTGAATCTCCCTCCCATCCCCCCAATTCTACCCATCTAGGTCGTCACTGAGTACCAAGCTGAACTATCTGTGCTATACAGCAGTTTCCCACTAGCTATCTATTTTATACATAGTAGTTTATTAATGTCAAACCTAATCTCTTAATTTGTTCCACCCTTCCACCCCCCCCATGTCCACATGTATGTTCTCTACATCTATGTCTTTATTTCTGCCTTGCAAACTGGTTCATCTATACCATTTTTCTAGATTCCACATATATGTGTTAATATACAATATTTGTTTTTCTCTTTCTGGCTTACTTCGCTCTGTATGACAGACTCTAGTTCCATCCACATCTCTGCAAATGACTCAATTTTGTTCCTTTTTATGGCTAAGTAATATTCCATTGTATATATGTACTACATCTTCTTTATTCATCTATCATTGGACATTTTTGTTGTTTCCATGTCCTGGCTATTATAAATAGTGCTGCAATGAATATTGGGGTATATGTGTTCTTCTGAATTATGGTTTTCTCATGGTATATGCCCAGTAGTGTGATTACTGCATCATATGGTATCAGAAAAACAAATAACCCAATTAAAATGGTCAGAAGACCTAAATAGACATTTCACTAAAGAAGACATAGAGATGGCCAAGAGGCACATGAAAAGATGCTCAATATCACTAATTATTAGACAAATACAAATCAAAACTACAGTGAGGTATCACCTCACATTGGTCAGAATGGCCATCCTCAAAAAATCTACAAACAATAAATGCTGGAGGGGGTGTCGAGTAAAGGGAACACTTTTGCACTGTTTGTGGAAATGTAAATTGATACAGCTACTATGGATAACAGTATGGAGTTTCCTTAAAAAACTAAAAATTGGTGCAATTTTAAAAGATATTGTTTCTTTACATTCTCATTCTGATATTTCATTGTTAGTGTATAGAAATGCAACCAATTTCTGAATGTTAATCTTGTATCCTATTACTTCACTGAATTCGTTTATTAGATCTAATAGTTTCTGTGTGGAGTTTCTTTTCTGATTGCTGTGTCTAAGACTTTCAAGGGACAAAGTGAGAGAGTGGCATGGACATATATACACTACCAAACGTAAAATAGATAGCTAGTGGGAAGCAACCGCATAGCACAGGGAGATCAGCTCTGTGCTTTGTGACCACCTAGAGGGGTGGGATAGGGAGGGTGGGAGGGAGATGCAAGATGGAAGAGATAGGGGAACATATGTATATGTATAACTGATTCACTTTGTTATAAAGCAGAAACTAACACACCATTGTAAAGCAATTATACTCCAATAAAGATGTTAAAAAAAATACTATGTTGAAGAGAAATGGTGAGAGTGGACATCCTTGTCTTGTTCCAGATCTTACTGAGGAGGCTTTCAGCTTTTCACCATTGAATATTATATTGACTGTGGGTTTGTCATAAATGGCTTTTATTATGTTGAGATATGTTCCCTCTAATCCCACTTTGGTAAGAGTTTTCTTTATCATGAATGGATGTTGAATTTTGTGAAGAGCTTTTTCTCCATCTATTGAGATGATCATGTGGTTTTTGAGTTTTCTTTTGTTAATGTGGTGTACTACATTGATTGATTTGCAAATGTTGAACCATCCTTGTGAACCTGGGATGAATCCCACTTGGTCGTGGTGTATGATCTGTTTTATATGTTGTTGGATTCTGTTTGCTAATATTTTGTTGAGAATTTTTTGCATTTATATTCATCAAATATATTGGGGCTGTAATTTTCTTGTTTGGTGGTGTGTTTGGCTGGTTTTGGTATCAGGGTGATGGTGGCTTCATAAAATGTCTTTGGGAATGTTCCCTCCTCTTCAAATTTTGAAAGATCTTGAGAAGAATCAGTATAAGCTCTTCTTTGTATGTTTGGTAGAATTCACCTGTGAAGCCATCTGGTCTTGGACTTTTGCTTGTAGGAAGTTTTTTTTTTTTAAATTACAGATTCTATTCCACTTCTAGCAATCAGTCTGTTCAAATTATCTATTTCTTTTGTTTTTTTTAATAAATTTATTTATTTTATTTATTTTTGGCTGCATTGGGTCTTTGTTGCTGTGTACGGGCTTTCTCTAGTTGTGGCAAGCGGGGCTACTCTTCATTTCAGTGTGCAGGCTTCTCATTGTGGTGGCTTCTCTTGTCATGGAGCATGGGCTCCAAGCACGTGGGGTTCAGTAGTTGTAGCTTGTGGGCTCTAGAGCTCAGGCTCAGTAGTTGTGGCACACAGGCTTAGTTGCTCAGTGGCATGTGGGATCTCCCTGGACCAGGGCTCAAACCCATGTCCCCTGCATTGGCAGGCAGATTCTCAACCACTGTGCCACCAGGGAAGCCCCTATCTATTTCTTCTTGACTCAATTTTTGTGGTCTCTATGTTATTAGAAAGTTGTCCTTTTCTTCTAGGTTGTCAAATTTGTTGGCATATAATTGTTCATAGTATTCTCTTACGTTTTTTTGTATTTCTGTGGTATCAGTTGAGATTTCTCCTTTTTCATTTATTATTTTGTTTATTTGCATCCTCTCTCTTTTCTTCTTGGTAAGCCTCGCCAGAGGTTCTCATTTTGTTTACCCTTTGAAAGAACCAGCTTTTGGTTTTGTTTTTTCTAATTTTTTTTTTTTAGGGTTCCTTTTTCTTTCTGTGTGTACATCTATTATAGATTTTTCATTTGCTGTTACCATGAGGATTTGATATAGCAGTCTATATGTAAACATGATTGTTTTAAGCTGCTTATCTCTTAATTTCAATTGAATTTCAAGTATTCTGCATTTGTTCTCTCCTCCTCTCACTATTATTCATTTTGATATATTTGCGTGTGGATGATTTTCTACCTTTACTGTATGTTTTCCTTTACTGGTGAGATTTTCCTTTTCATAATTTTCTTGTAACTATTTGTGGCCTCTTCTTTTCCACTTAGAGAAGTTCCTTTAGCATTTTTTATCAATCTGGTTTGGTTTTGCTGAATTACTTAGTTTTCGTGTGCCTGTAAAGCTTTGGATTTCTCCCTCAAATCTGAATGATAGCCTTGTTGAGTATTCTTTGTTGTAGGTTTTTCCCTTTCATCACTTTAAATATATAGTGTCACTCCCATTTGACCTGCAGTGTTACTGCTGAAAAACCAGCTGTTAGTCTTATGGTGTTTCCCTTGTATGTTATTTGTTGCTTTTCCCTTTTTTGCTTTTATTATTATTTTTTTGCCTTTAGATTTTGTCAGTTTGATTACTATGTGTCTCAGTGTGTTCCTCCTCGGGTTAATCCTGTATGGGACACTCAGCTCTTCCAGAAATTGGGTGAATCTTGTATGGGACACTCAGCTCTTCCGGAACTTGGGTGACTGTTTCCTTTCCTATGTTAGGGAAATTTTCAGCTATTATATTTTCAAATTGTTTCTCAGGCCCTTCCTCTCCCTCTTCTTCTGGGACCCCTATAAAGTGAATGTTGGTGCATTTAATGTTGTTCCAGAGGTCTCTTAGGCTGTCTTCATTTCTTTTCATTTGTTTCTTTATTCTGTTCCATGGCAGTGATTTCCACCAGTGTCTTCCAGCTCACTTACCTGTTCTTCTGCCTCATTTATTCTGCTCTTGATTCCTTCAAGTGTATGTTTCATTTCCGTTATTTTATTCTTCAACTCTGTTTGGTTGTTTATATTTTCTAATGCTTTGCTAAAAACTTCTTGTAACTTCTTACTCTATGCATCCATTGTTTCCCTGAGTTCTTTGATCATTTTTATGATCATTACTTTGAATTCTATTGGGTAGATTGCCTATCTCCACTTCATTTAGTTGTTTTTCTGGGATTTTATTTTATTTCTTTGCCTGGAACATATTCCTTTGTTATCTCATTTTGTTTAAATTTCTATTTGTATTTTTATGTATGTAGTAACTTATTTACATTTCTCAACGTGGCAGAAGTGGCCCTCTGTAGGGGATGTTCTATGTGTCCTAGCACTATACTCCCCTCTGTCACCCAAGTGCCAGGGACCACCTGATCCCAGTGTAGTTTCTGTCCTATATTTGTGAATTCAGTTCTGCTGGCTGCAAGATTATAGTTTTCTTGCTTCTGGTGTCTTCCCCTGGTAGGTGAGGCTGGTCTAGATGCTTGTGCAGGCTTCCTGATGGGAGGGCCCAGTGCCTATGCACTGGTGTGTGGACCTGGGTTCTGGCCTTCTGTTGGGCAATGCCATGTCAAGGGGTGTGTCTAGAGGTGTCTGTGGGCTCAGGACGTCTTTAGGCAGTCTGTCTGCTGATGGGTGGGTCTATGTTCCTGCCCTGTTGGTTGTTTAGCCTCAGGTGTCCCAGGAATGGAGTTTACAGGATGTTGGGTGGGGCCAGGTCTCAAGGCCAAGGACCCAAAATGTCTGCCTCTAGCCAGAGTTCACATAGGTCTCTGTTATGTCTGCCACCAGATTTTTGACCCCAGTCAGAGCCACAGCCCCCCCTGCCTCTCCAGGATTCCCTCCAAGACCAGCAGGTAAGTCTGGCCCTGGGTCTTATGGAGTCACTGAATTTGCTCTTGGTCCCTGTGTGCATGAGAACTTGTGTACACTCTCCATGATTGGAGTCTGCTTCCCTGAGTCTTGTGGAGCTCCTGCAAAAAGCCCCACTGGCCTTCAATGCCAAATGTTCTGAGGATTCCACCTCCTGATGCCAGACCCCTAGGCTGGGGAGCCTGGTGTGTGGCTCAGAGCTCTCACTCCTCTGGCAGAATCTCTGCAATATTATTATTTCTAGTTTGTGGGTCACCCACCCAGTTAGTATGGGATTTGATTATGTCACAAGTGTGTCCCTCTTACAGTCTCATGGTTTCTTCTTTATGTCTTTGCATGTAGAATATCTTTTTTTTTTTGGTAGATTCAAGTATTTGTTTTTGATGGTTGTTCAGCAGTTTGGTGTGCTTGTGAGAGGAGGGGAGCTCAAAGACTTTTCACTCTGCCATCTTGTCTCACAATCTCCCGTATACTTTTCTTCAACTTCAAGAACTGCTGTTTCAGTAGTTATAGCAAACTCCACTTGCTCAAGATAGTCTCCTTTTAGAGTGTTCCAGTCTCTCCTGACAGATAGACTTTATACAAGTACACCACCACTCCCTGCAAAAGGCTGCTAACAGGAAGGCTATCAGCCCAAGAAAAAAATGGTTTCAGCAAGCTGATTTCCAGTAAAAATGACTCGGCTTATTCTTGAAAAGAAACCTGGGAAGTTCAGAAGTGCCAGATGCAACAGTGGTGAGCTTATTCTGGCTCAGACCAGAATAGAAAAGATGATAGAAGTATGGTGGTACAAGGATCACAACATCAGTCAGACAGAAGGAAATCTATAGTACTATGGCAATGAGAGATCCTGGGGATGTTCTTCGAATAAGGCTGCACAAAGACCAATCCAACTGAGCATCCACTCTAGGCTCCTTGTGCACCACAGCCACTGTTGCTACCACTGCTGGGAAGATGTGGTAGTGGCTGTGCAGCTTGTGCTTCCGCCACCACCTTGCCTCGGTTCATCTCTCCTCTAGTTTTGAATGCTTACATTAAAAAAGAAGTATCCAAAATTAAAAACTTAACTTCACATCTCAAGGAATTGGAAAAAGATGAGCAAACTGTACCTAAATTTTGCAGAAAGAAGGAAATAATAAGAGTAGAGTGGAAGCAAGTACAATAGAGAATAGAAAATAGATAAAATCAATGAAATAAAAAACTGGTTCTTTGATCAATCAATAAAATTAACAGAAGTTTAGCTCATGTGACAGAAAAAAATTACAGAAGACTCAAATTTCTAACATTAGGAATGAAAGAGATGACATTACTACTAGCCTTACAAAAATAGAAAGAAAATACTATGAGAATTTGAAAGTCAACAAGTTAAATAAACAAGATGAAATGGGAAAATTTCTAGGAGGTCACAAACTACTGAAACTGACTCAAGAGGAAATCAAAATATGAATATATCTATACCAAATAGAGATTGAATAAGTAATAAAAAATCTTTCCATTAAAAAACTGCAGAAGAAGATGGCTCACTAGTGAATTCTACCAAGCAGTTAAAGAATTAACAGCAATCATTCACAAAATCTTCCAAAAACTAGAATAGAGACTAGCTTCCAATGCATTTTATGATAATAATATTACCCTGATACCAAAACCAGACAAAGACATCATAAGGAAAAAAAATACAGATCATATCTCTTATGAATATAGATGAAAATTTCCTCAACAAAATGTTAACAAGTCAAATCCAGCAACATATAAAAAAAGAACATATACCATAACCAAATGGGATTTATCACATGTATGCAAGGTTGAGTAAATATATGAAAATCAATCAATGAAATATACAATAATCATAGAATAAAGGACAAAAAGGCCACAATGATCATCTCAATAGATACATAAAATACACTTGTCAAAAGCCCAACACCTATTATGATAAACACTCATTGAACCAGTAATAGAAGGGAACTATTGATAAAGGTAAAAGGCATCTATGAAAAACCTACAGCTAACATAATACTTAATGTGAAAGAGTGAAAATTTCCCCCTAAGATTAGGAAAAGGCACATATGTCCCCTCTTGCCAATTTTATTAAACATTGTACTGGAGATTCTAGCCATTGCAGTTAGGCAAGCAAAAAATAAATTGATTAAAATAAATTTTAAAATTTGCATCCAAATTGTAAACTAAGAAGTAGAAGTATCTTTATTTTCATATGACATGATCTTTATTTGGATCACACACACACAAACCTATTATAATGAAAGTATTTCAGCGAGGTTTCAGGATACAAGATCAATATAAAAGAAGCAATTGTATTTCTATAACATTTGCAATAAACAATATGAAAATTAAATTAAGGAAACTATTACATTTGTAATAGGAACAAAAGAATAAAATACTTAGGAAAACTGTAAAACTCTTAGAAAAAAGTTGGCATAATTATTTGCGACAGTGGATTATACAATGATATTTTAGATATGAAAACAAAAGTTAAAGCAATGAAGAAAGATATAAATAAATGACTACATAAAATTCAAATATTTTTTTGCTTAAAATGACATTTTGATGAAAGTGAAAAGACAGCCTACAGTATGGGAGAAAATATTTGTAAATCATATATCTGATAAGTGTCTGGTATACAGACTATATAACAAACTCTTACAACTCAGCAGTAAAAAGACAACATAATTTAAACATGAAGGGTCTGAACAAACATTTTTCCAAATAAGATCTATAAATGTCCAAGAAGCACATGAAAAGATACTCAATATCATAAGTCATTAGGAAAACACAAATCAATACCACGATAAAATACTTCAAACTTACTAGGATGGCTGAAATGGAAACAGAAAAAATAAAAGAGAAAATACGTTTTGTCAAGGATTCAGAAGAATAGGAGCTCTCATATATTGTTGGTGGGAATGTACAGTGATGCAGCCACTGTGAAAACCACTTTAGTGTTTCCTTCAAAAGTCAAATAGAGTTACAATATGGCCCAGCAATTTCATCTGTAGGGATATACACAAGAGAATTGAACACTTACATCCACACCAAAACTTATACATGAATGTACATAGCATTATTATTCACAATAGTCAGCAAGTGAAATAACCCAAATATCTACCAACAGATGAATAGATAAATAAACTGTGGTATATCCATACAAATGAATATTACTTAGCCATAAAAAGGAATGAAGTACAGATGCATGCTACAACATAGATGAACCTTGAAAACATTATGCTAAGTAAAAGAACCTAGGCACAAAAGACTATATTTTATTATTCCATTTGTATGCAATCTCCAGAATAGGCAAATTCATTGAGACAGAAAGTAGATTATTAGTTGCCAGGGGATAGAGGAATAAAGAATGGGGAGCTACTGCTAATGCATACAGAGTTTCTTTTGGGGGTGATGAAAATGTCTGGAATTATATAGTAGTAATTGTTGTACAATTTTGTGAATTGTATGCTTTAAAGTGTAGATTTTATGGTATGTGAATTAAGCCTCAATAGTAAAAAAAAGTACATGTGTTGGAAACAAAAGTGTCAGCTTATGCTTAGGAGCCATTATTATATTATAATCAAAACAAGAAAGCCTTTAATATCTCTTCCCAAAAGGTATATATATATACATATATATATATATATATATATATATATATATATATATGTGTATATATATATATATATATATATATGTGTATATATATATATATATATATTTATAATTTATACACTTATGTACTTTCATATTTCATAGAAGGTTTGAAATGATTTACAATAATGACACATATTATAATGAACATATAAAACTAAATTTCAGGGACTGAAAACATAAAGAAGAATGGGAATTTTTGGCAATTTTGCATCGGTTTCACTTCTGAGATTTCTAGCAACCAAGACACAAAGGGAAATATTAAAGGCTATTATAGTTATTATATTCAATACAAAGAATCATACCACTCATTAAAAGTGAGAAAATATCTCCTGGGTCCTCCTAAGGCAAATAATGGATCCTTATATTAGGATCACAGAGTGTTACAATAAATAGCTCATGTAATGGAGATTTTCAATTGAGTTGCAAAATTTTTCAAGTAACTATTTTTTTGCATTGATCCTTGATAAAAGCAGTTTAAATGGGTGAAATCAGATCATCACATGAGTGGGTATTAGGCAGAAAAGCAGTTGAATTGGGAAGTTCGGTTTGTACAGAAAGTGTCAGGTTGGGTATTATGTGTATATAGCTGGGACCCAGGCTGGGAATGCTGGTCAATTTGTTCTGCCAGGTCCACTAGAGCCTTGAAGCAGTGGTCTCCTATTTATTCATGGCATGAAGAGTGTGCCAGGGAGAGTAAGGCTTTCAGCAAACAGGCCCCCTGCCTTTGGGAGGTGTCAGTTACAAGCTCCAAGTGTGTTATAAAGAGAGATGACAAGGGAACCACTTCTCTCCCAGGACCCTCTTAGTTCTGATAATTAGGAAAGCAAGCGAGCTAGAAAGACCTGCTTATGAGGAAAACTGAGTCCTTTGAAGTTTGTCTTGTGGGGAGGAGAGATCGTTGAGTCCAGGTTACTTTGATTCTTCCTTAAAGTTAAACTAATATCCCTAAAGGAACCTTCCCACTAACTTTCTGATGTAGCCTCCCACTGACTTCCTTCTCCTGCAACAAGCTGAGCTATTTGTTCCCCTGAGTAACATCTAGATGTTGGATAAAAAGAATTTGTGCACAGATAACTTCTTCTGGAGACTGATTGCTCCTAAAAATCGAGGTAACCACATTGTTCCAGAAGTTATCTGGAGTGGTTACTGAGGAAGACTTAGTAGTTTATTGAGAACTAGGCTTAGCCCATCATTCTCCCAAAATTACCCAGCTTGGTGGGTTCTAGTGGAAAGCTGATAGCCTTTTCCAGTGAGCTGACATGAATAACAAAACTTTCTTCTGGGACTGGAATGGGACCTCTGTTTGGCAACTCCTAGAAGGGTCTTTGCAAAGTTGATAAAAGAAAAAACTCAATACTCCTGAGGGTTTTTTTTTTAATGTCTGAATAGATATGCATTTTCTACTTCATATATGCATACCCAGCTAAATATAGACAACTATCAAACTTTAACCAGTTACATACAGACTAGACTAAGCCTGTATTATTTTTTACAACAGGTAACAGTGGTGATTTCAAAAACTTTAATATATCTCAATAATTTCATCAAAAGTTATTTGTGGGTGGTGTTAGAGGTTTATATGCAAGTTGGTCTCATTCTGTTGCTTGGATTCCTAGTGATAGTGTCATCAACAAGTGGTCACTGAGATCCATGAAGCAGATTTCATCCCAGGTGTTGTTCTTCAATGGCTGACAAGGTGTCATTTTCATGTGAAAATTCTCTAAAAGCCAAGTTGACATGTGACCCAGGAGTAGCTTTCTGAAAACCCTCCTCCATGCATCTCTCTTGCTATTGCTCATCACATTGTACATGTGAATACAAGGCTCTGACCCCTTTTTTTCTCAGAATTGAAAAATGCAGTGAGGAACTTGGAAAGACGAGATCATCTCTCCCATTGAGACAACAAATAGGTTTGGTTCGTACTTCAAAGAAACTGAAATAAATTCCACAACCTCAGCATTCCTCTCTTGTAAGACAACCCAGCGTATGTGCAGACTCCACGTGGGCCCTCTGTGTCACCCCCAAGAGACTCAGGGACAAAGGGAACCAATACAAACAGGCTAACTTTCCTTGAAGAAGGGAGTAATCAAGTCACAGGTCCAACAGTTTTGGTGATGGAGATGTGGCTTTCTGGAAGAGGTAGAACAGTAGTGGCCAGGCTGGGTGGAAAGACAGAAAAGCATCTGGAAGCCAGTAATGAAAACTCTTCCCCTAGACATTTGCAAGAAGAGGGAACAAGGATCCCTGCTGTCCTACTTCTTTTCTTTTTTCTTTTTAAACATTTTTATTGGAATATAATTGCTTTACAATGGTGTGTTAGTTTCTGCTTTATAACAAAGTGAATCAGTTATACATATACATATGTCCCCATATCTCTTCCCTCTTGTGTCTCCCTCCCTCCCACCCTCCCTATCCCAGCCCTCTAGGTGGTCACAAAGCAGCGAGCTGATCTCCCTGTGTTATGTGGCTGCTTCTCACTAGCTAACTATTTTACGTTTGGTAGTGTATATATGTCCATGCCACTCTCTCACTTTGTCCCAGTTTGCCCTTCCCCCTCCCTGTGTCCTCAAGTGCATTCTCTAGTAGGTCTGCATCTTTATTCCCATATTGCGCCTAGGTTCTTCATGACCTTTTTTTTTCTTTTTAGATTCCATATATATGTGTTAGCATACGGTATTTGTTTTTCTCTTTCTGACTGACTTCACTCTGTATGACAGTCTCTAGGTCCATCCACCTCACTACAAATAACTCAGTTTTGTTCCTTTATATGGCTGAGTAATATTCCAATGTATATATGTGCCACATCTTCTTTATCCATTCATCTGTTGATGGACATTTAGGTTGCTTCCATGTCCTGGCTACTGTAAATAGAGCTGCAATGAACATTTGGTACATGATTCTTTTTGAATTATGGTTTTCTCATGGTATATGCCCAGTAGTGGGATTGCTGGGTCGTATGGTAGTTATATTTGTAGTTTTTTAAGGAACCTCCATACTGTTCTCCATAGTGGCTGTATCAATTTACATTCCCACCAACAGTGCAAGAGGGTTCCCTTTTCTGTACACCCTCTCCAGGATTTATTGTTTGTAGATTTTTTGATGATGGCCATTCTGACTGGTGTGAGATGATATCTCATAGTAGTTTTGATTTGCATTTCTTTAATGATTAATGATGTTGAGCATTCTTTCATATGTCTGTTGGCAATCTGTATATCTTTGGAGAAATGTCTATTTAGGTCTTCTGACCATTTTTGGATTGGGTTGTTTGCTTTTTTAATGTTGAGCTGGGTGAGCTGCTTGTAAATTTTGGAGATTAATCCTCTGTCAGTTGCTTCATTTGCAAATATTTTCTCCCATTCTGAGGGTTGTCTTTTGGTCTTGTTTATGGTTTCCTTTGCTGTGCAAAAGCATTTAAGTTTCATTAAGTCCCATTTGTTTATTTTTGCTTTTATTTCCATTTCTCTAGGAGGTGGGTCAAAAAGGATCTTGCTGTGATTTATGTCATAGAGTGTTCTGCCTATGTTTTCCTCTAAGAGTTTGATGGTGTCTGGCCTTACATTTAGGTCTTTAATCCATTTTGAGTTTATTTTTGTGTATGGTGTTAGGGAGTGTTCTAATTTCATTCTTTTACATGTAGCCGCCCAGTTTTCCCAGCACCACTTATTGGAAAGGCTCTCTAAGGCTCATCAGTAAGTGTATCAGTAGTTATGTCAGTTTGCTTTTCCTTAATTTCTCAACCTTATACAACCCTTACTTTTTTAATGTCACTTTATACACAGTGGACATTATGTGGAGTTTTAAAATACCTAAGTTTTTGCTATCCAATCTTAAAATTCTTTTCTTTTACTTGGAACATTTACTCTATAATATAATAAATTACTTATAAATTTGAAAAAGAAAGTTATTTGTGGTAATAGCCTAACATCATGATGTTTTGATAAACACAGATTAAATAACTGCATTATCTATGCCAAACTCAGCACAGTGTTGATACCCAACTCTGCTTAATTATAGTATAAGTATCTGAACACAACAGAGCAGACAGGCAACCAGCAAAGGACATTTAACATATGCCCATGCTTATCAATCCTGTTAACATTAGTGTTTAAAATTTTCAAATCTAAATATAGAGGGGCATTTATAAAGTTGCAGAATATAATATAAGAATTATAATTATATACAATCCTGTTTGAGGACAACTTGCTTTAGCTGGCATATGTAGTGGGATTCTTCAGTAGAGTATTAGTAATGATAACAATGACAATAAACTGTGTGTTTTAATAGTCTTTACAGTATAAGAGTGATGGAAAACAGCAGGTCAACATTTGTTCATCTTTATTGCCGTAAACACACACACACACATATCTTCAGCAAGACTGAAGGGCTTGTGGTAGGCTGAATAATGGTCCCCCAAAGTTATCCACTTCCTAATCTCTGGAACCTGTGAATGTTACTTTATATAGCAAAAAAGACATTTAGATGTGATTAAGGATCATGAGATGAGGGGATTATCCTGGACTATCTGGGTGGGCCCAAGGTAATCACAAGAGTCTATGAGAAGGATGCAGAAGGAGATTTGAGTACAAGAGAGGAGAAAGCAATGTGACCACAGAGGCAGAGATAGGGATAATGCAGCCAGTAGAAGAGGCAAGGAACAGACTCACCCTGAAGCTGCCAGACAGCTGACCCAGATGACCCCTTACTTTACCCTCATTAACACTCATTTTTTTACTTCTTCCCTTTAGAACTATAGGAGAATAAACTAGTGTTGTTTTAAGCCACTAAGTTTATGGTAATTTGTTATTGCTTCGACAGGAACCTGATAGGAGGCTCAAGATCACAGTGCCTATATTGCTACTTGCCCTTCAATCCTTTAACTTCAAATTCTAACTTCTGCAGTATCCATCACACCAGGCACTTGACACAAAGCAAACCAATATAAGAACACTAATAGATAAATCTGCACAAATTTAAAATTCACTTCTAATCCATTGGTAAGTATTGTTTAAGGAATAGCTATTTGGTCTTCAAAAATTTTAGAATTAAAGGGTTGAAAACATGTTCATCCCTTGATACATTGTAACATTTGAAATTAGGAAGCAGGGCAACTTGAATTTGTTTTGCTTATACATGCTGAAGTGTATATGCTTTTAAAGACAGCTTAGAATTAAGAGTTAACTTCTAATAAGTAGTGGTAAGGGCTATCCAACCAGTTTTCTATGGTACCACATATCAAAGTCTCTACAGTATGACAGTCTTATTTAGCACTCAGCACTTTAGGGTGAGGGAGAGAGGCATGGCAAAAAGCAGTTGCAAATTATTTTTTAATAGCAGAAAAGCTTTAAAGACTTATACAATTTTTCATCATCTCATATTCTATTCCAGAATACTTGGAACAAAGTCTTATTTCAATCAGCTCAATCTATACAAGCTATAAAATGCAAAAACAGTCCAAACCCTATAGTGTACAGAATATGCACTATTTAACACTCATTAAATGAAGTACTGTCAATGAAGATTATCAAGTAAGAAGTACACACAGTATTCTAAATTTTAAAATCACCTTAGGGTCACTAACCGGAGATTGTACAAATTACATGTGCAAGACAAAAAGAAAAATAAAAAAAAGAAAGAAACAAACTTCTCAGTGCATCACACCAATCAGGATAAAATGTATGGCATTTTTATGACACTAATATTACATTACAACTGTCAATTTTAACTGGGAATGACAAAGAAATGAAATTCGTATAAGAGCAAGAACCAGCCAATTAAAATGCTAAAATAAAACAGATCACCTGCTTTCTTTGTAAAAAACACTGAAAATGTAATGTGTGCAGGTAACTCACTAAAATTTTTCTCATTCATTTGACCCCTAATAGAAGTGTCTTAACTTTTTTCCTGTAAATATTCTACCTGTTATAACAGTCTGATCTTAAGGCTTGTGTAAACTCTAATATGTTATTGAAACATACTATTTTTTGTTTGATAAGAATGTCTTCATGAATAAAAAACATATCTGGTTATAAATCATAGAATAAAACCCCCAAAACAAAAATGTGACATTTTCTAAGCTAGTGAGAAATAAATTAAACCATGATGTATCAGTTTAAAATTATATCAATATTAAATGACATTTCTATGTTCTATTTTTTTCCCATAAAATTAAACAGTGCAGAATAGGGCTTGGGCTACAATTAATCACTTTTGGTTTTCTTAAAAACAAAATTTTATTTGCTATAAACAATTAAAAGGCAATTATCTTCCTTCACAACACATGTGGACATTAAATGTAAGGTTTTAAAAATATCCACAACCTAAAAGAAAAGTACTTTTAAATGGCTAAAAGGAATCAAAATACCAAAGTTTAGTGTACAGAAGAGTAGATATAAACAACACCAACATCATTTGTGTTGAATTTTGAATAGCTCATGATAAGTTCCAAAGTTTTTCTACCTGTACAAATAAAATAAGGTGTCCTTTCCAAAGTTTGAGGCTATGCACTGCACATCACCCCCCAACAAGTGTATGAATAAGGTTTTAAAAATGTTGCCAGTATTAAGTTCTTCTGTACCTAAAATTAGAGGACAGCAATAGTACAGTGATTAGGGTGCATCAATTCTCAAAACTTAGTTATGATCCAACACGAGTTATGGTGGTTCTTTTAACTGAGAAAAACTTTTCAGAAGAAATACCAGCCCTATGCTAACCACCAGAAGAATGCGGGCTTCTACTGACCAAGGCCACTCTTATATTTAGATCCTTGGCTGGCTTAGGCCTTGAGCTTCTCTCAAACGGAAATGAGTCTGAAAGTTGATGACAGACTTCAAAGTTACGTGAATTGAAACACAGGCAGATTCCATCTGGGTAAGAGCCCTGACTCAGTTCTCACTAGGAAACAAAGGTGGGTCTTCTCCAACTTCAAAATTAAAATATATGATTTTATGGATTTTATGTGTGAAAGCAGAATATTCATTGCTGACACAAAATTTGTATGTCCCAGTTTTGGAGGCTGTTTCTTCATCTTTTTGTATAACACATTGCCATCAGGATCGTCAGATCGACAATCTACATCATAGTGACTGCCAGTAGTCGCCTGGAACTCGAGGGTGTACTTGGTGACAGGCGTAATGTCCTAGTAGAAGCACTGCTAGGCATAGTCGGGCAGTTTGAAGCTGATCTCAGTGCCACCAAGTGGGCACCAGCAGCAGCAGTGGCCCAGTGACCTGCGGAGTCCGCCCAGCTCTACGCTGACACCATCCGCGGCCTCTGGAGAGGCTGTGGCGGCTGCCACTACAGAGCTGCGGGGAGACTAGGGTCAGGTCTGCACCGACTCAGGGCACGCACTGCAGAGTCTCTCTGAGCCTAGGAGAGTTTAAGGATGAGCAGTGATCCGCTGGGTGTGGGTGAGGGGTGCTGAGCAACCAGGGCCTAGTGCCGGGAATGATCCGGGAAACAAGACTACTGAGTTTTTAAAATGGATAATGTCCCCAAATTTATGCTGACAATATGTACTCCATTTAAGAACCTAAAGGAAAACCATTTGTCAGTGAAGTCTGCTGAAACACAGAATACTGCAAGGGATTATATATAAATTGTTAAAAAATAAACACGGAGCATTTTAAAAAATAGGTCTCAAATTCAAATCCAATCACTTATAATATACTAGAAATGAAATAGCGCAGCTTTGAATCCAAAGTGGTTGGGTTTGAATCCAAGCTACATATAACTTTACCCTTATACCCACAGTGTCTTTGTAGAATGAAAACAATAACATCTACCTTGTAGAGCTGTTTTGAAGATTAAATATGAAGTGCTTATAGTATTACCTGGTACTCAATATATGGCAATTATTAATATTACTAGAAGATGAAAAGATTAACTTGTTACTGCAACCAGGTAAGGTACAGAAAATTCCATATACAAACAGACACATCCACAATTGTCAAATAAAGTTTCTGGTCTTGGCTAGAGCATATTTGCAAGAAAATTTATCAGAAGGCAACATTGCAACGAGAAGCTTAAGGTTAAGTCCAGAAAACTCTAAACTTTAAACTACTTCAATTATTTGCTCTCCTCCCTACCCAGCACCAAGAAGCCAGACAAATTAACTCCAACAATGTTCTTTCTGGTGCTTTCTGCAGGAGTGTACCTAGAGAGAAGCGAGAAAAGTCAATGTGTGTTCTGACTATTGAGTGATAGATTATCTGGAATTCACCAACTTGCTCAGTATCCTTTGACCTGTATTGTCCCTTTCAGGAATGTTCTTAGATAGTTTGTCATCAAACTTTGTCCTACGTCCTAAATTGCCTTCAACCCACTCCAAACTTCTCCTTCCCAAGTCTATTCAGCTTAAAGGTTTACTAACAATTTCGGTGGTTGCTGATTAAGAACATAAAGTGTGACCTCCCTGAAGTATTTGCATTTCTACAGTGGACAATATAAGACCCTCTTACATACACACACACACACACACACACACCCCTACAAAATTTCAACATTTAACAGAATGATATTATACTAATGAAATGGCATATAATATGTATGGGTATATGTAGGCATATGAAATTTTATAGATATGTCTACTTGCATTTCTGCTTTATAATTATACCTGATATTTGCATTATTGCTTAGAAATGTACCTGAATTTTGATAGAAAAAAAAAAAAGAATTTCTAACTTGAGTGCTAGCTCAAAGAATCTCCCCTGAATAACTCAGAAGTCATTTAATCTATAGTAATGTCAATGTTTTGCTGTCAAATGTATCCCTTCCTCCTCTCCTTATCCTTAAGGAGCAGCTGGGGTTCAAATTGAGCACTTGCTGGCTGACTGGAATTTTACTGTTAAAAAATTTCATGCCCCCATGCATGGATTACACATGGGCTGGAGAAGAACATAGCCATGAGAATGCCATTCCCAAAACAGCCAGCACGTTGGGTCTGTTGTAGCATTTGTCCATTTTCATTTGTTCTTCATAATGTTCTGTTTTTTGTCATTCACATACAACTTCAGTAAGTGTCCAGAGTGATTTGGCATTGATAATACAAACCATTTCTCGACCTGCTTTAATATAGTTGTTTTTTATCCCTTTATAGAATTAGATTCATTGTTAAGTTTTGCTGAAAAATAAAATGGTAGTGTTAATTTTTAGAAACATGCTAATTAGTTCTGCCTTAAGTTACCTCAAGGTGTATTTATGTGTGTGTGTGTGCATATACACATGTTGTGTACATACTTCTAGGTAGGCTGTAAACTTAGGCTTCCATATAATTATTAATTGTTAAATTGACTGTATCAGTTTCCTAGGGTTTCTGTGACAAAGTACCGTAAACTGGGTGGCTTAGACAACAATTTATTGTATCAACAGTTCTGGAGATTAGAAGTCTGAACACAAGGTGTCAGCAGGGTTGGTTCCTTCTGAGGGATGTGAGGGAAGGATCTGTTCCATGCCTCTCTCCTTGGCTTATAGATTGCTGTTTATATGTCCACATAATGTTCTCCCTGTGTATTTAATCCTGTCTCCAAATTTCACCTTTTTATAAGGACACAAGTCATATTAGATTGGGGCCAACTGCAATGGCCTCATTTTAACATGGTAAAGACCTATCTCCGAATAAGGTTATATTATGAGGAACTGCAGGTTAGGACTTGAACATATAAATCTTAGAGGAATACAGTTTGGCCCATAACATTGAGTGAGATCTTCTTTTCAAAAATTATTTCAATGTCTTTAAGCAAAATTGAATAAACAGTTAGCCAGATTATTTAAGTATGAGTTCCATTTTTACTCTTAGGAGGTAGAGATTATGAACTCAGTTGGCTGATCAGTGTTTTGAATACAATAAATATTCAATAAATATTTGGAGAAGGAATGAAAGCATCATAGTCCAGGAGAAGTAAATGGTGACATCATGAGCTTCCTTGATTTGCTTTATTTTTTTTTGAACCTGAGGGTATAGGTTGTTGATATTCTGCTATGGGGGTTTAAGATAGGATTCATATTCAATTACCAAAACTCCTATTTGGAATCATTTTTCCACAGAGTTCCCTAGTGTAAGGCTTAGAACAAGAAGCTCAACAGTTTCCCTGGACTTATGGGTAAATTGGGTTTTGAAATGCTTTATTTTAGCTTCTTTCTTTGTTTTGTCTTTGACTGAAAGTGGAGTAGACAATGTAGGAGGGTCTTGAGACTTATGGAGAAAAAATTGGCAATTTGGCTGAAAAACTGAGGCAGCCAATTTTTGATTCCTGATCTTGCAAATGGTAGACAGAGGCACTGCTCTAATATTTATGAGCCAGGAACAATTTGAAGATAGAAGCTCACATTCAACCAATTAAAGTTTAATTTTGACTGAGAGTAAAGCCAAGTGGTCATTCACTCCTCCCTATGAAATACTTTGTTACTCAATCAATCCAAAGGGAATGGGAGTACAGTGATCCCTTCTACTATAGCCTCTCCTTGCCTGCTTGCTAAAATATGGAATATCCTTTGGAAAGTATGAGGCTTGTGTGTTTGCCTGCAGATCTATTCTATGTCTTCTAAAGAGAAAACCCTCTTCTCTAAGATCTGCTTTCATCTGAAGTGGAACTATTATATCACTAAAGTTACTATATATATACATATTTATTTTATATTTTTATTTTTTTATAAATTTATTTATTTATTTTTGGCCGTGTTGGGTCTTCGCTGCTGTGTGCGAGCTTTCTTTAGTTGCAGCGAGTGGGGACTACTCTTCGTTGCGGTGCATGGGCTTCTCATTGCGGTGGCTTCTCTTGTTGTAGAGCACAGGCTCTAGGCACGCGAGCTTCAGTAGTTGTGGTTTGCAGGCTCTAGAATGAAGGCTCAGTAGTTGTGGCGCACGGGCTTAGTTGTTCCGTGGCATGTGGGATCTTCCCGGACCAGAGATTGAACCCGTGTCTCCTGCATTTGCAGGCAGATTATTAACCACTGCACCACCAGGGAAGCCCTATATTTTTATTTTAATATTTAGACATTCATGTGTTTTCCAAAACCCTCCAAATCTTCCTCTGCATTCTCATGTTTCTGTCATTCAAGATGATTATTATCAGGCAGTTTTTTAGACTAAGCAAATTAAAGAAAGTAGTATTGGTGGTGGTGGTGGTACATGATGTTAGAAGTACATGCTTATTTGACATTAAACTTTTAAATATCTTCTCAATTTGAAATGAGACTTTAAAACAAAGAACCAAAAATGTTAGGTCTAACTCAATACAACCCTTTCATTAGAATCCCTTAAAACTCTTAAGAAAGTTTGTGGGCACAGGCCAAATTAAAATTTTCCTTATGTGGTATTTGCTGTTTAAAGTTAGAATAACAAGTCTGATGAAATGGTCTACTTAGCATATTTACATATAATACTTGGATGTCACATGCTGCTCCCACCTCACTAACCTAGTACAAAATGGGATTGCACCTGGCTCTATTTAGAGGTGGAAAGGCAGCCTTGCATGAAAGTTTTAGAAAGTTGTCTGACAGCCTGAATTTTTATGCACCCACCTTCTTCTGTGGAAACACAGAGACAGGGAAATAGGTAAAATCCCATTAATTTTTCTGATAAAACTCTGCTTTATGAGCATGTGTTAGCAATAACAATAGCTAAGATGTATATGGCACTCACTATGTGTCAGCAGAGCCACCATACTGTCCAAATCAAGGTGTTACCATTCACACTGCATTCTATGTTAATGGCATCCACTGGAGTTATACAATGCAGAGGTACTGAATTTCAGGCTCTGTTCTAAGCACTTTACATATATTACCTCAGTATAATACTCATAACAACTCTAGGAGGTAAGTACTATTATGTCGACTCAACAAATGCAGAAACTGAGGTCCAGAGTATGTAAATACTTTGTTCATGGTCACATAGTAAGTGACAGAAAGTAGATTCAAACTCAGGCAATCTAATTGTAGAAGCCATGGTTGTAACCACTACACATACTGACTCTGTGAAGCTTGGAAAGAGTATACGGTTTTGGAAATGAGGAGATAGCAGTGACTGAATAAAGAATGTCTGAATGCAGTTAGCATGCAAACTGCATGCTTGAAAAGTTCTTCACATTTGCTAAACATGAGCTACAAATTTGATTCTGAACTTTTAAGCTTTCAACGCAAAGAAGGAAACCTTATCAGTTGTATGATTCACATTATATAAATGACAAATATAGAAGCAGAGTTATTGCTACTGAGATCAGAAAACTATTGCTACGAAGATCAGAAAACTAGTCTTTTTATGAGCAGTCTTGAAGAGTATGTTGTGAGCGATATCATCAACAGCACCTCCATAGTAAACACAGTAACATGTTTCTTAAGGCCTATTTCTATTAATATTGCTTACTGTAAATTGATGCCATAAAGCCAAAGTGATCTTCCCCCCAAATTATTATTGAGCTATACTTGGTCAAAATAAAGTAACCCTGTAGTCCATATTCACATTTCTCTGGAGGTCTTGCTTAAGCCAGCAATAGACTGCAAAGCATCCAAGGGAAAAAAAGGGACTTCTA
The DNA here is from genome assembly GCF_028021215.1 of Eschrichtius robustus. Lineage (NCBI taxonomy): Eukaryota > Metazoa > Chordata > Mammalia > Artiodactyla > Eschrichtiidae > Eschrichtius > Eschrichtius robustus. The sequence continues at coordinate 72,538,173 of NC_090845.1, read as the reverse complement.
GGGACTTCTCTGTAAGTATAAGCTCTTTCCATTCAGAATTTGAAAATGTTGAGCAACACTAAGTTCCTGGTTATACTCTGTGATGAGAATCTGATATGCAGGTAAAACATGTTAATTATATGCAGGTCCACCTGCTTTAAAAGTTGATGACCACTTTATCATGGACTAGTGCTGCTACCAAGAATTCTGAGTGTGTAATCCAAGGAGAATCAGTGCAGTGTCAGTTAAGGTTAAGCATCTGAACTTTTGAGCAACTCATACCTGATCCCAAGCCACTTAGTTACTATGTGACCTGGGATAAGTTACCAATCTCTTTAAATTTCCTTCTTCACTGGTAAAATAAAGATAATAATACCTATCAATACCTACCATTAAGTACTTAAAATTGTAGGGATATAAATATTTTTGTGTCAGAAATATATGATTATTGATTACTTTTTCAATATTCTGCACAAACTTTATATATAACAGGTAGAATCAGGCTTAGGAAAAATAGAAAAAAAGAACATTACCTTCAGTTCCCCACCCTCCTTCTTTCTAGTCCTATTTATAGTAATCCTCCTTGCTTCTACCAGGAAAAAGCAGAACAAAGCTCATTAATACTGAGGCATCAGTGAGTAAGTGTGGCAGTATAGAAGAGAGATTTTTCTTTAGTCCAACAGACACATCCTCAAGCTCTGACACTTACTTTTGTTTTGTAAGCCCCAAATTTCTCATTTAGTAAACAAAGGCAATAAATCCTTCCCCACAGGTTTGTTGAAAGGATGGGAGGTAACCAATGTGAAAGTATTAATACAGTGGTGCCACATATAAGGTGTTCAATTAATGGTAGTTATTACTGGTATTGTTATTACCCTGCTATAATATTTAGCCTTGGAGACATGAACTTTAGACACAGCTGTTATCCTAACTCATGGCGTGATCTTGGGTGATATAAAAAAGTACTTGATAAATTACAAAGAATTATTTAAATAGTAGTAGTAGTAGGTAGGATGTAGTATGTAATAGTAGTAGTATTTGTATACATTCATTTTTTAATATTCTTTTCCATTATGGTTTATCACAGGCTATTCAATATAGTTCCCTGTGCTATACATTAGGACCTTGTTGTTTATCCATTCTAAATGTAAAAATTTGCATCAACCAATACCAAATTCCCAAACCATCCCTCCCCCTCAGCAAACACAAGTTTGTTCTCTATGTCTATGAGTCTGTTTCTGTTTTGCAGATAGGTTCATTTGTGTCATATTAAAGATACCACATATAAGTGGTATCATATGATATTTGTCCTCTTTCTGACTTTTGCATCCATGTTGCTGTAAATGGCATTATTTCATTCTTTATTATGGCTGAGTAGTATTCCATCGTATATATGTACCACATCTTCTTTATCCATTCATCTGTCAATGGACATTTAGGTTATTTCCATGTTTTGGCTATTGTGAACAGTGCTGCTATAAAAATAGGGGTGCATATATCTTTTTGAATTATAGTTTTTTCTGTGTATATTCCCAGGAATGGGATTGCTGGAACATATAGTAATTACATTTTTAGTTTTCTGAGGAAACTGTATATTGTCTTCCATAGTGGCTGTACCAACTTACATTCCCACCAACAGTGTAGGAGGGTTCCCTTTCCTCCATATCCTCTCCAGCATTTTCTATTTGTAGACTTTTTAATAATGGCCATTCTGACCCGTGTGAGGTGGTACCTCATTGTAGTTTTGATTTACATTTCTCTAGTAATTAGTGATGTTGAGCATCTTTTCATGTTCCTACTGGCCATCTGTATGTTTTCTTTGGAGAAATGTATTAAGGTCTTCTGCCCATTTTTCGATTGGGTTATTTGTTTTTTTGTTGTTGAGTTATATGAGTTATTTGTATATTTTGGAGATTAAGCCCTTGTGTGTCGCCTCATTTGCAAATATTTTCTCCCATTCGATAGGTTGTCTTTTCGTTTTTTTTAATTGTTTCCTTTGCTGTGCAGAAGCTTGTAAATTTGAGTAGGTCCCCTTTGTTTACTTTTGTTTTATTTTTATTGCCTTGGGAGACTGACCTAAGAAAACATTGGTACTATCTATGTCAGAGAATGTTTTGCCTATGTTTTCTTCTAGGAGTTTTATGGTGTCTTGGCTTATGTTTAAGTCTTTAAGCAATTTGAGTTTATTTGTACGCATGGTGTGAGGGTGTATTCTAACTTCATTGATTTACATACAGCTGTCCAACTTTCCCAGCACCACTTGCTGAAGAGATTGTCTTTTTCCCATTTTATATTCTTGCTTCCTTTGTCGAAGATTAATTGACCGTAGGTGTGTGGGTTTATTTCTGGGCTCTCTATTGTGTTCCATTGATCTATATGTCTGTTTTTGTACAAATACCACACTGTTATGATTACTGTAGCTGTGTACTATTGTCTGAAGTCTGGGTGAGTTATGCCTACTGCTTTTTTTTTTTTTTCCTCAGTATTGCTCTAGCAATTCTGGGTCTTTTATGGTTCCATATAAATTTTTGGATTATTTGTTCTACTTCTGTGAAAAATTTCATGGGTAATTTGATAGGGATCACATTAAATTTGCAGATTGTTTTGGGTATTATGGCCATTTTAACAATATTAATTCTTCCAATCCAAGAACATGGGATACCTTTCCATTTCCTTGAATTCTGTTTTATTTCCTTTATTAATGTTTTATAGTTCTTAGCGTATATGTCTTTCACCTCCTTCATCAGTTTTATTCCTAAGTATTTTAATTTTGGGGGTGCAATTTTAAAAGGTATTGTTAATTTGCATTCCCACCAACAGTTCAAGAGGGTTCCCTTTTCTCCACACCCTCTCCAGCATTTATTGTTTGTCAAATTTTTTATAGAGGTTCCTTAAAAAACTAAAAATAGTACTACCATATGAACCAGCAATACCACTACTGGGCATATACTGTGACAAAACCATAATTCAAAAAGAGTCATGTACCACATGTTTATAGTAAAAAGAGTCATGTACCTAAAAAACTAAAAATAGAACTACCATATGACCCAGCAATCCCATGACTGGGCATATACCCTGAGAAAACCATAATTCAAAAAGGGTCATGTACCAAAATGTTCATTGCAGCACTATTTACAATAGCCAGGACATGGAAGCAACCTAAGTGTCCATTGACAGATGAATGGATAAAGAAGATGTGGCACATATATACAATGGAATATTACTCTGCCATAAAAAGAAATGAAATTGAGTTATTTGTAGTGAGGTGGATGGACATAGAGTGTGTCATACAGAGCAAAGTCAGTCAGAAAGAGAAAAACAAATACTGTATGCTAACACATATATATGGAAGCTAAAAAAAAAATAGTTCTGATGAACCTAGGGGCAGGACAGGAATAAAGACACTGGCGTAGAGAATGGGCTTGAGGACACGGGGATGGGGAAGCATAAGCTGGGACAAAGTGAGAGAGTAGCATTGACATATATACAATACCATGTGTAAAATAGATAGCTAGTGGGAAGCAGCTGCAGAGCACAGAGAGATCAGCTCAGTGCTTTGTGACCACCTAGAGGGGTGGGATAGGGAGGGTGGGAGGGAGGTGCAAGAGGGAGGGGATATGGGGATATATGTATACATAAAGCTGATTCACTTTGTTATATAGCAGAAGCTAACACAACACTGTAAAGCAATTATACTCCAATAAAGATGTTAAAAAAATAAAAAAAATAATAATTTATTTAAGAAAAGGTATTGTTTTTTTACATTCCTTTTCTGATATTTCATTGTTAGTGTAAAGGAATGCAACTGATTTCTGAATGTTAATCTTGTATCTTGCTACTTTGCTGAATTCATTTATTAGGTCTCGTAATTTTTTTGTGGAGTCCTTAGGGTTTTCTATATATAGTATGATGTCATCTGCATATAATGACAATTTTACCTCTTCCCTTCCAATGTGGATAGTTTTAATTTCTTTTTCTTGTCTGATTGTTGTGGCTAGGACTTCCAATCTATGTTGAATAGAAGTGGTGAGAGTGGGCATTCTTGTCTTGTTCTAGATCCTAGTGAGAAGGCTTTCTGTTTTTCACCGTTGCACATTATATTGGCTGTGGGTTTGTCATAAATGGCTTTTATTATGTTGAGATATGTTCCCTCTATTCCCACTTTGGTAAGAGTTTTTATCATGAATGGATGTTGAATTTTGTCAAATGCTTTTTCTGCATCTATTGAGAAGATCATGTGGTTTTTGACTTTTGTTAATGTGGTTTATTATATTGATTGATTTGCATATGTTGAACCATCCTTGTGAACCTGGGATGAATCCCACTTGGTTGTGGTGTATGATCTGTTTTATGCATTGTTGGATCCCATTTGCAAATATTTTGTTGAGAATTTTTTGCATCTATATTCATCAAAGATATTGGCCTGTAATTTTCTTGTTTGGTGGTGTCTTTGTCTGGTTTTGGTATCTGGCTGATGGTGGTTTCATAGAATGTCTTTGGGAGTGTTCCCTCCTCTTCAATCTTTGGGAAGAGTTTGAGAAGATTCGGTATACCTTCTTCTTTGTATGTTTCGTAGAATTTACCTTTGAAGTCATCTGGTCCTGGACTTTTGTTTGTAGGAAGTTTTTTGTTTTTTTTTATTTTATTACAGATTCTATTTCACTTCTCATGATCAATCTGTTCAAATTATCAGTTTCTTCTTGATTCAATTTTGGTGGTATGTATGTTTCTAGAAAGTTGTCCATTTCTTCTAGGTTGTCAAATTTGTTGGCATATAATTGTTTATAGTATTCTCTTATTTTTTTTTTTTTTGTATTTCTGTGGTATCAGTTGAGATTTCTCCTTTTTCGTTTTGTTTATTTAGGTTCTCTCTCTGTTCTTCTTGGTGAGCCTGGGCAGAGGTTTGTCAATTTTTTTTACCTTTTCAAAGAACCAGCCCTTGGTTTTGTTAATTTGGTTATTATTTTTTTAATCTCAGTTTTATTTATTTCCTCCCTAATCTTTAGTATTTCCTTCCTTCAGCTGACTTCAGGTTTTTTTTTTCTTCTTTTTAAATTCTTTTAGGCAATAGGTTAGGTTGTTTACTTGAGATTTTTCTTGTTTTTTGATGAAGGTCTGTATCGCTGTGAACTTCCCTTTAAGAACTACTTTGGCTGCATCCCATAGATTTTGTATTGTTGTCTTTTCATTGTCATTTGTCTCAATGTATTTTTTTAAAATTTTTTACTTAATTTAATTTATTTATTTATTTTTGGCTGTGTTGGGTCTTCGTTTCTGTGCAAGGGCTTTCTCTAGTTGTGGCAAGCGGGGGCCACTCTTCATCGCGGTGTGCCAGCCTCTCACTATCGTGGCCTCTCTTGTTGCGGAGCACAGGCTCCAGATGCGCAGGCTCAGTAATTGTGGCTCACGGGCCTAGTTGCTCCGTGGCATGTGGGATCTTCCCAGACCAGTGCTCGAACCCGTGTCCCCTGCATTGGCAGGCAGATTCTCAACCACTGCGCCACCAGGGAAGCCCTCTCAATGTATTTTTAAATTTCCTTTTTGATTTCCTCATTGACTCATTGGTTTTTTTAGTAGCAAGTTATTTAGTACCCAGGTAATTTTTTTTTTCATTTCTTTTCCTGTTGTTGATTTCTAGTTTCATGCCATTGTGGTCAGAGAAGATGCTTGAAATAATTTCTATACTCTTAAATTTGTTGTGGTTAGTTTTGTGCCCTAGGATGTGGTCAATCCTAGAGAATGTTCCGTGTGCACTTGAAAAGAATGTATATGCTGCTTTTTTTTGGATATAGTGTCCTGAAAATATCAATTAAGTCTCACTGTTCTATTGCATCATTTAAGAGCTTTGTTGCTTTATTGATTCTTGGTCTGGAAGATGTGTCCATTGATGTGATTGGGGTTTGAAAGTCTCCTACTATTATTGTATTCCATCAATTTCTCACTTTATGTCTGTTAGTATTTGTTTTATGTATTTTTGTGCTCTTATATTAGGTGCATATATATTGATGAGTGTAAAATCCTCTCCTTGTATTGATCCTTTTATCATTATATACTGTCTTTTTTTTAATTTTTTTTTATTGTGGTAAAAGTCACATAATATAAAACATACTATTTTAATCATATTTAACTGTACAGTTCAGTGGCACTAAGTATATTCACATTGTTGTGCAACTCTCACCGTCATCCACAAATTTTTCACCTTCCTAAACTGAAACTTTTCCCCATTAAACACTAACTCCTGATTCCCCCTCCCCACAGACCCTGGCCCCTGGCATCTACCAATGTACTTTCTGACTATGAATTTGGCTATTCTAGGTACCTCGTATAAGTGGAATCAAATGGTATTTGTCTGCGCCTACTGTATATTGGAATGCATTTTTAAGGTTAACTTAATATATCTCCTACAAACAGATTGTACCTTCTTTTTTTTCCCCTGTGCTATACAGTAGGTTCTCATTAGTTATCTATTTTATACATAGTAATGTATACATGTCAATCCCAATTCCCCAATTTATCCCACCCCCCCCTTTACCCTCTTGGTGTCCATACGTTTGTTCTCTACGTCTGTGTCTCTGCTTTGCAAATAGGTTCATCTGTACTATTTTTCTAGATTCCTTATGTATGCATTAATGTACGATATTTGTTTTTCTCTTTCTGACTTACTTCACTCTGTATGACAGTCTCTAGGTCCATTCACGTCTCTGCAAATAGCATAATTTCATTCCTTTTTATGGCTGAGATTAGTGCCCTTCTTTATCCTTCTTTATAGCCTTTGTTTTAAAGTCTGTTTTGTCTGAATGAGTATTGCAATTCCCGCTTTCTTGTCATTTCTGTTTGCATGAAATTTCTTTTCCCATCCCCTCACTTTCAATCTATGTGTGTCCTTTGCCCTAATGTGGGTCTCTTGTAGGAAGCATATTGTAGGCTTTTGTTTTTTTATCCAGTCTGCCACTCTATGTCTTTTGATTGGAGCATTCAGTCCATTGACACTTAAGGTAATTATTGATACATATGTATTTATTGCCATTTTGAACATTGTTTTCCAGTTGATTCCTTGTTTCTTCTTTGTTCCTTTCTTTTTCTGGTTTGATTTCTTTTTATTTTATGCTTGTGTTCTCTTCTTTTAGGTTTTTGTGAATCTATTGTATGTTTTTGATTTGTGGTTGCCCTGTTTTTCAAGTATGTTAACCTCTTTCTATATCTGCTTGCTTTAGACTGATAATCATATAGGCTCAAACACATTCTAAAAAAAAGAAAAAAAAAACTTCATTTTCTTACTCTCCTTCCCCACATTTTATGATTGTGGTGTCACTTTTTATATATTCGTGTTTATCCCTTTGCTGTTCCTTGTGTTTATCATTGCTTTCACATAGAGGTTTTTTTTTTTTTTCTCTTTGATCTACATACTGGATAACTTAAGTGATTTACTTTCCAATTGTGATTTCCTCCTTCCTATTTCTTCTTGATTCTTTTCTATTTGGAGATGCCCTTTAAATATTTCTTTTAGGATAGGTTTAGTATTGCTATTTTTTTTAGTTTTGGCTTGTCTGAGAAATTATTTCTCCTCCTATTCTTAGTGATAATCTTGTTGGCTAGAGTATCCTAGGTTGCAGATTTTTCTCTTTCAAGACTTTGAATATATTTTCCCACTCGCTTCTGGCCTGCAGTTTTCTGTAGAGAAATCAACTGATAGCCTTATGGGGGTTCCCTTGTAAAGAACTCTTTCTTTTTCTATCGCTGCTTTTTGAATCTTCTCTTTAACTTTTTCCATTTTTATTATAATATGTCTTGGCATAGGTCCGTTTGGGTTCATCTTGTTTGGGACCCTCTATGCTTCCTGTATCTGGATATCTGTTTCCTTCTTTAGATTTAGGAAATTTTCAGCCATAATTTCTTCAAATACATTTTCAATCCCCTTTTCTCTTTCTTTTCCTTCTGGAATCCTTATTATGCATAGATTGGCCCACTTTATATTATCCCATCAGTCTCTTATATTGCTTTCATTTTTTTTTTTTTTTCATTTGGCTTTCTGTTTGTTGTTTTAATTGGGTAATTTCCATTAGTCTACCTTCCAGGTCACTTAGTCTTTCTTCTGCATTATTCATTCTGCTATTCACTGCCTTAAGCTCAGCTTTCATCTCAGAAAATGAATTTTTTCTAATTTTGCTTGGCTCCTTCTTATAGTTTCTAGTTCCTTTTTTCAGTAATCTGTATTTCTTTTGATAGCCTTTCTTAATTCCTTCAGTATTTTCATTACCTCATTTTTGAACTCTGTGTCTATTAGACTGAAGAGATCTGTTTCGTTATTTGTTCCTTCAGGGGAATTTTCTTGGTCTTTTAACTGAGAGTGGTTCCTCTGCTTCTTCATTTTGCTTATATTTCTCTTACTCTGTGAGTTTAGGAGAAACAATTATCTATTGTAGTCTTGGAGGGCTATTTATAAGTGGGAGCATCCCTGTGTAGCTTGTGTGGGTTTAATATTTTTTTTGACGTGAGGGCTGTTTTTGGTTTGGATGCTTGCTGTCACTTTCTTCAGTGTGTGTTCACTTTTATCCCCTTGATAGGGGGTGTGCAGGTGCAGAGGTACATGCTCCCAGGAAGGAAGGTGCAGCGGTTGGCTCCAGTAGTGTGTCCCTATGCAGCTGCAGCAGCGAGGGTGGGGCATCCCTGGGGAAGTTGGCCCCAGATTGTAGGACCCTAGGAAGTGGCAGCAGGTTGCACACCCCCCAGGGAGGTGGGGGCAGTGGTTGGCACTGTGTCGTGGGGCCCTCACAGCAGAAGTGGTCTGTGTGCACTCCCATGGAAATTGGGTCTGGATCATGGGACCCTTGTCATTGGTGAGCTGTGCTGGCTCCCAGGAAGGTTGGGTTAGTGACCTTCATCCCCATTCACAGGGGCGGCGGCAGCAGCAGCCATCTGCATCAGCCTATGGAGTCTGAGATGGCAGCCCACAGCTTGCACCTGCCCCTGGAGCTCATGTAGGTGTTGCCCTGCCACCTGTGAGCATGCAGAGAAAGAAGCTCCTATGGCAGGCTTGCTCCCCTCCTTGCATGCCCCCTAAAATGGTACCTTACTTCTCTGGCAGGCCCAGGCTTCTTCCTGGACTCCCTCAGTTGTGGCACACTACACCCTAGCCCACTCAGGAGCTCAAGCCTCAGTACCCAGCCCCACCCACTCCAGTGAGTGAGTGGACAAACATCTCAGGCTGGGGAGTGCCAGTCAGCACTGATCCTCAGTGCAGGTCTCTCTCTGCTCTGCCCTCTGCACACCTGTTGCTGCACTCTAAGGCTCTGAAGCTTTCTCTATCACCACTAGTAAGGGGACTTCCTAGTGTCCGGAAACCTTTCTTCTTTCACAGCTCCCTCCCAGAAGTGCACGTCCTGTCCTAATTCCTTTTTCTCTCTTTTTTTTTTTCTTTTGCCCTAACCAGTTACGTGGAAATTTTCTTGCCCTGGAGTCTTCTGTCAGCGTTCAGTACATGTTCTGTGAGAGTCTTTCCACATGTAGATGTATTTTTGATGTATCTGTGGGGAGAAGGTGAGCTCCGCATCCTACTCCTCTGTCATCTTGATCTGGTCTTGTAGTAGTAGTATTTGGTAAAAAGTAAGTGAATGGGAAAACCAGCAACTACTGCGTGCCAATCTCTTTAATGTAAATTATCTTATTTAATACTTACAATAAGTGAATTTGAGGTGATTTACTGTATATCTGTTGGGAAACTCCACACAGTTTCTCTATTGCACAGCCTCAGGACTCAAACTTAGATTAAAAGGCACTGTTCCCCTTCCTATCCTTCTTCCTTTCTTGTATGAGGCTTTAGGATGCTACATGGGGCCAACTTTCTGCTACTTTAGGGGCTAATACTTACCACTCTACCCAGCTGTGTCCTTCTCTTATTTTCTCAAGCTTAGCTCTGAAGTGGAATTCATGTCTTAGTCAGTGGAGTTTGAAGAGATAGAGGTTGTGGTACTATCTTGGAGAAACTGAGTTTCACCCCAGAGCACAGTTCACCCCAGTTCAGGGAACCACATTCTAGAAGGAGGGAATTCACTCGTCTATATGGTGAGAAGATATAAGGTTCCTCCCCTCCTCTATTCTTTGCCTATGCTCTAAACTTAGAAATGTTGAGGGTGGGAAAAGGGGTGCAAGGAGGATTCTCATATTTTTCTGGTGCATTTTGCTCCTCTGGCCCCTTTATGCTGCTCTCATGAACAGTACATAGACATTTTACTTTAAGGAATTTACTACAGCTGGCACTGGGGAAACCAAAGAAATAACAAAAAAGAAATAATTATGAGGAAGACTATTTAGTTTTTAAAATTATTTTTGTGTAACAAATCACCACAAATTTAGTATCTTAAAATAAAATCCATTTATCACTTCATAGTTCTTTAAGGTAGAAGACTGGAGGGACCTGACTGAGTTTTGTTCACAGGCTGAGGTCAAGGTGTTGTACAGACTGAGTTTTTATATGGGAGATTTAGGGGAAATCCACTTCCAAACTCATTCTCATTGTTGACAGAGTTCATTTCCTTGCAGTTGTAGAACTGAGGTTCCTATTTCCTTGCTGGCTATTAGCCAGAGACTGCTTTTAGTTCCTAGAGGCCACCCACATTCTTTGACACATACCCCCTTCAATCTTTTTTTTTTTTTATAATTTGAACTTTAAGCCATTAATCTGACAATGAAAGACTTTTTTTATTAATTAATTAATTTTTTTTATGGCTGTGTTGGGTCTTCGTTTCTGTGCAAGGGCTTTCTCTAGTTGTGGCAAGCGGGGGCCACTTTTCATCGCGGTGCACGGGCCTCTCACTATCACGGCCTCTCTTGTTGCGGAGCACAGGCTCCAGACGCGCAGGCTCAGTAACTGTGGCTCACAGGCCCAGCTGCTATGCAGCATGTGGGATCTTCCCAGACCAGTGCTCGAACCCGTGTCCCCTGTATTGGCAGGCAGACTCTCGACCACTGCGCCACCAGGGAAGCCCCCCCTTCAACCTTAAAGCCAGCAAAGATACATCAAATCCTTCTCATGCTTCAAAGTTTTCACTTGCTCTGTCTATGACATATAAACTCAGAAATAAAGTGCTCATAAGTATAGATCAGGTCCATCCAGATAATCTCCGTATCTTAAAATTAATTGTGCCTTCTGTCCATTTTTGGATGGGGTTGTTTGTTTTTTTAATATTGAGCTGCATGAGTTGCTTGTATGTTTTGGAGATTAATCCTTTGTCAGTTGCTTCATTTGCAAATATTTTCTCTCATTCTGACGGTTGTCTTTTCGTCTTGTTTATGGTTTCCTTTGCTGTGCAAAAGCTTTTAAGTTTCATTAGGTCCCATATGTTTATTTTTGTTTTTATTTCCGTTTCTCTAGGAGGTGGGTCAAAAAGGATCTTGCTGTGATTTATGTCATAGAGTGTTCTGCCTATGTTTTCCTCTGAGAGTTATAGTGTCTGGCCTTACATTTAGATCTTTAATCCATTTTGAGTATATTTTTGTGTATGGTGTTAGGGAGTGTTCTAATTTCATTCTTTTACATGTAGCTGTCCAGTTTTTCCAGCACCACTTATTGAAGAGGCTGTCTTTTCTCCACTGTATATTCTTGCCTCTTTTATCAAAGATAAGTTGACCATATGTGCGTGGGTTTATCTCTGGGTTTTCTATCCTGTTCCATTGATCTATATTTCTGTTTTTGTGCCAGTACCATACTGTCTTGATTACTGTAGCTTTGTAGTATAGTCTGAAGTCAGGGAGCCTGATTCCTCCAGCTCCACTTTTCTTTCTCAAGATTGCTTTGGCTATTGGGGGTCTTTTCTGTTTCCATACAAACTGTGAAATTTTATTTTCTAGTTCTGTGAAAAATGCCAGTGGTAGTGTGATAAGGATTGCATTGAATCTGTAGATTGCTTTGGGTAGTAGAGTCATTCTCACAATGTTGATTCTTCCAATCCAAGAACATGGTATATCTCTCCATCTATTTGTATCATCTTTAATTTCTTTCATCAGTGTCATAATTTTCTGCGTACAGGTCTTTGTCTCCTTAAGTAGGTTTACTCCGAGATATTTTATTCTTTTTGTTGCAATGGTAAATGGAGGTGTTTTCTTAATTTCACTTTCCATAATTAGTGTATAGGAATGCAAGCGATTTCTGTGCATTAATTTTATATCCTTCTACCTTACCAAATTCATTGATTACCTCTAGTAGTTTTCTGGTAGCATCTTTAGGATTCTCTATGTTTAGTATCATGTCATCTGCAACCAGTGACAGCTTTACTTCTTCTTTTCCAATTTATATTCCTTTTATTTCTTTTTCTTCTCTGATTGCTGTGGTTAAAACTTCCAAAACTATGTTGAATAATACTGGTGAGAGTGGGCAAAATTGTCTTGTTCCTGATCTTAGTGGAAATGGATTCAGTTTTTCACCATTGAGGATGATGTTGACTGTGGGTTTGTCATATATGGCATTTATTATGTTGAGGAAAGTTCCCTCTATGCTTACTTTCTTCATGGTTTTTATTATAAATGGGTGTTGAATTTTGTCAAAAGATTTATCTGCTTCTATTGAGATGATTATATGGTTTTTCTCCTTCAATTTGTTAATATGGTGTATCACATTGATTGATTTGCGTATATTGAAGAATCCTTGCATTCCTGGGATAAACCCCACTTGATCATAATGTGTGAACGTTTTAATGTGCTGTTGCATTCTGTTTGCTAGTATTTTGTTGAGGATTTTTGCATCTATGTTCATCAGTGATATTGGCCTGTAGTTTTCTTTCTTTGTGACATCTTTGTCTGGTTTTGGTATCAGAGTGATGATGGCCTCGTAGAATGAGTTGGGGAGTGCTCCTCCCTCTGCTATATTATGGAAGAGTTTGAGAAGGATAGGTGTTAGCTCTTCTCTAAATATTTAATAGAATTCGCCTGTGAAGCCATTTCTCCAAAGAAGATATACAGATTGTCAACAAACACATGAAAGAATGCTCAACCTCATTAATCATTAGAGAAATGCAAATCAAAACTACAATGAGATATCATCTCACACCTGTCAGAATCGCCATCAGCAAAAAATCTACAAACAATAAATGCTGGAGAGGGTGTGGAGAAAAGGGGACCCTCTTGCACTGTTGGTGGGAATGTAAATTGATACAGCCACTATGGAGAACAGTATGTAGGTTCCTTCAATAACTAAAAATAGAACTACCATACGACCCAGCAATCCCACTACTCAAAATATACCCTGAGAAAACCATAAATCAAAAAGAGTCATGCACCAAAATGTTCATTGCAGCTCTATTTACAATAGCCAGGATATGGATGCAACCTAAGTGTCCATCAACAGATGAATGGATAACGAAGATGTGGCACATATATACAATGTAATATTACTCAGCCATAAAAAGGAATGAAACTTAGTTATTTTTAGTAAGGTGGATGGACCTAGAGACTGCCATACAGAGTGAAGTAAGTCAGAAAGAGAAAAACAAATACCGTATGCTAACACATATATATGGAATCTAAAAAAAAAAAAGAAAAAAATATGGTCAGAAGAACCTAGGGGCAAGATGGGAATAAAGACACAGACCTACTAGAGAACGAACGTGAGGATACGGGGAGGGGGAAGGGTAAGCTGGGAAAAAGTGAGGAGTGGCATGGACATAAATACACTACCAAAAGTAAAATAGATAGCTAGTGGGAAGCAGGTGCATCACACAGGCAGATCAGCTCGGTGCTGTGTGACTACCTAGAGGGGTGGGATAGGGAGGGTGGGAGAGAGGGAGATGCAAGAGAGAAGAGATATGGGGACATATATATATGTATAACTGATTCACTTTGTTATAAAGCAGAAACTAACACACCATTGTAAAGCAATTATACTACAATACAGATGTTAAAAAAAAAAAGAAAGCAGAAATGGACACTATTGTAAAGCTATTATACTCTAATAAAGGTGTTAAAAAAGAAAGAAAAAAAAGACCTGGTGCAACCAAATAAAAAAACAAATTACAAAGAAAGCATTCACAGTTTGGGATGATGAAAAATTCTGGAGATGGATAGTGGTGATGGTTGCACAATAATGTGAATGTACCTAATGTCACTGAATTGTTCAATTTTGACCCAGCTCCTAGAGAAATGGAAATTTAAAAAAAATAAACAAATGGGACCTAATGAAACTTAAAAGCTTTTGCACAGCAAAGGAAACCATAAACAAGACCAAAAGACAACCCTCAGAATGGGAGAAAATATTTGCAAATGAAGCAACTGACAAAGGATTAATCTCCAAAATTTACAAGCAGCTCATGCAGCTCAATAACAAAAAAACAAACAACCCAATCCAAAAATGGGCAGAAGACCTAATCAGACATTTTTCCAAAGAAGATACACAGATTGCCAACAAACACGTGAAAGAATGCTCAACATCATTAGTCATTAGAGAAATGCAAATCAAAACTATAATGAGATATCATCTCACACCTTTCAGAATCGCCATCAGCAAAAAATCTAGAAACAATCAATGCTGGAGAGGGTGTGGAGAAAAGGGAACACTCTTGCACTGCTGGTGGGAATGTAAATTGATATAGCCCCTATGGAGAACAGTATGGAGGTTCTTTAAAAAACTAAAAATAGAACTACCATATGACCCAGCAATCCCACTACTGGGCATATACCCTGAGAAAGCCATAAATCAAAAAGAGTCATGTACCAAAATGTTCATTGCAGCTCTATGTACAATAGCCAGGACATGGAAGCAACCTAAATGTCCATCATCGGATGAATGGATAAAGAAGATGTGGCACATATATACAATGGAATATTACTCAGCCATAAAAAGAAACGAAATGGAGTTATTTGTAGTGAGGTGGATGGAGTTAGAGTCTGTCATACAGAGTGAAGTAAGTCCGAAAGGGAAAAACAAATACAGTATGCTAACGCATATATATGGAATCTAAGAGAAAAAAAAAGGTCATGAAGAACCTAAGGGTAAGACGGGAATAAAGACACAGACCTACTAGAGAATGTACTTGAGGATATGGTGAGGGGGAAGGGTAAGCTGTGACAAAGTGAGAGAGTGGCATGGACACATATACACTACCAAATGTAAAATAGATAGCTAGTGGGAAGCAGCCGCATAGCACAGGGAGATCAGCTCGGTGCTTTGTGACCACCTAGAGGGGTGGGATAGGGAGGGTGGGAAGGAGGGAGACACAAGAGGGAAGAGATATGGGAACATATGTATATGTATAACTGATTCACTTTGTATCACGGGCGCGAGCCGTGGCTATCAGCGCGGACCCCAGAGGCGGGTGCGAGGTGCAGCTAACAGCGCGGACCCCAGAGACAGGCGTGAGCCGCGGTTATCAGCGCGGACCCCAGAGACGGGCAGGAGACGCTAAGGCTGCTGCTGCCACCACCAAGAAGCCTGTGTACGAGCACAGGTCACTCTCCACACCGCCTCTCCCAGGAGCCGGTGCAGCTCGCCACTGCCAGGCTCCCGTGATCCAGGGACAACTTCCCTGGGAGAACACACGGCGCGCCTCAGGCTGCTGCAACGTCACGCCGGCCTCTGCTGCCGCAGGCTCGTCCCACATCCGTACCCCTCCCTCCCCCCGTCCTGAGTGAGCCAGAGCCCCCGAAGCAGCTGCTCCTTTAACCCCGTCCTTTCTGAGCGGGGAAGAGACGCCCTCAGGCGACCTACATGCAGAGGCAGGTCCAAATCCAAAGCTGAACCCCGGGAGCTGTACTAACAAAGAAGAGAAAGGGAAATCTCTCCCAGCAGCCTCACAAGCAGCAGATTAAAGCTCCACAAACAACTTGATGTGCCTACATCTGTTGAATACCTGAATAGACAACGAATCATCCAAATTCAGGAGGTGGACTTTGGGAGCAAGATATATTAATTTTTCCCCTTTTCCTTTTTTTGTGAGTGTATATGTGTATGCTTCTGGGTGAGATTTTGTCTGTAAGGCTTTGCTTTCACCATTAGTCCTAGGGTTAGGTCCGTCTTTTTTTTTTTTTTTTTTTTTTTACTTAAAACATTTTTTTTCCTACTAAATGTTTTCTTAATAATTTTTTCCTTATTTTCTATTTTTAGAAATTAAAAAAAAATTATAATAAGTTTTTTCATATTTTATATTTTAAAAAATTAAAAACTTTTTTCTTAAGAAATTTTTTTCTTAATATTTTTTCCTTATTTTTTATTATAAAAAATTAATAAATCTATTTTTAAAAATTAAAAAAATCTAAATACATTTATTCTTAATATTTTTTTTTCTTATTTTTCATTATAATAGCTTTATTTTATTTTATTTTATCCTCTTTCTTTCTTTCTTTCTATTTTTTTCTCCCTTTTATTCTGAGCCATGTGGGTGAAAGGCTCTTGGTGCTCCAGCCAGGCATCAGGGCTGGATCTGGGAGGTGGGAAAGCCAACTTCAGGACACTGGTCCACAAGAGAACTCCCAGCCCCATGTAATACCAAACGGTGAAAATCTCTCAGAGATCTCCATCTCAACATCAAGACCCAGCTTCACTCAACGACCAGCAAGCTACAGTGCTGGACACCCTATGCCAAACAACAAGCAAGACAGGAACACAGCCCCATGCATTAGCAGAGTGGCTGCCTAAAATCATAATAAGGCCACAGACACCCCAAATCACACCACCAGACGTGGACGTGCCCACCAGAAAGACAAGATCCAACCTCATCCACCAGAACACAGGCACTACTCCCCTCCACCAGGAAGCCTACAAAATCCACTGAACCAAACTTAGCCTCTGGGGACAGATACCAAAAAAAACAGGAACTACGAACCTGCAGCCTGTGAAAAGGAGACCCCAATCATAGTAAGATAAGCAAAATGAGAAGACAAAAAAGCACACAGCAGGTGAAGGAGCAGGGTCAAAACACACCAGACCTAACAAATGAAGAGGAAATAGGCAGTCTACCTGAAAAAGAATTCAGAATAATGATAGTAAAGATGATCCAAAATCTTGGAAATAGAATAGACAAAATGCAAGAAACATTTAACAAGGATGTAGAAGAACTAAAGAGGAACCAAGCAACGATGAGAAACACAATAAATGAAATTAAAAATACTCTAGATGGGATCAATAACAGAATAACTGAGGCAGAAGAACAGATAAGAGACCTGGAAGGTAAAATAGTGGAAATAACTACTGTAGAGCAGAATAAAGAAAAAAGAATGAAGAGAACTGAGGACAGTCTCAGAGACCTCTGGGACAACATTAAATGCACCAACATTCGAATTATAGGGGTCCCAGAAGAAGAAGAGAAAAAGAAAGGGACTGAGAAAATATTTGAAGAGATTATAGTTGAAAACTTTCTTAATAAGGGAAAGGAAATAGTTAATCAAGTCCTGGAAGCACATAGAGTCCCATACAGGATAAACCCAAGGAGAAACACTCCAAGACACATATTAATCAAACTGTCAAAAATTAAATATAAGGAAAATATATTAAAGGCAGCAAGGGAAAAACAACAAATAACACACAAGGGAATCCCCATAAGGTTAACAGCTTATCTTTCAGCAGAAACTGTGCAAGCCAGAAGGGAGTGGCAGGATATACTTAAAGTCATGAAGGAGAAAAACCTACAACCAAGGTTACTCAAAGCAGCAAGGATCTCATTCAGATTTGATGGAGAAATTAAAAGCTTTACAGACAAGAAAAAGCTGAGAGAGTTCAGCACCACCAAACCAGCATTACAACAAATGCTAAAGGAACTTCTCTAGGCAAGAAATGCAGAGAAGGAAAACACCTACAATAACAAACAAAAAATATTTAAGAAAATGGGAACAGGAACATATATATCGATAATTACCTTAAATGTAAATGGATTAATGCTCCCACCAAAAGACACAGGCTGGTTGAATGGATACAAAAACAAGACCCATATATATGCTGTCTACAAGAGATCCACTTCAGACCTAGAGACACATACAGACTGAAAGTGAGGGGATGGAAAAAGATATTCCATGCAAATGGAAATCAAAAGAAAACTGGAGTAGCAATTCTCATATCAGAAAAAATAGACTTTAAAAGAAAGACTATTACAAGAGACAAAGAAGGACACTATATAATGATCAAGGGATCAATCCAAGAGGAAGGTATAACAATTGTAAATATTTATGCACCCAACATAGGAGCACCTCAATACATAAGGCAAATACTAACAGCCATAAAAGGGGAAATTGAAAGTAACACAATCATAGTAGGGGACATTAACACCCCACGTTCACCAATGGACAGATCATCCAAAATGAAAATAAATAAGGAAACACAAGCTTTAAATGATACATTAAACAAGATGGACTTAATTGATATTTATAGGATATTCCAACCAAAAAAAACAGAATACACATTTTTCTCAATTGCTCATGGAACATTCTCCAGGATAGATCATATCTTGGGTCGCAAATCAAGCCTTGGTATATTTAAGAAAATTGAAATCGTATCAAGTATCTTTTCCGACCACAATGCTATGAGACTAGATATCAATTACAGGAAAAGATCTGTAAAAACTACAAACACATGGAGGCTACACAATACACTACTTAACAACGAAGTGATCACTGAAGAAATCAAAGGGGAAATCAAAAAATACCTAGAAACAAATGACAATGGAGACACGACGACCCAAAACCTATGGGATGCAGCAAAAGCAGTGGTAAGAGGGAAGTTTATAGCAATACAAGCCTACATCAAGAAACAGGAAACATCTCGAATAAAAAACCTAACCTTGCACCTAAAGCAATTAGAGAAAGAAGAGCAAAACACCCCAAAGCTAGCAGAAGGAAAGAAATCATAAAGACCAGATCAGAAATAAATGAAAAAGAAATGAAGGAAACGATAGCAAAAATCAATGAAACTAAAAGCTGGTTCTTCGAGAAGATAAACAAAATTGATAAACCATTAGCCAGACTCATCAAGAGAAAAAGGGAGAAGACTCAAATCAATAGAATTAGAAATGAAAAAGGAGAAGTAACCACTGACACTGCAGAAATACAAATGATCATGAGAGATTACTACAAGCAACTCTATGCCAATAAAATGGACAACTTGGAAGAAATGGACAGATTCTTAGAAATGCACAACCTACCGAGACTGCACCAGGAAGAAATAAAAAACATGAACAGACCAATCACAAGCACTGAAATTGAAACTGTGATTAAAAATGTTCCAACAAACAAAAGCCCAGGACCAGATGGCTTCACAGGCGAATTCTATCAAACATTTAGAGAAGAGATAACACCTATCCTTCTCAAACTCTTCCAAAATATTGCAGAGGGAGGAACACTCCCCAACTCATTCTACGAGGCCACCATCACCCTGATACCAAAACCAGACAAAGATGTCACAAAGAAAGAAAACTACAGGCCAATAACACTGATGAACATAGATGCAAAAATCCTCAACAAAATACTAGCAAACAGAATCCAACAGCACATTAAAAGGATCATACACCATGATCAAGTGGGGTTTATTCCAGGAATGCAAGGATTCTTCAATATACGCAAATCAATCAACGTGATATATCATGTTAACAAATTGAAGGAGAAAAACCATATGATGATCTCAATGGATGCAGAGAAAGCTTTCGACAAAATTCAACACCCATTTATGATAAAAGCCCAGCAGAAAGTAGGCATATGGGAACTTTCCTCAACATAATAAAGGCCATATATGACAAACCCACAGCCAACATTGTCCTCAATGTTGAAAAACTGAAACCATTTCCATTAAGATCAGGAACGAGACAAGGTTGCCCACTCTCACCACTATTATCCAACATAGTTTTGGAAGTGTTAGCCACAGCAATCAGAGAAGAAAAAGAAATAAAAGGAATCCAAATCGGAAAAGAAGAAGTAAAGCTGTCACTGTTTGCAGATGACATGATACTATACATAGAGAATCCTAAAACTGCAGCCAGAAAACTACTAGAGCTAATCAATGAATTTGATAAAGTAGCAGGATACAAAATTAATGCACAGAAATCTCTTGCATTCCTATATATTAATGATGAAAAATCTGAAAGTGAAATTAAGAAAACACTCCCGTTTACCATTGCAACAAAAAGAATAAAATATCTAGGAATAAACCTACCTAAAGAGACAAAATACCTGTATGCAGAAAATTATAGGACACTGATGAAAGAAATTAAAGATGATACAAATACATGGAGTGATATACCATGTTCTTGGATTGGAAGAATCAACATTGTGAAAATGACTCTACTACCCAAAGCAATCTACAGATTCAATGCAATCCCTATGAAACTACCACTGGCATTTTTCACAGAACTAGAACAAAAAATTTCACAATTTGTATGGAGACACAAAAGACCCCGAATAGCCAAAGCAATCTTGAGAACGAAAAATGGAGCTGGAGGAATCAGGCTCCCTGACTTCAGATTATGTTACAAAGCTACAGTAATCAAGACAGTTTGGTACTGGCACAAAAACAGAAATATAGATCAATGGAACAGGATAGAAAGCCCAGAGATAAACCCACACACATATGGTCACCTTATCTTTGATAAAGGAGGCAACCATATACAGTGCAGAAAAGACAGCCTCTTCAATAAGTGGTGCTGGGAAAATTGGACAGGTACATGTAAAAGTATGGAATTAGAACACTCCCTGACACCATACACAAAAATAAACTCAAAAGGGATTAAAGACCTAAGTGTAAGGCCAGACACTATCAACTCTTAGAGGAAAACATAGGCAGAACACTCTATGACATACATCGCAGCAAGATCCTTTTTGACCCAGCTCCTAGAGAAATGGAAATAAAAACACAAATAAACAAATGGGACCTAATGAAACTTAAAAGCTTTTGCTCAACAAAGGAAACCATAAACAAGACGAAAAGACAACCCTCAGAATGGGAGAAAATATTTGCAAATGAAGCAAGTGACAAAGGATTAATCTCCAAAATTTACAAGCAGCTCATGCAGCTCAATAACAAAAAAAACAAACAACCCAATCCAAAAATGGGCAGAAGACCTAAACAGACATTTCTCCAAAGAAGATATACAAATGGCCAACAGACACATGAAAGAATGCTCAACATCCTTAATCATTAGAGAAATGCAAATCAAAACTACAATGAGGTATCATCTCACACCATTCAGAATGGCCATCATCAAAAAATCTAGAAACAATAAATGCTGGAGAGGGTGTGGAGAAAAGGGAACACTCTTGCACTGTTGGTGGGAATGTAAATTGATACAGCCACTATGGAGAACAGTATGGAGGTTCCTTAAATAAATAAAAATAGAACTACCATATGACCCAGCAATCCCACTACTGGGCATATACCCTGAGAAAACCATAATTCAGAAAGAGTCATGTACCAAAATGTTCATTGCAGCTTTATTTACAATAGCCATGACATGGAAGCAACATAAATGTCCATCATCAGATGAATGGATAAAGAAGATGTGGTACATATATACAGTGGAATATTACTCAGCCATAAAAAGAAAAGAAATGGAAGTATTTGTAATGAGGTGGATGGAGTTAGAGTCTGTCATACAGAGTGAAGTAAGTCAGAAAGAGAAAAACAAATACAGTATGCTAACACATGTATATGGAATCTAAGGAAAAAAAAAAAAAAAGGTCATGAAGAACCTAGTGGCAAGATGGGAATAAAGACACTGACCTAATAAAGAATGGACTTGAGGATATGGGGATGGTGAGGGGTGAGATGTGACAGGGTGAGAGAGTGTCATGGACATATATACACTACCATATGTAAAATAGGTAGCTAGTGTGAAGCAGCCGCATAGCACAGGGAGATCAGCTTGGTGCTTTATGACCACCTAGAGGAGTGGGATAGGGAGGGTGGGTGGGAGGTAGATGCAAGAGGGAAGAGATATGGGAACATATGTATATGTATAACTGATTCACTTTGTTATAAAGCAGAAACTAACACACCATTGTAAAGCAATTATACTTCAGTAAAGATGTTAAAAAAAAAAAAGAAAATCACAGATGAGTATCATTGATTAATATAGATGCACAAATCCTCAACAAAATACTAGCAGACAGAATCCAACAGCACATTAAAAGGATCATACACCATGATTAAGTGGGATATTTCTGAAGGATGCAAGGATTCTTCAATATACGCAAATCAATCAATGTGATACACCATATTAACAAATTGAAGGATAAATTCCATATGATCATCTCAATAGATGCAGAAAAAGCTTTTGATAAGGTTGAACACCCATTTATTATAAAAAACTCTCAGAAAGTGGGCTTAGAAGAAACCTACTTCAACATAATAAACTCATATATGACAAACCAACAGCAAACATCATTCTCAATGGTGAAAAACTGAAAGCATTTCCTCTAAGATCAGGAAAAAGACAAGGATGTCCCCTCTCCCCACTATTAATCAACATAGTATTGGAAGTCCTAGCCACAGCAATCAGGGAAGAAAAAGAAATAAAAGGAATACAAATTGGAAAAAAAGAAGTAAAACTCTCACTGTTCACAGGTGACATGATACTATACATAGAAAATCCTAAAGATGTCACCAGAAACCTACTGGAGCTAATCAATGAATTTGGTAAAGTTGCAGGATACAAAATTTATGCACAGAAATCCTTTGCATTCTTATACACTAACAATGAAAAATCAGAAACCAAAATTAAAGAAAGAATCGCATACAACAGTGCAACAAAAAGCATAAAATACCTAGGAATAAACCTACCTAAGGAGGTAAAAGACCTGTACTCAGAAAACTATGAGACACTGATGAAAGAAATCAAAGATGATACAAAGAGATGGAGAGATATATCATGTTCTTGGATGGGAAGAATCAGTATTGTGAAAATGACTATACTACCCAAAGAAATCTACAGATTCAATTCAGTCCTTATCAAATTACCAATGGCAATTTTTTACAGAACTAGAACAAAAAAATCTTAAAATTTGTATTGAGACACAAAAGACCCCAAATAGCAAAAGCAATCTTAAGAAAAAAAAACGGAGCTGGAAGAATCATACTCCCTGACTTCAGACTATACTACAAAGCTACAGTAATGAAGACAATATGGTATTGGACCCAAAACAGAAATATAGATCGATGGAACAGGATAGAAAGCCCAGAGATAAACCCACGCACATATTGTCACCTAACCTATGACAAAGAGGCAAGGATACTCAATGGAGAAAAGACAGTCTCTTCAATAAGTGGTGCTGCAAATATTGGACAGCTACATGTAAAAGAATAAAATTAGAACACTCCCTAACACCATACACAAAAATAAACTCAAAATGGATTAAAGATCTAAATGTAAGACCAGACACTCTAAACCTCTTAGAGGAAAACATAGGAAGAACACACTATGACTTAAATCACAGCAAGATCTTTTTTGACCCACCTCCTAGAGAAACGGAAATAAAAACAAAAATAAACAAATGGGACCTAATGAAACTTAAAAGTTTTTGCACAGCAAAGGAAACCATAAACAAGATGAAAAGACAGCCCTCAGAATGGGAGAAAATATTTGCAATGAAGCAACTGACAAAGGATTAATTTCCAAAATATATAAACAGCTCATGCAGCTCAATATCAAAAAAACCAAACAACCCAATCCATAAATGGGCAGAACACCTAAATAGACATTTCTCCAAAGAAGACATACAAGTGGCCAAGAGTCGCATGAAAAGCTGCTCAATATCACTAACTATTAGAGAAATGCAAATCAAAATGACAATGAGGTGCCACCTCACACTGGACATCATCAGAAAATCTACAACCAATAAATGCTGGAGAGGTTGTGGAGTAAAGGGAACCCTCCTGCGTTGTTGGTGGGAATGTAAATTGATCCAGCCACTATGGAGAATGGTATGGAGGTTCCTTAAAAAACTAAAAATAGAACTACCATATGACCCAGCAATCCCACTGGGCATATACCCAGAGAAAACCATAATTCAAAAAGACACATGCACCCTGATGTTCACTGCAGCACTACTTACAATAGCCAGGTCATGGAAGGAACCTAAATGTCCATTGACAGATGAATGGATACAGAAGATGTGGTACATATATACAATGGAATATTACTCAGCCATAAAAAGGAATGAAATTGGGTCATTTGTAGAGGTGTGGATGGACCTAGAGACTGTCATACAGAGTGAAGTAAGTCAGAAAGAGAAAAACAAATATGGTATATTAATACATATATGTGGAATGTAGAAAAATGGTATAGATGAACCAGTTTTCAAGGCAGAATTACAGACACAAATTTAGAGAACAAACGTATGGACACCAAGGGGAGAAAGCGGGTGGGGGTGGATGGGCTGAATTGGGAGATAGAGATTGACATATATACACTAACACATATAAAATAGATAACTAGTAAGAACCTGCTATATAGCACAGGGAACTACACTTCGCTGTGCAGTAGAAACTAACACAACATTGTAAAACATCTATTTCCCAATAATAAAAAAATAAAGTATAATTCTCAGATCTGCCTAAATAAAAATAAACCACAGATATTAATTTATAGGAAGCCTACTCAATTAATTAATTCAACACACATTTAAGAAGCTTATACTTTATCAAGCACTGTTCTAGATGTTGGTCCCGCATGGAACAACAGAAGATGTTTAAGTGGAGTAGGGGAATGAAGATCAAAGTTTTCAGAGGATATGATGTTTAAAATGATATTGTAATAGATGAACTAACCAAGGGGAGTATTTGTGTGTGTATATGTACGTGTGTGTGTGTACGTGTGTGTGTATGTGCGTGTGTGTGTGTATGCATTCTTATTAAATAAGGGAAAGGATAAGACATTCCAGGTAAGTGGACCTTAACTTAAAATATTGATATTAATAGAAATACTTTTAATTCCATTTTCCAGATGCAGAAACCAAGGCTGAAGTGATTATTGGACTTTCTCAAGGCCACATAGCCACTACATTTTGGCGCCCAAAATCAAACCAAACAGGTCTATATAACTCCAAATTTGATCTTTCTATATTATACATTGTCCTTCCTCCAGCCAAGTCTTGTTATTCAAGGGATCCTAAGCTAAAAAATATATTTCTGGGAAATTTTCGGTGGCATTTTCATGTTGGATTAAATCCTATCTTGTTAAGAACACACACACATACATACATACACACAGAGCCACTTAATTCATGTTTATTAAATTAACGAATGAACAAATGAATAAATAAAATATTTGAGTTAGCAAACATTTATTAAAGTCTGCTGTCTGCAAATCAATGTGCTTCTGATACATGCTGTGGGGGAAGCAGACACTGTTCTTACTATTAATGGGTTTACTATCTAATTAAGGAAATTACATATTTTCAAAATAACTGAAATATAAGGTAGAATATGATAAACTACACAAGAAAAGTCCAAAACACTCAGACGATTAAAATATAAATAATAAATAAAGGTACAGGGTAAAATTTTTCTAGAAAGTGTGCAATTTAATCTGGACTGAGAAGGTTATATAGACCTTCTCTAGTCAGATATTGAGAAATGGACAATACAGAGAGAGGGAACAGTCTGGTGGCAGTTACAAAAGTGAGAAAAAAAGAAAGTAGCATAGAATAATAACTAAGCCCTCAAAGACTCTGAAGTTCGACGGGACATGTGTTAAATTTCTAGTTCTGCCATTTACTAACTACATGACCAGTGGATAATTAACCTTTCGACAGTTTCCTTTTTTTATCATTAGCGATATAAGAATGAATTTGATAATACCTGAAAGGCACTTAACATGGTGTCTGGCACCTGGCAGTTGGTAAAAAATTAGCTAGTTTATTATAAAACATAAAGTATATAGAACATAAAGTATTTTATTTGGGATAGAAATAGTATTAAAGGGATGGGGATGAGAATAGTACATATATTTAATTTGGTCTTATAAGTTATTTGTAGTTTGTCACCTACCCTAATATTAATTACATTCTGAGTACACCCTGAAATTGAAGGCCTGGGCTACGAGATAAACTGTTTTACACAGGATAGTTAGTTATGAGGTGTCAGACAGAAGGAAAGATCCCTAAGGTCTGTCTTAATCATTGAAGAGAAACAATAATTGCTTACTGCTTTGAAACCAAAGTGTCTTGTGTATTAGAAGTGGAGACAAAAACTTTATTTTATATTTCAGTCAGGAAGGTTCATGAAATCCTTTGGCCCACAAAACCTCCCAAGCAACATGCAAGCACCAGCTCTTCCGAAGTGTCAGAAAGTGATGTGTCATAAATAGCTTGAGGATACATTTTGCATTTTTATCAAACTGACTAGATTCTAACCAGGCTACTCTTCTGGACATGGGCCAACATTCATTGACAACTGGTTCCAGCCGTTGGCAGCAGTAAGTTATTCATCTCTTTAATTCTCTCACTTCTTGTTTCAAACTATCTCTCCCTTTCCTGGATGACATCAGCACCACTCTTCTTAGTCTAACTTCCCTCCTTTAAGCAATATCATGTTGTGGTATTACCACATGCAGAGACATTTATAATTGAAAAAAAATAAAGAAAAGAAGAAAGAAAAAGACAAACGATTTTTGCAATGAACAAACTCTTTAAAATCCAAAGGAAGAATCTTATATAGTAGATATTCAGGGGCCTTTGCAGTGTCTTGTCAATCACACCATTTAGATGTAGTTCTCTACACCTTGCTAGATTATATAAAGTAACAGCATTGTTTGTAGGGGCAAACTTGTTCATAAAATGGTAGGTGTGCTGCATAGACTTTATTTGCTTTCTACTCCCCCAATATCTACGTTCTACCCTCCTCTACACTGCTCTATGCCACAGGAGAGTGATCTGTATGGACTGTATAACCAAGAGTCCCTTGACTTCTGATTTCAGTTGGATTAAGCAATAAGAGGCAAGGGATTGGGGTACAGGAAGAGAGAGAGATGTCATGGCATATCTTTACCTCTCTGCAACAACTGTCTGACCAGAGTTCCTGTTGGTCAGCTCCTTTCTTATAGCTTTAGGTCTTGCTATATTCTAGTAACACAGTTCTTTCTGAGGCCCCTTCAGGCCTGCAAGTACTAAAGGCTTATTACTGCTGCTAGACACTATATATCTCATCATTCCTTATTGGTTCTTTATTCCTGTTCACAACTCTGCAAAAAGTACCTTCATTAAATCTCTTAAACCATTTTGTGTATGCTATTTGTTTCCTACTGAGATACTGAATGATACAGTAAAAATCATCTTGGCTTCTCTATCTTCTAGGAATATGGGCTTGGATAACAAGAAAAAAATAACAAAATTAAAAAAGCCTATACATGTTTTATAAATTTTTCTAAATATCATAAGTCTCAATCGGCCTGTTTAAGGCAAAATAAGATCACACATGTGAAAGTGCTCTATAACCTACAAAGTATTGTGCAAGTCTAAAAGGATAATGATGATGATGATGCCCCCTCAGATTTAATTGTATTTTAAAATTTAAAACCATGTTTAGATTTAGTCCCAAGATGGAGGAGTAGAAAGACCCTGAGCCCCCCTCTTTTCATGAACACACCTAAATCACAACTATTTACAAAAGAGCTATTGATAAAAATATTGGAACTTACCAGAAAATATCTTCTATGATTAAAAATATAAAGAAGGAACCTCAACTGAGATAGGTAGGAGGGTTGGAGTTGCAGTATAGTCAAGACCCATACCTCCAGGTGTGCAAACCCCAAATAGGAGAATAATTATATTGCAGAAGTTCTCCCCAAACAGTAAGCAGTCTGAGCCACACATAAGCCTCCCCAGTCCACGGTTTCTATGCCAGGAAGATGAACCCCCAGAATGTTTGGTATTGAAGGCCATCAGGGCTTACTTTTGGGAGACCCAGAGAGCTGTGGGAAATAGACTCTGCTCTTAAAGGGCACACACAAACTATCACATGTTCTGGGACACAAGGCAAAAGCAGTAATTTGAAAGGAACCTGAGTCAGACCTACCTGCTGATCTTGGAGAGTCTCCTGGAGAGGCAGGAGGCAACTGAATGTCATCCTGGGGACAGAGACACTGGTGACAGCCATAATGGGAGCTCTTTCTACCATGTGGACATTGTTGCTGGCAAACACCATTTTAAAATTCTTCCTCTAGCTTATTAACCTCAGGACCAGCCCTGCCCCTGCCCACCATCCTGTAGGCATTAGTGCTAGGATGCCTACACACAGCTCCACCCAGCAGCAGACAGGCTGCCTTAACACCTCCTGAACCCAGAGCCACTCCTGGACATGGCCTGCCCACCAAAGGGCCCAAGACCCAGCTCTAAACTCTAATGCACAGGCACTATAACTGTTACACCCAGGGCTCTACAGCCAGAGACACTGGGATCCAACTCTACCCACCAATGGGTAGTCAAAAGCCCCAAAATTCTCTGGGCTCCATTCTCACAGACCAGAGAGTCTCCTTTAGCCTGGATCAGCCCCAGGATCTTCTCGACCATGACTCTGTCCATGAGTGAGCCAGAACTAAACCTGGCATAAGCTGGGATACCTCTGCCAGCTGACTTGTAACCCGCTTCCACCAACCAGTGGCTGGCAACCTCCACAGAAAGCAGGGCTTGACAATCAACCAGACCCAGGGCCATCCATGACTATGAGACAACCCACAGGAGTCAGACCACCAAAACAGAAGGACCCACAAACCCACATAGGGAGCACACCTATAGCATATAGCTCTGATGATGAGAGGGGCCTGTGCTGCTGGGACACATATGATGTCACCAACAAAGGCCACTTCTCCAAGGTTGGGAAATGTATCTACCAGATACATAGAAATAAAAGCATCAAGTTAGGCAAAACAAGGCAACAGAGAAACATGTTTGAAATGAAGGAACAAGATAAAATCTCAGAAGAACTAAGTGAAGTGGAGATGGGCAATCTACCTGAGAAAGAGTTAAAGGTAATGATTGTAAAGATGATCAAAGAACTGAATGGATGAATAGAGTGAGATATTAGAAGTTTTAAACAAAGACTATGAAAATATGAAGAACAACCAAACAGAGATGAAGAATACAATAACTGAAATGAAAAACACATTAGAAGGAAACAACAGTAGACTAAATGATTCAGAGAAACAAATCAGTGAGCTTAAAGATGGAGAAGTGGAAATCACTGAATCTGAATAGAAAAAAGAAAAAAGAATAGAGAGAAATGAGGACAGATTAAGAGACTTCTGAGACATCATCAAGCATACTAACATTCACATTATATGGGTACCAGAAGGAAAAGAGTGAGAGAAACGGGCAGAGAACATATTTAGAAACATAATAGATAAAAACTTCCCTAACCTGGGAATGGAAACAGACATCCAAGTCAAGAAAGCACAGAGAGTCCCAAAGAGGATCAGCTCAAAGAGGACCACACCAAGAGACATTGTAATTAAAATGGCAAAAAATAAAGATAAAAAGAGAATTATTTTTTGGGGGGGGTGCTGAACTGCATGGATTGAGGGATCTTAGTTCCCTGACCAGGAATTGAACCCGGGCTCACAGCAGTGAAAGTGCCAAGTCCTAACCACTGGAACACCAGGGAACTCCCCATATGAAGGAACAAGATAAAACCCCAAAGGGGATTGATTCAAGATGGAGGAGTAGAAGGATGTGTACTCATTCCTTCTTGCAAGAGCATTGGAATTACAACGAACTGCTGAACAGTCATCGACAGGAAGACACTGGAACACACCAAAAATGATACCCCATATCCAAAGACAAAGGAAAAGCTGTGATGAGGTGGTAGGAGGGGCACAATCATGATAAAATCAAATCCCGTAATTGCTGGGTGGGTGACTCACAAACTGGAGAACAATTATACCATGGAAGTCCACCCACTGGAGTGAAGGTTCCAAGCCCCACGTCAGGTTTCCCAACTTGGGGGTCTGGCAATGGGAGGAGGAATCCCCAGAGAATCGGACTTTGAAGGTCAGCAGGATTTGATCACAGGACTTTGACAGGACTGCGGGAAACAGAGATTCCACTCTTGGAGGGCACACACAAAGTCCTGTGCACACCAGGCTCCGGGGGAAGAAGCAGTGACCCCATAGGGGACTGAACCAGACCTACCTGCTAGTGTTAGAGGGTCTTTTGCAGAGGCGGGGGTGGCTATGGCACACCATAGGGACAAGGACACTGGCAGCAGAAGTTCTGGGAAGTACTCCTTGGCGTGAGCCCTCCCAGAGTCAATGATTAGCCCCGCCAAAGAGCCTGTAGGTTCCAGTGCTGGGTCACCTCAGGCCAAACAACCAACAGGGAGGGAACACAGTCCCACCCAACAGCAGACAAGCAGATTAAAGTTTTGCTGAGCTCTGCTCACCAGAGCAACACCCAGCTCTACCCACCACAAGTCTCTCCATCAGGAAGCTTGCACAAGCCTCTTAGATGGCCTCATCCACCAGACGGCAGGCAGCAGAATCAAGAAGAACAACAATCCTTCAGCCTGAGGGGAAAAAAAAAAAACAACACAATCACAGAAATATAGACAACATGAAAAGGCGGAAGATTATGTCTCATGTGAAGGGACAAGATAAAACCCCAGAAAAACAACTAAATGAAGTGGAGACAGGCAAACTTCCAGAAAAAGAATTCAGAATAATGATAGTGAAGATGATCCAGAACCTCGGAAAAAGAATGGAGGCAGGATGGAGAAGATGCAAGAAATGTTTAACAAAGACCTAGAAAAATTAAAGAACAAACAAACAGAGATGAACAATACAATAACTGAAATGAAAAATACACTAGAAGGTATCAATAGCAGAAAAAATGAGGCAGAAGAATGGGTAAGTGATCTGGAAGACAGTGGTGGAAAACATTGACATGGAACAGAATAAAGAAAAAAGAATGAAAAGAAATGAAGACAGCCTGAGACCTCTGGGACAACATTAAATGCACCAACATTCAGATTATAGGGGTCCCGAAGGAGAAAAGAGAAAGAATGGACCCAAGAAAATATTTTAAGTGATTATAGTAGAAAAATTCCCTAACATGAGAAAGGAATTAAGCACCCAAGTCCAGTAAGCAAAGAGAGTGCCAAGCAGGATAAACCCAAGGAGAAACACACCAAGACACATAATAATCAAATTGACAAAAATTAAAGACAAATAAAAAATTATTAAAAGCAACAAGGGAAAAACAACAAATAACATACAAGGGAACTCCCATAAGTTTAACAGCTGATTTCTCAGCAGAAACTCTGCAAGCCAGAAGGGACTGGCACAATATATTTAAAGTGATGAAAACAAAAAACCTACAGCAAAGAATACTCTACCCAGCAAGGCTCTCATTCAGATTTGACAGAGAACTCAAAAGCATTACAGACAAGCAAAACCTAAAAGAATTCAGTACCACCAGAACACCTTTGCAACAAATGCTAAAGGAACTCCTCTAGGCAGGAAAGAGAGTAGCAACTTAAAACAACGTTGTACATATACAGACTGCTATATGAAAACATTATGGGAACAGCAAACACCAAAACTACAAAAGATACACCTACAAAAAAGTAAAAGCAACCCAAACACAACACTGAACATGGTCATCAAACCACAAGGGAAGAGAATAAAAGAGGAAGGGAAGAAAAAAGATCTACAAAAACAAACCCAAAACAATTAAGAAAATGGCAATAGGAACACACATATTGATAATTACCTTAAATGTAAATAGATTACATGCACCAACCAAAAGACATAGACTGGCTGAATGGATATGAAAACAATACCATATATATGTTGTCTACAAGAGACCTACCTCAGATCTAGGGACACATACAGACTGAAAGTGAGGGGACAGAAATTATTCCATGCAAATGGAAACCACAATAAAGCTGGAATACCAATATTCATATCAGACAATATAGACTTTAAAATTAAGACTGTTATAAGAGTCAAAGAAGGATACTACATAACAACCAAGGGATCGATCCAAGAAGAAGATATAACAATTGTAAACATATATGGACCCAAGATAGGAGCACCTCAACATATAAGGCAAATACTAAGAACCATAAAGGGAGAAATCAACAATAACACACTAATAGTGGGGAACTTTAACAGCCTAGTTTTGTCAATGGACAGATCGTCCAGACAGAAAATCAAGAAGGAAACACAGATCTTAAATGACACATTAGACCAGATAGACTTAATTGATATTTATAGAGCACTCCATCCAAAAAGAGAAGAATACACATTCTTCTCAAGTGCACATGGAGCATTCTGCAGGATTGACCACATACTGGGCCACAAAGCAAGCCTCAGTAAATTTAAGAAACTTGAAATCATACCAAACACCTTTTCTGACCACAAGGCTATGAGATTAGAAATGAAATACAAGAAAAAAAAACTATAAAAACACAAACATGTGGAGGCTAAACAATATGATACTAAACAACGAATGTATCACTGAAAATATCAAAGACAAAATAAAAAATTGCTAGAGAAAAACGAAAATGAAAGCACAACAATCCAAAATCTATGGGATACAGCAAAAGCTGTTCTATGAGGAAAGTTTATAGCAATACAATCTTACATCAGGAAACAAAAAAAATCTCAAAAAAACAAGCTAAGCCTACACCTAAAGCAAATAGGGTAAGAACAACAAACAAAACTGAAAGTTAGTAGAAAGAAATCATAAAGATTAGAGCAGAAATAAATGAAATAGAGACAAAGAAAACAATAGCAAAGATCAATAAAACTAAAACCTGGTTCTTTGAAAAGATAAACAAATTTGATAAACCTTTAGCAAGACTCATCAGGAAAAAGACAGAGAGGACTCAAATCAATGAAATTAGAAATGAAAAAGGAGAAATTACAACTGACACACAGAAATACAAAGGATCATACTATATGCAACTGTATGCCAATAAAATGGACAATTTGGAAGACATGGAGAAATTCTTAGAAAGGTACAATCTACCAAGACTGAACCAAGAATTAGAAAATATGAACAGTCCAATCACAAGCACTGAAATTTAAACTATAATTTAAAAACTCCCAACAAAAAAAGTCAAAGACCTGAGGGCTTCACAGGAACATTCTCTCAAACATTTAGAGACAGCTAACACCTATCCTTCTGAAACTGTTCCAAAAAATTGCAGAGGAAGGAAAACTCTCAAACTCATTTTATGAGGCCACCATCACCCTGATACCAAAACCAGACAAAGATACCACTAAAAAAGAAAATCACAGGCTAATATTGCTGATGAACATGCACACAAAAATCTTCAACAAAATACTAGCAATTTGAATCCAACAATACATTAAAGGAATCATACACCATGATCAAGCAGGATTTATCCAGGGATGCAAGGATTTTTCAATATCTGCAAATCAGTGTGATACACCATATCAACAAATTGAAGAATAAAA
Source organism: Eschrichtius robustus (assembly GCF_028021215.1). Classification (NCBI taxonomy): domain Eukaryota; kingdom Metazoa; phylum Chordata; class Mammalia; order Artiodactyla; family Eschrichtiidae; genus Eschrichtius; species Eschrichtius robustus. The sequence continues at coordinate 72,504,817 of NC_090845.1, read as the reverse complement.
ACCATATGATTATCTCAATAGATGCAGTAAAAGCTTTTGACCTAATTCAACACCCATTTATGACAAAAACTCTCCAGAAAGTGGGCAAAGATAGAACCTACCTCAAAATAATACAGGCTATATATAACAAACCTACAGGTAGCATCATACTCAATGGTGAAAAGCTGAAAGCATTTCCTCTGAGATATGGAAGAAGACAAGGATGCCCACTTTCACCATTTTTATTCAACATAGTTTTGGAAGTCTTAGCTATGGCAATCAGAGAAGAAAAATAAATAAAAGGAATCTAAATTGGAAAAGAAGTTAAACTGTCACTGTTTACAGATGACATGATACTATACATAGAAAATCCTAAAGACACTACCAGAAAACTACTAGAGCTCATCAAAGAATTTGGTAAAGTTACAGGCTACAAAATTAATATACAGAAATGTGTTGCATTTCTATACACTAACAATGAAAATCAGAAAGAGAAATTCAAGAAACAATCCCACTTACCATTGCATCAAAAAGAATAAAATACCTAGGAATAAACCTACCTTAGGAGACAAAAGACCTGTACTCTGAAAACTATAAGATGTTGATGGAAGAAATAGAAGAAGACAGAAACAGATGGAAGGATATGCCATGTTCTTGAATTGGAAGAATAAATATTGTAAAAATGATTCTACTACCCAAGGCAATCTACAGATACAATGCAATCCCTATCAAATTACCAATGGCATTCTTCACAGAACTAGACCAAAAATCTTAAAATTTGTACAGAGACACAAAAGACTCTGAATAGCCAAAGCAATATTGAGAAAGAAAAATGGAGGAATCATGCTCCCTGAGTTCAGACTGTACTACAAAGCTATAGTCATCAAAACAGTATGGTACTGGCACAAAAATTGAACTATACATCAATGGCACATGATGGAAATCCCAGAAATAAACCCACGCACCTATGGTCAATAAATCTGTGAAAAAAGATGTAAGACTATACAATGGTAGAAGGACAGTCTCTTCAACAAATGGCGCTGGGCAAACTACAGCTACATGTTAAAAAAAAAGCAATTAGATCATTCTTTAACACCATAAACAAAAATAAGCTCAAAATGGATTAAAGACCTAAATGTGAGGCTGGCCACTACAAAACTCCTAGGCTAAAACTTAGGCAGAACACTCTCTGACATAAATCGCAGCAATATCTTTTACAATCAGTCTCACACAGTAATGGAAATAAAAAACAAAATAAACAAATGGAACCTAATTAAACTCAAAACTTCTGCACAGTAAAGGAAACCATAAACAAAGTGAAAAGACAACCCACAGACTGGGAGAAAATATCTGCAAAAGATGTGACTGACAGTGATTAGTTTCCAAAATTTACAAACAGCTCATGTAGCTTAATATCATCAAAACAAACAACCCAATCAAAAAATAGGCAGAAGACATAAATAGACATTTTTCCAAGGAAGACATATGGATGGCCACGAGGCACACAAAAAGATGTTCAACGTCACTAATGATTAAAGAATTGCAAATCAAAACTACAATGAGATATCAACTCACACCAATCAAAATGGCTATCATAAAAATATCCACAAACAGTAAATGCTGGAGAGGGTGGGGAGAGAAGGGAACCCTCTAACACTGTTGGTGGGAGTGTAAATTGGTACAGCCACTATGGAGAACAGTATGGAAGTTCCTTAAACTAAAAATTGAGCTAACATATGACCCTGCAATCCCACTGTTGGGCATATATCCGGAGAAAAACATTATCCAAAAGGATATATGCACCCCAGTGTTCATTGCAACACTGTTTCCAATAGCCAAGACATGGAAGCAACCTAAATGTCCATAGACAGAGGAATGGATAAACAAGATGTGGTATATATATACAATGTAATATTACTCAGCCTTTAAAAAATATGAAATAATGCTATTTGCAGCATCATGGATGGACATAGAGATTGTCATACTGTGTGAAGTAAGTAACACAGAGAAGGAGAAATATGGTATGATATCACTTATATGGAGAATCTAAAAAGAAATGATACAATGAACATATTTACAAAACAGAAACTGTCCTGCAGACTTAGAGAATGAACTTATGGTTACCAGTGGGGGAAGGGTGGAGCAAAGGGATAGTTAGGGAGTTTGGGATTGACATGTACACACTGCTATATTTTAAAAGGATAATAAACAAGGACCTACTGTATAGCACTGGGAACTCTGCTCAACGTTATGTGGTAGCCTAGATGGGAGGGTTTTCTGGGGGAGAATGGATACATGTATATATATGGCTGAGTCGCTTTGCTGTGCAGCTGAAACTATCACATTGTTAGTTAGCTATATTCCAACATAAAATAAAAAGTTAAGAAAACAAAAAAACAGAAAAACAACTAAGTGAGGTGGAGATGGACAATCAACTGGAAAAAGAATTCAAAGTAATGATAGTGAAGATGGTCCATGGTCACAGAGGAAGAATTCAGGAACAGATTGAGAAGATACAAGAAATGTTTAACAAAGACCTAGAAGAAATAAAGAACAAACAAATAGAGATGAACAACACAAGTGAAAAAAACACTAGAAGGAATCAAAAGCAGAGTTACTGAGGCAGAAGAATGGATAAGTGAACTGGAAGACAGAATGGTAAACATCACTGCCCTGGAACAGAATAAAGAAAAATGAATGAAAAGAAATGAAGACTGTCTAAGAGACCTGTGGGATATTAAATGCACCAACATTCACATTATAAGCATCCCAGAAAGTGAAGAGAGAGAGAACAGACCGGAGAAAATATTTGAAGAGATAATAGCTGAAAACTACCCTATCATAGGAAAGGAAACAGGCACCCAAGTTCAGGAAATGCAGAGAGGCCCATACAGGATTCACCCAAAGAGGAACACTTTGAGACACATGGTAATCAAAGTGACAAAAATTAATAACAAAGAGAAAATATTAAAAGCAATGAGCAAAAAACAACAAACAATATACAAGGGAATCCCCATCAGGTTAACAACTGGTCTTTCAGCAGAAACTCTACAGGCCAGAAGGGAGTGGCAAGATATATTTAAAGTGATGAAAGCTAAAAACCTACAACCAAGATTACTCTACCCAGCAAAGTTCTCATTCAGATTTGATGGAGAAATCAAAAGCTTTACAGACAAATGAAAGTTAAGAGAATTCAGCACCACCAAACCAGCTTTACAACAAATGCTAAAGGAATTTCTCTAGGCGGAAAACAAAAGGCCACTTCTAGAAACAAGAAAATTACAAATGGAAAAGCTCACTAGTAAAGGCAAACAAAAAGTAAAGGTAGGAAACCATCTGAACACAGATATGATATCAAAACCAGCAATTGTGAGAAGAGGAGAGCACAAGTGCAGAATATTGGAAATGCATTTGAAATTAAAAGACCAGCAACTTAAAACAATTTGTTTACATATAGACTGTTATATCAAAACCTCATCATAACAGCAAATGAAAAATATACAATAGATACACACACAAGAAAAAGGAATCCAAACACAACACTAAAGTTAGTTATCAAATCACAAGAGAAGAGAACAAAAAAGGAAAGGAAGAAAAAAGACCTACAAAAACAAATCCAAAACAATTAAGAAAATGGCAATAGAAACATACATATAGATAATTACCTTAAATGTAAATGGACTAAACTTTACAACCAAAAGACTTAGACTGACTGAATGGATACAAAAACAAGACCCATATATATATGCTGTCTACAAGAGACCCACTTCAGACCTAGGGACACACACAGACTGAAAGTGAGGGGATGGAGAAAGAAATTCCATGCAAATGGAAATCTAAAGAAAGCTCTAGTAGCAGTACTCATATCATACAAACTAGACTTTAAAATAAAGACTGTTGGAAGAGACAAAGAAGAATACTACATAATCATCAAGGGATCAATCCAAGAAGAAGATATAACAATTTTAAGTATACATGCACGTAACATAGGAGCACCCCATTATATAAGGCAAATACTAACAGCCTTTAAAGGAGAAATTGACACTAACATAATAAGAGTGGGGGACTTTTACACCCCACTTACATCAATGGACAAATCATCCAGACAGAAGATCAATAAGGAAACACAGGGCTTAAACAGCACATTAGACCAGATGGACTTAATTGCTATTTATAGAGCATTCAATTCAAAAGCAGCAGAATGCACATTCTTCCCAAGTGCCCATGGAATATTCTCCAGGCTTGATCACATGCTGGGCCACAAAGCAAGCCTCAGTTAGTTTAGGAAATTGAAATAATATCAAGCATCTTTTCTGATCACAACTCTATGAGATTAGAAATCAACTACAAGAAAAAACTGTAAAAAACACAAACACCTGGAGGCTAAACAATATGCTACTAAATAACCAAAGTCTATTCCAACATAAAAAAATATTTAATCTATGAAAATTTATCTTATTAATCAGCTGTGCTTCATGTGATCTGAATTTTAATGTGTTCTACAGGGTGTGTGTCCATACTCCTTCGAGCAGTAAAAAAAATAAAAAAATAAAGATCTGTTACTTGAAGTAAAGGAGAGAATATTAAAGGCAACATGGGAAAAGAAACAAGTTACATACAAGGGCACTCCCATAATGCTATCTGACTACTAAGTGAAAACTATGCAGGACAGAGTGGAATGGCACAATGTATGGAAAGTGATAAAAGGGAAAAACTTAAAACCAAGAATATTCTACCCAGCAAGGCTCTCATTCTGATTCAAAGGAGAGATCAATGTTTTAGAGAAAAGCAAAAGCTAAGAGTTCAGCAACACCAAAACAGCTTCATAAGAAATGTTAAAGGGACTTCTTTGAGCTAGAAAGAAAAGGCTACAACTGGAAACATGAAAAGTATGAAAGGAAAATCTCATGAGTAAAAGTATATACAAAGTCAATGTAGTACATTACCCACATTCAAAGCTAGTAGGAAGGTTAAAGGACAAAAGTAGTAAAACTGTCTATGTCTACAATAAGCAATTAAGGAATACACAAAACAAATAGATGAAAAATATGTCAAAAACAGTAATCGTTAGGGGAGGAGAGAAAAAATGCAGGGTTGTTAAAATGCATTTGAAATTAAGAAGTCAGCAACTTAAAAAGTCATGTATACATATATGGATTGCTATATATAAACTTCACGGTGACCACAAACCAAAAATCTATAACAGATATATACACACAAAAAAGAGAAAGGAATTCTAACATAACACTAATGATAGTCATCAAATCACAAGGGAAGAGGACAAAAGAAGGAGAAAGGAACAAAAAAAAGAATTGCAAAAACAACCACAAAACAATTAACAAAATGGCAATAGTATATACATATGAATAATTACTTTAAATGTAAATAGAATAAATTTTCCAATCAAAACACATAGGATGGCTGAATTGACAATAAAACAAGACCTGTATATATATTGCCTACAGGAGACTCACTTCAGTTCTAAAGACACACACAGACTGAAAGTGCAGGGGTGGAGAAAGTTATGCCATGCAGTTGGAAATTTAAAGAAAGCTGGGGAAGCAATATTTATATCATTTTATACCAAATGGACCTAACAGCCATATAGAGAAAATCCATCCAACAACAGCAGAATACACATTCTTCTTGAGCACACATGGAACTTTCTACAGTATAGATTATATGTTAGTTTATAAAAAAAATCCTTAGCAGGCTTAAAGTTATTGAAATCATCCTAACTATCATTTCCAACCACAAAAGTATGAAGCTAGAAGTCAGTAAGAGGAGAAAAAGTGAAATTTTACTAATATATGAAAATTGAATAGCACATTTCTGAGCAACAAATGGGTCAATGTGTCAAAGAAAAAATCAAAAGGACATTTAAAAAATCTTGAAATAAACAAAAATCGAAACAGCATACCAAAACTTATGGAATGCAGCAAAAACAATTATAACAAGGAAGTTTATAACAATAAACATCTACATTAAGAAAAAAGAAAGATCTCAAATTAACAGCATAGTTTAATAATTCAAGGAATGAGAGAAAGAAAATCAAACTAATCCAAAAGGTAGCAGAAGAAAGGAAATAACAAATATCAAACAGAAATAAGTGAAATACATACCAGTAAAACAATACAATTGATGAATAAGACTAAGAGCTTGTTATTGAAAAGATAAACACAATTGACAAACATTTAGTGGACTAAGAAAAAAAAGACTCAAAAAATTATAACTACTAGAGGAGATATTATGATTGATATCAGAGAATTACAAAGGATTACATGAGACTTCTATGAACAGTAATACTCCAACAAATTGAATATCCTAAGAGAAATGGATTAATCCCTAGAAACAGAACCAACCAAGACTGAATCATAAAGAAATATAAATTCTGGACAAATCAATAACAAATAAGGAGATGAAATAAAAAAAAATTATAAATTCCGCAACAAAGAAAGGCCCAGTACGACATGGCTTTAAAGCTTAATTCTACCAATTAAAAATGAATTAATACCAATCCTTATCAATCTCTTCCAAAAAATTGAATAGTAGAGAACATGTACAAACTAATTTTATGAGGCCAAAGTTACACTGAGAACAGAGCCTGAGAAGGACACTACAAGAAAAAGAAATTTCAAGCCACTCTCCCTGATAAATTTATATACAAAAATTCCCAATATGATAGTAGAAAATATTATTCAACAGAGCATTAAAATGATTCATACACCATGATCAAGTAAGATAATCCTGGAATTCAAGGATGTTTCAATATATGCAAAACAATCAATGCAGTATGCCACATTAACAGAATGAAAGATAAAAATTGTATGTTCATCTCAATAGATGCAGAAAAAGTATTTGACAAATTCAACATCCTTTCATGGTAAAACCTCTCAACAGATTAGGTATAGAAGAAATGTACTTCAACATAATAAAGTCCATATATGGCAAACCCCCAACTAACATCATACTGAAAGGTGAAAAGCTGAAAGTTTTTCCTTAAGATAAGGGGCAAGTCAAAGTTGCCCACACTAGGCACTTTTATTCCCCATAGTACTGAAAGTCCTATCTAGAGTAATTAGGCAAGAAATAGAAATAAAATCTATCCAAATAAGAAAGGAAATAGTAAAATTGTCTCTGTTTGAAAATAACATGATCTTATATATAGAAAAACTTATATATGGCAACAAAAAATGTTAAAGCTAATAAATTCAGTAAAGTTGCAGGATACAAAACTCAACATACAAAAATCAGTTGCATTTCATTATTTTAAAAATGAACTATGTGAAAAAAGAAATTATGAAAGCAATCACATTTACAATACCATCAAAACAAATTAAAATTAGAAATAAATGTAACCAAAGAGGTAAAATTTCTGTTTACTGAAATATGTAAGACATTGATTAAATAAGTTGAATATGAACCAAGTAAATGGAAAGATATACCATACTCATGAATTGGAAGTATCAATATTGTTAAAATATCCATTCTACACAAAGAAATCTACAGATTCAATGCAATCCTTATCAAAATACCAATGGCATTTTTCTCTGAAGTAGAAAAATACAATCAGAAAATTCCCTTGAAATTAGAAAAGCCTCCAAATAGTTAAAGCAATCTTGAGAAAGAACAAAGCTGGAAGCATCACAATTTCTGATTTCAACATATATTAAAAATCTATAGTAATTAAAACATTATAGTACTGGCATAAGAAAAGACACATAGACCAAATGAACAGAATTGAAACCAGAAATAAACTCATGCATATAAGGTCAAACAATCATTGACAATGGCATCAAGAACACACAATGAGGAAGTATTGTCCCTTCAATAAATGGTGTTAAGAAAAATGAGTATTCACATGCAAAAGAATAAATGTGTTCCCCTATCTTACATCACTAACAAAAATTAACTTAGAGACTTCAATGTATAAATTAAAACCTTAAGTTTTTAGAAGAAAATATATGGGGAAAGATCTTTGTCTTTGGTCTTGTCAATGACTTCTTTGGATGTGACACCAAAAGTACAATCAACAAAAACAAAAATAAACCAGTCATACTATATCAAATTAAAAAGTTTCTGCACAACACAAAAAATAATCAACAAATGAAGAGGTTACCTACGGAAGGGATAAAAATATTTGCAAACAATATATATGTTGACTGCAAAAAAAATGCACAAACTAAAAGTTGAAAGTTATGTTTTATTTGGTGGACAAAACTGAAAATTTAAGCCTGGGACACAGCCTCTCAGATATCTCTGAGGGATTGCTCCAAAGAGGTAAGAGGAGATCCAGGGTATACAGGGCTTTTTGCAACGAATACCAGGTAGTCAAAACATCAAAAGATAACTGTTAAATAAGAAAACCAGGAAGTCTTCAAGATGGCGGAAGAGTAAGACGTGGAGATCAGCATCCTCCCCACAAATACATCAGAAGTACATCTACATGTGGAACAGCTCCTACAGAACACCTACTGAACGCTGGCAGAAGACCTCAGACCTCCCAAAGGGCAAGAAACTCCCCATGTAATCAGTAATCAAGACAGTATGGTACTGGCACAAAAACAGAAATATAGATCAAAGGAACAGGATAGAAAACCCAGAGATAAACCCTCACACATATGGTCACCTTACCGTTGATAAAGGAGGCAAGAACATTCAATGGAGAAAAGACAGCCTCTTCAATAAGTGGCGCTGGGAAAACTGGACAGCTACATGTAAAAGAATGAAATTAGAACAGTCCCGAACACCATACACAGAAATAAACTCAAAATGGATTAAAGACCTAAATGTAAGGCCAGACACTATTAAACTCATAGAGGAAAACATAGGCAGAACACTCTATGACATAAATCACAGCAAGATGCTTTTTGACCCACCTCCTAGAGAAATGGAAATAAAAACAAAAATAAACAAATGGGACTTAGAGAAACTTAAAAGCTTTTTCACAGCAAAGGAAACCATAAAAAAGATGAAAAGACAACCCTCAGAATGGGAGAAAATATTTGCAAATGAAGCAACTGACAAAGGATTAATCTCCAAAATTTAAAAGCAGCTCATGCAGCTCAATAACAAAAAAACAAACAACCCAATCCAAAAAAGGACAGAAGACCTAAATAGACATTTCTCCAAAGAAGATATACAGATTGCCAATACACACATGAAAGAATGTTCAACAACATTAATCATTAGAGAAATGCAAATCAAAACTACAGTGAGATATCATCTCACACCGGTCAGAATGGCCATCATCAAAAAATCTAAAAACAGTAAATGCTGGAGAGGGTGTGGAGAAAAAGGAACACTCTTGCACTGTTGATGGGAATGTAAATTGATACAGCCACTATGGAGAACAGTATGCAGGTTCCTTAAAAATCTACAAATAGAACTACCATACGACCCAGCAATCCCACTACTGGGCATATACCCTGAGAAAACCATAATTCAAAGAGTGTCATGTACCAAAATGTTCATTGCAGCTCTATTTTCAATAGCCAGAACGTGGAAGCAACCTAAGTGTCCATCAACAGATGAATGGATAACGAAGATGTGGCACATATATACAATGGAATATTACTCAGCCATAAAAATAAACGAAATTGAATTATTTGTAGTGAGGTGGATGGACCTAGAGTCTGTCATACAGAGTGAAGTAAGTCAGAAAGAGAAAAACAAATACCGTATACTAACACATATATATGGAATCTTAAAAAAAAAAAAAAAAAGTCATGAAGAACCTAGTGGCAAGACGGAAATAAAGACACAGACCTACTAGAGAATGGACTTGAGGATACGGGAACGGGGAAGGGTAAGCTGAGAGAAAGTGAGAGAGTGACATAGACATACATACACTACCAAATGTAAAATAGATAGCTAGTGGGAAGCAGCCGCATTGCACGGGGAGATCAGCTTGGTGCTTTGTGACCACCTAGAGGGGTGGGATAGGGAGGGTGGGAGGGAGGGAGACACAAGAGTGAAGAGATATGGGGACATACGTATATGTATAACAGATTCACTTTGTTATAAAGCAGAAACTAACACACCATTGTAAAGCAATTATACTCCAATAAAGATGTTTAAAAAAAAGCCAGTTATCTCAAGTTAATCAATTTAGCACTTTTCTGTGTATGTGAAGACTCAAGAGTACGGGATCATTGAAATCATTCCTTTGATATGCACCTTAGCTATCTAGGGCTAGTATCCCATGCTTTACCATCTTGAGTTCCCTCAGAGTGCACCATTGTGGGTGGTAGCAGCAGCTGAGCTCTTAGCAGTGGGCAGCTTGTTTGTCTCCATGCTGAGTTTTCCTCAGGGCACACTGCCGGAGGTGGCTGTAGTGGCTTAATGGCTCTAACAACCTTTGTTTACTGATATGGCAGGCAACATTTTTCATTCACATATATGATAAGGGGTTAATATCCAAAATATATATGAAATATTTGATTTAATAGCAAAAATATATACCCTCATCTAAAAACGGGCAAAGAACTTGAATAGACATTTTTCCAAAGAACACATACAAATGGCCAACAGGTGCATGAAAAGATGCTCAACATCACGAATCATCAGGGTAATGTAAATTAAAACCATAATGAGATAGTCTTTCACACATGTATAATGGCTATCATCAAAAAGACAAGAGATAAGTACTATGAGGATGTGGAGAGAAAAGAACCTTTGTACAACGTTGGTGGAAATGTAAATTGTTCACCCATTATGGAAAACAATATTAAATTTCCTCAAAACATTTGTAAAAGAACTACCTTATGATCTTGCATTTCCACTTCTTGGTGTATATGCAAAGGTATCAAAATGAGTATCTTGAAGATATATCTACCCACTCACTTTTATTGCAACATTATTCACAATAACCAAGATATGGAAACAACATATACATATATATATGTATATATATATGTGTGTATATATATTATATATATATACACACACATACACACACACACACACACATATATATATATATATATACATGCAGTGAAATATTTTTCAACCAGGAGAAGGAGGTAAATCATGCCAGTTTCAACAACTTGGGTGAAACTAGAGGACATTATGCTAAATGAAATAATTCAGACACAGAAAGGCAAATGCTGTATGATCACTCTATCATGTGGAATCTAGTTCCTGGGCAGGTGGGATTTAAGTGGGGAGCTGATAGTCAATGACTACAGGCCTTCAGTTATAAGATGAATAAGTTCTTGCATGATGGCTATAGTTAATAATTTATTTTATACTTGAAATTTGCCAAGAGAATAGATCTTAAGTGTCCTCACTACAATAAAAAAGAAATTGTAACTATGTGAATTGATAGATGCATTAGTTAACCGGATTGTGGTAATTGTTTCAGAAAAAATATGTAGAGCAAGTCATCATATTTTACCCCTTAAATACATACAATTTTATTTGTAATTGTACTTCAATTAGTTGAAGAAGAAATAAACCACTAGAGCCCTTTAAAAAATGTGTTCTGCTTGACTTATTGTTGCATGAATATAATACTCCTTTATATTTTTAGCTGATAATTCCAATATATTTAACATCTCAGGGTTCAAAGTTGTTGGTTTTCTTTTCCTTTGTGAGTTAAGATTTTCCTTGTTTGGGACTTCCCTGGTGGTCCAGTGACTCCACGCTCCCAATGCAGGAAGCCCAGGTTCTATCCCTGGTCAGGGAACTAGATCCCACATCCTGCAACTAAGAGTTCGCATGCCACAACTAAAAAAAGACAAGTCATATTGGGTTGTATAGTAAGCATTTCGAATGTTATGTTAAGTGATTCTGGGTCTTGTTTAAATCCTTTGGCAAATGTCAGCATTTTTGTTCTAATAGACAACCAACTCTTTCAGTTCAGACTGTAAGTTATGCTTTGTCTTCTTTCGACAGTGTTTCTAATGTTTGTTAGTTTTCAAAGCCTTTGCCAATTTGTTTGGATCTCACTTGTGTGTGCACCACCTAATGATCAGTCTGGGATGTAAGTGTTTGTCTTCCTCAAGAGGTCAGTTTCTTGATATGGGGTTTAGGATCAGATCCTTGTTTCCATAGTTCAAGAAAGAGCCCAAGGATCCTACACAACATGATGGGATTACTTTCTTGAGCTACTTATTTTCTGCAATCTCCATAAATTTTGCCAGTTCCCAGTGACCTTCCCTTCTTGGAACATTGTCTGGGATGCTGAATCTTTTGTTTCACTATTCTGTGGCACACCTTCTGTGAATTCTTCTGCCTCCAGGATGAAATAGCTAGAAAATATAAAAGAAAAATAAAGTAGGGATTCTACCTATGCTCTTGGAAACACAATTTCTCTGATCAGATATAAGAGTTCCCATTCCTCAGAGTTTTAGGCACATGCCTGGTCACCACTGGCGTCATTGATGCCAATACAGGAACTGCTTGGAGGCTGGGGCAGATAGGAATATTTAAAAAATAAAATAAAAGGGGAATTTCCTCCACCCTAACGGACCTCTTTCTTGCCTTTTGGAACAGAAATAAAAGGGTTTTTTGGAGTTATTTCTGTCAACACCTGATAAATAACTAGGTTTCAGGCTACCTTGGAGTCCAACCAAGAAGAAACTAGAGGGGAAAAAACAGGACACTCATTTTGTTTCTGTGGTACTTTGAGATTTGTTTTTCTTCCTCCCATCAACATGATACCATTTACTTTTCAGAGACCTCAAATAGCTCTTCCGTGTATTCAATTTATTTACTGGAAGAGGGGAGGTTAAAGTGTTCTTACCTAGTCTTATGTGGAACCAGAACCCTCCAATTTAATTTTTTTTAATTAATATAATTTAATTTTGGAATTATTTTAGATTTACAGAAAAGTTGCAATTATAGTACATATAATTCCAGCATACCCCTCTCCTAGCTTTTCTTAACCACTTTACTGAGAAAGTATTTATATATAAAATACTGTGCATATTTACTGTGTACATGTTAATGAGTTTTGAGGTAACTGCACACACGTGAAACCATCACTACTATCTATGCCATAAACATATAGATAACCTCCAAAACTTTCCTTTTTATTATTTTTTGTGAGTGATAAGAACACTTAACATATGCTATAACCTCTAGCAAATGTTTAAGTATACAATACAGTGTTATTAACTATAGGTATTATGCTATACAGTAGATCTCTAGAACTTATTAATCTTGTATAAATAAAGTATACTCAGATAAATATTTTCCCTTTACCCCTCCACCAATTCCTGGCAACCACCATTCTACTCTCTGATTCTATGAGTTTGACTATTTTAGACAACTTTATAGGTGGAATCATGTATTATTTGTTCTTCTGTGTCTGGCTTTTTTCACATAACATAATGTCCTCCAGGTTTATCTACATTGTATCATATTGCAGTATCTTTTTATTTTTAAGGCTGAATAAATTTCCATTGTATGTATATACCACATTTTCTTTATTCATTCATCCACTAAGGGTTATATAGGTTGTATTCAGGTTTTGGCTTTTGTGAATAATGCTCCAATGAATATGACAGTGCAGATCTATTCCCAAGACAATAATTTTAAAACCTTTCGATACATACCAAGACATGATATTTCTGGATCATATGGCACTTATATTTTAAATTTTATTTTAATTTAATATTTATTTTACAGTTTTACTGGATTATAGTTGATTTACAATGTTGTGCTAGTTTCAGGTGCATTGTAAAGTGAATCAGCTATACACATACATATATCCACTCTTTTTTAGATTCGTCTCCTATATAGGCCATCACAGAGTATAGAGTTCCCTGTGCTATACAGTAGCTCTTTATTAGTTATCATTTTATATATAGTAGTGTGTATATGTCAATCACAATCTTCCAATTTATCCCTACCCCTGTTTACCAACTGGCAACAATAAGTTAGTTCTCTACATCTGTAAATTTATTTCTGTTTTGTAGATACAGACTATACTACAAAGTTATAGCAATCAAAACAGTATGATACTGGAAAAAAACAAAAACATAGATCAGTGGAACAGGATAGAAACTCCAGATATAAACCCATGCACCTCTGGTCACCTAATCTATGACAAAGGAGGTAAGAATATACAATGGAGAAAAGACAGTCTCTTCAATAAGTGATGCTGGGAAAACTGGACAGCTATACGTAAAAGAATGAAATTAGAACACTCCCTAACACCATGTGCAAAAATAAACTCAAAATGGATTAAAGACCTAAATGTAAGGCCAGACACTATAAAACTCTTAGAGGAAAACATAGGCAGGACAGTCTTTGACATAAATAAGAGTAAGTTCTTATTCGATCTACCTCCTAGAGTAATGAAAAGGGAAACAAAAATAAACAAATGATACCTAATTAAACTTCAAAGCTTTTGCACAGCAAAGGAAACATAAACAAAATGAAAAGAGAACACTCAGAATGGGAGAAAATTTTTGCAAACAAAGCAACTGACAAGGGATTAATCTCTAAGATGTACAAACAACTCATGCAGCTCAATATATAAAAAAGAAAAAAAAAACAATCAAAAAATTGGCAAAAGATCAAAATAGACATTTCACAAAAAAGACATACAGGTGGCCAACAGGCACAGGAAATGATGCCCAACTTCTTTAATTATTAGAGAAATGCAAATCAAAACTACAATGAGGTATAACCTCACACTGGTCAGAATGGCTATCACCAAAAAATCTACAAACAATAAATGCTGGAGAGGGTGTGGAGAAAAGGGAACCCTCCTACACTGTTGGTGGGAATGTAAATTGGTACAGCCACTATGGAGAAGAGTGTGGAGACTCCTTAGGGGGAAAAAAAAAAAAAAAAAAACTAAAAGTAGAGCTGCTATATGATCCAGCAATCCCACTTCTGGGCATATATCCAGAGAAAACCATAATTCAAAAAGATACATGCACCCTAATATTTATTGTGGCACTATTTACAATAGCCAGGACATGGAAGCTACCTAAATGTCCATCAACAAAGGAATGGATAAAGAAGATCTGGTACATATATACTGTGGAATATTAACCATTAAAAAAGAAGAAGATAATGTCATTTGCAGCAACATGGATGGACCTAGGGCTTGTCATACTGAGTGAAGTAAGTCAGATGGAGAAAGGCAAATATCATATGATATCGCTTATATGTGGAATATAAAATAAAGGTACAAATGAACTTATCTACAAAACAGAAATGCAGTTACAGATGTAGAAAACAAACTTATGGTAACCAGGTGGTAAGTGGGGGTGGGGAGGGATAAACTGGCAGATTCGGGTTGACATATACATACTACTATATATAAAATAGATAACTAATAAGGACATGCAGTATAGCACAGGGAACTCTACTCAATACTCTGTAATGGCTTATGTGGGAAAAGAACCTAAAAAAGAGTGGATGCATGTATATGTATAACTGATTCACTTTTCTGTACACCTGAAACTAACACAACATTGTAAATCAACTATACTCCAATAAAAATTTTAAAAATAAATACACGTCTTTTAATTTTATGAGAAACCTTCACACTGCTTTCCATAGAGGCTACAACAAGTTATATTCCCACAAAGAATGCACAGGAGTTCCCATCTTTTGACATCTATGCCAACTTTTGTTATCTTTTTCACTTTTTGATAAAAGCGTCTTAACATATGTGAGGTGATATTTCATTGTGGTGTTGATTTGCATTTCCCTGATGATTAGTGATGTTGAACACCTTTTCATATTCCTGTTTGGCCATTTGTAGCTTTTCTTTGAGAAATGTCTATTCAGGTCCTTTGCCCACTTTTTGATCAAGTTATTTCTATTTTTGTTATTGAGTTTGTATGTTTTATCTATATATTTTAGATATTAACTCCTTATCTAATATATGGTTTGTAAATATTTTCACCCATTCTGTAGATTGACCTTTCACACTGTTGATTGTTTTCTTTGCTGTGCAGAAAGCTTTTTATTTTGATGCAATCTCACTTGTTTATCTTTGCTTTTGTTGCCTGTGCTTTTGGTGGCATATCTAAAAAAATCATTGCCAAGACCATCTCAAGATTTTTCCCTGTTTTCTTTTAGGAGTTTTATGGTTTCGGGTCTTGTGTTTAAGTCTTTAATCTCTTTTGAGTTGACTTTAGATTGTGGTGTGTTGTAAGTATCCAATTTCATTTTTACTCCTTTGGATTTTCAGTTTACCTACTACTATTTGTTAAAGTGACCATCCTTTCCCCATTATGTATTATTGACATTTTTGTCAAATATCAGTTTATTGTAGAGTGATGTCAGCATCATGGGAGCATAATACATTCCTCCTATTTGTTTCCCTTTTAAAATAATCGATTAGACATACAAACATAAACAAAAGTTCCTCTGTGGGAACTATGAGATTCAGCAGCATATAGTAAGGGATCTGGAATAAGTTTTTCCAATTTGTCCATCTGGTAATAGACAGACAGCCCTGGGATGCAACACAGAGGAAGGAGGAACTTTGCCAGTGTCACCGTCCTCCAAGGCAACAGAGTACATGGTTGTGTTAGCTGGAGGCAACTAATCCTGTGGAGGAAAAGTAGAGTAGTGTGTGAAAAGATGCCTCAGCTATATTGGATACTGCCAGAGTAATCAGTTTATTTCCAACAACAACTAGAGAACTGATGTGGAACCTTCATGACTGGGGAGAAAAAAGAGATTGGGAAAGAAGAGGATAAGAAAATGAAATGACATTAACAGTTCATACTGATGGCACTCAGGACTTCAGCAGGAAGTCTGCCCACAAGCACCTGGGAGAACTTCACAGGAGGATCTATCCACCAGTTCCATGGATATCCTCAATGTTCAGAGTGCTAAACACACACCTCCTCCCACTCTGAAGCTAACTCCTTGAGCATGCTCCTAAGTATGATGGCAAGACTGGGTCCAGTAGACAGACTGGTATCGAAAAAGAGACCAGGATCTGTGTCAAGGGAGAAACTACAAACTTGAACTATAGCTCCACTTTTGTAAAAACAAATCAGAGGTTTACAGTAGCCAGAATGGTGAGTTGTAGGAATCAGAAAGGATATACAAACTTAAGAATTCTGCAAAAAGAGGGACAAGATGAATGCAGCAATTGTATCCATAAAAGTTTGGAGAAAACTCCCGATATAACATGCCAAAGAACCGTGTTCCCCACATGAAGGCAAAAGGAAAAGATTTGAGGATTTGTCTGCTGCTTTAAATATGAAATCAGCAACACAAAACTCCAAGGAATAGAAAGAATCATGGAAACACGTCATCACCAAAGATAATAATCTTCCAATAACCAGGCTCAAAGGCATGAAATTTTGTGATGTAGTCAATAAATAATTCAAAATGGCTCTTTTGAGGAACCTCAGTAAGCTACAAGAAAACACAGAAAGACAATTCAAAAAATTTAAGAAAACAATACAAAACAAAATGAGAAAATTTTAATAATATAGAAATAATAAACAAGAACCAAACAGAAATTCTGGAGCTGAAGACTTCAATGAATTATATGAAAAATGCAATAAAGGGCATCTACAGCAGAGCAGTGCAAAGGGAAGACAGAATATGAAAAGGAAAGGAATTTTGACATAACTCAATCAAAGGAGAACATCAAAAAATAATAAAAAAGAGGAAAGAAAGCCTAAATGATTGGGTTCATATAGACATACAAATATTAGAATAACTGGGATTCCAGAAGAAGGAGAGATGGAGAAGTGGGCAGAAAGTTTATTTAAAGAAATAATATCTGAGAACTTTCCAAAACTTGGGAGAGACTTGGACATACAAGTTAACAAAGCTAATAAATCATCCCATTAGCTCAATGCAAATAGGCCAGGACACACTATAATGAAACTATCCAAAATCAATGACAAAGGGAGAACCCTAAAAAACAGCCAGAGAAAAAAGATTGTAACCTACCAAAGAACCCCCATTAAGCTGTCAGCAATTTTCTCAGAAAAAACACTACAGGCCGAGAGAGAATGAAATAACACATTCAAAGTGTTGAAAAAATTGCCAGGCAAGAATTTCTATCTGGCAAATTTATCCTTCAGGTAAAAAGGAGAAATAAAGACATTCTTTGAAAAAAAGAAAAAAAATGCTGAGGATGTTCATAACTGCTAGAACTGTCTTGTAAGAAATGCTGAAATGAGAATTCAAACAGAAATGAGAAAAATGAAATGAAAATATATAAAAGTATACAACAAAATGATAAATGTAAATATACAGTCAGATGTAGAAAACTCCAATTCTGTAATAGCATGGTGTGTTATTTCCATGGGAACCCCCCCTCCAATGTGGCAAATTTCAGTAGGGAAGATATTGCTGAGGGGTTAAAGTGCAGACTCGCTCACCCTGGGACACAACAACAACAACAACAACAAAAGCAAAAGTTTAAAGGGCACCTTAACTATATGGGAAGGAAATCCATTTACTAAAACTAGAGCTTCTGCAAAATGAGCAGGGAACTGCGGGAGCCCTCTCTGGTATCAGAGGCACCGGCAAATATCATTGATTGAGTTCCCTTGAGGCTCCCCATCCTCATGCCCACACATACTCCAGCCCCAGCTGCCCCACTGAGGCACAGTGCTCCTCAGGCACAAGCAGTGTACATATAGGATGCTCCCAACCAAGAACACTACTTCAAGACCAGGAGAGGTAGCTGTTTTGCCTGATTCATAGAAAAAAAGTCAAACAAAATGATGACACAGAGGAATATGTTCAAAAAAAGAACAAAATAACCCCCCAGGGAAAACCCTAATGAAATAAAGGCAAGTAATTAACTTGGTAAAGAGTTCAAAGAAACTATCATAAGGAAGCTCACTGAACTCAGGAAAAGAATGGAGGAACTCAGTGAGAACTTCAACAAAGACTTAGAAAATATAAGAAATAATCATTCAGAGCCAAATAATACAGTAACTAAAATATACAAGAATGAATCAACAGCATATTACATGTTACGGAAGAATGGATAAGCAATCTGGAACGTAGAATTATGCAAATCAAACAATCAGAAGAGCAAAAAGAAGAAAGAATTTTTTTTTTCATTCGCATTTTGTTTTTTTTTATGTTTTTTTCACACACACAGACTATATTTTATTTTTACAAGAGATAAATCAACTGACACCAAGCACTGTAAATGGATGACCACAACAAAAGCAACAATGATTGCAGTTACCAAACACAAAACACACTCATACTATGTCATAATATTGACATTCAGTCCAGTAATCCTCCACTGTAACAGCTCCTTTACTTTGCAGTGAAAATTGATTTGTATATTCTTTGCCTCTGAGTCCTTGTGGGATTTTTTTTTAATTCAAAAAGAAAGTCACAAAAATTATACTCATCCTCATCAGTTCACTCAGTCCCATGTAATTAATTTTTTTCATCTTGATCTTTTGTTAGCACTTTTATGAGTTCATCAGTTTTTCATTAGAGTTCTGAAAATGCTTATTCATTCAGTTCAGCAGTACAGTCAGTTACCAGAAACCTGTACTTGTCAGAGTCTTTTCCATGAATTTCTTGAAGATGAAACCCTTTTATAGGAACATTTTTGCAAAAGCATCAGAGTACACCCAGAACTGTCTGAAAATGACAAAAGACTGAAAAATGACCATGGTTAACGATTTGATGAAAGTTCATAATAATGCAGTTGACAAGAAAATTAGTTATTTCTGAGATATACATTTTAAAGTAATAACTAGGATTATGACTTATAACATTATACCAGAACATATAAGATTTTTAGAAATTTCATGTAATGTCTGAAACATTTATATTAACATATTTCCATACAAATAATCCAATGAAAGCTTAGTATTAGTTGTTTTGTTTGTTTTTTTATACTGCAGGTTCTTATTAGTCATCAATTTTATACACATCAGTGCATACATGTCAATCCCAATCGCTCAATTCAGCACACCACCATCCCCACCCCACCACAGTTTTCCCCTCTTGGTGTCCATATGTCTGTTCTCTACATCTGTGTCTCAACTTCTGCCCTGCAAACCGGCTCATCTGTAACATTTTTCTAGGTTCCACATACATGCATTAATATACGATATTTGTTTTTCTCTTTCTGACTTAATTCACTCTGTATGACAGTCTCTATATCCATCCACGTCTCAACAAATGACTCAATTTCGTTCCTTGTTATGGCTGAGTAATATTCCATTGTGTATATGAACCACAACTTCTTTATCCATTCGTCTGTTGATGGGCATTTAGGTTGCTTCCATGGCCTGGCTATTGTAAATAGTGCTGCAATGAACATTCAGGTGCATGTGTCTTTTTGAATTGCGGTTTTCTCTGGGTATATGCCCAGTAGTGGATTTCTCGGTCATATGGTAATTTTATTTTTAGTTATTTAAGGAACCTCCATATTGTTCTCCATAGTGGCTGTATCAATTTACATTCCCACCAACAGTGCAAGAGGGTTCCCTTTTCTCCACACCCTCTCCAGCATTTGTTGTTTGTAGATTTTCTGATGATGCCCATTCTAACAGGAGTGAGGTGATACCTCATTGTAGTTTTGATTTGCATTTCTCTAATAATTAGTGATGTTGAGCATCTTTTCATGTGCTTTGTGGCCGTCTGTATGTCTTCTTTGGAGAAATGTCTATTTAAGTCTTCTGCCCATTTTTGGATTGGGGTGTTTGTTTCTTTAATATTGAGCTGAATGAGCTGTTTATATATTTTGAAGATTAATCCTTTGTCCGTTGATTCGTTTGCAAATATTTTCTCCCATTCTGAGGGTTGTCTTTTTGTCTTGTTTATGGTTTCCTTTGCTGTGCAAAAGCTTTGAAGTTTCATTAGGTCCCATTTGTTTATATTTGTTTTTATTTCCATTACTCTAGGAGGTGGATCAAAAAAGATCTTGCTGTGATTTATGTCAAAGAGTGTTCTTCCTATGTTTTCCTCTAAGAGTTTTATAGTGGCCAGTCTTACATTTAGGTCTCTAATCCATTTTGAGTTTATTTTTGTGTATGGTGTTAGGGAGTATTCTAATTTCATTCTTTTACATGTAGCTGTCCAGTTTTCCCAGCACCACTTATTGAAGAGACTGTCTTTTCTCCATTGTATATCTTTGCCTCCTTTGTCATAGATTAGTTGACCATAGGTGCGTGGGTTAATCTCTGGGCTTTCTATCTTGTTCCACTGATCTATGTTTCTGTTTTTGTGTTAGTACCATATTGTCTTGATTACTGTAGTTTTGTACTATAGTCTGAAGTCAGGAAGTCTGATTCCTCCAGCTCCGTTTTTTTCCCTCAAGACTGCTTTGGCTATTTGGGGTCTTTTGTGACTCCATACAAATTTTAAGATGATTTGTTCTAGCTCTGTAAAAAATGTCATTGGTAATTTGATAGGGATTGCATTGAATATGTAGATTGCTTTGGGTAGTATAGTCATTTTCACAATGTTGATTCTTCCAATCCAAGAACATGATATATCTCTCCATCTGTTGGTATCATCTTTAATTTCTTTCATCAGTGTCTTATATTTTTCTGCATACAGGTCTTTTGTCTCCCTAGGTAGGTTTATTCTTAGGTATTTTATTCTTTTTGTTGCAATGGTAAATGGGAGTGTTTCCATAATTTCTCTTTCAGATTTTTCATCATTAGTGTATAGGAATGCAAGAGATTTCTGTGCATTAATTTTGTATCCTGCAACTTTACCATATTCATTAATTAGCTCTAGCAGTTTTCTGGTGGCAGTTTTAGGATTCTCTATGTATAGTATCATGTCATCTGCAAACAGTGACAGTTTTACTTCTTCTTTTCCAATTTGCATTCCTTTTATTTCTGTTTCTTCTCTGATTGCCGTGGCTAGGACTTCCAGAACTATGTTGAATAATAGTGGTGAGAGTGGACATCCTTGTCTCGTTCCTGTTCTTAGAGGAAATGCTTTCAGTTTTTCACTGTTGAGAATGATGTGTGCTGTGGGTTTGTCATATATGACCTTTATTATGTTGAGGTAGGTTCCCTCTATGCCCACTTTCTGGAGAGTTTTTATCATAAATGGGTGTTGAATTTTGTCAAAAGCTTTTTCTGCATCTATTGAGATGATCATATGGTTTTTATTCTTCAATTTGTTAATATGGTGTATCACATTGATTGATTTGTGTATATTGAAGAATCCTTGCATACCTGGGATAAATCCCACTTGATCTTGGTGTATGATCCTTTTAATGTATTGTTGGATTCCGTTTGCTAGTATTTTGTTGAGGATTTTTGCATCTATATTCATCAGTGATATTGGTCTGTAATTCTCTTTTTTTGTAATGTCTTTGTCTGGTTTTGGTATCAGGGTGATGGTGGCCTCATAGAATGAGTTTGGGAGTGTTCCTTCCTCTGCAATTTTTTGGAAGAGTTTGAGAAGGATAGGTGTTAGCTCTTCTCTAAATGTTTGATAGAATTCACCTGTGAAGCCATCTGGTCCTGGACTTTTGTTTATTGGAAGATTTTTTTTTTAAACATCTTTATTGAAGTATAATTGCTTTACGATGGTGCGTTAGTTTCTGCTTTATAACAAAGTGAATCAGTTATACATATACATATGTTCCCATATCTCTTCCCTCTTGCATCTCCCTCCCTCCCACCCTCCCCATCCCACCCCTCTAGGTGGTCACAAAGCACCGAGCTGATCTCCCTGTGCTATGCGGCTGCTTCCCACTAGCTATCTATTTTACATTTGGTAGTGTATATATGTCCATGACACTCTCTCACCCTGTCACATATCACCCCTCCCCCTCCCCATATCCTCAAGTCCATTCTCTAGTAGGTCTGTGTCTTTATTCCCATCTTGCCACTAGGTTCTTCATGGCCTTTTTATTTTTTTCCTTAGATTCCATATATATGTGTTAGCATACTGTATTTTTTTTTCTCTTTCTGACTTACTTCACTCTGTATGACAGACTCTAACTCCATCCACCTCATTACAAATACCTCCATTTCATTTAGTTTTATGGCTGAGTAATATTCCATTGTATATATGTGCCACATCTTCTTTATCCATTCATCTGATGATGGACAGTTAGGTTGCTTCCATGTCCTGGCTATTGTAAACAGAGCTGCAATGAACATTTTGGTACATGACTCTTTTTGACCTATGGTTTTCTCAGGGTATATGCCCAGTAGTGGGATTGCTGGGTCATATGGTAGTTCTATTTGTAGTTTTTTAAGGAACCTCCATACTGTTCTCCATAGTGGCTGTATCAACTTACATTCCCAACAACAGTGCAAGAGTGTTCCCTTTCCTCCACACCCTCTCCAGCATTTATTGTTTCTAGATTTTTTGATGATGGCCATTCTGACCAGTGTGAGATATCTCATTGTAGTTTTGATTTGCATTTCTCTAATGATTAAGGATGTTGAGCATTCTTTCATGTGTCTGTTGGCAATCTGTATACCTTCTTTGGAGAAATGTTAATTTTGGTCTTCTGCCCATTTTTGGATTGGGTTGTTCTTTTTTTTGTTATTGAGCTGCATGAGCTGCTTGTAAATCTTAGAGATTAATGCTTTGTCAGTTGCTTCATGTTGGAAGATTTTTAATCACAGTTTCAATTTCATTACTTGTGATTGGTCTGTTCATATTTTCTGTTTCTTCCTGGCTCAGTCTTGGAAGGTTATACCTTTCTAAGAATTTGTCCATTTCTTCCAGGTTGTCCATTTTATTGGCATAAAGTTGCTTGTAGTAGTCTTTTAGGATGCTTTGTATTTCTGTGGTGTCTGTTGTAACTTCTCCTTTTTCATTTCTGATTTTATTGATTTGAGTCCTATCCCTCTTTTTCTTG
This sequence comes from Eschrichtius robustus, assembly GCF_028021215.1. NCBI lineage: Eukaryota > Metazoa > Chordata > Mammalia > Artiodactyla > Eschrichtiidae > Eschrichtius > Eschrichtius robustus. Next base: position 72,481,071 of record NC_090845.1, on the reverse strand, counting down.
ATGAGTCTGGCTAATGGTTTATCAATTTTGTTTATCTTCTTAAAGAATCAGCTTTTAGTTCTGTTGACCTTTGCTGTTGTTTCCTTCATTTCTTTTTCATTTATTTCTGAACTGATCTTTATGATTTCTTTCCTTCTGCTATCTTTGGGGTTTTTTTATTCTTCTTTCTCTAATTGCTTTAGGTTTAAGGTTAGGTTGTTTATTCGAGATGTTTCCTGTTTCTTGAGGTAAGCTTGTTTTGCTATAAACTTCCCTCTTAGAACTGCTTTTGCTGCATCCCATAGGTTTTGGGTCGTCGTGTCTCCATTGTCATTTGTTTGTAGGTATTTTTAGATCTCCCCTTTGATTTCTTCAGTGATCACTTCGTTATTAAGTAGTGTATTGTGTTTGTATTTTTTACAGATCTTTTCCTGTAATTGATATCTAGTCTCATAGCGTTGTGGTCGGAAAAGATACTTGATGCGATTTCACTTTTATTAAATTTAACAAGGCTTGATTTGCAACCCAAGATATGATCTTTCCTGGAGAATGTTCCATCAGCACTTGAGAAAAATATGTATTCTGTTGTTTTTGGGTGGAATGTCCTATAAATATCAATTAAGTCCATCTTGTTTAATGTATCATTTAAAGCTTGTGTTTCCTTATTTATTTTCATTTTGGATGATCTGTCCATTGGTGAAAGTGGGGTGTTAATGTCCCCTACTATGATTGTGTTACTTTCAATTTCCCCTTTTATGGCTGTTAGTATTTGTCTTATGTATTGAGGTGCTCCTATGTTGAGTGCATAAATATTTACAATTGTTATATCTTCTTCTTGGATTGATCATTTGATCATTATGTAGTTTCCTTCCTTGTCTCTTGTAACATTCTTTATTTTAATGTCTATTTTATCTGATATGAGTATAGCTAGTCCAGCGTTCTTTTGATTTCCATTTGCATGGAATATCTTTTTCCATCCCCTCACTTTCAGTCTGTATGTGTCCCTAGGTCTAAAGTGGGTCTCTTGTAGACAGCATATATATGGGTCTTGTGTTTGTTTCCATTCAGCAAGCCTGTGTCTTTTGGTTGGAGCATTTAATCCATTCACGTTTAAGGTAATTATCGATATGTATGTTCCTATGACCATTTTCTTAATTGTTTTGGGTTTGTTTTTGTAGGTCCTTTTCTTCTCTTGTGTTTCCCACTTAGAGAAGTTCCTTTAGCATTTGTTGTAGAGCTGGTTTGGTGGTGCTGAATTCTCTTAGCTTTTGCTTGTCTGTAAAGCTTTTGATTTCTCCATCAAATCTAAATGAGATCCTTGCCGGGTAGAGTAATCTTGGTTGTAGGTTCTTCCCTTTCATCACTTTAAGTATATCATGCCACTCCCTTCTGGCTTGTAGAGTTTCTGCTGAGAAATCAGCTGTTAACCTTATGGGAGTTCCCTTGTATGTTATTTGTCGTTTTTCCCTTGCTGCTTTCAATAATTTTTCTTTGTCTTTAATTTTTACCACTTTGATTACTATGTGTCTCGGCATGTTTCTCCTTGGGTTTATCCTGTAATGGACTCTCTGCACTTCCTGGACTTGGGTGGCTATTTCCTTTCCCATGTTAGGGAAGTTTTCAACTATAATCTCTTCAAATATGTTCTCTGGTCCTTTCTGTCTCTCTTCTCCTTCTGGGACCCCTATAATGCGAATGTTGTTGCGTTTAATGTTGTCCCAGAGGTCTCTTAGGCTGTCTTCATTTCTTTTCATTCTTTTTTCTTTAGTCTGTTCCACAGCAGTGAATTCCACCATTCTGTCTTCCAGGTCACTTATCCGTTCTTCTGCCTCAGTTATTCTTCTATTGATTCCTTCTAGTGTAGTTTTCATTTCAGTTATTGTATTGGTCATCTCTGTTTGTTTGTTCTTTAATTCTTCTAGGTCTTTGTTAATCATTTATTGCATCTTCTTAATCTTTGCCTCCATTCTTATTCCGATGTCCTGGATCATCTTCACTATCATTATTCTGAATTCTTTTTCTGGAAGGTTGCCTATCTCCACTTCATTTAGTTGTTTTTCTGGGTTTTTTTCTTGTTCCTTCATCTGGTATATAGCCCTCTGCCTTTTCATCTTGTCTATCTTTTTGTAACTGTGGTTTTTGGTCCACAGGCTGCAGGATTGTAGTTTTTCTTGCTTCTGCTGTCTGCCCTCTGGTGGTTGAGGCTATCTAAGAGGCTTGATGGGAGGCTCTGGTGGTGGTTAGAGCTGACTGTTGCTGTGGCGGTCAGAGCTCTGTAAAATTGTAATCCACTGACTGTTGATGGGTGGGGCTGGGTTCCCTCCCTTTTCATTGTTTTGCCTGAGGCAACCCAACACTGGAGCTTACCTGGGCTCTTTGGTGGGGTTAATGGCAGACTCTGGGAGGGCTCACACCAAGGAGTACTTCCCAGAACCTCCACTGCCAGTGTCCTTGTCCCCACGGTGAAACAGAGCCAGCCCCCGCCCCTGCAGGAGACCCTCCAACACTAGCAGGTAGGTCTGGTTCAGTCTCCCCCAGGGTCACTGCTCCTTCCCCCGGGTCCTGATGCGTGCACTATTCCGTGTGCACCCTCCAAGAATGGGGTCTCTGTTTCCCCCAGTCCTGTCGAAGTTCTGCAATCAATTCCCACTAGGCTTCAAAGTCTGATTCTCTATGAATTCCTCCTCCCATTGCCGGACCTCCAAGTTGGGAAGCCTGATGTGGGACTCAGAACCTTCACTCCGGTGGGTGGACTTTTGTGGTATAAGTGCTCGCCAGTCTGTGAGTCATCCACCTAGCCATTATTGGATTTGATTTTACTCTGATTGCGCCCCTGCTACCATCTCACTGTGGCTTCTCCTCTGTCCTTGGACGTGGGGTATCCTCCTTGGTGAAGTCCAGCGTCTTCCTCTCAATGATTGTCCAGCAGCCAGTTGTGATTCTGGTGCTCTCGCAAGAGGGAGTGAGAGCACGTTCTTCTACTCCGCCATCTTGGTTTATCCCGCAAGAAAGAATTTTTTTAAATGAAGAGAGTTTAAGGGACATCTGGGACAACATCTAGGATACTAACATTCTTATTATAGGCTGTCTCAGAAGGAGAAGAAAGAGTGAAAGGGACAGGAAACATATTTGAAAAAATAGTAGTTGAAAATTTCCCTAACCTGAGGAAGGAAGCAAACATCCAGGCACAGGAAGCACAAAGAGTCCCAAATAAAATACACCCAGAGAAAGCCACAATAAGACATATTATAATTAAAATAGCAAAAATTAAAGATAAAGGGAGCATCTTAAAGGCAACAAGAGAAAACAGCTAATCACATACGGGGTTATCCTCATAAGATAATCAGCTTATTTCTCACAGAAACTTTACAGGATAGAAGGGAGTGGCAGGATATATTTAAAGTGCTGAAAGGGAAAATCTTACAACCTGGAATACTCTACCCATCAAGATTATCATTTAGAATTGAAAGAGAGATAAATTGTTTCCAGATAAGTAATAATTAAAGGAGTTCACCAACATTAAACCAACCACACTAGAAATGTTAAAGGGTATTCTTTAAGTGGAAAAGAAAAGCCCACAAATAGAAGTAACAAAATATGTGAAAAGAAAAATCTCACTGGAAAAAGGAAACAAATAGTAAAGGCAATGAATCAGTCATTTAAAAAGCTAATATGAAGGTTAAAAAGACAAAAGTAATACAATCAACTATAACTATAATAAGTAGTTAAGGAATGCACAAAATAAAAAGATGTCAACTATGGAAACAAAATATAAAACATGGGGATGGGGGGTAAAAATATAATGCTTTTAGAATTCCTTCAAACTTAAGCTTCTACCAAATTAAAATAAATGGCTATATATGCAGGTTGATATATATAAACCTATGGCAACCACAAACAGAAAACCTACAATGGATACACAAAAAATAAAGAGAAAGAAATCCAAATATAACACTAAAGATATCTATGGAACCATAAGGGGGAGAGAGAGAGAGGGAAAAGGAGGAAGAGGAGGAGGAGGAGGAGGAGGAGGGGGAGGGGGAGGAGGAGGAGAAGGAGAAGGAGAGGAAGAAGAAGAAGAAGAAGAAGAAGAAGAAGAAGAAGAAGAAGAAGAAGAAGAAGAAGAAGAAGAAGAAGAAGAAGAAGAAGAAGAAGAAGAAGAAGAAGACAGAAATGGAGAACTACAAAAACAATCACAAAACAACCAACAAAATGGAAATAAGTACATACCTATAAACAATTATTTTAAATGTAAATTGAATAAATGCTCCAATAAAAAGACATAGGGTAGAGGCAAGTATTAAAAAAAATCAAACAAGACCAATTCATATGTTGCCTACAGAGAGTCACTTAAATTCTAAAAACACACATAGATTGAGTGTAAAGGGATGGAAAAATATATTACAGGTAAGTGGAGAAGAAAACTAGGGTAGTAATATTCATATCAGACAAAATAGACTTTCAAATCAATCTATAACAAAATACTAAGAAGACCATTACAGTAAGCATTACAATAAGTCCCTTACATACAAACAAAAAGTTCTGTTCAGAGAGCATGTTTGTAAGTCCAGTTGGTTCATAAGTCCAACAAAGTTAGCCTAGGTACCTAACTAACACAATTGGCTATAGAGTGCTGTACTGTCATAGGTTTATAATACTTTTCACACAAATAATATATAACAAACAAACACAAAAAGTAAATAAAACATTTATAATCTTACAGTACAGTACCTTGCAAAGTACAGTAGTACAGTACAACAGCTGGCATACAGGGGCTGGCATCAAGTGAACAGGCAAGAAGAGCTATGGACTGGAGGAGGGAGAAGAGGTGGGAGATGGTAGAGCTGAAGGATCATCAGCAATAGGAGACAGGGGCAAGCTACAATTTCACTCACGCCTGAAGTTGATGGCACAGGTTCTGGTTTCCTGATGGAACCAGATGCTAGTTCATATCTTTGAAAGTTTGCAACTTGAAGGTTCGTATGTAGGGGACTTACTGTACATAATAATAGTCGTCATAATAAAGTGGTCAATACAACAAGTGGATATAACATTTGTAAACATTTATGCACCAAACATTGGAATATCTAAATGTATAAAGCAAATATTAACAGAAATAAAGGGAGAAATGGACAGTGATACAATAATAGTAGGATTCTTTAATATATATTATATATATAACATTAATATAGCATTAACTAACATTATATAACATTATATATATATATATATAATATTCCATCCAAAACTAGCAGAATACATACATATTATTTTTAATTTTACATGGGACATTCTCTAGGATAGCTCATATATTAGGCCACAAAACCAAGTCTCAATAAATTTAAGAAGACTGATATCATATCAAGCATTATTTTCAACCATGATATGAACCTAGAAATTATGTATGAGAGGAAAAGTGGAAAAAAACCCACAAACACATGGAGACTAAACAACAAGTTACTCAACAAGCAATGGATCAATGAAGAAATCAAAGAAGAAATTTTAAAATATCTTGCGACAAATGAAAATGGAAACCCAAATTTCCAAAATCTATGGAATGCAGCAAAAGCAGTTCTAAGAGGGAAGTTCGTAACAATAAAAGCCTACCTCAAAAAATAAGAAAAGTTTCAAATAAACAATCTAAATGTACACTTAAAGGAACTATAAAAAGAAGAACAGCAAAGACCAAAGTTAGTAGAAGGAAGAAAATAATAAGCAGAGAGGAAAAAATTGAAATAAAGACAAAAAAAAATAGAAAAGATCCATGAAACTAAGAGTTGGTTCTTTGAAAAGTTAAAAAAAAATTGGCAAATGTTTAGCCAGACTCATCAAGAAGAAAAGAGAGAGCCCAAATAAATAAAATCAGAAATGAAAGGGGAGAAATTACAACTGACATCACAGAAATACAAAGCATCATAAGAGAACACTATGAACAACTATATATCAACAAATTAGACAACCTGGAGTAAATGGATAAATTTCTAGAAATATACACTCTTCTAAGTATGAATCATGAAGAAATAGAAAATCTGAATAGACAGATTACTAGTAACAAAATTCAATCAGTAATTTAAAAAACATCCCAACATATAAGTCAATGTACAGATGGCTTCACCTGCAAATTCTACCAAACATGTAAAAAAGAGTTAATATCCATCCTTCTCAAAGTATTCCAAATAATGTAAGAGGAAGGAACACTTCCAAACAAATTTTAAAGGGCTAGCATTACCCTACTACCAAAACCAGACAAGGATAATACACACACACACACACACAGGAAAATTGTAATACAAGCTAATATCCCTGATGAATATAGATGCAAAACTTCTCAACAGAATATTAAACAATCCAAATTCAAGAGTACATTAAAGGAGTCATACACCATGAACAAATGGTATTCATTTCAGGGATGTAAGGATGGCTTAACATCCATACCTCAATCAATGTGATACACCACATTAACAAAACAAAGGATAAAAATCACATATTATCTCAATAGATGTAGAAAACACATTTGACAAAAATAATCAACATCCATTTCTGATAAAAACTTTCAACAATAGAGGGAGTTTACCTCAACATAATAAAGGCCTTATATGATAAACCCATAGCTAACATTATACTCAAAGGTGAAAAGCTGAAAGCTTTTTCTCTAAGATCAGGAAGAAGACAAGGATGTCCACACTTGTCACTTTTATTCAACATAGTGTTGGAAGTTATAACCACAGAAATTAGGCAAGAAAAAGAAATAAAGGAATCCAGGATGGAAAGGAAGAATTAAAACTGTCACTATTTGCAGGTGACATGATACTATATATAGAAACCCCCAAAGCCTCCCACTGCCAAAAAAAAAAAAATCTCTTAAAAAGAACTAGTAAATGAATTCAGTAAAGTTGCAAGATACAAAATACGTGTACAGAAATCTGTTTTGTTTCTATGCACTAATAATGAACTATCAGAAAGAGAAATTAAGGAAATGATCCCATTTACATTGCAAAAGGAATGAAATACCTCAGAATAAATTAAACCAAGGAGGTGAAAGACCTGTATTCTGAAAACAAGGTGTTGATGAAAGAAATTAAAGATGACACAAATAAATGGAAACATATACCATGCTCATGCATTGAAATAATTAATGTCATTAAAATGTCCATACTACCCTAAACAACCTACAGATTCAATGCAATCCCCATCAAAATAGCAATGGGATTTTTTTCCACAGAAATAAAACAGATCATCCTAAAATTTTTATGGAACCACAAGAGACCTCGAATAGCCAAAACAATCTTGAGAAAGGACAAAGGTGGAGGTATCATGCTCCCTGATTTCAAAATATACTACAAAGCAATAGTAATCAAAACAATATTGTACTGTCACAGACAGACACATGGATCAATAGAACCGAATAGAGA